>NC_057831.1:45350000-45975000 GCF_910594005.1 Cervus elaphus
AATTCCTATAACACAAAATTAAGCATTTTAAAATGAACAATTCAGTTGCATTTAGTACATTCCAAAATATTTTCATTCTCCCCTAGGCCCTGGCTACCGCCTAGCTGTGTTCTCTCTCTATGGATTTATCTATTCTGAATATTTATATAAATGGATCCTATAATATGCAACTTTGTTGTTTCTGGCTTTTTTCATAAAGCATCATGTTTTCAAGGTTCATGGACATCGTAGCATGTATCAATGCCTTTTTATGGCTTAACAATTCTTCATTTTGGGTACCATGATTTGCTTATTCACTCAATCCTTGATGGACATTTGGACTGGTTCCACCTCTTGGTTATTGTAAGTCCTGTTGCTATGAACATGCTTGTACATTTATTCATTTGAATCTTTGCTTTTAATTTTTTAGTTATATGCTAAGGGGTGGAATTGTGGAATCATGTGGTGATTCTACGTTTAAATTTGGAGGAACTATCAAACTGTTCTCTATAGCACTGTGTTATCTTACATTCCAACCAACAAGTGTATGAGGGTTCCAATTCTTCCACATACTTGCTGTCTCTGTTACTTTCCGTTTTTAAAAAAACTTCCAGTGAGTGTAAGTAAAGTGGTAACTCATTGTGGCTTTGACTTGCATTTCCCTTATGAAGAAGAATGTTGATGCCTTTTCATGTGCTCTGTAAGCTCTTTGTATATCTTCTCTGGGGGAAAAAAATTCTGTTCAAGTACTTTGCATATTTTTTTAATTGAGTTGTTTGTCTTTTTATTGAGTTATTATTTATATAAATGAATACCAAACCCTTATTAGATGTATGAGTTGCAAATATTTTCTCCCATTCATAAGTCGTCTTTTCACTTTCCTGATGATGTTAGACACACAAAAGTTTTTAATTTTGATGAAGTCCAATTTATCTGCTTTCATTGTCATTGTTCTTGGCTTGTCATCACATCTAAAAATCTATTGCCAAATCTATATTTGTGAAGATTTACTCCAGATTTCTACTAAGAGTTTTACAGTTTTAGCTGTTACATTTAGACCATTATCCATTTTGAGTTAGTTTTTCCATATAATGTGAGGTAGGTGTTGAAATTAATTCTTTTGCATGTGGAAATTCAGTTGTCGCAGTACCAATTGTTAAAGAGAGGCTTCTTTTCCCATTGAATTATTTTCTTCCCCTTGTGATCTGAATTTCTGTGGAACAGGCATGAAGACAGTTAAGAAGAGCAGGCATCTCAAGCCCTGGCGTGGGAATGAGACCAGGGGAGCTATCAGGACAGGTTGCTTAGCATGTCAAAAAAAGGACTGGGAAAAACTATAAAATACTGTTTTACAGTAAAATACTGTAAACTGTAAAATACTTCCAGAGCTGCAGCCCTGCGTGTCAGTAGAGGGGCTGCTCGACATTTATGAATTCATCAAGCATGAGTCGAGTTACCTTTCCAAATTGATTTGATTTCTCCAGTGCAATGGAAAGAATGAATGATGTAAACCATCCAAATGGTTATATCCAGATCCCCAATTTAGAACTCAGTGCAACTGACATATCGACAGGCCAGGCTCACCTTTGTACAAGGGAGGCTACGTGATTTCCTTCACTTGAGTCATTTATTTCCTCTACTTGCTTCTCTAATATTCCCAACATTATTCAAACTGGTAATTATAATACAGTATTTTACAGTTTTCAAGAAGTATTCACATTCTATTGCAGTGAATTATTAACTGAAATAAAAGCTTATACTAATCTGAGAGAGTCAATGAACTTGAAATTGTAAATAAAGCACTTAGGAAGGACTCCACATTTATAGTATAGAAACTACAACTGACTTGCTTTGAACTAAGAGAACAGGGAAAGAGGATTACTGTTTTCTAAGTATTTACCATATACTAGACACACAGACAAATGCACAACCTTTATTTCTCATTTAGTGCTTGCCATAGCCTGAGAAGCAGATATTCTGAGTCTCATTTTACAGATGTGAAAACTGAGGCACAAAGAAGTTAAGTCTCTTGACCCAGGCAGATCTCTAAGAAGTATTAAAGCCAGGATTTTAGCTCAGATCACATGATCTCAAAGGCCACACGCTCTCTTTTAAGGACTGAAATATTGAAAACAAAGGTCAATCGTAATTTTAAAGAGTGAAAAAATAAAAAGCCAAGAAAAACCCCCAATTCATCTAAACTAATCTAGTTTCTCTTATCTATGTACATTTAAACTGCTCAAGGGCTTCTCTGGTGGTGCAGTGGTAAAGAATCCCCCCTGTCAGTCAATATTGGCAACCCACTCTAGTATTGTATGTGTTAGTCATTCAGTTGTGTCCAACTGTTAGTGACCCTTAAAACTGTAGCCTGCCAGGCTCCTCTGTCCGTGGGATTCTCCAGGCAAGAATACTGGAGTGGTTAGCCATTCCCTTCTCCAGGGGATCTTCCTGACACAGGGACTGAACCTCAGTGTCCTGCGTTGCAGGCAGAATCTTTACCATCGGGGCCACCAAGGAAGCCTCCAGTATTCTCGCCTGCAAAAGTTTATGGACAGAAGGGCCTGGTGGGCTACAGTCCATCGGGTCAGAAAGAGTTGGACATGACTGAGCACAATAAAACTGATCAAACAAAGCACCTGTTTGAGAATCATTTGATTCCTTTATCTAAAGTTGACAACTTCAAGAGACAGTTTCATCTTCCTTTTTCCCTCACACAGCTCCCCAAGAGATCTTCATAGTTGTTGCTAACCTGAACCTATCAGTTCTTCCTGAAGGTTAGCCAGGTTCTAGATTCTAGCTAGTTCTAGGTTCTGAATCTCTAGAATTTACAGGGCAAGAGCAACATGAGCAGGAGTGTCTGGTTACCAAGGGTTGCAGAGCTGCAGGCCAGCTGGGCAAGCCAGCAGCTGAGCCCTCAAATGTACTCTCACCCCCAGAGGCCAACTCATTTTTTGACATAGAAAGCTGTTAAGTGAAAACAAGAGCTAAAAGTTTACGAGATTACAAACTATAAGTCAAAAAGATGACAAAGCAGTACTATCTGTCCATCTATTATCTCTAGGTCCAAAAGCTGAAAATATAAACCCTACTAGCAACAGGAGACCTTGGCTATAGGAATTATGGAGATGTGGGGGATTTTCCATATTCTCCAGATTTTTCTATAATTTACTTGTAACTTTTGTAATTGGTAAAAAAAAAAAAAATGTTATTTAGACAAAAATTAAAATAACACCAGAATCTCAGCTGTGTTTGGAGAAGAACATAAAACTTGAGTGATTCCATAGAATTTGCTTTCCAGAAAATGAGATTTGCAATTTTAAACATATATTTAGTCCCTCTCACTGACCAACCTGAGTAGTTGAGAGCAGAGTGTGTCGTGGTTGTGATCTTTTGGGGATCCTCTTTCCTCTTTATCTCAGACCCCTGGCTCCTCTGTGATCAGGCCCCTGTGATTGGCAGATCCCTGAGTAGCTACAGAGCAGGTACTGACCAGCCTAAGAAGGGTGGGAAGGACTTACTGCCTTGCACACAATTCCGATTCATTACATATTTGTTAGTTGATTGACAGAGCTCCTTGACTCCTTCAGAGGTCTTCCCAAGAGTCAGGAGGGAGGTCTAACTATAACCTCCACACTTCTCATTCATTTATTCAAACAATGCATTACAATAGATGCAGGATAAGCATTTGACAAAATTCAACATCCATTTATGAAAAAAAAATGGACAAAGTTGGTATGGTGGGAACATAGCTCCATGTAATAAAGGTGATATATGACAAGCTCAGAGCTAGCATTCATACTGAATGGTGAAAAGTTGAAACCTTTTCCTCTAAGGTCAGAAACAAGACAAGGATGCCCACTGTCACCAATTTTATTCAACATAGTATTGAAAGACCTAGCCACAACAGTCAGACAAGAATAAGGGGGAAAAAAAAGCATGCACATTGGAAAGGAAGAAGTAAAACTGTCATTATTTGCAAGTGACATGGTATTATATATAGAAAACTCTAATAACTTCATCAAAAAACACTTAGAACTAACAAACGTTCAGTAACATTGTAGAAAAAAAATCCATTTTGTTTATATACACCAATAATAAACTATTAGAAAGAAAAATTAAGGAAATATGTTTTACAACTGTTTCAAAAAAGAATAAAATACCAAAGAATTCATTTAACCAAGGAGGTGAAAGATCTGTACTCCTCAAAAACTATAAGACATCAGTGAAAGGAATTGAAGACAGCCCAAATAAATGGAAAGATATTTCACGCTCATATTAAAATGTTCATATTACCCAAAGCAATCTACAGATTAAGTATAATCCCTATCAAAATACCCAGGACATTTACACAGAAATAAACAGTTTCTTCAATAAATGGTGCTAGGAAAACTAGACAGCCATATGTAAAAGAATGAAACTAGACCAATTTCTTATACCATCTCTAATACAAAAAACAAGCTTAAAATGGACTAAAGACTTAAATTAAGGCCTGAAATCATAAAACGCTTAGTAGGAAACACAAGCAGTGAGATCTTTGACATCAGTGTTAGCAATGATTTTTGGATTTGTCTCCTCAGGTAAATGTTTCTTCTCTTGAAAACTATAACTCATCGATGAAAGAAATTGGAAGAAGACACAAGTAAATGGAAAGATATTCCATGCTCAGTAATTGGAAGAATTAATATTATTAAAATGTCCATACTATTCAATCTGCAGAGTCGATGCAATTACTTTCAAGATTCCCATGGCATTTTTCACAGAGCTAGAGCAAATAGTCCTAAAATGTGTACGGAACTACAATAGACCCTGAATAGTCAAAGCCATCTTGAGAATAAAGAACAAAGCTGGAGACATCACACACCTTGATTTTAATGGATGAAGAGAAGAAATTGTGGTATATATATGAAATGTTATTCATCCATAAAAAAGAATGGAATCTGGTCATTTACAACAACATGGATTGACCTGAGGGCACTATGCTGAAACAAGTGAAATTAGACAGAGAAAGACAAAATACCATGTGATCTCACTTAATCTGTGGAACTTAAGAAACAAACAAAAAACCAAATTCATAGATAAAGAGAACAGACTGAAGGTTTCAGAATCAGGACATGGGAGTACTGTGAAATGCATTAAGGAGGTCGAAAGGTACAAAATTACAGTGATAAATAAGTCAAAGGAATGTACTGGATAGCAGTGATGATAGTAATATCATATTGTATTTTTTAAAACTTCTGAGTAAGTCCTTGTCACAAGGAAAATGTTTTTGTAATTATGTATGGAGATGATTGCTAATTATGCTCATTATGGTGATCATTTTGCAATACACACTAATACCGAATCATGAAAAAAAATTGGAAGACAAGTACAAAAGCAATGAAAAAATAAAGTTGAGACATTTTCTCATTTATGCTATTTGTACTCATACTTGGCAGTATAGGACTAGCATTGGTTGGGGGTTGCTAAGCCTGGTACTCCTGAAAAGTCATGCAAGAGAGTGACTCTACTGGCTCTGGAATACAAGAGGAGAGCAACCACACAACACAGGGTCTACAGACGGGCAGGCACACACTGACATCACAGGATGCATCCAGCCTGCATCTCGGGCAAATTACTCATCTTTCTGAGTCTTGGATTCTGCATTTTGAAAACAAAAATCATAATTCCCGCTGTGCAGGATTGCTGTGAGCCCTAAGTAAGATTGAAAATACGTGACCCAATCTGTGTCACAGAGCATGTGTTCTGTAGGTGGCTCCTTCCCTCCTGGCCTTAGAGGTTTCAGAGTATCTAAAATAAACTACCATTGACTATCACGTGATTGGAAAATATTAAAAACTTTGACCATTTCAAATGTTGGTAAGGATACAAGATATGCACAACTCTCAGATCTGCTGGTGGGAGTGTAAATGGATATTAACACATTAGCCAGCTACATAGCTATAAAGTAGAAAATATGCATATCTTTTGACACAGTAATTGAACTTTTTGTTATGTATTATCAAAAACTTCTAGCACACGTTTATGAAGAAATATGTTCAGAAAACAGCCATTGACATACTGTTAGTATTAAAAAAAAACAGGAAAATGGATAACTAATAGTAGCAAAATGAAATATTACATACCAGTAGTCCTGTTTTAATGTTCCTGTATATATATCAACATATATAGCAAACACACAGGGTGGAATGAAAAGCAAATTTTAATAGGATACTATTTAAATACAATTTTAAAACATTCAAAACGATTCTATATAATGTTTGTCCTTATTTAAATACACAGAAAAAGTCTTAAAAGTACACTGAAATGAGAAATTCTAAATTCAAATAGTGGATCCCCCTGGGCATAGAGGGCTTCCCAGGAGGCACTAGTGGTAAAGAATTTGCCTGCCAATATAGAAGATGCAGATTCCATCCCTGGGTCAGAAAGATCCCCTGGAGGAGGGCATGGCAACCCACTCCAGTGTTTTTGCCTGGAGAATCCCATGGACAGAGGAGCCTGGTGGGCTACAGTCTATGGGGCAGCAAAGAGTCGGACACATCTGAAGCACCTTAACACTAGGCATACAGGGAGGGCACAGGGGGAAGGAGGGGTACCTGTGGGAAGGTTTCTGCGTCTGCATGTTGTTTCATTTATTCAAAAAACTTTTATCCCTGCATGCAGGATCTTTGGCTGGGCCTTAGCTCCCCGACCAGGGATGGAAACTGGGCCCTCTGCAGTAGGAGTACAGAGTCTTAAACAAGCATTTTATAAAACTGGTTGGTGAGTACCTGACCATTATTTTTTTACAATGTTTGAAATAGTTCATTAAAATAAAATATAAAAAAGAACACAATAAAAAAAAAAAGAACACAATAGAGATTTAGAGCACTAAAGAGCACAGATTTTTCTTTGGTTAGGGTTGATGTCCCATCTCTATCATTCCTAAACACGATGACCCTGGAAAAGTCTCATAATCTCTTTAAATCTCATTTTCCCCAGCTGCAAAATGGGAATAATTTTAACAGTTATGAGATGGGGTAAGATAAATATTGAATAAGGTTATGAATGCATAATCCTGGTACATAATCCTGCTTAGTAAATGTTAACCAGTATTACCATCATCTCTGATTGACTAGGGGAAGGGCATTCTTGAATCACTCTGAATCTTCATTTCTTAACTCTAGAAAGTGAGATTTTGTGCACTATATCTCCAGAGTTTATTCCTCTTCTAACTGCCAGTTTGCACCCTTTGACCTGTATCTCCCCAGTTCCCCCACCTGCATCCTGGGTAATCACCACTCTTCTTCCTATTTGTTTGGTTCTTTTAGATTCCACATAGAAGTGAGATCTTACAGTATTGGTTTCTCTCTGTCTGACTTGTTAACATAATGCCCTCAAGTTCCACCCAAATTGGCACAGACAGATTTCCTTCTTTCTCGTGGCTGAATAATATTCCATTATATATCTATACTATGTCTTCTTTATTCACCCATCAATGGACACCTAGGTTGTTTTCATATCTTGACTATTGTGAATAATGCAACAATAAACATAAGAGTTGCAGACATCTTTTCAAGCCCCTATTTTCATTTCCTTTTGCTATATAACCAGAAGTGGGTTTGCTGGATCACATGGTAGTTCTATTTTTAATTTTCAACAATATTGTATTTGAAAGTTAGTAAGAAAGTAGAGCTTCGATGTTCTCACCAGAAAAAAAGATATGAAAATTATGTGGTGTGATGGAGGTGTTAGCTAACGCTATGTTAGTAATAATATAGCAATACATAATTGTATCAAATCAACATACTGTACACCTTAAACTTCACGATGTTATATGTCAATTATAGCTCAACTTTAAAAAAGAAAGTGAGATTTTGGTGTCACGTCTGGATGAAATGTAACTGAAAATAAGGAGAAAAGCTTGGGATAATTTTTTTTTTAAGTCTGTTTTTAACAGGAAGCTAAGTTTTGACAAGAGCTGCTAATTAAGTCTGCAAGGAGGACACTGTGCTGATTAAATCAGCTGTACTTGCTGGTGGAAGATCCTCCGAAATAATGAAGAGCTGTCGAAATCTTTCAGCACCGAGCAGCCGCAGTCTATATGTTCAGTTCTTTGGGGCTTGTCCTCATGTAATCTGGCAGGATACCCACAGTGGCACTTATTTCAGGCTTCCTGGTAGGAAAATAGGAAAAATATACCTGACTAGTACTTCAACAATTCTTTACCATTCTCCTTCTCTGTGCCATCATTGTAGAGGTGCCAGGAGTGACCCTGAAGCCCCTGCTTTAATAACTAAATGATCCCACAGCGGAAACAGAGCAAATACCAAAGAACAAAGGCCTGAACAATGTGACAGAAGTATGTAATTGAGTGATGAAAACAACAAGCTTCACTGAGTGGTAAAGACAACAAGCCTGGGGGAATTTATAGGAGGGAGCAATCAATGAAGGCTGCAAAAAAGAAGCTCCAGTTTTGGTATCAGACAAATGGAAGTTGGAAGCAAGCCCCCTCCCACATCTACAGGAGGCATAATCTTCCTGATTCATGTGGTTACCCATATGACTTGCTTTAGCCAACAGGACCTTAGTGGAGCTGATGTGAATGAAGGCTTTAAGATGCTTGCCTGATTGGGTTTTGAACCTTTTGTCCTGAAATTTTTGGTGAAGATAAACTTCACCTATACCTTCTTCAGTTCTTTCAATGGGGACCTGCAGATGAAAGCAATAAATGACAACAAGGGAAAAGACATACACTTTTTAAATTAATATTTTACACATATGAGAATTTACAGAAAAAGAGAAACACAAAGAAATGGCTAGACCCAGGAGCTTATATACCATTTTAACAAAGGAAAGGGGGTTTGGGATTTGAGGGATGATGTATTGTGGGAAGTAACTAGGAAATATATGGGGAAACTAATGAAGAAGAGTTATTTTAGAAAGATTCTTTAATGCAGACTCATCTCAGTGCTAACTCTCCATCTCTAGTGATAAGAGTTGCTCTCTTCTTCCTGGTATGGGAGAGAGGAGGGGACATCATTACAAAGGGAAATTTGTGCCCTGCTTTGGGGCAGAAAACAGAAGGGCTTTTCCTGCATCTGCAGATTCTCAATAATCCTTATGCCAAAGCAGCATATTTTGGGGTTGCATATTCTAATCCCATTCAACATGCCCCAGCTGCCTGCTGACCCCAGAAGACAAAAAGATACACAAGGCATGCTTGGACCCCCTACAGTTTGGAACGAAGCCCAGCCTAGACGAGCTGAACTACAGCCAACCCACAGGTGCCTGAGTGAGAAATAAATGCGTATGGCCGTGTGCCACTGAGAAAATCTCCTAATGGATAGATGAGATATGTAATACAATCATATTATAATCTCAATATGATTATAATAATAGTTTATTAATCAGTGAAATGGGGGAAATGTGTATGTTATTTGCAGTGGTGTATGCTAAGTAGCTTTAGCTGTGTCCAACCCTATGTGACCCTGTGTATAATATCCCACCAGGTTCCTCTGTCAATGGGATTCTCCAGGCAGGAATACTGGAGTAGGTTGCCATGCCCTCCTCCAATTGCAGTGGTATCATGAGAATTAAGTGAAATACGAACTTAAGATCTCATCCTAAGGATACAACTGAGGTCATGTTAATATTGATATCTGACCCACTCATGAGGACATTTACTTCCTGAAAACAGGTCCGTAAGTAGTCCTGGTGTTCCTTAGCATTGGGGTGTGACCCTTCACTCACCAGCTTCTGACCCCCACAATTCTACAAGGGTACCACTCAAAACTCACGTTCCTCATTATTTACTGGCTCAGGCTGGTCATTTGGTGAAACTGTCGTAGAGACTCACCAAAAAACAGCAAAGGATCTGAGCTTCATGATGCAGGATGGCTTGGTTCGTTTACTTAACAAACATCTATAGAGTACAGAGTGATGTGCTTCAGCAGCACTTTAAGCTGGATTCATAACTTAGGGTCATGGCTCTGATAGGGAGAATAAAGACCAAAAACACTCTCTCGCTCACTTACACTCCATTAGTGAACTCCACAGCCTGCTAGGACCCCAGAGAGTCAGAATTTTGTGAGACAGCTCTTTCAAATGTGAAATATTCCTAGAATGTCAGGGCTGAGCAGAGATTATCTGTTAACCAGTCTAGTTTTCCCCAGCAGCCCTGAGGGCCTGTTGCCAAGACTGGGTTACTAGAGTCAATTTCCCTGCTGGCTTCTGTAAGGGCTTCCCCACCCACAGCCCTCGAGTCTGTTAGGCATGTCCAAGTCACAGGCATCAACGGCATATCAAGATTTGTTCCCAGAAGATATTCCAGGTTCCATGCAAATACTAGTCTGCAAATGGCTTCTTGAGAGAGGGAGTATCTTTTGACCATGAGATCCTACTTATAGAAATAATACATGGAAAATACCAGGTGAGTGGTAGGTAGCCAAGAAGTGTTGATTCTTTTCTACTTCCTGGAAGAGAAGAAACCTGAGCTGGATTATGGAGCAGCTGGAATGAAAAAGAGAGAAGTCAGAAGTCTCCGGGCCCAATGTTTAGTTCATTTAAGTTCAGTTCAGTTCAGTTCGGTCACTCAGTCGTATCCAACTCTTTGCGACCCCATAGACTGAAGCATACTAGGCTTCCCTGTCCATCACCAACTCCCAGAGCTTGCTCAAACTCATGTCCATCGAATCAGTGATGCCATCTAACCATCAGGTGTGTGTAGGTGGGTGGGAAGCCCAATCATTTTACATCAGACCCTGCAGACAGCTCAGAGATGAGATGACACTTAGACCAATAAAGTGGGCCCAAATGGCCTGCTGGTCGCTCAGGGCTACATAGCAAGTAGTTCAGGCCAGGTGTCTTTGCTCTGGGCATTTGCACACCTGTGAGCTCTAGGGGACATCATTTTGGGGATGAAATTATAAGGACTCTTGGAATTACCGTAATTTCTAAAGTCTTGTTCATGCTTGTGCTAAGTCACTTCAGTTGTGTCCAGCTCTTTGTGACCCTGTGGACTGTAGCCCGCCAGGCTCCTCTCCAGGCAAGAATACTGGAGAGGATTGCCATTTCTTCCTCCAGGGGATCTTCCTGACCCAGGGTTTGAACCCGAGTCTCTTATGTCTCCTGTAGGCAGACAGGTTCTTTACCACTATTGTCACCTAGGAAGGCCCTAAAGTCCTACTGAGTACTGTTTTTCTTACATTTGTGTCTCTTCTTCAAATGTTAACATTATTCATTTAAAACAGTTACTGATCTCTGTTAGCTTTAAAATAAATTATTAAGACTTTATTTTTTTAGATCAGTTTCAGGTTCACAGCAGAATTGTAGGGAAGGTACAGAAATTGCCCATATACTTCCAGAATCCCACACATTCATAGCCTTTCCTGTTATCAGCATCTCCCACCAGAGGCATACATTTGTTATAAGTGACCAACCTACACTGGCACATCATAATCACCAGAAGTCCATAGTTTTCATTACGGTTTAATCCTGGTGTTGAACATCTGATGAATTCTGGCAAGTGCATAATGACATGTACCCATCATTATGGTATTAACATCATTCAGAGGGTTTTCACTACCCTCTCTGCTTCCCCTAGTCATCTCTCCCTACCCCTCTCTGATCTTTTTACTGTCTCCCTAGTTTTGCCTTTTCCAGAATGCCATGAATTGGAATCATACAGTATGTAGCCTTTCCAGACAGGCTTCTTTCACTTAGTAATATGCATTGAAGTTTTTTCCATATCTGCTCATGGCTTTCTAACTTCTTTCTTTTTAGCTCTGAGTAATATTCCATTATCTGGATGGACCATAGTTTATCCATGTACCTACTGAAGGGCATCTTTGTTGTTTCCAAGTTTC
This sequence comes from Cervus elaphus, assembly GCF_910594005.1. Lineage (NCBI taxonomy): Eukaryota > Metazoa > Chordata > Mammalia > Artiodactyla > Cervidae > Cervus > Cervus elaphus. Next base: position 45,361,823 of record NC_057831.1, read on the forward strand.
GGCAATTATGAAAAAAGTTGTATTAAATATTTGTATGCAAGGTTTTGTGTGGACAGAAGTTTTCAGTTCATCTGGCTAAATAGGAAGGAGTGCCATGGCTGGATTACATGTTAAGACTATGTTCAATTTTGTAAGAAACTGCCCCACTGTCTTCTGAAGTGGTGAACCATTGTGCATTCCTGCCAGCAATGGATGAGAGTGGGACCAATGCCCTTTTCTGTTCTGTGACCTCTCAGCAAGGAGTCCTGTCAAGCTAAGTGATTCAGCCACAGGAGATGGCATTACATGTGAGACAGGCTGGTTCCCAAAAACCAACCCAGTACATTTTCTTTGTGGAGAGAATAGAAACAAAAAATAAGAGCTCTCCTTACAGTGTGGCAGCTAGCCAGGGCCAGCTAGGCTTGGTTTCCTTGTCTCTAGTGCCTCTAAGAATCATTTTGGTCTAAGTGATGTGTTGAAGCCCTTTGCTGCTCTGCAAACACCAAGAGCCATCAGGTAGCCACTTTGAGTTTCTTTGCCTGTTGAGGAGCCAACTAACATTCTCTGCATTTTGGGGTTTTTTTTTTTTTTTTGGCCACACCACTCAGCATGTGGGATCTTAGCTTCCCGACCAGATTGAACTGCTGTGATGCATTCATCACTGGACCACGAGGGAAGTCTCCTCTGGTTTTCTCTTTGCAAAGTCTCCAGAAGGCAAGTCCAGGCCTGGACTTGCAAGTTCAGGGCCTGCCTTGTCTGAGCTTACTCATTGCTGGGTTCCCAGGTGGTGCTACCCCACAGGGACACCATCGGCCTGGCAGAAGCTGTCTGTTCCATGGCCCACCCTCACCTCCAGGTCCTTGTTCCTGAGATTCCTCTCATCTGATGCGTCCCATCCTATCTGCTTGACCCCAATTCTGCCCATCCTGCATGAGTCAGCCCCACCTCTGAGACTATCTTTCATTTATGGGCTACCACTATTGCCCTTGAGCACTGAATGCCTTAAAACATCTCTTGTCTTATCTTGGTAATGGTTTACAAATTTACTGCATTCATGTGCTTTGGATATATATTTTTCATTTCGTCTGTAACCTAGATTTCCTTTTGAGTGTAGGTCCTTCAAATATTGGTAGGGGTGGTTAGAGAAGTAGGGTCAGAAAACTATTTATTCCAGTGAAATAAACTAATATCATGCCATTAGGTAGTTTAGTTTATTTAGGCAAATTGCCTACTCTCTCAGAATCTCTCTTCCCCCACCCACATACACATTATTCCTCTGTAAGATGGTATCAGTATGGGAATTTACAGTGTCAAAAAAATAATTCAGGAGACTGCAAATAAGAAGAGCTTATTTAGGGTCTTAAGAATTAAAATTTAGGAGACCCAGATTTGGGGAGCCTGAAGAAGTGTTCCGAGGATGAGAAAGAGGGACTTAGAAAAATGAAAAGCCACAGTTTTTAAAAGTTGCCTAGTATGAATTGCGACTGACTCTGTACCTGGGTCTGAAAATATTTGCCTTAGGCAATCACAAATTGTTTTAGGGTAGGGGTCTGAAACATATGGTGACTGTCATGAGTTATCTTAGGGTAAAGATGTGATAAGCATCTTGAGTTTCTGACAGTTTTTCTGGGTTACTTCATCAGGTCAAAATGTTAGATTTCATCCAGGCTGATGTGTCTAAGTCACACTTCCTTAATAACCTCCCAGCACCATTTTAGAGAGCTCTCTTAGCAATACTAACTCTATTTTGATTTTCCTCTCACAGTGAGATGCTTGTAATAATATGTAAGATATCTTCACACCGTCTAGTCATTCGGCCAAGCTCTGAAGTTAATACCTGCTTCAGTAAACTTGCAGTCTCCTCCCTTGTCTTAAGCACTGCTTCCAGACATCCCTCCAACATCTTCTTCTTAATGGGCTTCACTTCTGGCTCTCATTGGTGTTTAAAGTTTTTCATAGCTGCAGCGCCTGCTAGAGTCTTGACAGCCAGCACCCTCAGTGACTCTCCACATGTCCCCCTTGGGGCATGTAAAAGTTTCTGGACACCTGCTAACCACAAAGAAAGCTGGCAAGACTCAGAGAAGCCAAACTCAGGCTCCTCCTCATTGGCCACAGCAAACAGAGGCACTGGTTGTGGCCCAGGTTTGGGCAGGGGATCATGGTGCTTTCCAACGGAAGCAGAACAGATCTTTCTATGCCCTAGGACTCTCCTGTGTTTTAAGTTTGAGGGTCAGTCCTCCTGGGAACTTGTTAAGTCATGTCTGACTCTTCTGTAACCCCATGGATTGTAACCCACCATGTTCCTCTGTCCATGGGATTTCCCAGGCTAGAATACTGGAGTGGGCTTCCATTTCTTTCTCCGGGGAATCTTCCTGACCCAGGGACTGAAACTGTATCTCCTGCATTGCAGGCAGATTCTTTACAATTTAGCCACATAAGAATCCCCCTGGAGACTTGAGAAGATGTAAAAAAGGAGAACTGTGGCATCTGTCTTCCTCCTCTAGGCTCTATTTTTTGTTTTATTTTTCCCCCACCACTCTTTGGGCTAGAAAGAGTGGATTTTTCTCTTACTTACTTTATTATATTCTTTCAACCATAGCATGTATTTGTCACAAATGGAAGAGACACTGTCTCTACACTACTGATAGAAAAATCTGTGAACTAGTCTTTCAAACCTATCCCTTGATATAATAAAGAATGTAGGAAACTCATCTCTTCCAGGCTTAATTTGCTAGTCCATTATTCTGTTAATCTGAAACCAAATACTTTGGCTTTCTTCTACCTTCTGGTTATAAACTTCAGGACTCTCTGTGAGAGAGAAGACTGCAAAGGAACATGAATTAGGGAAAGTTAAAATACACTGGTTTAATATTTGTGAATATTAACTCAAATTTCACCGTATCACTTGTGGTTTTATTTAACTTCTTGTATTTGTCTTATAAGTAAGTAGAATGCTTGTTTTAACTACTAGAGTTTCACATACTATATTATCAGAATAAAATAAAATTAGAAATAAAATTTTACAGCTTCTCTAAGGTATAATTGACCTACAGTATACTGCATGTATTTAAAGAATAAAACTTGATGAGTTTTGAAACAAGTAAACAAAGTGAAACCATCGTCATAATCAAGATAAGGAATTATCTATCACTCTGAGAAGTTCAAAAAGCATCTTCCCTCCTAATTTCATCCCAATCTTTACATGCCCTAGGCAGTCAATGATAATCTTTCTGTCACTATAGATTAGTTGGCATTGTCTAGAAATTTATGTGAAGAATAACTTGATATGTACTCTTTTTGGGGGGAGGGTCTGGCTTCTCTCACTAAGCATAATTACTTTAATATTTATCCATGTCTTTTTGTGTGTGAATCAATAGTTCATTCCTTTTTATTACTGGTTAGTAATCCATTTTATGACTATACCATAGATTGTTTATCTATCCTTTTGCTCATAGATATTTAGGTTGTTTCTAGTTTAGGGCTATTACAAAGGAAGCCACTATGAACACTGGTGTACAAGTGGACATGTATTTTCATGTTTTCTTGGGTAAATACCTAGGAATGGAATGGCTATGTTGCATGGGAAATAGAGTTGCCAGATTTAGTAAACAAAAATACATAAACCCCAATTAAACTTGAATTTTAGATAAACAAGCAATTCTTTAGTATATATATGTCCCATTTGGGACATACTTAAAATTTTTTCACTGTTTATGTGAAATTCAAATTTAACTTTGTGTCTTTTATCTAGCAACACTAAATTAGGAAGTGTACTATTAACTTTTTAAGGAATTCCTTAAACTTTGTTCCTAAAGTGATTCTATCATTTTGCATTCCCATATTACATTCCAGTACTTTTTGCCACCTGATGCGAAGAGCTGACTCATTAGAAAAGACCCTGCTGCTGGGAAAGATTGAAGGCAGGAGGAGAAGGGGGCAACAGAGGACAAGAAGGTTGGATGGCATCACCGACTCAGTGGACATGAGTTTGAGCAAGCTCCAGGAGATGAAGGACAGGGAAGCCTGGAGTGCTGCAGTCCATGTGGTGGCAAAGAGTCGGACACGACTGAATAGCAACAACGTTCCCATGAGCAGTAAATGAGGGGCTTCCCAAGTAGCTCAGTGGTAAATAATCCCTATTTCAGTATTCTTGCCTGAAAAATCCCATGGACAAAGGAGCCGAGGGGGCTACAGTCCATGGGGTTGCAAGAGTCAGACATGACTTAGCAACTCAAACAAGTCCCCAGGAGGACAGACCCTCAAACTTAAACACAGGGGAGTCCTAGGGCGTAGAGTCAGACATGACTGATTGAGCATGCACGTGTGAGCAGTCAGTGAGAGTTTCATTTGCTTCATGTCCTTGCCAATACTTAATATAATCAATCTTTTGAATTTTACCAATCTAATGAATATGCAGTGGTATTTCAATGAGGTTTTAATTTGCCCTTCCATCAGGACTAATGACATTAAAGTATATTTTCAGTGTGCTTATTTGCCATCCCTATAGTTAGCTTCATGAGGAGGTTATTTTGTTCAGTTTGTTTCTCCTTTTTTTGCATTGAGTTTCTGGTCTTTTATTATTGGGTTGCAAGGATTCTTTATGTGTGGTTTATTCAAGTCCTCTGTCATATACATTTTTTTGCAGATATATTCTCTCAGTTTGTGACTTGCCTTTTCATTTGGGTAAGTGTCTTTTGAGGAGCAAGAGTTCCTTATTTTGGTCAAGTTCAATTTACTGATTTTTTAAATTTATGATTCACATTTTTTTGTGTCCTATATAAGAAAATCTTTGCCAAATTCAAGGATACTAGCACTTTCTTCCACAAGTTTTATAATTTTAGTGTGTACATTTTATGACCAATTTTAATTTTTATATATGGTGTAAGGGAAGAATCAAATTTTTTGTTTTGTTTTGTTTTTGCTTATGGCTATTAAGTTGTTTTTACAAAAACATCTTTCTTTCTCCAAGGCAGATAATTTTTTTTTTTTTTGGCAACTTTATTGAAAATCATTTGACTGTATATGTGTGGGAATTTCTGGAATCTCTATTCTTTACCATTTATTTGCCTATTTTTATGTCATACTGGCACTCACTGTCTTAATAACTGTAGCTTTATGATAAGTCTTAAAATCAAGCAGTGTCAGTCCTCCAGTTTTGTTCTTATATTTTTTCTCACATTTTTTATTTTATATTGCTTTATTTATTCCAGGTCTTTGCATTTCCATAAAAATTTTAGAATCAGTTTGGCAATTTCTACCAAAGTATCCTGTTGAGATTTTGATTGTTATTGCATTGAATCTATAAACCAATTCAAAAAGGATTGATATCTTGAAAATATTAAGTCTATTAATCTATAAACATGGTATATATCTCCATTTTATTTAGGTTTGTTTAATTTTTCTCTTTGTTTAATTTTAAGTAATGCTGTTAGTTTTCAGAATACAGACTTCATAAAATTTTGTTAAATTTATCCCTAGGTATTTTATATTATCAGATACTGTGTGTTGTTTTACACTTCATCCATCCATCATATCCATTCTCCAGCTGATGGACATCCAGGCTGCTCTATCACCTTGCTCTCTCAGTACTGCTGTGAAGAACATCCTCCTTCATATATATTCCCCATGGGACCTGTGCAGTTTGTGGAGTCCATACTCAGGTGGGTGTGCTGAGTCTGTAGATATTTAATCTCACCATTACTGCCATATTGCTTGCCAGTTTGCCCTCCTAGTGACTAAGAATGAGAGTTACTATTTTCCCATATGCATGTCTTTCTCAGTCTTGCAAATATGATGGCTATGAAGTTATACCCTTTAATTTTAATTTGTATTTCTTTGACTTCAAGCTAGATTGTGCAGCTCTTTATTTATAAGTCATTAAATTTTCTTCATTTATGAATTACCTGATCATAGGTTTTGAATATTTTTTCTACTGGGTTTTCTGTTTATTGTGGTGGTTAATTAACATACATTCCTACTGCAACCTATATATTGATCCTTTGCAGCGTTGGATGTTACAAACGCCTTCTCCCAGCCTGTCACCAATCCACCAACTTTGGCTGTGGTAGACTTTTCTGAATAAAAATCCTTCATTTTTGAAGATGGGAAATCTATATATTGCTTTAAAAAATCTTTCCTCATTAAAATGTGTAAAATATTCTCCTACAATTTCTCCTACTAGCCTTGTGGTTCTACTTTTCATGTTAAATTTTTAATTTATTTTGAATTTTAAAAATAAAGGACATGAGGTACAGTTTCAGTCTTATTTTTCTGCATATGATTGGCCAATTTCTTAACTCTATTTATTAAATATTCCACTCTTAGTCCCACTGAGTTGTGATAATATTTTATCACACATCAAATCTCCATATAAATCTGGTCGGTTCCTGTGATCCCCATTTTTTCACCTGGATTGTTTGTCTGTTCCTCCATCATCACCTACTATTTCTGCTATTACGATTTTGTTGTATAATGATATTTGGCAGGTCAATGCACTTTACTTTTCTTTTTTTAGTTAGTTATGCATGGATTTTTATTCTTTCATATACATTTTAAAGTCAGTTTGCCAGTTTCTCACAAAATCAGGACTTAGATTAAAATTTCAGTGAATTTATATATCAACTATGAGGAAATTGACGTATTTTTATGTTGTTATCCCACCTATGAACTTGGTATATTGCTTTATTTAGAGAAAATAAAGCAATATATAAAGCAATATATTCTCTTAAAGCAATTGCTTTATTAATAAAGCAATATATACTTTTAAATTAAATTTTTTTCCCTTGGTAAAGATCTATTAAATTCATTGTTAATTACTAGACATGTTTATCCTTTTTATAACTGTATTGCTATTGTAAATGAACTATTTAATTTAATTTACAATATTTATTATTTTATTAAATATTTGTTTTTAATAAATATAATTCTTTAATATTTTATCATTTAGTTATTTGTTGGTGTAGGAAAATACTAATCTTTAGAAAATTTTTTTGGCCTCATTGCGAGGACTGTGGGATCCTAGTTCCCAGACCAGGGGTTGAATCTGCACCCTCAGCAGTGAAAGAATGGAATCTTAATCACTGGACTGTCAGGGAATTCCGGAAAATACTGCTTTATTTTTAACTGACATTTTATACTGCAACATTTTGAACACTTTACTGGGACTTCAAATTGACTCACAATTTGGCCTCTCCCTCTATAACACCGCAGAAAGACTACCATTCCCCCAGCTCCCCAGGGGCTTTGCAGTGATTAAGCTGTAGATAAATTTGGAGGTCTGTCTCAAACTTGCCAAAATAAAGTCATTAAGAATGAAGAGCAAGTCCAAAGCATGGGTCATAAATTGAAATACCTACATAGGTTAAGTTTAAACAGCAGGGAATGGTGGAGATGGGGGCAAACCAGAAAGCACAAGATCTATCTAAAAGGAGCAGACGTTCTCAGCTTCAGCCAGTTCTTACCATATAGCAATGAAAGTCCAGTTTTTTCACATCTGTAGATTTTTCTAGGAAAAGCCAAAAATCTTTTAAGATAACAACATAATTGAATTTTTAAAAGTAGTTGGTGGACCAAATAAATCACATCTGTGTGCTAGATCTGTTTCACAATCTACTGAACTTCACCCTCTGGTCTAAGAATGTCCCAAGGAGAGGGGACAATAGGGAAGTAACTGAGTATCACCTCTGGACCCCATCCTCCCATTCCTTTTTTTCTCCCCACCCGCCACCCTCAACCCCTGGCCCTGTTGCCTTCACTGTGCAGGGTTCTATTCCAGCCAACACGTACATCAGACTTACGGGAACTGAGTTTAGAACATAAGGAGATAAGATGGAGATCAAAGCTGGACCTATATCATACTGTCTGAGAACTCCCAAGAGAAGAGGAGTCTAAGCTGGAACAGGAATTGATGGAAGACCTACTAGCTTCCCTGGTAGCTCAGATGGTAAAGAATCCAGCCTCCAATGCAAAAGACCCAGGTTCAATCCCTGGGTCAGGAAGATCCCCCAGAGAAGGGAATGGCTACTCATTCCAGTGTTCTTGTCTGGAGAATTCCATGGACAGAAAAGCCTGGTGGGCTACAGTCCACGGGGTCTCAAAGAGTTGGCAGAACTGAGTGACTAACATTTTTACTCTCTTTCTACCAGCTTCAACTGAAGTGATTGAAGTGTTTTGGCTCTGGAACCACTCCTGTTCTTTCCAGAATCAGCTGAGAAGAGCAGGTTTGGGTAACTGTCTCAGATCAGGACAGCTCCCAAGAGTCCATATTCTGGACCTGATTCAACCTCCCAGGGTGTTTTTGGTTGGTATTATGGACTGAATTGTGCCCTCCTAAAACTCATGTATTAAAGTCTTAACCCCCAGTACCACAGAATGTGATCACATTTGGAGATAGGGTTTTTAAAGAGATATTTAAGGTAAAATGAGGTCATTAGGATGGGCCCTGATCCAATAGGACTGGTGTCCTTGTAAGAGGAGGAGATTAGGGAACAGACACTCACAGGAGGAAGACTATAAAGAGATACCATTAGAAGACATGCCACCTACCTGCCATGGAGAGGCCTCAGAAGAACCCAGCCCTGCTGACATCTTGATTTGGATTTCCAGTCTCCATACGGCAAGAAAATAAATTCCGTTGTTAAAGTCACCCAGTCTGTGCTCCTTTGACATGGCAGCTCTAGAAGACTAACATAACTGTGTTTCTTGGAAACAGATTCTTAGTGCGGGGTTGTGTAGGAAGGTTTATAGGAGCCTTTACAGGAGATGGCAGGAAATCCAGTGTGAAAACAAGCAGGGCTGAATGGGGCAGAGGGAGAATTTGAGCTAGAATGAGGATGCCACCAAGGTGGTGTTCTGCAGCTGGGGTGGCCCTTCAAGGACTGTTCCAAATTGAGGCAAGGAGCCTTTGTTTTCCTACATCAATCATTGTCAAGGTGAAGGAGGGGCGATGATTTTTGACCCTCCAAGGAATGTTTGGCAATGTCAGAACCTTTTTGGCTGTCACCACTGGCCTACGAGGGGGTGTCTGTGTTGGGGGTGGGGGGTGCATGCACCACTGGCTTCTAATGGGTAGAGACCAGTGATGCTGCTAATGTACATCCTTATGCCCAAGACAGGCAACCCCCCTCCACCGCCCCACAAAAAGAACCACCTGACCCCGCATGTCAGCAGTGCTGAGATTGTGAAAACCTCCCTCCTGACATTAACAAGTCATTGGCCCTGAGTTGCATTTGGAAAGATCTCACCTTGGGGAGATCCCGGTCACTGATGGCAATTCCCAGTGAGGACTGCAGCTGTGAACTGTCAGTGGCCTGTGTTCCCAGCAGCTGAAGAATAGGCATGTTTGCCATGACGAGCATCTAGGTGGACCAAAGAGCCCTTGATCTGACCCCTCAACTTCTCTTTCTAATAAAAATAACAACCAACCATGTTGAGGGCACTGTCCTGAGAGTTTTACACGTTATCCTACTTGATTGCATGTGTGCTGAGTCATTTCAGTTGTGTCTGCTGTCTCTTTGCAACCCTATGTTCTGTAGCCCACCAGGCTCCTCTGTCCGTGGGATTCTCCAGGCAAGAATACTGGAATGGGTTGCATTTCCTTCTCCAGGGGATCTTCCCCACCCAGGGGTCAAACGTGAGTCTTCTGCACTAGCAGGCGGGTTCTTTATCACTAGCGCCACCTGGGAAGCCCTGTTATCCCACTTAAGCCTCATGAAAAGCCCAAGAGGTGGGTTATATGGCCAATATTTTGTAAAACAGTAATCAGGGACTCGGAGAGGTTAATCACTAACCCCAGATTACAGAGCTAGTAAGCAGCAGAACCAGGATTTGTATCCAGGGCTGTCTGACTCCAAAGCCTAGTGTTTTCACAAGGAGGAAGGCCAGTCTTTGCTAAAACAAGAACAGTACACAGAGGAGTAAGAAGATGGGCTACAGACTTAGCCGAGAACTGATAGAAACCCAGCTTCACGACAGCCAGAGCCCTGAGACAATGGCTGATACTGTGTGAACATCACAGTATCACAGCCTCTGAGCTCAGGCTCCCTGGAGAGGAGACTCCTGCCACCTCTCTATCCACAGACGTTAATGGTTACCAGCAATAATCCCTCTCATAAGGGGACTTTTTCTTTTTGGCTCTTTGAGGTGAATGCATGGACTTTAGGACTTTGTACGATGACAACAGTTAAGTACAAAAAAGAAAAATAAAAAGCAGCCACTTCCTAGGAGTCAATGGTATAAAAATAATTTTTATTTACTACTGTAAATAAAGTAGTGCAAAGAGTAGTTTGGACCCACAATATTGCATTACTGATTTATTTACTACCTTAGCAGCATACAGTGTGGGCAGTTGGTTCTTTCTCTTCTTCTCTCTCTCTCTCTCTCAGACACACACACACACACACACACACACACCCCTACTCAGATGCAGGCAGGCATAAGGGGTGGGGAATGAGACTATGAGCTAAAGGTTTGTTTCTTGCGTTTTCCACTGCTGCCAGTCTATTCTAATGGGTAGTTCATGGAAAAGACTACACTTAAATACTAAGAATTTTCTAAATGTTATTTTATGGATTGCAATTGAAAAGTAAACGGCAGCCAACAGTGTCATTAACTGATTTGGAAGCATTATGACCCTAGAAAAATTCAAGGAGAAAAATGTAAACCCATTTACAAAGCCATTGCCCTTCCTGTGTTTCCAGCCTTAACCTATTCATTTCAAGGTGCCTCAGAAATGCTGGGTCTCAGATGTCAAATGGAAATCTGTCCTTGGGACTTTCAGGAGCGGGGCAGTGGCAAACACGCATACCAAATATTATCCAACTGGTAGAGAAGTCACAATTTTTTGTTGTTTTAATAAAATGGAATGAACAAGGGGCTAAGATTCTTAAAATGCACCTCAGGGTATAAGGATTTGGATACACCACAAGGCAAACTCTGACTCCCTGTTCACACAATCATTAGGTGTGGACATCCAGAATAACCCAGTTAACCTCCCCAGCACCCCGCTGTGATCAGGATGCTCCTTGTATTTGTCTGATAACCTTTGGTATAACCACTGTCTGCTCTGGGTATTTCTTTGATTTAAAAGAAAAAAAGACACCAAGTGCAAAATTCGCATCCAGTTGAGAAGACATTTAAGGTGTACAATGCCCCAGCCGCAGCTCTCCAATACCAGTTGCTGAAAGGATTCTCTCTCATCTGGAGAGACCTGGATTGCACAGTTCACCCACGTGGCTCTGGATTGTTGATGACGGTGGGCTGGTCCTGAGCGGAGGCGTCTGCCGTTGGAGTCACAGCTGGACTTGCAGTGGGGTCTGCGGAGGCCCGGGCTGGTGTCAGGTGGGAGTTGCTGGCTGCAGAGACACGTGCACATGTGCTGAATCCTCAAAACAGCATGTACAGGACACACAACCACACCTGGACTCTAGCAAGCCAGAAGAGGTGCTTCTCGTCTAGTGTCCTTGACACTATAAACAGATGAGCAACTTTGGACCCATTATCTAGGTTCTTTGGACTTTGGTGTTTCCTCCTATAAAATGGCAATTGGAATAGATATGCAAAGATCTCTGGGAGTCTAAGTCCTAAAATTATGCTGTGAATTCCAGGTAAATATTAAGAAAGAAAGAAAAAGAGGAAAAGAAAGGGAAGAAGATGGAGGGAGGGAAGGAAGGAAGGGAGGGAGGAACAACTCTTGGTCTATGTTTTCTATGGTCATCTCTCTCTTTTTTTTTTTTCCACTTGGTGTTGGTGCAATGCAAGCTATGGATTATAGCAATCAATCAGAAAAGAGTGTTGGTTTCATTCATACTCTGATTCCATTTGGGTGATATACCAAATTTGATTTAAATTGAATTATTTAGGTACATGTATATAAACTTTGGAAAACATAATTACCAGGCTTAATTATTTATCAATCTACCTTTAGGAAGAAGCTTGGACCACCATAAAGATTAGGGAGGCTTATAAAGTTTTATACTCTATGTCAATAGTTCTCAAGTGGGGGTGATTTTGATTCCAGGAGACAGCTGGCATTCCTGGTTGTCACAACTGGAGAGTGAGGTGCTACTGGCATTTTAGTGGGTAGAAGCCAGGGATGCATCATAAAATGCCTATGCCAGCCTCCCCCACTCCCATCAACAAGGAGTGGTTCAGCTCCAAACATCACAAGTGCTGAGGCTGACACCCCTGCTTTAGGCACTGAGGCTGAGATATATTCTGGTCCATCCATAAGCCTGGGCTCTGGGACCTGGCTGCCCTGCCTTTAATCAGTGATGTAACCTTGGACAAGTTACCTACTCTCCTTCTGCCTCTAAAAAAAATGGGCAAAATAAGAATATCTATACCTTATTGTCATAAGGATTAAATGAATTAATGTATATACCATTCTTAGAACAGTGTTTGGTTTGTCTACATACTCAATAGATGTTAGCCATTACTACTAGTGACCTGGCTTACGGTGGCAATATGCTGATTTATCAATTTCTGGGGCCTGGCTGGCAGGACTGATGAAAGCATTTGTTTCTGGGATGCTTATGGCTCACTTTTAGACCCCAGGAGCTTATGAAAATAGCTAAAACTTTGAAGCCAGAAAACCTAGGAGTCACATAGTCCTGCCAGTTCCCAGTTGCTGCGTGATCTTGGGCAAGTTACTTTCCCTCTCTGAGCTGCAGTTTCTCTGTCAAATGGGGGTAGCATGACATATGGCTAGTACAGTGGCCATGCTTTGTGGGAACAATTGCTAGTTTGCCTTTAAGCAGTGCTTTTAAGTTCTGCAGTCCTTGAGTCTTGAGTCAATAGGTGGGATCATTTTTAAAGGTTCCCAAATGTCCATCCTGAAATGTACCAACTTGCAGAAGATGCCACCAGATGTTGATCATCTGACTTCTGGACAAACTCTTCAAGATTTCCACCTCTGAGAGGCTATTCTAAATAAAGCAGGAATGGGCTCCAAAGCCTCTGACCTTTCTGAATATGTAAAGGAATTCTTCAACGAACCCCCTCCAATATCTACAGAAGACCTTGTGAATCCAGAGACTGTTCTGAGAGAACAAAACAGTGCTGGTGGTGGTGGGGGGGTGGTCGGGGGTGGTGCCCAGGTGTTACGTAATGATGTGACACTTCTAGGTCAGAGGCATCACTCTGGCAGGTGATCTAACCATGGCCGGGACTGTGAGACCCGGTGATTAGGTAGAAAGACCATTTACTGGAATCAGGAGACCTGTTCTAGGCAAATCACACTTATCAATCACTAGTAGGTGACTTTGGGGTAGATACTGAATGGCAGATATTTCAGTCCTAAGATGATGCTTGAATCTCATAGGCCTCGGTCTTCTCATCTGTAAATTGAGGGGCTTGGATCACATGGTGTCCAAGACCTTCTCAGGCCCAAAGATTTATCCTTCTGAAGGTTCTCTGAGGAAGTTAATGAAGTACGAAGTCACCTATTTTTCCATTTCAAGCTCAGGGAAATGTTTCAATCACCATGGTAACAAGATAAATCAGCAATCAGTTTTCTGATTAAAACAAAAAAGTGCCAATGTGCAAATGTAGAAAGAATGCATAATTAGCATTGCCACCACTGAAATCTTGTTAGAACGTAATAAAAATGCTCAATGTTTCAGCAGTAAATTTGCTATTATCCATGTAAGAACTCTTCCATTTTCATCAAGGGTTTGCAATCATTGGACAAGCCCCGCCCCCCCATAGTGGGTCATAATTTTAGAATGGCCTTTTTGTCTCCACTCACCTGGAATCCATTCTAATTTGATTACTGGACTAGAATCAAGGAAACCAGAAAAATCAGCAGGCTGCTTAAAAAAATTTCAGAGTGCATTCCAGAGCCAAATAGAAGTGATTTTTGGATTATTTGCTGCTTGGGGGACCATTTCCTATACATTAGTGAGAAAAATCAAGAGTTGGCCCTGAATTGGCAGACTGCAGTCCATGGACCTAATGTGACTTGCTGCCTGTTTTTGTATAGTTTGCAATCCAAGAATGGCTTTTGCATTTTAAAATGGTTGAATAAAAATCAAGAGTACTATTTTGTGACATGTGAGAAGTATATGAGATTTAAATCTTCACGTCCACAGTAGCATTTTATTGAAGACCGGCCACATCATTTGTTTTCCAGTATTGCCAATGGATGCTTTCGAACTATAATGAACGTTGAATAGTTGTGACAGAGATGGCCCTCAAAGGCCCAGCTGTTTATTATCTGGCCCTTTTCAGAAAAAGTTCGCCAACCTCTGTTGTGGACCATTGTAGGAAAAATATCTGCTTGCCAGCTCACCAGATGTGAGCACAAAGGAAAGAAAAGTAGTAGAGAATATATTGGGTGAATTGGGAGATAACTGAATATTTACAAAGACAGGGGAGGTAGGTGGGGGTAAGGAGGTGAGGGAGGGAAACTCTGAAAATCTGAAGATCAAATCTACTTCATTTGGGCCTCTGGCTCTAGCAGGGCCCAGCCCACGTAGAAGATCTATGTCGTTTAAACATTTCTCATGAGTAAAGATACCAGTAGGGCACCAAGGGTAATGAGATAGGAGAAAAGTAAAATCTCACCATTAAATCACTCTGACTTTAAAGCTACTGCTTTTTTCATGAGCACCACTTTGTGACATTTTACTGTAATTTTAGAAGAAACCTCATTAACTGGAAATGTAGAGGACAGGGAAAGAGTAGGAAAAGGTTTAATTAATCTTGTTCGTATCATCTTATTCTTTTTAAAAGACCACTAAGTTAACTACTTAGGGGAAAAGGATGAGTTGGCTTAAATTATGAATGTTTGGAATTGGCTGACATTGGTTCCAAAGGAGACCTTGCGTCAGGCCTGGAGCTGGTAGTTCCGCAGATCTTGCTCTCTCCTGTGTATTATGTTTAGACATAAAGTTTACACTAGTCCGAGGAAGGCAGGACTTTCTCTGAACTGGTCATTACATTGTCTCCCTCTATTTTCCCTTTTACTTTCTGCTAGGCAGCCCGGCTCCACACTTTTTTGGTCTCAGGGGAGATGTGTGACAAGAGAAATGGAGATGCTTCCAGATGCACTTTGGGATTTTTTCCCCCAAAGCTTGAGTCAATTAAGGCAATTATGCTTGGCATCTTTGACAGGGAAGGAAGAGGAAAAGTGCTTTAGAGAGGTAATGAGGTGGGGAAAGGAGGTTTTTGGAGTGTGAGAAAGAGGCTGAGCTTGGCTGGGGGTGAGGCTCGGCGAGTTCTCATCTTGCCCTGCAGCAATCTGAGAAAGGAAGAGTTGGGGGAAGAAAGGCTAATGGTGATCAGCTTTGGGACTCATTGATGAGTCATTGACTCATTGATGAGTCAGAAGCTGCAAAGCTGAAGGACCCGGAAGGAAGCTGTAGGCCCGGGTCAGTGTGTATTCATTCTGCTATCACACTGGTGATCATCTGAATGGTTAGTGCCACCCAAGACCCATGGACCTTAGCACGTCCCTGGGAGGCATCAGCTTCCAGAAAGATTGAGCCAACTGGGGGAACGCAAACTAGAAATCAAAAACAATTTTCCTCAAAGGAAAGAAAAGATCTTTTGTGCGTACACAGTATTTTTTGTAGACTTATTCTGGTATGCTTGCTAGACTAATCGGTATCTTTGTTCAGCTGGTTTTTGAAAAAGAGTTTTATGTCTTAGAAAGAGTCTAACAGCAAAGAAAAGCATGCTAGACTCTGGTAGTGTTGTGCTACTGACTGAGGCAAACAAGCTCTTTGCTTTAATTGAAAGGACAATGCCCCAGAGACCATTACTCCTTAGGAAGCTACCAGCTAACATTTCTTGAGTCCTAAAGAACCCTATGTTCTTTCATTTGGCTTTCTCAACTATAATACGAGGTAGGTGTACTACTATTTTTGCTGTTTTATTTATTTTTCTTTCTTTTCTTAAAAAAAAAAAAATTTGGAGTATAGTTGCCTTACAATGTTGTGCTAGTTGCTACGGCATAACAAAGTGAATCAGCTATATGAATACAGACATCCCCTCTGTTTTGGATTTTCTTCTCATTTAGGTCCCCACAGAGCACTGAGTCAAGTTCCCTGAGCTACACAGTAGGTTCTTTTTAGTTATCTTTTTTATCCATAGTACCAGTAGTGAATATGTCAATCCCAATCTCCCAGGTCATCCCATCCTCCCCCAACCCCTTCCCCTTTTGGTATCAGTATGTGTGTTCTCTATGTCTGTGTCTCTATTTCTGCTTTATAAATAAGATGGTCTTCCGCTGTTTTAGAGAATGGGAAACCAAGGAACAGAGAGGGTCCCTCCCTTGCCAGAGGTCACACAACTAGCGGCAGGCTGGAATCTCAGCAGCCTGTGCTTTCAGCTACTGTCCCACACCGCTAGCCTTCTGAATGCAGGACAATTTAATGTGGCAAA
Source organism: Cervus elaphus (assembly GCF_910594005.1). Lineage (NCBI taxonomy): Eukaryota > Metazoa > Chordata > Mammalia > Artiodactyla > Cervidae > Cervus > Cervus elaphus. The sequence goes on from NC_057831.1 coordinate 45,378,185, forward strand.
AACAATGAAATGTTGACTATATATCACAAAGCGAATAAACTCGGGAGGAAAATGAAGGTAGCTGGAGCTGAACGCAAAATGGATGGACAGTTCAATTTAAAGCTTTGGCCATAAATCATTAGTTTTTAAAAACAACTGACAGTAAAAAATGCAAATCACAAAATGACAAAGATCCCTAACTTACGGCACAGTCCTCCCACCCAGAGCCTTAAGGGAGGCTCTGAGCCCACAAATCCTGTCTCTCTGTACTCTGGCAGTCAGCATCCGGGCCGCATTCCTGCACCAGCTACACCATGGTCAGGGGTACCACCTGCATCTGCTCCATCCATCCCATTAGGTGGGGCGGCTCATGGACCTCGGACCGTGGCTCATCCAGGAGATGCCTGGGCCAGAAACTTTGCCCTCTCAGGACCCCTCTGCAGTGCCTCTCTCCTCTGTGCTCCAATCCCCTCTTGCCCCACTGCCCAATCACTGATGGAATACCCTCTTATTTCAAAACTAGGGACAAATTTGCACTTATGTTGAAGACTTAAAAAATATGAAAATAATTTACTACATATTTTAATTCAATGCTAGTCCTAACAGGGCTGGTAGATACCACCATGGGGGCATGTTTTGGAAATACCTAGAGTTTTTGTGTGTTTTTTTTTTTACCTCTAGGCCCTTATGACTCCAAGTACGATCCATAGAATAGCTCTGTGGATGCAACCTAAAACCCTGTGTGAAATGTAGGATCTCAGAGGCCACCTCCAGACTGACTGACCTAGAATCTACATTTAACCAGAACCCTGCCTGATTTCTGTGCACATTGAAATTAAGAAGCACGAGGCTGGGATATACATATTGAAATATGTGTTATTTTATTATAATTGCTTTCTTTTTTATTTCTTCTTTATATTGCTGTTTAGAGTATTTTTTAAAAATAAGTATATACGCAGGTTACTTGTCCTTCATTTCAGGGTATCAGAAGATGTGTTAAAAAATACATCTTCTGTAAGATGACAATGGGTCAGAGGCAGATGGTAGCCCCTACTGTAAAGAATTGTGAGTGTGAAAAAGCTCAGACATCGGCTGCCCCACATCCTTTCTTGGATTTTACTTTGTGATTTTGGGCAAACCACGTCATTCTTGTAGCCTCCATTTTACCATCTGTAAAATTAAGGGCATAGAATTAAATTATTTTATATATACATATATATATTCAGACTTCTCCAGTGCTCACCAAAGGGAAGAGGTATATCTATAAAGAAGCAAGTGAAAGAGTTTGAAAAAAGAGAAGGAAAAAAGAGAATGAAAGAGAAAAGGATACATGGGAAGGGGAAAACATATTAAAAGGCAGGAGGGACAGGGAGATGGAAATGTGGAGGGACTGATAATGGAGCTATGGAGAAAGGAAAAAAAGACGACTTCTGATAAAAGCCATTCTACCAGCCCATGAATTTTCATGGCTACCAGCTGGCATAAAATCATAAAGACAATTTTCAGCTCCTCTAACGGAATTGCATTTGTAATAATCATAACAATATTTCTACAGAGTAAAAATGACAAAGATAATTTGAAATGGAAAACACTGACAAGATGCAAAATAAATGTGCTCTACCTGGCAACAAAGTTAGGGACGGGACAGAATTTGCATGAGGAAAATTTATCAGCCGGCACGCTACAGGGCATCAAACCTGGAAGGGTTTTTGATGGTTCCTTATTAACCTCCTCAGGTAAATCAGGGAAAATGACTCCGTATTAGCCTCTCAGAACAGTGACTTCCATCTCACCATCGAATATGTGCTAAAATGCACTCCTTTTGCTTTTCATTATCTGCTACACAAACAACAGCTGGCCGATGCTCAAACGCCATGTCCAGTCCTAATGTATCCATTTGTAAATGTCCCTGTCGGTCTTCGTGCGTAATTCTGTCCTGCTGTAGCTTCCCAGGTGGTGGGGAATTGGAAGTCTCCACCGAGAGGCATTCGCAAATTTGAGAACCTACTAAGTGTGCGGTCATAAATGATGAGACCAAGGCCTTCCTCTGACTCAGCTTATGGTCTCATAGGAAAGACAGACACAACAGCTAACTTTATCAAGAGGGTTTTATATATCAAATAAACATAACAGCTAACATCGAACTACAAGTTGTCATTTTAGTGCCATGAGTATTTTTTTTTCACTGAGCCCTCCTAACAGCCCTGAGAAGCAGCTACTGTTATAACTTTATTTTATTGATGAGAAATTAGAGGATCAGGAAGGTGAAATAACTGTCCATAAGTCACACAGCTAATGAGGCGATAAGCCTGGACTCTAAACCCAGCTAGAAGGACTGCCCCACCCTAGTTCAGAAAAGAACTACTGACTAGTGGAAACCACACTAGGCAAAATGCTGGCTTCATTATCCCTCTCTGCCCCTCCCTGTGAATCTAAGTGACTGGGCATTTTATTCATCACAAGGACTTCTTTATCATCCTGCATGCATGACTGGGATAAATAGGAAGACTTTGTGCCAGAGGGAGCCTTGGAACTGAGTTTGAAGACACACAAAGTGTAGTTTTGATGTGTGTGCATGTGTGCTCAATTGCTTAGTCATGTCTGACTCTTTGTGACCCCAGGGACTGTAGCTCACCAGGCTCCTCTGTCCCTGGAATTTTCCAAGCAAGATTACCGGAGTGGGGTGCCATTTCCTCCTCCAGGAGATCTTCCTGACCCAGGGACCGAACCCACATCTCCCTGAATTGGTGGGTGGATTCTTTACCACTGTGCCACCTGGGAAGTCCATAGTTTTTTTGGTAGCAGGTATATTTTGAATGGGAGTAGACATTTTTGTTCAATTTCTTAAGCACCTTATTTTTTTGGTTTTTAAATCCTTGCTTACTTTGAAAAATATAACAATACTTGGAGCCTTCCATCAGCCAGAGATTACCATATAGCCCTAGGGGTAACCATCACTCCGTGAATGACCCTCCTAACAAAAGGCAACAGCATGGCCAAGGAGGGAAAGTGTCATTTATCTAGTAGGGAAAAAGAGTCACTACTTTTTTATATATGGCCCCAGCTTTTTGTAAATCTTTACCTGAGACAGACTGGAAATATTGCACACTCCAGGCGATCAATACGGACAGCAGGAAGGTTCCCAGGAAGTAGATCTGCAAACATCCAAAGCAGACGTCAGATGACTGATAGAAGGCAGGGACCAGGAGGGCAGGGCTCGGGGGAGACGGTTTCTTACCAGCGCAGAGTGCAGAACAGCGCCCCAGATCAGCCGGAGGTTAAGGTAAAGCCAGGCCAGGGAGCAGGGGCTGAAGGACTCCTCATTGCTATGGCTCCAGCACCTGCAGACAAATAGCACAGGGCATCCTGACAGTGTTGGAAGACGCTGGTAGCATTGCCAATATTTGCAGATCCTCAAACCCATGTCCTTCTGTTTTGGGTCAAATGAGCACATGTAAGATGAGAGGAAAAAGAAATAAAGCAGTTCTGAGGAGTTTGAGCCTACATAGAAATACTAGACACCCAGGCAACAATCTCAGGAAAGGTCAGTCTTATCACTTATAAAAAGACATTTCAAGGAAGACTTTGCAGCATGGAGACTGCCAAGCAACACTTTTGTCTGAGTGTCTGTCCAAAGTCCAGACACAGGGATACCTCTCTATCTGCAGAAGAGCATCATCTAATTGGACACTTTATTTTTTCCACTCTCATGGAAAACCTGGGTCAGCATTTTAACTTCAGATCAAGCACATTCTGTATCTCCGTCCTCAGATACTAGAAAGGGGAATTAAGTTTGGGTCCAGCTGTGTGTTCTCTAATCGAAGCAAATCCTGGGCCCTCTATAACCGCTGACATTAGAAAATAAGGGGCACGTCCCTGGTGGCTCAGGCAATAAAGAATCTGCCTGCAATGCAGGAGACTAGGGTTCAATCCCTGGGTCAGGAAGATCCTCCGGAGAAGGAAATGGCTACCCACTCCAGCATTCTTGCCTGGAGAATTCCATGGACAGAGGAGCCTGGTGGGCTAAAGTCCATGGGGTCGCAAAGAGTTGGACACGACTGAGCAACTAACACTAATACTTTAGAAAATAAGAATAAGGATAACTTTAGCCAAAAAGCAAACACTACCCACTTGGGTTCCTCCAGCAGTCATAGTATTGAAGAGGCTCTGAACTCACCTTTCGTACAGTTCCCGGAGGATGGAGATGTTATTAGAATGGATTGTTGGGTCAATTTCCAAGAAATCCAGAATATGATGTGGGATTATAGCACCTTCCTCTATTAGCAGGGCCAGGTTAAAAAATCCCTGAAAGCAAGCCACAAACCAAACTCATTCTTTCCTTATAATAAAACTTAGACGTACACTCATCAGAATATAAACTTTTACAACCTCTGGATTTTTCCTCAGTCTTTAGAGCCAGATGGCTTTGTCGTCTTCATTGATGAATTGCTTCCCTAAATATATGCATCTGAGAAACTTATTTGCAGGAGAACCAGGAGGCTTTCAGAGGCTGCAGTGTCCCATCTGCTCAGAAGCCAGTCAACCGGGGCAATCTGTCCTTTCCTGCTCACTCTCTCAAGATAGAACTTGCTGGAAAACATGCCCTTGAGTTATCAACAAAACCAGAACACTGAGTCAAAGGCAATGTCCGTCATTACATTACTACCCTGGGTCACCATCAGCATGTCAGAAATCGAACAAACTGGCTGTGGGTGCTGCTCATGGCTGATGTTCTAAGTGGAGAGGGTCTCCGACGCACATAGTCATGTATGAGTGTTTGACTCATCTCTCCTAGGCTAGTGAGGAAAATCTCCTCTTCTGATTCCTCTTGGCACAAACCCTCTACTCTGGCATGCTTCCCTACCTTTTCCTTGTTAAACATCTTCTTCTTGACCCACAGAGGTAGGAACGACCATATTAGGCTGTGCAGGTGCAATAAAATCACACAGTTAAGAGCCTGATGGTTGAGATGCTTCATAAAGAATGACAACTATTATAGTACCTGGAGGAGATGCACCATCCATCATGAACTGAGCACGTGGCCAGACCAAGAAATAAATAATGATGCATTACTTATCATTAGGGCTTTACAGATTCCAATGAGTTGCTGCCCTTCAAAGAATTAAGTCATGCTTTAATGACTTATATCCTCCCTTTTCTTTCATTTAGTTGATTCTAAAAAAAAAAAATCACCAACCCTTGGTTTGTAAACAGCAAGAGTCTCATAAGCATGCTATGTGATGATCATAAAAATAACAGAGCCAGCATTTTCTGAGTGCTGTTGTATATGAGGCTTTGTTCTGTTTTATATATTAACTCAATCCTCATAACAACAAATCAAGAAAGGCTCTATTACCCTGTATACTACTATTACTAGGAAGCTGAGGCACAGGAAGGTTAAGGAATTTGCCCTATGTCATATAGCTGGAAAGGGGATTCAAATACAAGCAGACAGAATTCATAGTTCCAAATGTTAAGCTCCACTATGCTGACAAATAACTTCTTAATAGTTATAGGTATTAGGTATCTTTAGATTTTACACACACACACAAGCAGAAAACAGACAATTTCTTCACTTTTTGAAAGAGAGCTCCTCTTAAAATGAGGTATTAGAAGAAAAGAATAAAATGACTTTATAAAATTTTAAAGTCTCTGAACAATGGAAAAATAACATGGTTAAAATAAATGAGAAAACAGACTAGGGAAATATTTATATGCAATGTAATAGCTTAAAATTCACTATCTATTGGCCAAATGTATAAAGAACTAATTATAATTTAAATTGAAAAATATAAAAGCTCCAATAGATAAGCAGACAAAGAGTAAGAACAGAGAATTCACATAAGAAAATATGAAGAGTAAATAAATGATCATAGACAAGTATATGTAAAAGTGTCCATCCCCAGCAGTGGTCAAATACAGACAATTTAAAACAATAAGGAAGGATCAACTTGTATTATTCAATTAGCAAAACTAAGCCATGAAAACATCCAGTGCTGATGTGATTTCTGTTATTTCTTATACTTAAGTACTGCTTGGTGAAATATTAATTGGGAAACAACTGCAGAAAGCAAATCGGCAATATACTATTATTATGAGCCATAAAACAATTTAGACTGTTTGACTTAGTAATAGCATTTCTCAGATTATAAAGAAATTAATCAAATGGAGGTAAAAGGTAGAAATAAGAACATGTTCATCATAGTACTTACTATAATTGCAACGCAATAGGAAATGACCCTCACATCTTCCTTAATAGACTTCCTTAGTAGACAAAAATATTGTCTATTTTTTAATGTGGTGCCCCCACCACTAAGCAGCGTCTAAGACACGGCAGGACTACATAAACATGTGTCAAATCAATCAATAAGTGAGTGAACAAGATATAATAAATGTCCATGAAAAGATAAAACTTAATAAATTACATTCTATCAGCTTAACAGAATATGGGGCAGTAGTAATAATTACAGTAAGAGTAGTAATTACAGAGATTAGTCAATAGGATGCACATATTCCTGCAATATGTGAGAAGGAGCAGATTTTTCAAGTGGCCCATGTGCTCTAGTTACCATTACAGAGACCCACTGGCCTGCAGCCAGGACTCAGAAAGGCATGAAAACTGAAGGAATTGAAAAAAAAAGAAAAAAGACCAAAGGAATAAAGCCCCCTGACATGGAATTGTGGATGTATTGTTTAATATTTTTCTCTTTAAAAATGATTCTTTACTGTTTTTATATCATTACCTTTTGAAAAACAAAAACTCAGAATTGAAAAAAAAAAAAAAAAATTTAGGTCCAGGCCTGATTTTGAGTAACAACAGATGTCATTTAGGGGAGTTTGGCTCTAGAGCAAATCCTTTTAGCACCAAAATCTACTTTATTCCAGAAAAAATAACAATAATATAGGCTAGATCATGTCCACTGAGCATACTCAGAGATGGGCTCAGCATTTTACATCTAGCATCTCATTTAATCTTTGCAACCTATGATTTGGATGCTCTTTTTATCCTCAGTTCACACATGAGAAAATCAAGACTCAGTACTTCAGTGACTTTCTATGTCCAAATAACTGAAGTGACAGAGATATGGGTAAAAAGAACATAGTACCTCCTTTTTTTAAAAAAAAAAAAAGACTGAGATGGGAATTCTCTGGCAGTCCAATAGCTGGGGCTCTGTGCTGTCACTGCCAAGGGCCCAGATTCAATCCTTGATCAGGGAACTTAGAAACTAAGATCTCAAAAGCTGAGTGGCATGGCCCAAAAAAAGAGACTGAGATAGGAATGTTCCCAACTTTTGCTCTGTGATCAGATCACAAATCACAACACTGGAAATCTGTGGCATAAGACAGTAACAGCTATTCTAACTTCCATCACGAAATGGCCCTAAGGTCCTTACAAGAGCATTTTGATTAGCAAATATAGAAGGGATGAGAGAAACAGAAAATTATCATCAGCACACCACAGTTGGTTGTTACAGGCAAGATTTACTGAAGGATACTAAAATCAGTGGGCAGAAGTTTGAGGAGAAACAGAATATTTGCATGGTCTCAAATTACCTTCCCAAAATATCTATAAATTAGAAAGAGAAAAAAATATTAACATTACAGGGAAGAAACCCAGCAGAAACTGCCTTCACTGAGTGAATGAGATCAACTTCCCCAGTAATAAGACATCACGCATGCCTCATGGGATACACCGAGAAGGACACATCACATCTGGGCTATCCTTGCCCCAGTGCATAAACTCTATATATTCATGAGACAACAGGAGACAGACACAAATCAAGGGACATTCTACAAAATATCTGACCAGCAACCTTCAAATGTACCAAGGTGATGAAAGACAAGCAAAGATAGGAATGGTCCCAGATGGAAGAACTCTAAAGAAATATGACAACTAAATGCAGCGTGGGATCCTGGAACACAAAAGTAACATCAGTGGAAAAAGTAGTGAGATCCAAATAACTTCTGCCGTGTAGTTACTGGTACTGAGTCAACACTAATTTCATAGTTTGATAATGGTATTATGGTTATGTGACCTTTCTATAACTCTACAAATATTCCAAAATAAGAAGTCCCCCCTCCCCCCCCCCAAAAAAAAGATCACTGAGAATAAAGTCCTATCACTAAAGCACTGACTCAGCTATACAAGTAAACTCCTTCCCATTTTGACCACTTGCAGTTGCTTGAGTTTCTACCTGGTGAGTTAGTTTGATGGAATCTGATAGAAAGACTCCTGGGTTTGGAGTCAGGAGACCTGGGTTTAGACTCTGACTGCTTCATCTACTGCCTGGTTGTTTAGCCTTGAGCATCTTATCACCTAGTCACAATCTTGGCATTCTTTAATATAAATAGGTCCACTGACCCCCATTCCCACAAGATTGCTATGAGAATGGCATGGGAAACATAGTAAGTGCTTGATAAAAGTTCACCATGCTGGTTAGTGGCCTCAGAGAGGTTGTGAGGGGCTCGTGAAAATGAATGAGAAGTGGATTTTCAGCCTCAGGAACCAGCACCACCAGAAGCTCATTTCTGTTGCTATTTACCTGTGAGTCTCCATCCAGCGCTGCTTGGGCGTACATCTGCACAGATAGCTCAAGGTCTTGTGACTGGTTTTCGTGGCCATAGTAGTAAAGATCTCCCATTTTCAAATATGCTTCAGGACAAGAATTACAGGTCCATTTGTCAAATGGTTTGATTTCAGAGCGATATTTTAGAAGAATGACTCATTTGCATTACTTCAAATTTTTTCCACCAGAATCTGAATACAGATACATCTTTAGGTTTCGTTGCTGTTAGGAGGGGGAAAATGGTTTTTTCACTGAGCACCTCCATTTCTGGACACATTTTCTTGCTTGGCTGGGTAGCTCTCCTACATGGAGACTACCCAGTGAAAATCAGTCCAATCAGCCAAGGATGTTTGGGGTATCAAGGTTTCACTGCCTGGGTTTGATGATTGATGAGCATGTCTTTACTCTGTTTAAGCCATATGTTTTATTTTTTCTCTAAGGAAAAATTTTAAGAGTGTATGTCTCTCTCAATGTCCAATCAGAAAAACAATCCACATTGGACTATTCAAAACTGGGATTTTGCAGCTGGCTACGGGTGTTGGAAGAGCTGAAAGGGCAAATGGGAAAGAGTAGGCAACCCAGAGATTAGGAATGCAGGAAGCTACAGCCTTCCCAGAACCTGGGGCCAGCTGAGACCACAGAGGATGGACTGCCAGGCAGGAGCTGGAACCATGGAAATGCAGCCATTGACAGAGATACAGCCCAAAGCAGACACAGAAGTGGAGAAATGTTTGGGCTTCTCACCTCTCCCACCCTGAAATTTCCTGCCTGCCCCTCCCATTGGCTGAAACTAATCAGATGCAAAGGGGTCTGGGAACTGTAGTTCCTGAGGGTCAGCCTCCTATCACACAGAGCATAACCAGGTAGACAGGGAATCCATCTGAGGGCAAAAGGGTAAGTGGCCCAGGGACTCTCCAGAATAGCTTTCTATTATGAATTCTCACTGATTCCTTAGAAAATGGTGGATCTAAGCATTCAGTAGACGAGGGATGAAGAGAAATGCACTGCTTGAGATTGAGAGCCGAGTTTAGGCAAGATCTTAATAGCTGAGATTTTTCACTCTCTTTCTTAATTGTTTAGAAATATCACACTTCACACAAAGCTGTTAGATGTTCCCTGTTACTAAAGATTAAAAGCCTCCAAAGCTTCAATTTAGCACCCGTTTCTCTATACATACCAAATGAAGGAGCATCGATTTGAAAAACAGAGAAATTATAGTATCTCCACACACAATTAACACCCAAGTATCTCTTGGCCAGGTCCTAAGGGAACGAAGGGGGAGAAAAAGTTAACTCATTAATATTTTGGCCAAGTGACTGGTTTTGCCTCCATAAAACCCAATTCATTATCCTTAACCTTAGAGCTTCTAGTCTGAGGAGAATACATTTACTTACTGGCCTCTCCTCACAGATGTGTGCTAAATTTGTCTGTGACACTTCAATTCCAGTTTCTGCTGCTAAAACATAATACAGCAAAGCTTCGTGCCTAAAAATAGATGATTAATAATAAATTTCATATAGTGGCTCTTACTAATATTCACAGAGAGCTTTATATTCACACATAAGAGGGCAAAAAATAAGCAGTTTTTTTAAAAGCACAAAATCATGAGTTTTTTTTTTTTTTTAAATAAATACTGTTGTTAAAAATACTGCATGCACTGATTTATTTTCTGTCTTAAAAGGCTGAACTCACAGATAAGGTTGGGGAGCTGGTTGATACAACAGCGACCTCTACTGGCCGAACGACTCGTTGAGTGCTGCCTGGGGAGCTGTCTATCAGCTTTGGGTCCTTGAAATCCTCCATCCTCCACCCTCGCTTAGAGGAGATAAGTGGTATTAAGAAAAAGCTCTGTGCTTTCGAGTCCTGTTTTGTGAAGGGCTTTATGAGGCTTAGGACTCTGAACAAGCTTAATTAAAGCTGAGCTTTTGTGGTACATCATAAGTTTGGCAAAGGAGAGGCAGTTTACAAGGGGCTTGATACCAATGGTCAAAAACACATTAAAAAAAAAAAGTATTCAAGACCACTGGTAATTGAATAATTGCAAAACAATGAGACCACTTGTCATCTGTTGAAAGACTGGCACCCGATTCATAATCTGGGTAACAGCAAAGGCTTGGGGAAAATGGACATATTTCTCTAACTACTGCTAGTGGGAAGCCAATTAATGCAATTGTTAAATGTGAGAGCCTTACAAATGTACATACCACCTGGCCCAACAATTCTGCCTCATGAAGGTTTATTCCAAGAACCATATGCAAAATAGAGAGCCAACGGTAATTTGCTGTAAGGCTCAGGAAACTCAAACAGGGGCTCTGTATCAACCTAGAGGTGTGGGATGGGGAGGGAGATGGGAGGGAGCTTCAAAAGGGAGGGGATATATGTATCCCTATGGCAGATTCATGTTGAAGTTTGACAGAAAACAGCAAAATTCTGTAAAGCAATTGTGCTTCAATAAAAAATAAATTAATTTTAAAAAAGAAAAAATAATAAATAAAAAAAATCAGAAACATATGCAAAGACTGTGACAATAGAGCTCATGTCAGATCTGTGTATACGAATGATGACAACATCAAAAACCCCACAAATATCTGAAAATCAGTGACTAGTTCAGTTAACCCATGGTGCAGCCACTTTCAGAGGAGATCATTAAAGTGATGTTGAAGAAGAGCATTCGAAATCGTAGAAAGGTGTCTATGCCAAATTTTCCATTGCGTGAGAAAAGCAGGATAAAAAACAGTGCAATCTCATTTTTGCAAAACAAATGTAAAACTGAGTACACACATGGACATACATATGCAGAGAAAAAACAACTACTTAAAATGATCTACCAAAACGCCAACAGTACTTATCTCTAGGTGCTGAGACTGCAAGTGACTTTTTTTTTTAACTTATCTGATTTCCTCCATTTTCTTTTGTGTTACCCTTTTCATAAGTTAAAATTTTAACTATACATGGTTGTTTCTAAAGCTTATTTTCCATTTTCAGTGGCTGACATTAAGAACACTTTGTTAACTTTAGCTCCATCTCAGAACTGTTTAAGAAAGGGCGGGGAGGGGGCTGGAGGCAGAGTCATTTTTTTCTTTTGTTGGCTACACCTCATGGCATGCAGGATCTTAGTTCCCCAACCTGGGATCCAATGGAAGTGCAAAGTGTTAATCACTGGACCCCCGAGAAAGTCCCAGGAGGTCATCTTTTCTACATGGCTAAAGCAGCTCCTGGCAGGCCTTCCCATGGGGACAGAGAGAGATGATTGGGGGTCAAATTAGGACAGGCAGACCTTCAATCAGACATCCCAGGTCATGGCTGCTGAGTGTGCTGATTTCTGGCCTCCGAGATACCCAAGGCAGCTGACCAATTAGGCATGACTCACGCTCAAGAGATAAGGCTGGCTAAGCAGCCATGTAAGGAGTGTAGACAAGCCACGTGACAAGCCCACAACTGCGGCTGCAACAACACAAAAAGCCCCAGGCGTTTTCTTACATGGCCTTGAATCGTGTTTGGTGACAAGAATCCTCAGAGTGGACCCTAGATGGAGGACCCTCGAGGAAGGTTGAGCAGCAAGTCCCATCCTACAATAAGGTCCCATCCCAAAGGTCTTATCATCTCCAACACTCAGGTTTGCGTCAGTGCCTCAGTTTCCCCCAGGGATGGATGAGGGAAGTAGATGGAGTAGGGTTGTCAGCCCAAGGTCAGACGTCACATGGGCTCCCTGCCTTCATGGAACAGGGCTCATATTACTGCAATCTAAGAAAATGAGTTTTTCTCAGACAGTGGTTGGGCAGACTGTTAGAATTTGGGAGCAGGGGACACAGGTTGACATTTCCTATAAAAACAAAGTAACTAGGATAAATTTTATAAAGACAATACCTTGTCTCTAAAGTTACTTGGGTGGTGGGATAGAGAAGAGAGGAACACATTTTATAGGAAGACTTCCACTGACTGGGACTTTCCAGGTGGCTCAGTGGTAAAGAATCCGCCTGCCAATGCAGGAGATGCAGGTTTGGTCCCTGGGTCTGGAAGATCCCCTGGAGAAGGAAATGGCAACCCACTCCAGTATTCTTGCCTGAGAAATCCCATGGACAGAGGAGCCTGGTGGCTACAATCCACGGGGTTGCAAAGAGTCAGACGTGACTTTATCAACTAAACAACAACAACAATCTTCCACTGACCAATTATTGTGTCAGTAGATGCCAGGAGGAAATTTCACAGAATTCTCAAGCGTATACTTCGAGGAAGCACTGAAATCATCAAAAAGAAGTCTAAAAACTTTGACTTCCTGGAGATCCAGTGGTTAACACTCTGTGTTTCCACTGTAGGGGGTGCAGATTCAGTCTCTGGTCAGGAAACCAAGATCCCACACACCCAGGGGCATGAAAAAAAAAAAAAGTAAAAGTACTAAACAGAAATCCACCTCTGTCTTCCATTTTACAGAAGCCATGGAATCCAAAACCACCACCATCCATTTTCACATATTGAAGAGTGAACTCTAGACAAGTGTCAGAACACTGAAGACCAGATTTTCTCAACTTATGACGACTTCAGTCAGGACACCTCTGCAGAAACCCTATCTACATTCAGCTTCCCAGGACTTTGCTCTTACTTGTGTCTCAACTGAGATTGCCTGAAAGTGTTAATTACAGATATTTCTATCCTTCTATTCACAGGATAAACATTTACTCAGTATTTTCTCTGTGTAGGGGGCCCAGAGACAAGCCAGAAATCTGTACTATCCTTCCGTGAACTTCCTCAAGCTTTAGGAAGCTGTCCAGGGTGTCCAACTTTATTTCCAACGTGCTAAAGTGAACTAGTCACCCATGCAGTCATTCTGATGGAGACTGGGGTGGGGGTGCAGAGAGAAGCGGATCAAAGAGCGAGTGTAGGGGCACATTTGCTACCCTCCCACTTCAGACACGGCACATCCATTTATAGAACTTTTATAATGATACATCTTAATAATCAGTCCTTTGGCTGCTTGCTGTGAACTGTGAATTTGAGTTTCTCTGAGCAGTTTCTCAAACAATCCAATTATTTTCTCTGGATTCTTTTCTGCCAATGCCTGAAGCAGTCCAAACTGGAAGTGTGTGTGTATATATATATATATATATATATATATGAAAAAAAAATCCTGGGGTCTCAGCGGAATTTAGGACCCTGCTCCAAGGCAAAAAGACGCATCTCTTTCAACAGGAATCTTGCATGCTTGCTTGTCTTGCCTCAAGCTTACTAGAATCTGGCTAACCTCCTGGGTTAAGTGTTTGGGGGGTATAGTTAAGACAAAGGACAATAAAACACATAGCTCACAGATAAAACACACAGCAGGGTCTGCGGGAAAGAAATGAAACATGACAGGTGAGCTCTCCTTAGCTGACTTCTCCTGGTGTCCAAGGATAGCCTCGGGCATGACAGCATTATCTTCCGTATTTTGCCTAAGCAGCAAAATGCCCTTTTCTCAATCATGCTCCGCTTTTAAACTATCCCATATAAATCTCAGAACAACACAGAAAAGCACAAGCTCATCAAACTGACACATGTGATTTGAAAATAATGCCCAGAATAAATGCACTCACAAAAAAATGAAAAAAGAGGTGAACTTGGGACATTGATGGATGATTTAGTTCTATTACAGCAAAATAGATGGGACCCCAAAAATGCCACGTTGTGGTGTGAGGAGGCCAATGGTCATACATTTCCTGCTTAACCCCTGAGGCATCTGGAAGCTCAGAGAGAAGGAAAAGAGAAAAGCTCTTTGTCTCAAATATACTTTGACAAAGATACTCCCACTGTAATGGGTACTAGGTTTTTCTTCCTGTTAGTAGGAAAAGATCTCAAGTCCAGATGAAGCCATATCTTTAATAATACTTAGCATCAGCATCAGAATTCACAAAGATATGAAGAAACAGAAATTTATATGGGGTTGACAGGAGTGTAAATGGGTAAAATATTTTGGAAAACAGTTGACGTTGTCTTGTAAAGTTGAACACATGGCTAGCCTGTGTGACCTTACTCCGAAGCGTGTATTTTTAGATAAATTCTTCCTACATGTACTAGGATATACATAAAAAATGTGCATGGCTACATTGTTCTTTAGGGAAAGAACCCAAATATGTGTTAATATGAGAACTGGTAAGTAAGTTGCAGTATATGACAGCAGTGAAAGTAAATGACCTACATGTATCTAAAGATATGCATCCCAGAAATATCAGGTTAAATAAGCATGATGTTTATTTATGAAGAATTACATATGATATGGCTCTAATGATATGAAGCTCAGAAACAAGTCAGATCTATTGCTCAGGATTATATCCATATATAGCAAAACTATAAAGCAAGCAAGGGGCAAAGGGACAAAAGACTCACGAAATGGTTAGTTCTAGATCCTGAGGACTGGGGTGGGTTTCATCTGGGAAGAACATGCAGGGGGTTTCAATTGTCTATTTTCTTAAACAGGATGGTAGGGTTACAGATGTTCATTTTATTGTTATGCTTTACAACTTGGACTTCCCTTGTGGCTCATCTGGTAAAGAATCTGCCTGCAATGTGGGAGACCTGGGTTTGATCCCTGTGTTGGGAAGATCCCCTGGAGAAGGAAAAGGCTACCCACCCTAGTATTCTGGCCTAGAGAATTCCATGGACCATATAGACCATGGGGTAGCAAAGAGTCGGACACGACTGAGTGACTTTCACTTTGGAACTTACATACATATTACATATTATTGGTATGCAACAATTATTGAGTGATAAAAGAAGTGGAAACAAGTTACCTGGCTCAGGCCGCAGCTCCAGCTCAAAAGCTCAGCTCCTTTAACCTGGATTCTGAACTAACTCCCCCATTCAGGCTCTCCCTTCTCTTCACCATAATTTGCAGCTGTTTGTTTAAGCATCTCAGAACCCACCTCTGTCACATCACTACCCTCTCCCCAAACCCTTATTGGCTCCCCACTACTTGACAAACTAAATAAAAACTATATAACTGCTATTCAAAATCCCATAACACAGCACCTCTTTGGTCTTGTCATATACCACTTCCTTTTACGAATTTTACCCTCAAGGCAAACTGGGTGGCTTAAAAATTTCTAGACACATCCAGAATTTTCCTGTTTCTTTGCTTTCTGTGATCCTGTTCATTACTGTGAAAGTGTTAGTCGCTCAGTCATGTCCAACTCTTTGCGACCCCAAGGACCGTAATCCACCAGGCTCCTCTGTCCACAGAAATCTCCAGGCAATACTGGAGTGGGTTGCCATTCCCTTCTCCAGGGGATCTTCCCACCCAGGAATCGAATCCAGGTCTCCTGCACTGCAGGCAGATTCGTTACCATCTGAGCCACCAGGGAAGCCCAGAGAAGTACTATGACCAGGTGGAAATTCCACCCATCCCTCAAGGCCATGTAGTGTTACTTCCTTTATAAAGGCTGAACTAAGTGCCCCAACCAGGCTCCATCTTTTCTTCCTCCGAATCCCTGATGCTCTTCATATATTGCTCATGGCTCTTCAGTGATGGTTGTTCTGTCTACTTGTCTTAAATCATTCTCTCAGTAGTTATTGAGTACTTCCTAGAAGCCATTAGGTGCTAGGCACTGGGATACACATCACAGGGCGATCAACAAGTAAAGAGCCATGATGACCCATGCAAGGACCAAGGGACTAAGGGTTAGGCAGGACTTCTGGGCAGAGGGAACAGCAAGTGCAAAGGCCCAGAGGTCAGAGAGAATATGGGCCACCTGAGAAACTGCAGGCAGTTTAGCACCAGGAAGAGATGAGGCAGTGAGCTGCCCCCAGTCTTACCTGTGACATCCCCTGCAGCTATGGCACCCTGCATCTAAATGTACTCAGGAAAATCTGCTGAACAGAACCCAAACTCACTAACCGTGGAGAGCACACTTAATCCACCCCCACCGCCCCCCCACTGCTCCCAAATCAATCATGTAATGCGGCTGAATATTCTAAGAAGGAAAGCAGGCCACTACAGCTTAATCCCTCTTGACCTTCACAGAAAATTTTTAAATGTGCTCCCTGAAGTGTTTTGTGATGTTAAATTCAAAAGTCGGCAAGAAAGCTAAGCTATTAGCAGATACCCTCTTTATGGGAAAAAGTGTGAGACATCTTGGGGTTTATGTGTGTGTGTGTGTGTGTGTGTGTGTGCGCGCGCGCGTGCTGGGGGTGTTTACATATGTGCTCTTCCTTTGGGAAAACCCCACATAGAAACATTTTGATGTTTGAATGCTTAGTTTCCCTAAGAAGTTGTCAGGAGCAAAGAATGGGAAATGTGGAGGGTGAGAAGCAGAAATGAGCTAAGGTCAAACTGGAAAGTTCTATAAATTGAAGTTTACTTGGGAAAAATGATAAACAGCACACAAATAGTAAGGTGTATCAATTGGGAAAAGATCATTTCATTAAAAAAATTTCTTTCTCATTATGCAAAGTGAAGCCACAGATGATAAACATCTACAAGATGATACTAATACACAGTTTTATTCAGTGCTTTTTTTCACGTGGCCCATTTCACCTGCATTTTTCTAATTTGAGATTCTCATTCACTGTGATGCTATCTGTGGATTACCTGAGCATCCATGAACCAAAGAAGGAAACGGCCTTCTTTGGGACTTATATTTTAATTTTTAATTAAAGTTCAGATCAGAGCACAATCAATGATAGGGCTGCTCTAATGTCTTTGAGGTGGTGGACCAATAGGATGTGTGCTGATTGGCATTTGCCTTTTAGTTATTAAGGAAATATCCAGATCATTTAGGCAATAAACAAGCACACAAATGTAGCCCAGAGAAAAGTAAGATGGACCATGAGGCCTGAAAACAGAGAACAGAGAGATGGACTCAGGTAGATCTTGGAGAGGAGTGCCCTTATATTTGTAAAATTAAGTAACTGGAAATGGGGTATTTATTGGTCCTCATGTGTGGGGTTTCACCCCATTTCTTCATACAGGGGGAGATTTGCTAACTCCATCAGAAGATACTTAGAGAGGGGGAGTCTATTTGGCTGTGATACTTGAGGTCTGCTGAGTGACTTCCAGCAATCCTAGAGAAAATGTAGCCTAAGCCCTAAACACACTGCTTTCGCTCCTTCCCACGAACAAGATAGAAATCCTGGACTTCCTGTGACGTGCCAGTGAGAGGCAGAGGGTCAGCAGGGATCCCCTATGCTGTCTCCAGACTCTGAAACCAAGCAGAACGAGCTGAAGGGAAGAAAAGTCAACGCATTCATGTGTCTCTCAACTTGATGAGTGTGGACGCTCCCCCTAGAGAACTAATTTTTGCGTATAATTAAACATGGAAATGCTATGTTTTCTAATCAACAGCCAATCAGTCGGTGATTCTCTGAATATCATTACCAGGAGGCTGTGATTTCCCTGCGAATTGCTTTTTCAGTTGCATTTTAAGACTCCATCTCCTAAGAATACACTGACAGATTGAAAGGTGAGGACTGAGAAAGTTCAGACGAACTTACCACGAGCCCTCCAGGTAGGCATTGAGGCCTTTGCGAATGACATGACCCAAGTAGCCATTTTTCTCAGCTATGTGCTTTGCCCATCTATAAAGGAAACAGAGGAGAAAATATCCAAACTGTGGCAAATTAAATAATTTCTTTTTACTTCATGTGATTTCAATAAATCTCACTTGGGGAATATTTTGCTTCTTAGAATTGTTATGGAGCCACAAGTTGGAACTGAATGTTAAGAAGGGAGAGAGAGATATACTTCGGGAGCACTTGAGTTCAGTGCCCTTTATAATGGATGCTTAAGAGTTGTCATTTTTTGAAACAAAAATGTGAAAAGTGCTTAATGAAAAGAGTCTACCAATATGGAAAAAGATAACGTTAACCAGGAATTCTAACAAGTCAACGGCAGGAAAACAGCTCTCCCTGAACAAAGAGAAGAGATGTTGCCAAGAAGATTAAATGAACAGAGTTACCTGATAGGTGTAGACATACTGAGAGGAGATTTAAACAACACAAGGAGAATGTGAATATCAAGTACATAGGAAATGAAAAGTACACAGAGAGATAAGCAAATAAATAATAATTATTAGTAGTATTCCATAGAAAACAAAAAGTTATGCAAGAAAGAGTAGTCACAGCACACTACATGGTCAGCTATGAGCAGCATTAAATGGTAAAAATACTGGGTTGGCCAAAAGAACTTTTTTGGCAAATCCAATAATATGAACCCTGATACCAATCCAAGCAAAATGATGATGTACTCGTGGGGAAGATGGGAGAAGGTAGGAAGTGTGACCATGCAGGGCAGTTAGAAGTGGCAGAGTGAAAGAACTATGTATAAATTTGTCTTTTCCCAGTGACACATCATTAGACAAAGTCTGTAGTGAGTATAATAAGAAATAGTGGTTTAAGCATGTTATTTAGACATAGAGGCAAATAAAAAGAGAAATAATTATTAATAAAACAGAAAAAGTGATTTATTCTAGGCAGCAGGAAATGGTATGTGGGTGGGGGATAGAGACTTCCTATTTTTCTTGTCAAATTATTATTCTTTTTAAATTTAAATTCTTTTTAATTTGACTCTTTTTGTGTGTATGTAACTGATAAAAGTTACATTTTAAAAATGAAAAAAAAAGAAAAAAGAACTCTATTTTCTCAGACGTGGTGAACACAGTATACGGCTTTCCCTTGACAAGCAGCATCTGATAGGTTCTTACACAACAGCCTTCTCGGGATCTCGTGGGAACGTCTCCAGGTTGCCCGTGACATAGTACAGAGAACACCACAAAGTTCCTTCCATGTGTCCGCCTTGTGCAGCCTTATGGAAATATTCACCAGCTAATGTCTGGAAAGAGATGAGCAAACGTCAGTGTCATTAGTGAGACGTCCTCCTGGGGAGGCTTCATCAGAGCTAAGGTCGTGGGGTAGGTTACACGTGACTTAATCATAGTCTTATAACGTCTGATATCTTTAAGAAACCAAGTCAAGTTCCAGGAAGACAATCACAGAAGCTTCTCGACAGGATAACCTTGACTGCAGCTATTCTGTTAAGTTTACCCAATAAATAAGATAACAGTATGAATGTCATTATCACCAGGTATCCTCACATAAACCCCCTGCCAGCCAGACAGAAGACCGCAGCAGAGGTCACACCTGGTGAAACTTCAGGCATTTGCTTTCCTAACCTCACTTAATACCTTTTTTCAAACTCAGATGCAAAAACTGCAGTTCCGGTAGGAAAGTGAAAATTAGAAAATGACAATGAAAAAATCCATTCTAGCAGATGTGTGGGAGGGCTAACAGACATTTGCAATGCATAAAAATACTCAGCCTCCTATGTAGTCAAAGAGAGGTAGAGGGAAAAGAGAAAACAAATGCTTAAATGGGTAGATGCGCCACTGATTATCATTATTTTTCCCCAGGCAGTTAACTGCCATTTTTAAGCGAAGGCTTTGGAGTCGATGATGCCATGAGATGGTTGGATGGCATCACCAACTCGACGGAATGAGTTTGAGTAAGTTCCAGGAGTTGGTGATGGACAGGGAAGCCCGGTGTGCTGCAGTCCGTGGGGTCGCAAAGAGTCGGACATGACTGGGCGACTGAACTGAACTGAGCTTGGAGTCAAACAGGCCTGGGTTCAAATCCCAGCTCTGCTCCTTACTAACTGCGTAACTATGAGCATGTCAGTTAAACTTTCCAACTAAGTTTCTACATGTCAGTTTCTACAGAGGAAACATGTGGCTTCTGATAGTAGCTATCATGAAAATTTGTCATGAAGATTAAATAAGATAATAGATATTTGAGGCTTGGTATGATGTTTTACCAAAAATAATTCTCTCATTTCCCACCCCCAAATCTGCTGCTACGTCTTGCCCATCTGTCTGAATACTACCTTTCTTCCCATCTCAATAAATGCCAAACCCTCTGGAGTCAGCCTGACTCCTCTCCCCGCTTCACACCTCACATCCAATCACCATCAAATTCTGTCCTCTTGACCTTCAAAACAGATCCAGAATCTAGTCACATCTCAGCCCTCTTTCTGATACTGCCCATCCATTCTCATTTGGATTCAATGCATTAATCCCCTGCTTCTTCTTTCCTAAACTTTTAATGTTGTATTGGAGGATAGCCGATTAAGTATGTTGTGATAGTCTCAGGTGGACGGCAAAGGGATTCAGCCGCACATATGCGTGTTTCCATTCTCCTCCCAACTCCCCTCCCATCCGGACCGCCACATAATAAGACAGAGTACAGAGTTCCGTGTGTTCTACAGTAGGTCCTTGTTGCATCAACCCCCTGCTCTTGCTCTTCTCTTCCTCAAGCCCATCTCCATCTGGACCCTGGAGGAGCCTTTTCCAACACAGCATATCCCTGCCCTGTTCAGAGCTGTCCCATCTTGCTCAGAGCAGCTGCCTGGGCACCTGCCTCCTTGACTTTACCTCTTCTGCCACCTCTTTTGCTCTCAGCTCCCGCCAGTTTCATCTCCCTGTTGTTCTCCTGCTGATCCCTCTTTCTGGAATGTTCTTCCCTCTTTCTGGAATGTTCTGCCAGATATTCACAAGACTCCTTTAGGAGTCTGTACAAGGTCACATTATCAGAAAGACCTTCTCTGATCTCGCTTATAATATAGCATCCCCTAGTCTCTACCTTCTGGGTCCTCCTCATCCGGCTTTATTTCTCCCCATATCACTTCCCTTCACTTTCCCTCATGCTCTACCTTTGCTTATCATCTTTCTGTCCCACTGAAATATAAGCTTCCCCAAAGCAGAGACTGTTCTGTCTGCTGCCGTATCCACCACTGCCCAGAAGAGTTCCTGGCAGAGGGTGGGTGTTCAGTTAATTCGTTGAGTGTAATGCTGTTCAGATTGTTATTACCACCATTAACATTATTATCAATAACAAGGGGCTTCCATTTCACACGGGAACCAGGTCCAACTCCACTTAAGTGTCTGACGTCTGAGCAAGTTATGAAACCTTTCAGAGCCTTGGTCGCTTATTCTGTTAAATGGATGTAGTAACATTTGCATTCCAAGAGTATAGTTAGGATGACATGGGATGGCACGCAGAAAGTATCTAAGAGTATATGGCCCAGAGGAAGTGTTCAGCAAACACTGAAGACTGCCATTACTATTTACATTATTTTTATTAAATCCGATCTCATACCTGGCAATCCTTTTTGGACACAGCCCTCTTTGCTTCCAGTAAGATCAGCAATCAATCTCTGCACCATCTCTCTTATTCTCATCTCGCCTCATCTCCCACTCCTCTCCCCAGCGCAAGCCTCCTCCTCCATGAAGCCTTCCTGACTGCTTTGGCTTTCCCCATTTCCCCTTTCCAGAACTGCTTGGGTCACAGCGATTAGAACACACTTGGCCTTTGGCTAATGCCGGTTTTTGCTCTGCACGCTCTTGTCTTCTTAACTGGGCCCTTGAGTTCCTTGAGCTCATGATCTGTATCTCGGGTGGTGTCTGTACTGGGCTGGGCACACAGTACACCTGCTTCCTGACCAAGTGTCTGACCAGCTGGTCACAAGGCTTACCTGATTCCTTCCAGGAACTCCTGGGAAAATGCCATCCAAGTACAGGACTCCAAGATTGTATGAGGCATCTGGGTTCCCCATTTCTTCCGCTTTTAACCAGTACTTAGCTGCTTTGGCATAATTTTTCTTGAATTTGTGGTAATACCATCCCAGGCCGTTGACTGCCTGATGCAACCCCTAGATTTTAGAACAACAAGAAAGAAATGACTTTTTTTTTTTAAATGAAAATTTCTCTAAAGAGAATCAGTTGTTGTGAAAGCATTCTGCCAGAGTCTGACAAAAACCTTTCCTGTCTCTTTTTGGGGCCAGATGGCATTAAAGAAATGCTAAGTGCTAGAAAACATGAGGCCACCTCAAAGTCTTCCCAGGAGGACTTCACCAGCCTGCTGTCGGGATTTCTGCCTTCCACCTCAGCCATGATGCTGGCCTCGAATCATCACTCGGCCCCCGTGGACTGTTTAGCAATGCCCTTGTCTACAGAAGGCCTTGTGTTGCCCTGAGTATCAGCAACGCCCTTGAAATTCACAAGCACTCAACTGCGACAGGAGGCCGGAACCTGCTCTGGCTGGGCTGATTTCTAGGTGACCTGCCAGCCGTCTATTGATTACTCTGCACTGGATACCAACACATCATCTGAGGGAAGAAGCCGCAATGGTCTACTTGTAAAGCTCAGGGGCTATGGGTCTGCTTAGCAGACAGGTGGAGTGTGGCTGGGCCTGAGGCAGAGGGGAGGGGGTAGAGAAGGGAGGTGGCTTCAGAGGTGTGTCTATACCTGGGATTGGACCACAGAAGGGCTGGTTCTTGTGAGTCTAGGGTCAAGTCTCCTTGTTCTTGCTGATTCATGCTCTCAGGGGCCCGCTTCCGCCCTCTCCAGGTGCTCCCACCTGCTTCTACACGGTAGCCTCCAGCCTGGCTGTCGAAGGCTTAGGAACCCTGCAGGGGTGTGAGTGTGCAAACCTGGACATTCGGGTCTCTCATTCCTGCTTTCCTGCCAGATCAACAAGACCATGGACAAGCAGGTGAAAAAAGGATTAGAGAGGCAAAGGGTGAGTGCCCTTGCATCTGTGAGACAGGTTAAGAGTCCAAGTGTGGAACAAAATCTCTTTCCCCTCCCCTTTTGAGAAGTGAAGAACAGGTGTCCCTCAACTATGGATGCCAAGATCCCAGCCTGCAGCCTTTTCGTCTGCGAGGGCTCCCAAAACCCTTTTAGTTTTTACACTGGACTCCAGGTGCCAGGAAGACCAGGAGAAAGAAACTGCCAAAACCCATTGGAATTAGATGCTCTATGAAGGCAAGGATCTTTATTTTGTATTCCAAGCACCTGTGTTAATACTTGCATACAGTAAGTGCTCAATAAATACTTGAGAAATGAACCAATGGATGAGAGCCATCCCTTGAATGCCAATGACACCCAAAACAGAATCCAAATCCTACATGGAGAGTAGTGCTCAGAGTCACAGGCCCTCAAGATAGCTGACGCTTGGCACAGTATCAGTGCTGTGGATCAGTCATAGAAACATTCTTCCTGAGCCTCGGGTGGTACCAGATGCAAGGCAGCCTCCTGAGAAGTTGCAGGATGAATGTATTTCCGTGAAGTGACAGACCACGCCATATTATAAAGTGGCAAGAACTAGCTTTGGAATAAGCCTATGGAATTTACATCAAAATGGTTTCTGTACTGCTCACCTCCATATGCATAGGTTTATTCAAAGGTACCTGTCATCACTCAAAACATCAGCAGAAATTTCTTTAGAAATTGTATTGGGACCCAGGTCGGGAGCCGCACAAGAAATCTTGTTTATTTCTTCATGCTCACACCTTATTCTGGACATTTCCAGCTGTATCTGCAGATTTACCTTCAAGTGACTTTTAGCTAATTCCAGACATCAAACTCTGTGCTTCACCATGGTGCCTGACAAAGAGTAAGGGCTTAATAACTCCTTGCCAAATGAATGAGTGAGAATCATGTAACACTCTTAAGAATGCGAGTACTCCAGGCTATAAAACTGCATTTCCTCTAATATTCATCTCAGCTCTGCTAAAAGCACGCTCCGAATAAAGCACCTTAGATGACAACTCACCACTAGCATGCTAAAGAGATGCAAATTTCACACCTGCCAGGAAGCCCCACTTTAGGGTGCTCTAGAACTATGCCCTCAATGACCAACATTAAGCAGCTTTTTTATTTCTGCACTATAGTCTGTGTCAGGGTTGGGAGCTTGCGTGTGTTTCAGCCCATTCTGTCTCCTGGGTGACGTGCCCTCTTGAGACCACACAGGTGGAGAAAAAGCCTCTTGACTCTCTGACTACATGCTCCAACTTCCTAGTCTACAGGAAAAATAGACTCTCTAAGCTTCCTAAAAAAAGTGTGCGAGGAAGGAAAATCGGCATGGTTACTTTAGGAATCTTTGTAGTTAGGGCAAATATTAGCAGTCTTGGGATGAAGGTACATTCAAGAGCCTGAAGGGCTATAAAGGACTCTATCTAGGTTGTAGAGTTACAGTGGTTTCTACCAACCCATTTATTTACAAATATGTATGCATGCATATGTGAGTGTGCATATGAGTGTGCATGCATTGCGGGGGTGTGTTTGCACATAGGGATATGTTGTGCATCCCTGCTTGTGTGTATGTGTGTGGGTGTATCCCCTCACAAGCAATATTACAACCTCCATTCTGCACTGCAATACTGAAACTCGTTGGCTTGAAGGTTACTTTGAAGAATAAATAGTGACAAAAAGAAAATAATTTCTAAACCCAGCAATAAACTTGATAAACAGTCCTTTTATTAAAGCACAGAGAAGGAAATGAGCACTGGGCATGACAGAGTTAACCCAGAGGATTCAAGATTCAGAGGAATCAGGCTTTTGGTTTTCCTAATTCATTGGCATTTATATCCATTCAGTTTCAAGGAGCCCCTGCTGCTGCTTGTTATTAGGGCAGCCCCTGATTATAATTTTAGCCTTCAAACATCGTCTGAATTCTATTGACTGGAAAGTGAGTTCGCCTTTTGAAGTTTGCCATCCCCATTGTGCAGGTTTCTATGTATGTGTTGTAGCTCAAAAATGACTAATCGCTGCAATGCTAGCGACCCCTCCCTCCCCACTGCATTTCTATCTTCCTCGGAAGGCTAGCCATTCACTCTCCTAGACTTGTGAACACATGGGTGGGTGTGTGTAGGCAAAGGCTTCCCTCTGACAATATGCACAAGTGTTACCTTGGAAGCTGCTTTCTTCATCAGCTCTAAGGCAAGCCGTCTGTTCTTTTTCACTCCTTGACCCTAAACAACAAAAAAGAGCAATGATAAAAAAAAAATAAACACAGAATGCACACAAAACCATCACACTGATTTGCCAGTGTTCAACAGAAGATCCTTAAAGCCCAGGCCTTCCCAAAGAAAAACCTAATCTTGAAGATTTCCATATGCAGAGCTATTACATCATCATCATAATTTTGAGTATATTTGCAGAACAGTGACAACAAACCTCCCCCTTCCTGTTTAGCATCATACAAAATTCCCCATTTGATCATCAAGTGAATCACACTCTCGTCAATCCACTGGTGCGGTTGGGAGAAGCCATGAATAAGGTTAAATGAGTTTGGTCATTCTGCTTGTGTTTTTCTGGAGATTACCTAACATGTGAGTCAGATAAAGCACCTGATCTGTGTCGGACAGTCAAGACTTATCAGGCTGGGACAACTCGGTTATCCCAGTTCCACGTGGGAGTCCCCAAGGTGGATCTTTGTGGCTTCAGAAAAGGCTGGAAGGTCAGCGGTGAAAGAGATCGGATCCCTTAGAATCAGTTCCTTCAGACACTGACAACCGACAAGCTTCCTCCAGCAAAATCAAGTTTTTCCAGCAGACGCGGTTTGTGGATCGCGAGAGAAATGGCTTTGGGGTTCTTGTCATAAGAGCAGAACTTCATGGGACCACTCTGGGGTGTCTGCGGGACTGCGCGGGAAAATGGTGGGCCCAAGGGCGGGACAGGAGGAGTCGCTGAGGGCTCTCTCGACATGGCTTTGACCATGAAGATGGCAGGTGAGAGGAGCTGGATGAAAACCCTGATGCTTCCAAGCTCACTTAGAGCCTTTGACCCCCACACCCCATGGAGTCCTCCTGGTCTCAGACTCAGCACTTGACAGGGTCACATGTGATATAATGTCAGAGGGCTTCACAATGACTACAGCTATTAACTCTATTTAAATACTCAGCTCGAGTAATGAAGACAGCACTAGCAAACATCCCTGCATTAATTACCCTGGGCCAGGAGCTCTCCTGCCATATCTAATCCTTCCGACCCTAGCCATGGCGCTGCTATTACTCTCATCTGAGGAACCAACCCAGAAGCACACAGTGAATGCGGAACAGAGGCAGGGTTTGAACCCAGGCTCCAGAGCTCAGGTTTATAACTGCCACGCTGTGTTTTCTCCTGTATACTGTCATTTCCATGCTGAGAAAGTAAAATGATTCACAGTCTCCTTACAGAATACAAAAACAACATGCTGCAGAATCTGTCCTTAGAGTTCCAGGACCCAAAGTAAAACGGTGGATCCAAATAAAGGTTAAATTACATACATTGAGTTTCTACTCGACTTTAACTTACCTATTTAATAAAAACCGATGAGCTGAAGCAGGATGCAAGATGAAACTATTTTTCAGAAGTGGACCATTACTTCGTTTAATTAGAAGAAGAGGAAAGAGAAAAGGACGTGAAGGCTATTTGCAGTAACTAGACGGGGCAATAAGATAACCTTTTTGTACTTTGCAGAAAGCATCAGAACAATCAGGATGACAGAATGTTAGAACCTGGATGCACTCAAAGTTTATCTTCTCCAGCCTCTTTGTTTGGAAGGAATAAAACGGGGGCCCACAGGGGCTGACTAACCCAAAGCCTCTTAGTTAGATCTGCAAACAGACCTCAAGATACTCTCATTTCTAGACCAGGGATTTCCCAGTGTAATTATGTAATCAGAAGTGGGATGATTTCTTGCACAAAGACTATATACTCTGCAGAAGTCTGAGTAGCACTGGAAGCTGTTAAAAGAAAAATACGAAGTCCTGATGCATAGCAAATGCTCGGTGACTATTCACTGGATGAACTCATGGAGGACAGTTGCTGGAGTCAAAGTCCAAGCTCCATCCTCAGGTGTATATAAAATGGGACTGACTCGACCATCTTGGAAAAACTACAACCATCATTGTGGCACCATTTTTGAATACAGTAAGCCAAATATCCACACAAAACAATAAGCCACGTGCACACTGCCCTTCTTCCTGTTTGGAAGGTTCATTTTTTGCATGGGTTTTTTTTTACACTGAAAACACTTAAAGACACCTTTGGCCAGAGGTAAAAATCTTTCTCGAGATGTTGATAATGGGTTTTCTTCCTCCCACTCAGAGATAACTTAGAATGTAGGAAAACCAAAAAAACTTTCAGTTGTCAGAAACCAGACCCTGAAGAAACATTTTGTCACCTCCCATGCCATATATTTATATCTTTGGCTCTGCCTCTAGATTTCAAGCTCCTGGTAGGCAGAAATAATGCCTGAGTCATGCCTTTATCTTCTCCGCACTCCAGGCAATAACCAGCCCCATCTCTGGTGGACCGGTGTCTCTCCTCTGTACCTGTCTCAGTCCTGTCTTCCCCAGAGGACTGTGTCTGAGGCCCCAGAGGTCAGAAACGTGGCTCACGCAACCATATGTCCCTCCATCTAGCGCAGAGCCTGGCGTTTTGTCAGCCCTGAATGGGCATGTATTACATAAATACACAAATACATTGGCATATGGCTAAGAGTCAAACCACTTCTATGTTGATTTAACAACTACAAAGAAAAAGTCTGGGCTCTAAACTTGGAAACCGTAACAACCAATAGGTTTTAAGGCTTGGAGGGCTAGAGTCGCAGCTAGAGTCGTAGAGGCGTAATCTGTGAGCGACCACAACTGTGGTTCTGGAGATGAGCCCGGCCATGTGCATCCACGTCCTTGTTTGAAGATACTTGCTGTCTGTGGGCAGCTGCCTCCTTTGGGCCTGGACAAAGCCACCGAGGTTTTCCTTAGTAGAGCCAACAGCTTTCTATTTTTCCAAGGTGGGTGAATCGATGTCTCTGTGTTCAGCGGTGAAGAGCACAGACTTTGAAGCCAGACTGTCTGGATCCCAATCCCAAGTCTGAAATGTACCAGTTGTACAACCTTGTACGTGTACATGCATGCTATGTTGCTTCAGTAGTGTCCAACTCTTTGCAACCCCACGGACTGTAGCCTGCCAGGCTCCTCTGTCTATGGGGCTCCTTAGGCAAGAATACTGGAGTGGGTTCCCATGCCCTTCTCCAGGAGATCTTCCCAATCCAGGGGTTGAACCCATGTCTCTTAAGTCTCCTGCATTGGCAGGCCGGTTCTTTACCACTAGCACCATCTGGGAAACCCTTGGGTAAGTTACAAATCCTTTCTTAGCTTCTCTTAGCACACACATAAACAGAGATCATCATATACCATGGTAGCTATCTTTGCAAGGTTGTCTCGAAGACTGAATGTACATCAGGTAATAAGCACTGCATCAATTGAAGTAAACTACTGTTACTCTGTAAAGCATTTTGCAGTTCTTGGAGTCCCTTCTTTAGGTTCTTTCACTCAACCTGTGGTCATTACCAGTGTCCCATGAGGTCAGATAAGTCCAAGGATGCAGCTGCTGGTTGCAGAGGAGGGATTTGAACTCCACCTTCTGCCTCCTGGGCTAATGGTCTTCTCACCCATTCCCCTGCTCTCCTGTTGGCTTAAAACCAAGATCTTTGTTTTGATCAGAGAGACTGTTGGGATCCAGCCAAACATGCACTTCATCTCAGCTGTAATTCAACAATAGCTCTGCCTGATAAGAGAACTTGCAGCACCTTTGGGGGCTGCCAGCTATGTACCAATCCATAAAATAAGAGTGTCTCCTCCAGAATGCCACAGTGTTTGCAAAAGCCAAGAGAATCCAGGTGCCAAACCTAAGACTAATGATTACAAACAAGACCAGAGAACTGCTTCTGACTCTGCCTTTTCAGCAAATACCCCTTTCCATCCAGCCTGACAGAAGCAGATTCCGAGGCTCTTGGGTTACAGGCTCCCCGGTTGCCTGCACGCCTACATGAAACTGCTCAGGAAATCTGATAGGAATTTTGCAACCTCAGCACAAATCGAGTGATTCTTACCTTGAATAACACAATGGCGTAGTCGTATATTAACGCGGGGTCCTCAGTCTCCAGGGCACCCTTGGCATACCACTCGATAGCCGCTTCCGGGTTCTTGGCCACGCCTTGTTGGCCCCAGAACAGCATCTGGGCCAACCGTTGCTTTAAGACAGTGGCAATTTAAAACAGTGACTTTCCTGTGAAATGCTTAACATACGTGTGTGTGTGCGCACATGTGCACATGCGCGTGGGTAGTGGCTCAGTTGTGTCCAACTCTTCACGACCCCATGGACTGTAGTCCACCAGGCTCCTCTGTCCATGGGATTCTCCAGGCAAAAATACTGGAGTGGGTTGCCATGCCCTCCTCCAGGGAATCCTCCTGACTCAGGGATTGAACCTGTGTCTCCTGCATCACAGGAGGATTCTTTACCCACTGAGCCACCTGGAAAGCCCTAATACTTAACATACGTGACTTTAAAAGAGGGTAAGGCAAACCTAGTTTAAAATGTTTTTATATTGAGAACCAAGACTTAGGTAGACACATGCTATCTTTCTACTGGGGACCAGAGCCCTGAAGGTGTAATGGGTTAAATACAAGTTATTAACACAAATGATGTGTGTCAGGGGGATGTGGGTGTGTGTATGTGAATGAATGTACTATACCCACATCAGAGCTGATGGATCAACAACCACACCGTCTCCTCTCTTGAAACGCCCTCTCCTTTGGGAGTCACTGTCTGTCTTCTGGGCCCAGTGTAAGGCATGCATGCCTGTGCACATCTGTGGCAATCAGGGCATCTCCCTATGAGGCAGGAGATAGATGGGCTCCAGGCTAGGCGTTTACAACGGGCCTCCTGTTTGCATTTCCTGAGACAGGAGGTAGGTGGGCTGCTGGTTAGATATTTACAACCAGCCTCCTGCTTGCATATTGAAACAGAAATAACAGAAACAGGGTAAATAGCCAGGCTTTGTCTCCTGAGGACACCTTAAGATAACAGACAAGGCAGGAAGAGAGGGGCTAAACCCTGTTTGAGGAAAGGATCATGAGGTCATGTATTTCCCATTCTTGGGGCAAGAGAGACACTGCACATGTGCAGAAAGCTCCTTGGGGATAAAAAGGAGGAAGCACCACCCCATAATATGTGATGCCAAGGCCAGCCCATCGGCCTCAATCCATCTTGGAAACAGTCACACACACAGGGGAGGGTCCTAGGGTAGGTCAAGTACGAAAAAAGAAACCAGCTAATTGGCCAACGGTAAACAAAGACCCTGAAGAACTGCCCGATATAAATGATTTATATCATTATATCTATATATCTGAGGCACTAGAATGTCTGGTGGAGTTTGGGGACTGATCATAAACCCTGTGACTCTCTCTCCAATGGGTGCAGGTCTGACTACACTCAATGTCAAGAGTGACCAACTGGGCTTCCCTGGTGGCTCAGTGGTAAAGAATCTGCCTGCCAATGCAGGAGACACAGGTTCGATCCCTGAGCCAGTAAGATCCCACCTGCCATGAAGTAACAAAGCCCCTGCACCATAACTATTGAAGCCGGCGTGCCCTAGAGCCCAAGCTCTGCAACAAGAGAAGCCACGGCAATAAGAAGCACGCACACCGCAACTGGAGAGTAGCCCTCACTCTCGGCAACTAGAGAAAAGCCCATGCAGCAACAAAGACCCAACAAAACCAGAAATAAATAAACAAATAAAATTATTTAAAAAGAATGATCAACTGACTTGCTCTGGCCGATGAAATGCGAGAAGTGCCCCATCTGAGCAGAAGCGTCAGGAGCCGCTGTGATATGTCACAGGGTGGCCCTGAGGCAATGGCTTTGGAAAGACATTTTGGTGACGCCTCTGTTAGCTTGGGCTCCTGAAGAACTATGCGAGCACAGCCCCTGCCAGCACCCCCAGTAGTGTGAACAGCAATACACTGGTGTTGTGTTAAGTCACTAGGCTTGGGATATCTTGTTATCACAGCGTAACCTGGTCCATCAGGGCTGAGGAAGTTTCCGAGACAGTGGACCACATTGTTACCTGAGCTGCCGCATTGCCTCGAGTAGCTTCATGCTTCAGCCACATAAAGACATCTCCATCTTCTTTGGTTTGTACCTTGAGTATTTCATCATCTTTTAGTCTAATTGTTTCAACATATGCCTAAAAGGGAAGGAAGGAATATAAGAAGGGAGGGAGGGAGGGAGGGAGGGGGGAAGAAAGGAAGGGGAGAAGGGAGAATGAAAATATCCAAATAATTTGGGCATGCAAAAGACATGCCATTATTCTTAAACCAGCAATTATTCCAATAAAAACTCACAAATAATGGAAATATGAGGTGTGTCCACAATGCCATAAGATCACATTCTTTTTAAATGAATGGATCACACGCCTTGCATCTAAATGGGCACTTTTGTTCCTATCAAAGCATTTGCCTTGGGAAGATGAAATTCACTCCGCTTTCTCTTCCTTTGCTCAAGCTAGCTCAGAAGTCCATCTCTGTGCCATCAGTTTTAGGGCCAGATTACACAAGGCATCAAAAAAGGTAAATCAATAAATTCTAAGCATAACCTTATTATTATGTTTTACTATCATCCTGCATGACTAACCCTTTTTATTTAGCAGGCTCAGCCTCCAATATCTTTTGGCTATTTCCAAAAATGAAATCTGCTCTGAAAAGAAAAGGGCATATTAACTCTGAGTACATGCGCAAGGATGCACCAGAGGTTCTAAGGAGGAACCCAAGGGGAAAGTTCACAAAATGCTTCCAATTTGCAAACAGCCTCCCAGGTATCTGCCTCCTTTGAAGAAAAGAAGGCTCATTTTTATGTATAAATTTTGGCTCTTTATCCAAAAAAACAGTCTTGTTGTTTCACAGTCTCCCCTTATATTTAATATATGATGGACTCTATCTAGTGCCAGAGGGCCTGGGAAGGGCTTCAAGGCCACAAGCAGATGGTGAAAAAATTGGTTCTGGATGAGGCTGGGAGAAAGAAGCTTTAGAGAACAAGGAGCTCGGCCTGATTTCCCTTCTGATCCTCTGTCAGTGAAGGGAAGGAGTTAGACATGTACACACGGCTGTATTTAAAATGGATAACCAACAAGGTCCTACTGTATGGCATAGAGAACTCTGCTCAATGTTATGTGGCAGCCTGGATGGGAGAGGAGTTTGGAGGGGAGCAGGTACACGTATACGTGTGGCTGAGTCCCTTTGTTCTTCACCTGAAACTATCACAACATTGTTAATCAACTATACTCCAATATAAAATTAAAAAGAGAGAAGGACTCAGATTCACAAGCTCTAGCCTGCAGCCCCATGCAACCAGAGGTCCCTCTCAGGGGCAGTAGAGGGCAGACTTGGGGATGGAGCTAGGACTCAGAACACAACAGGTATCAATTCCTGTTGGATGTCTAACCTTGACACACCACCCAGCAAATATCAACAACCAGAATAATGATGCCACCACCTTTGATTGAAACCATGTACAGGGTGTTTAACAAACATTTTTTTCACTTAATCCTCATTGCAGGACTGAGGCCCAAATATCACTGTCCTCAATTTATAGGCAAAGAACTGAGGCTCACAGGGTGAAACCGTGAACACAAGGTCACATTGTAGATTGGGCCTTGGAAGCCAGGTTGACCTGTCTCCAAAGAGAGTTTCTGACAGGCTCCCCGACAATGTCGCCCTCTAGTGGGAAGGCTCTGGAATCCTGTCTGGGCACTGGTCTCTATCTCATCCTTCGCTAACTGCAAGGCCAATAAGTAGGCGCTTCAGCTCAAACTCCAGGGGATACTCTGTCATCTGCGATGAGCCTGGAATTGGGTAGAAGCTCAGGCTGCTCAAATAATAGAATTCTCAGCTATGAGGTTTTTTTGGTCAACTAGGGAGTTGGGTATTTGATTTGGGATTAATTTTCTTCTTTTTCTTCTTTTGCTTTTTCCTTCTTAACTTTGTCATAGTACTTGAATGAAAGACATAGCCCAGGAAGACAAAGTTTCTATGCTGCAAGAATTTATACTCTTAGGTGTTTCTGCCACTCTCTGGCAGTGATAACATACCATAATCACCAACAAGGACTGTGTGTGGGGACCGATTGCTTGGTCCAGACTGACTCACTGAATCTTTGCAAACTCATAAGACAGTCACTATCAATATCCCCATTTCACACATGTGGAAAATGAGGCCCAGAAAGGTTAAGCAACTTACCTAAGTTCTTCAAACTAATGAATCAGACCCAGGACAGCTGGCTGTGAGAAAGTTCACCACCCTGCAAAGGACTTATGCATCTGGGAGGAAGCAGATGGGGGTCTGGTTCACCATCTCCCCTTATACATAACGAATTCCATCTAATAGTGTCATGGTGGTGACATCAGAGCTTTCAAATCACCCCAAGGGGATATGAATTCTAACTCGCCACTGTAGGCCTTGGGCCACTAACTTTATCTGAGTCTTCGCTTCTGCATCGATAAAAATGAAGTGTAGCATGGTATCTGCTATATCAAAAGCACTCTACCTACTAGCCATTATTTTTAATAGTGCAAAAGAGTTACAAACACTTAGAGAGTGTACAAAAAGAGTTAAAATCTAGGCTCTACTACTTGCTTGTTGTTTGACTTTGGGCAAGTTCTTTGGCTTCTCCGAGTCTCAGTTGCCCCATTTGTAAAATGGGAACAATACCTGTACTGACCTCACAAAGTTGCAGGAGGATTAAATGAGATTGTTTGTGAAGATCTTAGCGGAGCATCTGGCATATGGGAAGCTCTCCAGAATGGTAACTCATGTTTTAGGTCCTGAACTCATTCTAACACGTAAAAGGCCGACAGCAGTTTAGAATATTAGACCCCCTGTTGGTGTTTGCAGTTTTGTACAGCTCAGAGCCTTACGTTGTGGGGGTGAATTTCTGAGAGTTTGATGCTTTTGAAGATGGAAGGGACAGATCTGAGGAGGGAGTGTCAGGGCTGGAAACATTTGAGAGCATCATGCTGTGTGTTGGGCTCCACTCAGCACACATCATATGGATTAATTTATTCATTCTATCAACTCTGTGAGGTGGAGAGTGACATGGCAGTCTTTACTGGGGAAAAAATGTGCAGAGACAGAGAAGTGAGTGGAATTACCCAAGATTTCACACCCTATGAACAGCAGCCCTGGGACCTGAATCCAGGCAAACTGGCGTTGAAGCTGCACAATTGCCTGCCGCACCCCGGCTGGTAGTTGCATCTTTACAGCTCTGGGGTCCCCACAGTGGCAACCAGCAGCAGTCAGGGCCACACACCCAGGGCCTCCGTGAAAGTCAACCATCCACAAAGACATCTGATGAAGGAACAATCCCTAAAAGGGAGCAGTGTCAGACTGTTCATCCACCAGACATTTTGAGAACACATAATAATGCTTCAGATGGGAAAGTGACCAATCCTGGAAGAAGCTATGGTGTGGAGAAAGACCGGTGGGGGTGAGGGTTAGGGGCAGAGCTGGGGAGATGCTGGCAGGAGTCCAGAGTCCCAGACTGACCAGTTCTGGGATCTTCTGCGACTTCTGGGGGAGAAGGGTTCTTTTTGTTGCTGTGTTATAAAATCAAGGTCTCCAGGATGAGCAGTTCATAGCATATACTGCAGGGTTAAGACCTGCTGACCAGGTGAGAGGAGGTCTGGTGTCCAGAGACTCTGCAAACCTCAGACGTCCCTGGACCCAGCATCAGAGAAGTCTCCACACTGTCCCCAGACTCTTCATACGCTTTGCCACCTTTCTCTCTGCTCACCTGCAGGCTACATCATGCCAGCTGTCTGCCATCAATCACAGGACAGGCAGGATGGAACAGAGAGCAGGAAGGGGTGAAGAGGGTGAAGGACTTAGTGGACTTTGAACCTGGAGAGCAAAGGTTCTTAGTGGCCCCCCATTTCTCTGAAGTCGTGAAATAGAATGGTTTAGCCAGCACTCCCGGGGACTCAGCAGCAGGGCAATTTGAGTCTACACCTAAACCACCACTTCCTTCAGGGTCTGGAGGAGGCAATGTGAGAAACCCAGATCTTAGGGTGTTTAAAATCAGCTACAATGTTTGGCTCTCAATGCGGGGATCTAAGTTTTCTTTGTTGAAATTTAACATTTTAAGGATTTTTAAAGTAAGAATGGAAGAATATCAGGTGTAAAGATGCAGACACAGAAGCAAGTACCCAAGATTCCCCAAATAGGGTGAAGGGGTGTTGACTGCAAGGGAGGCAGAGTTGAAAGCCAAGTGCCTAGGTGCTTGCTGTCAACAATGATCACTGGTCACATGAGAAAGGATCAGAGAGTCAACAAAACACTGCGATCACTTTGTGTCCATTTCTGGCTGCTCTGCATCCTATCCTGTCAGTCAACAGTGAGTGCCACCTAAATTTCAAGCACAGGGCTGGGCATTGTGATCACCAACGTTAACAGACAAAGTGTTTGTCTTGGGGGGCTCCCAGTCTACTAGTATAGCCAGTCCTCAGACCCTGTACACAGCACCCAGCATCATCGAGCAAGGGCAAGGATGTGCCTGGGTGCCCAGGTGCGCGGCAAAGGGGACATCCAAGGAGGAGGTGATGTCTGAGCCCAGTGTTCCAGGAGGAGGAGGGGTCAGCAGACGGGGAAAGGAGGGGTGGGCATAGAGAAAGCAAGCCAGGCAGAGGAAACCCAGCAGGATCAGGAGGTATGGACAGCCTGATGTGACCCAAAGCTTGGCATCTCCAGGGTGGGCAGGCCAAGCAGGGACTGTTGAGAGCTGAGACTGGAGAAGCAGAGAGAAACCTGATCAAGGAACGACTCCTGTGCCAAGTGATGAGCTGGTGCTTTGGGTCAGTATTTCTCAGCACTGATTGCACATTACTACCATCTGAAGAAGTTTTAAATATACACATGCACATAGACATATATACCCATACTATACGCCTGGACCCCGCCCTGTCAATATGATGAGATGTGGGATGGAGCCAGCTCAGAGGTGTTCTCTGATCCCCCATGAGACTCTGAGGTGCAGCCAGGTTGAGAACTTCCCCTGTCGTCAGCCCTCTCTGGCCTCCGTGGGGAGCACATGGAAAGGGACAAAACTGGTGACAGAAAGGCCACTTACGGGGTAAATTTATTTGCCAGAGCTGCTGCCATAACAAAAAGCCACAGACGGAACAGCTTAAGCCACAGAAATTAACTTCCTCAGGCTTCTGGAGGCTGGCAGTCCAAGATCAAGAGGCTGGCAGGTTTAGTTCTTCTGTTTGTTTTGGCCACGTGGCATGCGGGATCTTAGTTCCCGGGCCAGGCATCAGACCCGTGCCCTCTGCATTGGAAGCTCAGAGTCTGCCATGGACGTCCTGGTTTAGTTCCTTCTGAAGGCCCTTTTCCTTAACTTGTGTCCTCACACGGTCATCCCTCTGCTTCATCCTAACCTCCTCTTCTTGTAAGGATGCCAGTCACGCTGGAGGAGGGTCACCTCATGATTGAACGCATTCCTCTCTTCAAAGGTTCTGTCTCCTTAATTTAGGGCCCTTTTCTGAGGTCCCGGGGGTGAGGGCTTCAAACTATGGACTTAGGGGTCAATTCATGTCATACTCAGACCATAAAAGGAGGCCATCAGAGTCGCTCAGCGGAGAGATGTAAAGGACAGTTGTAGGCTATGGCTGTATATTGGATGGGAGTGGGAGCAGAGAGAAGTTGGCGTGTAAAGCTGCTGGGGATTATAACCCCAGCTAGGATGATGGGGGGATTGAAGATGACTCCCCAGTTCCTGGCAAGGATAGGGGTGTCATGGGTTGAGGAGTTTGTGGGGAATGGAGAGGAGGAAAGAGTGTGTTGCCTTTGTGATATCTGCATCTGCAAAAATGGGGGTTTGTAAGAAAGAGCTCAGCCTGAGAGTCAGATTTCTGAATCATCAGTATGTGGAGGGAGGGATGTGTGAGACCCCTGGCCCTCTAGAAGGTGTAGACACAAAAGTCTGAGGACCAAACCTTTCAGAAGAGCAAATTCTGAAGGGCGAAAAGGATGATAGGAACTCATTTGTGATTAAGCCACAAAAACAGCTAGTATCTTCTTTCTCTTTGACCTGAAGTAGAGTCCCCCTAAATCATACAGAAGTGACATGAAAAGAGATTACTAATATAGAAGTGAGGGGAACCATAAGTTACATAAAAAATGAAACAAGAATCAAGAAAGAAGTTACTGATGGATGTTTGGTTTGTTAGAGGTCTGGCTTTCCAGATCTCTTCATTTTTAATGTGCTGTGTGTGGGTGTGCTCGGTCATGTCTGACTTTCTGTGGCCCAACGGACTGTGGCCTGCCAGGCTCCTCTGTCCATGGAGTTTTCCAGGCAAGGATCCTGGAGTGGGTTGCCATTTCCTTCTCCAGGGGATCTTCCCAACCCAGGGATTGAAACCTTGTCCCCTGTGTCTCCTAGCATCAGCACAAGGATCCTTTACCACTCTGCCACCTGAGAAGCCCCTTGTTATGTGCTGCTGGTGAATTAATAGATCTCTCAACAAAAGGGTATTTAAATCAACATATGACACCTGCTAAAATTCTCAAGAAGCCATTAATTACACACTCTTAAGAAAATGAGCTATGATACAACTAACTGTATAATTCGTATCTGTGATTCTTAATCATACGACTTTCCAGCTGCAAGATGGATCTTCTCTATTCATCTTCTCTGGTTCTGACCAATTAAACATTTTCTTTCATAATCATAACACTTCATGGGCCAAATCTTCAAAAGAAAAGGAGCTTGTTAGCAACATACCATCTCCCCTTGCTCATTTATGCTGCATTAGAATTCCTAAAAGTATATACGTACAGGATATTATTAACACATTCAAGCTTAGCAGAACAATAACAATATTA
Source organism: Cervus elaphus (assembly GCF_910594005.1). Taxonomy (NCBI): domain Eukaryota; kingdom Metazoa; phylum Chordata; class Mammalia; order Artiodactyla; family Cervidae; genus Cervus; species Cervus elaphus. Next base: position 45,416,231 of record NC_057831.1, read on the forward strand.
TTCGGTGGTCTAATTTTTTATGCATGTGTTTCCAGAATAATTCTTTAAAAACTTTATAAATGAATAAATTAAAAAATTCCTGTCAAACTGAGGTCAAATTTTGCCCATAGCCTATGTATGCTGAGAGAATATAGATGATAATGATGAGTGTGTAAGTTTATTCAGGAGAAATCATTATCTTCTAAAGGAATTAGAATGTCTATACAGATAGCCTTTGGGTACTTTATAGCTTGATTCATGTTTAATGTTCACTGACAACATGTATCTTTGAGTCACTTATTTCATAACTGTACAGTGGCCACTGTAGGTTTCTTTTCTGGAAACCATTCATTCCCAATCATCAAAGTGCACGTTTTCTGCACTAGGGGTTTCTAAATGTGATGGAGGAGCAGCACGGGGAACAGTAAGTGGTCTTGTTCCCAGTTAGCCTGCTCTGTCTAAGATTCCACAAGCTTGACCCATCCCCCAGGCTCACCAAGCATAAGGTGAAAATCAAGAGCTTATGGCTTCAACCAGAGCCACATCTGACCATGCAGCAATCTACTGTCCTTGGTTGCACAAACCCAGGCACCCCAGTGGTTTATATACTATCTTTGGCAGAAGCTGAGTAGCTGAAATAGTGACTATAAAATCAGAGTTTAAAATATTTACTATCTGGCCTTATATGGAAAAACATTGTCAACTCCTGGTACAGTCTACTTTGCACTTCTCAACTTAACTAGCTCAAGTGCTATGAAAAATACAAGCCAAGAGGTCAACCACATCACAATTTACTCCTGCTGGATGCAAATCTATGTCATTTAAAGGCAGCTTTCTTTTTATTCTTACACTGTCACCTTTACTTGGGTTTCCCCGGTGGCACTAGTGGTAAAGAACCTGCCTGCCAATGCAGGAGATGTCAAGAGACATGGGTTTGATCCCTGGATTGAGAAGATCCCCTGGAGGAGGGCATGGCAACCCACTGCAATACTCTTGCCTGGAGAATCCCATGGACAAAGGAGCCTGGCGGGCTATAGTCCATAAGGTCGCAGAGTCGGACACAACTGAATAGACAGTGCATGCATGCATCATCTTTACCTATAGCCTTTTATTCATGGTTCCTAAAACAAACCATCAATTGGTCCAGTGTAACACATCATGTTTTGAAGGCAGATATTAGCCACTGATTTCTTTGCCTAACGAGTCAAAAAGATACGTGAGCCTGCAAAATAAGAGGCTAGAGTCAGTGCCCCTCATCCAGTCCTTAAACCAGGATGGACTGCCTGCTGTCAGTCACCTGCAGCCCTGTGGCTCATGTGATGGGCAGACGCTTCTCGAGGTGCTGGGCAGCAGGAACATAGGACGGGATGGAGCTTTCTTATATGTAGACTCTGCAACCCTGCTGCTTGTGATGTGTTGACAGCAGCCCTTGGCTTACTGCGCCCCGCTTAATTTGACTCAATCTCCCCTGACATCTCTAGATCCTGCCAAGTCACATGATTTTGGAACAAAGACAAAATGTCTCTGTTTCTGGTACACATGGTTTTCAAAATCAAAGTCTGTCCCGGGCTGTATCTCCCCTCCCCATACCAGTCTTCCCACTCATGAAAAACTCTTCATGCCCAGATGTAGGATGGTCCCTGCGTTCAGCCTGAGAGCACAGTGAGGAAATATGAATTGGAGAATATACGAGGGCTTCTCTCTGCATGGGATTACGCTTGCACTCTGAAGGCCAGTGAATAAACCAGCCACAGAGGCAGACACTGTATAAAATTGTTCAGGAAGCCCTAGTAAGCAGGGCCATAACCACTCCCACCCGTTTCTCTCTTGTACCTGATCTCCTTGAAGCGTGTGCTGGTCAAGGGGTGTCTTGGTCGCGACGTTGCTGTAGTAGGCATAGGACAACTCCCAGTCCAAGGGGTAGTTATCAATACCCTGGTAATGTTTGTACCCAAGATTCATCGAAGACAGTCTCTCACTGCCCTGGCCTCCAACCAAACTATACAACATGCCCTGTTAGGAAGAAACAGACAGTGTTCACAAGATTACAGAAAAGGGCGGTAAAATTCTAACATAGGAAGGTCATCTGGACCCACCCCTATTCTATGAGCTTAGTCATGCTGGAAACAAGTTAATACACCTTTTAAAAAAACTTTAGATAGGACTTCCCTGGTGGTCCAGTGGTTAAGACTCTGTACTCCCAATGCAGGGCGCATGGGCTCTGTCCCTGGTTGGGGAACTAAGATCCCGCGGGCCACACTGCGTGGCCAAAAAACAAAACAAAACAAAAACATGAAAAACTTCAGAAAAGTCATATAAAAGCTTTCTTGTGATTATCTGTCCTCAATGTCTAATAGCTGAAAATTCCTTTGTTCTTCTCTCAGTGAAGATGGGGTCTTCCCCTGACTTATCTCACAGCATGTCTTTGGGTATCGCCAACTGTTCTAAGGACGCTGGCCCACTTCAGCTACGTCATCTATGGTCAGATGATCTGAATGGTGGGCGACGTTCCAACCTCACATTCTCAGAATGTTAGTGTTGGGAAGGGTCCTTAGAGGTCGACTGGTCCAACCACCTCATTTGAGAATTGAGGAAATAGAGGCTCAGAGAGTTGAAGTCACATATCTTTGGTCAACCAGCCGTTTTGTGGCAGAAACAGGGCTCAAGTCTTCTACTCTATTCCACCTCGGTGGTTACTGCCCCAGGGACTTAGGAAAGCATGCCATCAGTCATGAGCTGCTACAGCCAGGACATGACTGAAGTGACTTAGCAGCAGCAGCAGCTACAGCCAGAGACACACACAAAGAAATCAAGTGAAAGGAATATGGAGCCACCTAGGAGGGTCTAAACGGTCTGAGTCTCTGCAAATCCAGGATAAAAAATCCCGGGTGCAAATACAAAAACTGTGTGATCAGGGATTATTTAGCAGCACTTATAAAAATGCAATTCCAAATGTTAAGCAAGTTGCATAAGAAATTTGGATTCAACACCATAAACAAAACAGTCTAGTATGACTTTTGTTTTAACAGTGTCCAATTAGCTCAGTCGTGTCTGAATCTTTGCCATCCCATAGACTGTAGCCCTCCAGGCTCCTCCATCCATGGAATTCTCCAGGCAAGAATACTGGAGTGGATGCCTTTCCCTTCTCCTGTTTTAATGGTAGAAGGCTGAATGTGACAATCCTTTGCTTAGAGGTCTAAATGATTCCACTAAGCTAAAAAGTCATATGGGATGACGGGCCCACAGCTAGAATAGTTACAAGAATTGGGTAACAACAACAACAAAAAAGAATTGGGTATGAAGCACCTGTTCTTGAAGGACTAGGATTTTGATAAGCCCTGCACAAACTATTCCTTAGTATACCAATCGTATCCCCATGCTGTGTCCAGAAATGGATAAAGTGCACTTTTTCACTCACCGCCAGCAGGGGATTCTGTATTTAACACAGCCCTAAGCTGTTTTTCTTGAGTGTAAAGATTTTAAAGGACTCCAGGGAGCATGAATATGTCCAGTTCCACCTGGGGCACAAGGGCCCCACTCTGCAAATACAATCTAGGTGATGGATATTCCTGGGACACATGAAATACTCTACCTGCAGCTGATCCCGAGGTACAGTTAATCCAGTTTCATAAAAGACTGCGAGGTAGTAGGATGCTTTATGGTATCCACAGCAGCTGGCATCCATCAGAAAAGGGACGATGGAGCTAATTTGGTGAAGGCCATCAACACTGGAGAGTCTCTTTACAGCCTTCTCGAATATCCGCCCACCGAAGTCTAATACAGATTCATTTTGGTTCCTTGGCACTGTAAATAACACAATTCGCAGCACACACAATTAACTACCATGGGATTGACATGGCTTTAAAAAGAACTGGGAAGAGCCAATTAAATCACCTGAGTTATTAATATTGCTGGTCCTGCAGTGCCTTGAAATATACCACCTTCCGGGGAAGTAAATCAAACCTGTTGGGGATGCCAGGGTGTCATTCTGTAAATAGCTTTTCCTTTGGCACTAGATGACAGTCTAGTATCCTGGGGGAAAGGATGTGCTTTCTATAGCTGAGAGAATGCCTCAAGAGAATCATCTACTCAGTGTAACGCACACCAAGTTAGAACCACCAAAACTGCCAGAGAGACTTTTTTTCCCTCTAAGACTCTGAAGGAAAGTGTGTTTTATCTCAGAAATAGATCCTAGGTGCTGCTGTAAAAAGTTGAGCACAATAACCTTATTTTGAGGTCCCTTCTTATCATCTTTTGCCTCCGGTCTTCCTTGCGGGTTTCTAAATACAACAAAAAGGACGTCAGCTTTTATTGAAGGCTTATGAAATGCCCAATACTGGGTTGAGTGCCTTATGCAAATTATGTCATGTAATCCAAACAATTTTAGGAGGTAGGTACTATTATTAGGGTCTTAATTTTTCAGATGAGGAGGCTGAAGTCTGGAGAAGTCAACTAACTTGTCTAAAGTTACAAAAGCTGGCAAGTGGCTGAGTCAAGCCTAGAATCCAGCTTGGCAGGTCACAGAAAAAGATTCCTATTTGCTGCGCGCCAGCTTCTTCCTGATAATAGGCAACCAGGTGTCTTAATAAGTACCTTACTGCCATGGATAGAGACCTCTCTATACAATTGCTTTAAACTATGGCACTTCCTTTCACCTAATCCTCCCGTAAATTGATAAACTAAGTCCAAACGGGCAAGTTATAAGGCCTTATAATCTGTCACAGTCCTTTAAAGTCTATCTACATTATTCATCTCTCATTTATTAATCAGCCAGTGAATGTTTACAGTTCTACTCTGTGTATATACTAGATGCTATGTTACAAAACGTCACATAGGATTGCACAGGTACTACTTCCATTTAAAGAGATGCAGTCAACTTATTTAAAACGAAAATTTTCTCCCCTAAGAATTACGTCCAACATTTTTCTTTGCTCTTCTTCAATCTATCCCACATTAAAATGTTACAACTGCCAGGAGGCAACGAGAGACTCATTCTACCAGCATGCCATCAAAGCAATGCGGGAGACCTGGATTTGACCCCTGGGTTGGGAAGATCCCCTGGAGAAGGGAAAGGCCACCCACTCCAGTATTCTGGCCTGGAGAATTCCATGGACTGTATAGTCCATGGGGTTGCAAAGAGTCAGACACGGCTGAGCGACTTTCACAAAAAATTCACAAAAGGCATGAACAGAGATAAGTTTCCACTGCGGGAAACCTCTCGCTGGAGGATTTGAGATCGGACTGAAGGGCAGTTCATTGGCAGAGGTTGATGCCTCTGCCTTGGCATCACAGAAGCCAGCGGAATCCAACAGATGAAACTGTGAGGCCCACGCCATTGATTATGAGCTGGTGCCTATCCCTTTGAGCGCCTAGGGAGCTGACCACTCCTGTCAGCGAGGCATGTGCCTTCACTTGCTAAGCTGTGGGAACGGTACCCACCCACCACCTCCACTCAGCGCTAAGGTAGTCCTATCTCCTGGCTCCTGAAACTCCTCACCCTCACCCTCTTTAGCTTGTTCAGAGGCAGCACCTTGGATCAGCTTTTACTCTCTCCCTCCCAAGAGATGAATGCTGAAAGAACCACCTCACTGAACAAATGTACTTTGCTCATCCTTCTGTATTTTTTTTAATTTCTAAAGAATTAGCTGCTTGTTATTAAAAAAGAGAGAGACTCAAACAATGTAGGTTTATATAAAATAAAAAGTCCCCTCTCTCCCAGTCATTCTTTAATTGTAAAGGAAAACTATTGAAAGTTCGCTGTATGTACTTCTAGACTTTTCCTCAGCATAGATAACAATTCATTACACATCTATCTGCCTACATACATACATATTTTCTTTCCAAAAAGTTCCTATAGATTCAAACTCTCAACTTTTTTCCCTTATGAATATTTTTTATTGAAATTAGTTTAACATTGTGTTAGTATCAGCTGTAGAACAAAATGACTCATACATATTCTTGTTCTGATTCTTTTCCATGATAGATTATTACAAGATATTGAGTCTAGTTCCCTATGCTTATCTGTCAACTTTCTTTTTTAAATTAACAGCATACCACAAATACCTGTCCACAGCAGTCAGAAGCTTATTCTTCCTAAACTTTTAATAGTATTGCATTCTATAGCAGTGCTATTTGTCCAACCAGTTCTCTATTTTTAGCCTCTTGGGTTGCTTCCAGTGGTTTGGCTATAACCAACAACATGCCAATGAACATCCTTGAACATTTTCCTCTGCTCATCTGTTGGGATGGATCTGAATAATAACACCCTTTTCCATCAGGAGTCTGGGGCTCTTCTTTTGAATTTTCTCTCTGCAGAGTTGAGAGAATTCCATCCCATCCAACCATTAGACAGGGTGAGAACCTATTGCAGTGATTCAGTGTATACTGCAGCACTCAGATGGAGTTGCAAAATAAACCCTACTCCTACTTGTTCTTATATTTACTTTTAAATACATACTCATCTCCAATGCCCCTTTGTGCACACTCAGAGCAAAGCAATATTACCATTTTGTTAACGATTCATTCTGGCCTTACCTGCTTTGCCAAACACATAACTAAGATGATGAGTTTTGCCTGAGTACCCACGGACATGGGCTTTGGGGACTCAAAGGAGAGAAGAGACTCCAAACTAAATGAAGCTCCAAATGAAACACTTGCCCTGCTGACATCTGGCACAGAACCCCAGAAATCATTAGCAGGATTGTCCCAGAAGCACAGATTGCTGGAGAATAACAATCAGGAGAGAGAACCTTCACAAAGTTCAAATCCTCAGCAAATGCACACACGCACACAAATTTGCAGGCTGAAACGAAGGCAGGTGGAAAAGCCTTCATTATTTCTTTTAGCTATTAAAATTCTTAACTCTCCCCCAAACATTACCAATCGGTACTTTCTCTACAAAAGAATCTAGACAGTTTTCTGCCCTTGTGGATATAATAATAAAATAATACTGCTAAAGGAAAACTGCTCATTTTGCACATTTTTTTAAAGTTTGCGTTTCAAATGTGGCACAAAATCAAAGCTCTGATGTCACTGGTGATATTGTAAAACTGGCTATCTAAAAATACATTTAATGAGACTGTTAATTTCACCCATCTGGTTTAGCATATGCATTTTTTTTCTAGTGGGTCTGTAACTAAAAAACATGTTTTGTTTATGGAGATTAATGGGGTAATGAAAAACAAACAAACAAAATAGAAATGGAGACATTTTCCCATTTTTCTTCCTTCCTACACGAGAGGCTAAGGAAACAAAAGGCACCACCAACATTAATTAACTCTCACTCTCGTCCCAGGAGCACAGTATTGTTTATTTTGCTCTTTTTTTCTTTTTTCCAGCAATACCACAAGGTCACCATTTGTGCGCTCATCATTAAAAGAGGCAAAAAGCAGAAAACGAGAAGGTAGCCGCCTACTGAAGGAGCTGAAGCCACATCTGATGGAGGATTTGGGAGAAAAAGGCAGGCTTGTTTATTCCTTGTGAGGGGAAAAAGACACATTAAGAAAGTCATTTTTGGTTTCAACCTTCCGAAAGGTATAATGTATCCAGAGAAGTTTGAAAAGGGGGAAAAAAACATGAAAGAAGAAAATATCATTTAACCAGAAAAGGAAAGATCTTCACTAAGTTTTACTAATTTTTTTTTTTAAATAGCGCATCTCTCATTTGCATTTGCATTTGATGAGCCCCACAGGGTTCCTGAGACTCAAAGTGGTGGCTTATTTCTCTCTCTGAAATAAACTATTTGTACTTTTCTGTCCTGTGTAGATTTTCTGGCTTTATACATGTCGTTTCTCTTCCTCCCTCCTCTTCTCCCCACTCCCTCCTTCTTTTTATCTCCTTCTCTGTGTGTATTTTTTTAAAACTATAATGTATACTTCCTTGAATTAAAAAAATAAGATAGGGGCCCTTTAAAGAAAAACAGCAAACACAGCTCTTAAATTCCAGAGTATCCTGGCATTGCTAAATAACACCATTGTGTTTCTACCCTTTTCATGCTCTGCATTTTAGTCTCCAAATAAACACTGCAAAAATATGAAGAGTTGGGGGGCTTCCCTGGTAGCTCAGACAGTAAGGAATCTGTCCACAAGGTGGGAAATGCGGGTTTGATCCCTGGGTTGAGAAGATCCCCTGCAGAAGGGAATGGCAACCCACTCCAGTATTCTTGCCTGGAGAATCCCCGCGGACAGAGGAGTCTGAGGGGCTACAGTCCATGGGGTCGCAAAGAGTCAGACATAACTGATGACTAACACTTTGACTTTCAGGAACAAGCTTGAGTGAAACTAGTGCAGCCAGCACCCCTCTGCATATTGCGAAGAGGAACCTCCTCTCCTGCATTCCACTCTCTGAAGCCTGGGGCAGGAGCCAGGCAGAGTCCTGCAGAAACAATGCAGATGGCCTCAGCCCTAGGACGGGAGCCCAGCCTCAGACCTGGCCTCCCCCTGAGGACCACTGAGGACCCCTGAGGCAGAACTCAGCCTCTCTGTAGCCACAGTCACCAGCTCTCACGGGCTCAGGACGCCCAGTCTGGCATGAAAAGAAGAAAGGGAGTCAACAGTGCTGGCCTCGGGGCACCTGTCTGGAGGGCGTGCTGGCCGCTCACCTGTCTCGCTTACCTGGCCCTCCCTGCCGGGGAGTCCCCCTGCACCTAGGCCTTTGTGTCCTTCCTTGCTCCTTCCTACCACGAGCAGTTCTCTGACTCAGAGCCCACACCTGGCTCTGCCATTCCAGCAGCCTCTTACCAGCCAGTCCCCACCATCTCTCTTCCCTGATTCCAGAGCCCATTCAAAGGGTTTCTGAATTCAAAGGGTTCCATTTTGTCAAGAAAGGTGTCAGAGGAGAGTGAAAGAAGCAGCCAGCATACCTCTTCAAGGATGAAAAGGTGTGCATACTGAAATACTACCAGCCTAGCGTCAGAAACAGCTAATAGGCGATTCTATGCTCTGAAAAGAGCCATTTTCCCAGAGAATTGGAGCTTCCCCAGGAAACAGCACAGAGGCTGGCCAATTAGAATGGTCCCCCTGAAGTCTTGAACGTGGGGTCTCGGTCGGATGTCCCCCAGAGCCTGGACTTCAGGACAGAGTGGCACAGTAGCATTCCCGGGCCACACGAGGAAATGAGGATGCAGAGCAGGGGCCCAGGAACGCCGGGAGGCGGGAAGGTTGGCTGCTACATCTGTATGCATCGCAGCTGGGTGCCCCAGGAGCACTGCCATCTCTAACTCAAAGGCATGCTGACTCCGGGAGGAGAGGAATGAGTCCTGGGCTGCTCCAGAGCGGGAACTACCAGTGGGGACAGCTGCATTTTCCATCAGGTTAGCACATCAGCTGTCACCATGCAAGAAGACTCCCAGCTCCGCACCCCCTGGCACTTGGCAGACCGTAGTGTGTGGGTCGGTCTACGCTTCTCATCACGGTCGCCCCAGGGCCCAGCGCCATGTTTGGAGGTTCTCAGGACATGGGTGCCAGGTTGGGTCTGCATGAACCTTCGGGCAGTTTCATATCCAGGCACCTGTAACACCTCAGCAACGAGGTTACAGATATATGGAGGCGAAAACCCTAAGGGCTGCATTTCGGGTATTCTTTTGTCATGCGTGTGCATATTCTAAGAAGGATTCTGGTCTACTTTTGCTAACAGGCAAGAGTTGGAAGACATCATTCTGCCTGACCTGGGAAACAGGACAGTGTTTTCAGAGCCAGGATGTCACCTCCTGAGGGAGAAGCAGACTAAAAATGTGTGAGAGAAAACAGAAAAATGTAGAGAAAAGGCAAATAGGCCATAGACTCCATCAGCCTGGATTGCTATAACGGCTTGGCTTTGAACTTGCATCTCCTGGAAGTCAAACTCCCTGTTCTCTCACACCCCCAAAAGATGTTTTTAGTACTTATAACGAGATCACTTGTTAATTTGGAGTATGTTTAGTGACTCAACAAATACTGAGGGTCTTCAAAGAAAGCCTAGATTTGAAGACATCTGAGCGCTGCTGTGGAACTAGACAGGCAAGTCAATATTGTAACTTGGTAAGATGGGTACTGATAAGGGGACACCTACACAATCGAAAGGAGTGTGGGGGAGATGGAGCTGACTGCCTAAGGGGACAGGAACGATGATGTGAAGAGGCTGACTTGGAACTTGAAGGCTTCTTGCAAGGCAGGCAAGCTGAGGTGCACAGGTGACTGAGATGTGTTCTTTGTGGGGAGTGGTGCGGAAATGCACTCTATCAGGTCATATGGAAGAAGGATTGATAACTCAGCAGCTAACCTATGTCCAGCATTAGTGCAGACACTGCGAAGTAATTGGAAGTGTCAGTGGGATACTGACACCTCTTGAAACACCCTGGACAAGCTTGCAGTCAAGCAAGTAATGGAGACACAGAGGACCAAGGACGTGTGTCTCAAGGCAGATGAGATGAGCTTTACGCGGGCGACTCTGTCTCTTAGGTCCGTAAGTTACCTATCTGTCCATGAATCTCTTTTATAGACACTGTCCCTTTATGAGAGTATTGCATTCTTCATTCCTATGAAACTAGACTTACCCTAGCAAATAAATTACAAATTATACCTCACACCTCTGAAAATGGCTACCATCAAAACCCCAGAGAATCACAAGTGTTGGTGAGAATGTGGAGAAATTGGAACCCTCGTACACTGTTGACAGGAATGTAAGATGGTGCAGCCCGTATGGAAAACGGGATAATGGTTCCTCACGAGATTAAATGTAAAATCATCATGTGATCCAGCAAGCCCACCTTTCAGTATACAGCCTAAAGAATTGAAAGCCAAGTCCTCAAGAGATACTTGTACATTACTTTCAAAGAAGCACTATTCAAAATAGTGCACCTGGGGAGGGGGAGGCAACCCAAGTGTCCATCCACAGATGAATGAATAAACAAAATGTGATCTAGACATGCAATAGAATATTATTCAGCCTTAAACAGGAAGGATATTCTGAGAGAGGCTCCAGCATGGGCAAACTTTGAGGACTTTATGTTAAGTGAGATAAGCCAGTCACACAAGGACAAATACTCTATGATTCCACTCATATGTGGTCTCTCAAAGAATCACATGCATAGGCAAAGAAAGTAGAATGGTGGCCACCAGGGGGCGGCGTGGGGAACTGTGGTCTAAAGGCGGATACTAGCGGTGGTAGTCACTCAGTCATGTCTGACTCTTTGCGAACCCATGGGCTGTAGCCCGACAGTCCTTTGTCCATGGAATTCTCCAGACAGGAGCACTGGAGTGGGCTGCCATTCCCTTCTCCAGGGGAATCTTCCCAACCCAGGGATCAAACCCGGGTGTCCTGCATTGCAGGCAGATTCTTTACCGTCTGAGCTACCAGGAAAATCCCTCTAAATGAGTACAGAGTTTCAGTTTTGCAAGATGAGAAAGTTCTAGAATCTTTTGTGCCACAATGTGAACGTACTTAACACTACTGATGGTGGTGGCGGTTTAGTCACTAAGTCGTGTCCAACTCTTGTGACCCTACCGGACTGTAGCCTGCCAGGCTCCTCTGTCCACGGGATTCTCCAGGCAAGAATACTGGAGTGGGTTGCCATTTCCTTCTCCAGGGGATCTTCCCAACCCAGGGATCAAACCTGGATCTCCTGCATTGCAGACAGATTCTCTACCAACTTAGCTACGAGGGAAGCCCTTACACTTATAAAGGGTGACGATGTGGAATTTTAAATTATGTGCATTTTACCACAAAAAATTTTTTAAATTACAGTCCTTAAAGAGTGATAGTGTAAATACTTGATTTTCTCTTCTCTAGTAGAAAAGAGAGCTCAATCTTTGGGGAACAAGTAGGAGGTGGTGACCACGCCTGAGCTCCCCGGGCAGAAAGCAGAGGACACTCCAACTGATTGTGAGGAAGCACAATTAGCTCTGTACCCCATGCACTGTGCCCATGGCTCCTTTGAAGCGATGATCCATCTAAAATCACATGGTGCCGGTGCGTGGGGATACACTCACATCTGAAGTGTGCACGTACAACAGCCTGGCAGTGCAGTTGGCGGTGCGTGTGAGGCGATGCTGCCAAGAAAGTGGTGAGTCTGTCACAAAGAACGAGAAATTGCAAGCCATTGTCTGTTGCTGTCATATGTATTTTTTAATGCCAGGAAAAAAATAATTCCACCAATTAATTCTATTTGTGGGAACTATGGGAGCTGATGTTTTTCTTTGCATTTAACCTAAGTCACTCTCACTCAAAACATGGCCCCATCTTTGTTCTATCCTGGCTCATGGGGTCCACTTGTCTAGGGAATGAATGAATGGAAGGTTGTGATACAAGTGACTTAACTTATTCCCACAGTTGCATTCCTTTATCTGTGCCCCTGCACCTACTCTGTTTCTACATCAAGAATTTTGAGCAGCCAACATCTGATCTTTGAGTCTGTTCCTGTAGCTTATCTCAGATACGAGAAATGTAATCTGATGAGGATATTCTAGAAAAGTCTATCAGTCAACAGGACGAAACAGCTCAGGCTGACAGCAGAAAACACAATACAAACACAGTTCCTATCGACTAGAGTTATCCAAAGCACTCCAAAGCCAGCTAGACACCCACCGCAGGATAAACTTGGAAGAAAAGGTATGTGAGGAAGTGGGAAGAGAAACATAGTCACACCAGTCTGACTACTCTTCTTTCTATAGGGCCAGAGTAAAGGTGTGTAAGTAATCTTTAATTATCTTTTTTTACCCTCAACTTACAAAATCAAATTTCCTTCATTGTCTCAGGATTGTTAGAAACTGGGCATGATGTGTGACACCAGTCTCTCTCTAGGATTAGGCAGGCAGAATATCTGGTTAACGATGATTGCCCCAAGTAAGGGCAGTGTGCCAGGCAGAGATGAATTTTAATGAGGAGTGTAGGCTCTACCTCTGCAGAAAGCTCCCAGTTCCCGCAGATGGGACAACATAAACTAGACGTACAGGGGCTGACAGAATGGGGGTCTGAGGTTGGTTCTGGAGACTTGCCTACGCTGTCTGCCCCCATCCCTGTCCCACCTGCTCCTGGGCCTCAGGAAGTGGCAGGGAGAGGCGGGATGCAGGTGGCCCCGTGCCTGGGGAGGCAGAGGCCCCTCAGGGTACGTTCATTGCTGCTGATGTACGCAGACTTGGCACCGGCGGGACTCACCTGGCTGGCTGGGCACCAGCAGTGAGCCTCGAAGCGGCAAACCCAGCTCTGCGCCCCCTCTCCCCCCAGGGATGGGGCAGCTGCATGCATTTCTCTGCTGCCATGTGACAGTCCCCCAGCACCACAGCCCATCAAGTCTCAACGTTCGGGGGCTCATGATTTGGGTTTTTAATGAGCTCCCTTTCTAGGCCTCCACGGAGAACAAAATCATTCCACATTCTTTAAATGAAACTTCTGAGCTGTAAAAATAACACAAAAACATTCTTTATTGAGAGTATTTGCTTTAAAAAGAATGTTTTGTGAAAAATGATTCATTCCTGCTCCCAATCAGCAAAACTATATTTAAACATATCCGAAATCTCACGAGACTAGTTTTCAGGTGGATGTTGTCTTTGCCTGTTTAGCCTACACCTTCCAACATGTTTCTCCTTCTTCTATTCACCCAACTTGGGGGGCAACTCCACCATCTCCCAGAAGACCCATGAAGACCAGGTAATAACAGATTAACATGTACACAACAACAGTGATTCTCAGCTGGGGGCAGCTTGGCCTCCTGGGGGACACTTGGCAACGTCTAGAGACATTTTTGGTTGTTACACTTGAGTGGATGTGGGGGCATGGGAGGAGACAGAGTGCCACTGATACCCAGTGGGTGGAGATCAGAAATGCAGCTAGTCATCCTACAAAGCACAGGACAGACCCTTCACAACAAAGAATTATCCAGTCCTGAACGTGAGCAGGGCCAAGATTGAGAAATGCTGTTTACATGGGGTTTACTAAGTGCCAATACTCTAAGTATAAATTCATTTAAATCAACACTAGGGGAGACAGACTCCTGTTTGTCATCCCCATTTTGCAGATGAGGAAACGTAAGTCTCAGATAAATAAAGTGGCTTGCCTAAGATCACACAGCTAGTAAGGACTAAGTTAAAGTTGGAACCAGGGGCTTCCCTGGTGGCTCAGTAGTAAAGAATCCACCTGACAATGCAGGAGACATGGGTTTGATCCCTGGTCCAGGAAGATTCCACAAGCCTCGGAGCAACTTAGCCTACGCACCACAACTACTGAAGCCTCTGTGCTCTAGAGCCCATGCTCTGCAACGAGAAGCCACTGCTAAGGAGAAGCCTGTGCACCACATCTAGAGAGTAGCCCCCAATCACCACAACTAGAGAAAAGCTTGTGCAGCAAGGAGGACCCAGCACAGCCGAAAATAAACATTAATAAATAAAATTAGGAGAAAATCAACCCCAGGGTCACTTCCTCCAGGAAGCCTACCCTGAATACCCTAGACTTCTAAGTAGAACTGACCACTCCCTTTGTGCAGTTGTCAATTACTCCCATAGCTTTTATTTTTTTAAATACATGACGATTTTTCTTTGCTTTCAAGTCTGTCCCTCACAGGCAGAAACCTTGAATTATTTTACTTAACTCCGCAGTCTAGCCAAGTAACTGAGCAGTCACTCAGCAAATATCAAATGAACCAAAGATGAAATATCTTTTCTGGTTTGAATTCTTTCAAGATGGGGTGAGGGTGAGTCACTATCTGCAAAGAGAATCTATTCCACTGGACGCTCCCATTTTTAGAAAGTTCTTAAGCGAAGCAGAAATCAGTTTCTGCATTGCCTTGACTCAAGGGTCTGATCAGATGCCCAGGAACACCACAGGCTCTCATAGTCACTAAAATAATTCTCATCATCCTCCTTATCATTCCCTTCCCCAGGCTGAACACCTCCAGCTTCTCTCCTCTTCCCAACAGGCACTGTTTCCAGATCCCTCAGAGTCTAACAGTGTGTACTTAATTACTATGCAAACCATAATGGCAATGGACCTAAGCTGGCCACATGTGGGAAATATACACAGACTCCTGAAATGCTGCTTGAAAATACTTCAAGTCAGGGGTGAGATCCATGATGGAGGCAACAGGAAGTGCTCACCTAGAGCAGGAGGGGCTGCAGATGGACAAAACCCGTCTGTGCCAACCACTCACCTCTGAGCTCGCTGCCACTCAGGAACTGAGGCCCAGCATCGCCAGATCTTTGGATATTTTGACAAAGGCTAGAAATTTGTACTTTTATATGTTTTTAGACACTGGTCACTAATTTTTTAAAAAACTGACAACAATGTGTATGCCAGAGCAACCACATTTGGGGGTCAGGTCTGGCAGTCGGCTGTTTGCTTTTGGCCTTGGCTTTGCATGAAGACTTGCTCAAGTGATTCCTAAATTTAAGTTTTTCTATTTAGTGTCACAAATGTGCACAGGTATATCGAGAGTGGTGGACATACAAGGGCAGAATTTAAATTTGAAATTAAGCTAGAACACTAGTGTTAAAAATAACTTCAAGGTATAAATCACTAAAGAAGGTGAGGGAAAGCAGAAAAGCAGAGACCTTTCTAACCCATGTCCAAAGACAAGGCATGGACTCAATTACCTGTCACCGAACTCAGCTCCAACAAAGCCTGGAACAAACTTCGATGCTTGGCTCTTAGCTCCTTCTCCCAGGGGAAGGCTCTGCACGTCGAGGGCCGCCCATATCTGAGTTTCAGGTCCAGGTAGGAATTTCGGAGGTTGCCTACAGGAAAGGGAAGCCCCAGGTACTGTTAGAGGGAAGGGCTTGCCTCCCTAAATCCCTTCCTCTAAGATGAACCAGGAATAAGGCGTCAGACTTAAAGCTTCCTGGACGTTGGTTTGGATACATCAGGGATTTGAAATTGGCTACGATGCCTCTGCCTCGAGGTCACAAATTCAAAGCCTCGTCCAAGGGAAATGTGCCAAAGTTGCTGATAGCTGTTGAATAATTCTACAGAATCAGCAGCTGGCCTCGGACGGGTCCCCAAGAGGCCAGTATCTAGGCCATTTTGTTGGCAGTGTGAACCGAGGAGCAAAGCCCAGGGACCCCAGGGAATCGAGGCAGCAGAAGACGTTAGAAAAGTCCTCCCAATGCCACCACACAGATCAGCATGCAAGACCGGCCTTCTGACTCCGGGTATCTCTCCTGAAATTACATCAGCTATCAAAATCAGTTTCTTTCCTGTTTGGGATATTACTATTCTATATATCTTCCCCCTCTTCTGACAGCATCATATTTTCTGGATGATTCAGCGGTGAAAGCGGCAGCTGGGGGACTAGTATGGCCTATTCTTAAATTAAATTGCAGAAGTGCTGCCTTTCCACACTTACCTATCATCATCTCTAATCACTTCCCAGGACCATTTTATGTGAACCCTATCAGAATGGGGTATTGTGCAAGAGGCATCTATCCCTCCATGGCCTGAAATGGGAAGTTCAGCTGTGGGGATGGTGCGATATCTTGGCAGGACTGAAATACTCAATTTGCTTTTGCTGATGGCAAAGGTCCCACAGGAATTTCTCTTCCAGAAGGAACATATGTGACTAACTCTAGTGCCACCATACTATGCAAGAAGATCTACAGACAGAGAAATTTGTAAGTGCTAGGTCCAAGCTGGAACGTTGGAAGACGAGATGAGTTTTATAACAGGTACACCCTCCATATGAATGAAAGGATGTCCATGCAAATATGGGCAAGCATGAAAACACTCTATTTGAAATTCATTCCTTCTGTTGAAAAATTACCAATGTCTTCCAGAATGAGTCAATTTCAAGGATTTAAAAAAATTAAACCCAGCCCCTAACAACAAAGCCATTGTTCAACATTTCTGAAAGCTAATATTCAGATATTAATGGCCCAAGACAAAAGTGCACCGATGGGGAAACATTTCTAATGATTAATTTATTTTCCAATTCATTTTTATTTTCTTAGACTGGCCTAAGATCGCATTATGGATGGGAATAATACAATTTGAGGCTCAAAACACTCTCATTTATATTCTTAAACTAAATTACAGCTGCTTGAAGCTATGAGGCAGCCTTGGGTTCCTGCTGAGTGTTGGTCCTGTTGGGATCTAGGTAGAAGGCACACTTTCATTTGCATCAATCTATGTGAAGTCATACTTGTCCCCACTGATCAAGTCACATGTGTTCTATTTCAGCCTGCTGAGGAAGAAGCCTTCTCAGGCTCAGATGGTGAAGAATCCACCTGTAATGAGGGAGACCTGGGTTCGATCCCTGGGTCAGGAAGATACCCTGGAGAAGGGAATGGCAACCCACTCCAGTATTCTTGCCTGGAAAATCCCTGGCAGGCCCCAATCCATAGGGTCGCAAAAAGTCAGACATGACTGAGTGACTAACACACTCACAGAAAGAACCCAAACATGTTGATACAAATGCCCAGAGCCAAAACTTGCTCTCCTTAAGTTCAATACTTACACGCTTCTTGTCCCCTGTCCCCCTGCTGCACCGTGGATGTGTACACAGACACTATTTCTTGAACTTCAGCACACCTTTCGTAATATAACTTGATTTGTTCAGAAAGTTGCTTCTCAAGGAGGGGATTGAAAATCTACAAGAGGGCAAGAAAACGTAAGGAACAACTGTCATCAAACGCCCATGGATACCTATGCTGGATTTCCTTCTCCCAGTGATAGCCCCAAGTTGGCTTGTTTGTACACAGATTGTCCTCTCTGGATTCTCAAAAGGGTGCTACCAGGAATTGAAGGGCATGCCAGCTCTGATCGCTTCCCTCTAGCTTCTTTTTTGTAGCATCTTCTCGTCTGCAGAGCTTCTTAAATGTTAGGATTTCCCAGAGACCAGATCTCCATGCTCTCTTCTTCCCCACTGCTGCATTCTGTCCCCAGAGATCACATTCATCTCCCCAGAGTTCCCAAAGGTCACCAAGTCTAACCATGATGCACCTGCTCCTGGCAGCCCTCCTCTCCTTTTCTTAAGCTTGGAAGGCTCCTGCTCAACTTCTAAGAATTAGATCCAAGGTCATCACTTCAGGGCTGCCTCCCTAGCAGCCCACCCACTTTCACACGAGTACCCAAGCAGATGAGCCTGTCTCAGTACTCCCAAACACTGTGTTCATGTCTAAATGAAAGCATAGACCCCATACTTTCATGACTTAACTGTTTAAAACCCAGGCAGGGAGCTCCTCAAGACCAGAGGTCTTATCTCAACTCAGTGGTTTTCAAAATGCAGATTGTGATCCATTATCGGAGGGTCATGACATTATTTCAGTGGTTTGTAACCAGCAGTGATTTTGTTTTTTATGAAGCAGAACACAAAATATCAGAATACACTGAACATAACAAGGGTCTGTGTTCTTAGTAAAATTCTTCTTTCAGTTTTGTGTTTATACATTTATGTGTGTGTATGTACATGCATATATATATATATATATATAATATATAGGTACTGTATATGTATGAATATGTATGTACTGCTCATGCTTTTAAAACGGATTTTTCTTAATTGTAGATCACCTTCAAAAAAAAGTTTGAAATTCACCAATTTAATTCATCTTGGATGCCTCAGCATCTTGCATAGAGCCTGGCACATAGTAGGTGCTTAATAAGTACTGGTTGCATAAATGAACAAATGAATTTCACTTTTTTCCTCTTCTAGAGATTTCTCAGCAGAGGCTCTAAGATGACCTATTGCCCATGGGCGATAAGGTGCCCCATTTTTCCTAACTGATTTTACCTAGTAACTCCTGATTTTCCCAGAACAAACTCCACAAGGTCATGAGAATGAAAAAAAAAATATTCCCTTTTCAGGTATCCAGCGATCTCCTTACCAAAGCACAAAAAGCAACCAGGGTGAAGGTTCCCATGTGGGACAGCCCTCCTCTAGCTGCTAGCCCTGCTGGAGCTGGCCTGGAGACTTGGACAATTCCATTCTATTCGTGGGTGGGTTTTGGACTTGAGAATTCAATTCTGACTACAGGGCCCTCTATGATCTCTGCAACTGCAGTTCACCCCACCCAGTATGAGCTGAAGGCCTGTTTCTGGAGAAAGCAGTATGCAGAACCAAGAGTCTAATTTCCTGGAGTGTCTCCTCTTCTGATACTTTAAATAATAGCATATAAAAGAAGTTTTACCAAATAACTAAGCTTCTCTCCTTTCATTAGCTTAATCACTGGATCGGCAACAGCCTGATAAAAATCGACTCTATAATTAAGCTACTAGTTATTAAAACAGAGGAAGTAAATGGTTTCCATTTTATGAGTACTAAATGAACCAAACGTTAACAAAAATCTATTATTGCGTTTGCAGGGGGGAAAAGCCTCAATATTAATTATGTTTGGTGACAGAGCCGATGCGAGGTCTGGCATGGATAAATCTTTTGTTTGCACTGGACTGAGTTCCATGTTCCTGAGCTACCCGCCCATCACCCATAAGCACCCGAATACGCCTTGGTCCCCCGGGCTTACCCGTGCAGGGTGCAGAGCGTGGAGGCGATAGTACTTCAGGGGTCCAAAAAACCCTTCAATGCCGGCCACGTACCTGCTCCCTCCAATAATGAAGTACCCAGAGGTGTCATTATAATGAAAATCCTCACGGAAGCTAGAAAAGTACAAAGGATTAAGAGAGCTCTGGGTTTGAACAGATTTTTTAAAAGACTCTTTGATTAACCCTCCTTGATTTAAAACCCCAAATTTCCACAAACCCTTTACTCTGGATTCGAGAAGATGAGATGATGGTGGGGTCAGGCAGGCTTGAGCTAAGATCCCAACTCTGCTGTTTACCAGCTGTGTGACCTTGGATCAGTTGCTTAACCTCTCTGAGATTGAGGCTTCTCATTAGTAAAAATGATAATTCCTCTCTTACTGGGTTGGTAAAAGGATTAAGTAGATGCAAAGACATAACATACAGCATCTATTAATAGCTAAGTGCCTTGCCCACCATAAATATTCAATGAAAGTGAAAGAAAAAGTGTTAGTTACTCAGTCATATATGACTCTTTTCAACCCCACGGACTGTAGCCCACCAGACTCCTCTGTCCAGGGAATTCTCCAGGCAAGAATACTGGAGTAGGTAGTCATTCCCTTCTTCAGAGAATCTTCCTGACCCAGGGATCGAATCCAGGTCTCCTGAATAGCAGGCAAATTCTTTACTGAAAACATACAGCATCTATTAATAGCAAAGTGCCTTGCCCACCACAGATATCCAATACATGCCAACTATTGATATTGGTGAAACTGTTTAGAATCACTGGATTTATGCGCAATTGCTAATCTTAAATAGAAATATTTTACTCTAAAAGAAAAAAAGAAAATTTGTTGAGGTGAAGAAGGTGAATGTGGGAAAAATAAAAACACAACCTATTAGATAAGAAACAAGGTCAAATTCAGAGTTAGGAGAAGGAGGCCATAGCAAGGTCAAAGGACTTGGCCAAAGATGAGAGGTCAGCACAGATGACGTATTGGAAGTCCCCTTTGTCTTGAAAGGCTCAAAGGATCAGGAAGGAAAATGGAGGAGGAAAATGGGTTGACATGAATAAAATGCATAAAGCTGTTTCTGGCAGCATTGTTTACATCCACCAAAGACTGGAAAAGTCCAGGTGTCTGTCAGTAAGGACTGGTACCCACACCATTCAATGGGTCTTAGGCATGAGCTCTTCTATTACATAGTTTAAAAAAGAACAAAAAGCTCTGGAGAAATATTTAAAATACACTGTTAAGTGAAAAAGATAAAAACGTTAAGAGCAGAATAACACATATACATTTTGTCCAAGAAAGAGAAGAATGGATTGTTTTGTATCTGCATTTACAAAAACTCTGGAGAGAGATATATAAGAAACTAATAAAAAGTATTTCCCCCTGGCATGAGGGTTAGGGGATGGAGTGGATGGGGGCAGAGACAGAAGCAAAACATCTAACTATAGACCTTTTCATATAGTTTTGGTTTTTCTACCATGCGCATTTACTACCAACTGAGAAAGTAAAATAGGCGTGGGTGGACAAGGTGCCATAGGAGCATATGTGAACAGCAAGGGGGGGTCAAGGCAGGCATCAAGTGAGAAGCCAGGCAGAGACGAAGGCGCCAGGGAGGGCAGATGGCAGAAGGGAAGGACACAGCTCGTCAGGCAGGCTGCCAGGAGCAAGGGGCCAGGGTGAAGCAGACAGGACAGAGCGGCCACCAGTGGCTGGGACAGAAGCCAGGCCACCCGGGGTCATCCCAGGAGAGAGGATGGGCGGACTGTCAGCCAGAAACCCGACCCTGAGCAGGTACTCCTGGCTGGAAGGAAGACACAAAGGTGAAGAAATGGGCACTGACAGCATCACCCTATGGAGGCCAGAGGGAACCCTTGGAAATCAGCTTTCTGCAAAGGCAACTAATGTGGAAAAGAAATGCTTTACTGCCTGCTATTTCTTTTTCCAGAATCTTAGGATTGAAGGGTCCTGAAAAGATGATGGTCTCTTCTTCTTCTTTTTTAAAAGCAGGACCACAAAGTTATTATGAGAGTGGTGAACTGATTCTGCTTCTTAAGACCCTTGAAAGATTTGAACATTCCAACTACCCTCATGAGGAGGTAATACCAGCACTTGATGGACACGAAGCAACACTTCTGAAGTAGAAGCTTCCATGACAGAACTCTGCTTAACCAGCTCACCTGCTCACCTCATGGCCCATCCCTGCAACATAATGGATACTAGCCAGCTGAGGTTACTCTCTGGAACCCTCATATTCTCATTTTTAAATGAAGACAATATTAGTACCTATCTACAGGTGGCACTAGTGGTAAAGAATGTGCCAATGCAGGAGACATAAGACATGTGGGTTCAGTGTTGGGTCAGGAAGATCCCCTGGAGGAAGGCATGGCAACCCACACCAGTATTCTTACCTGGAGAATCCCCATGGACACAGGAGCCTGGCGGGCTCCAGTCCATAGGGTTGCACAGAGTCAGACACAGCTGAAGTGACTTGGCATGCACGCACGCACAAGGTCACTGGGAGAAATTAGCATTTAGACAAAGCATTTATAATGATGCCTGGCACATAGTAGGCGCCATAACCGTTAACTACAGTTATTATTATTAACTTAGTCCACTCTAGTACTTTTGCTGCCATTTGTTGAGTTGTATGCTTACCAAGAGTAAGAAATGAAAAAGTGACAGTCACTCAGTCATGTCAGACTCTGGGACCCCATGAACTGTAGCCCACCAGGCCCCTCTGTCCATGGGGTTTCCCAGCCAAGAAAACTGGAGTGGGTTGCCATTTCCTCCTCCAGGGATCAAATCCTTGTCTCCCGCACTGCAAGCAGATCAAACCCTTGTCTCCTTGTTCCTGACCCAGGGACCAAACCCTTGTCTCCTGCAGGGCAAGTAGATTCTTCACCGTCCAAGCCAACAGGGAAACCTCTCACTCACTTTCACTTTTTTCGTGCTTACCAAGAATAAGATGTGTTTGTTCCTAAACCTGTTTGGTCATTGTAACCCTACAATGTAATTAAATCTTATGTAATCCCAAAAGCATGGAGAAGAAAGAGATGTTCATTCTTTAAAAACTAAGTTGAATATTTTGGGTAGACTCAGTAAAGAATGGTTACTAAAAAAGCTCTTATGGAATTAGGACAGCTGGAAAAGGCTGAGAAAAGAAACTGAAGAAATCTTGATGAATCTTGGGCTTCGATGGTTTCACAAGTGTCTTTGTTTTCTTTTCATTTGGAAGAAACAGAAATTGGGTACCGTTTATGCCAGAAAGATCACAAGAAACTCCAATCAGTAGATCCATACTCAAAGGCAAGGCTGTAACTAGAAAGACTGGCAAATGAATGTACATATCCATTGTTTCAATTAAAATAAAATGCTTATGGAATATTTTTATGGATCTTTGCTTTAACTGAATTCTCAATTGATCAATAAATTACTTTATCCCTATGGTACTAGCTTGTAATTTTTTGTCATTATTATAATACAACTAATAGATCCTTTCAGTTCCATCTCCCTCCACATTTTTCTTCTGTAACATTCTCAGTGGCTGCATCGAGATTGTAAGAAATTCCTTGCACTGTGCATTGTTTGATGGTCATCAATTTTGCTGACATAAAAGCTGAGCTAGATGGTTCGAAAGCCCAAGCCTGTCCTTTCTGCACGCAAGCATCAGACGCGCTGGCAAGCTATCTTTACTCTTATCTGGACATAGGAGAGTGCCCTGGTTTATTACTGTGAAGGAACCGGCAGTGGGAACGGATTGCCTCCATCGTTAAATAGGCTTCACTCAAAATTAGGGAACAGCTTTGGCTCAAGGGTTCCATAGCAGGGGAACTTAGAGCCTCAAATGAGCCTCTTACCCATTAAAGTAATTCTCATCTTAAGTGTCACTTCAAATATAATTGTTTAAAATCTGTCTTCCCTGCGCTAGAATTTTTGGCTCCACAAAGGCAGGGATGGATTGTATTCTTGTTCATTGTTTTATTCCCAGAATCCAGCACTGTGTCAGGCATGTGGTAAATATGTTGGATGAATGAATATATACTGGATAGATAAATGGATGGATGAATGAATTCAACAGAAGACAGGTCTGCAATTGTCACTGCAGCTTTTCATGCAGGGCAGGACTGTACTTCTCAGCACTTAATTACTGATCTTCCTATACCACTTTTGTAGGATAACAGCTATCATTATGTTTACATTATGAGAACAAATAAAAGGAGGATTAGGAGACTTTCCTTGGAACACCTATAAACACCTGAAATATTTGATGTGTAAAGCGTACTGACTTGGCCCATTCTGAAATCTCTCTGGTAAATGATATTTCAAAAATATCTAACCACAGGAATTCCAGGTGGACCCAGGATTAACTCTTTAGTTGTTCTATTGATGGTGGTGGTAGTGGGGGTACCCCAGGGGTACAGGATGAGCAGCTGAGATGGTGGTGAAGGGCAGTCTTGGGCCTGGATACTGCCAGTATGCCCAAGTAAGGAACCATTTCAAAGCTTTCACTGGGATGTTGAGTTGGTATGTACCTGAACATCAGTCTTGAACTCTGGAATCCTATGTGATCATACTGGTTCTGTCTTTACCTAAAATTTTGTTATTTTGTGAATGTTCTTGGTGGCCCAGTGGCTAAGACTCTGTATTTCCATCATGGAGGGCCTGGGTTCAATCCCTGGTCAGGGAACTAGATCTCACATGTAGCAACTAAAAAGATCCCACATGCCACAACTAAGACTCAGCACAGCCAAATAAATATTAAAGAAAATTCTGTTACTTTGTGCATCAAGGATTCTTTACATTAATCCTGATTTTTAAAACACTGTGTTAAATGTTATTTATTATGAAGATTGTTACGAGTTGAATTGTGCCCTCTGTAAAATGCATATGTTGAATCTGAACCCCCAGTATGGATAGGCCCTTATTTGGATATATGGTCATTGCAGATACAGTTAGCTAAGATGAGATCGTGCTAGAATAGGGTGGACTTTAATCCAGTATGATTGGTAAACCTTAGAAAAAGTGGAAATTTGGACAAAGACAGACACACAGGGAAAATGTCATGGGAGGATTGGAGTTATGCTGCCACAAGCCAAGGAACTATTAGAAGCTGGAGAGAAGCTTAGAACAGCGCTTTCCCTAGAGCCTGCAGAAAGAGCGTGGCTCTGCCAACACCTAGATCTTGGCCCTCCAACCTCTATAACTGAGAGGCAATAAATTTCTCTTGCTTAAAGAGGTGATGCTAGAGGTAAAGAACCCTCCTGCCATTGCAGGAGACATAAGAGACACAGGTTCCATCCCTGGGATGGGAAGATCCCCTGGAGGAGAGCATGCCAACCCACTCCAGTATTCTTGCCTGGAGAATCCCATGGACAGAGGACCCTGGCAGGCTACAGTCCAGGGGGTTGCAAAGAGTCGGACATGACTGAAGTGACTTAGCACAAGTCATTCAGTTTGTGGTACTGTGTTCTGGCAGCCTTGGCAAAATAACATAATCACTAAGTTTTGGGGGGGCCTCCTTAAATTTTACGTGGAACGTGCCCTCCTCTCCTTACCCCAGTCCTAGCTCAGGATCTTACTGTGATTCATCCACTCATGTCAGCAGCTACAGTTTGGGGATTTAAGAAAGGAAGCCTTGACATAGAAAATGAAAAAAAAAAAAAGCTTATGAAATTCAATTGGTTGTCAAAAGTGTCTGAGGTTGGAAATGGGTGTCAGGGGAGAAAGGGCAGGTATTATTTTAGACTCTACATCCTGAAATGCAAACTCTTAATTTCTGGGTCAGGACTTCCCTGGTGGTCCAGTGGTTAAGAATGCAACTGCCAACACAAAGGACACAGGCTTGCTCCCAGGTCCAGGAAGATTCCACATGCCACAGGCAACTGTGCACCAGTTTTTGAACCCGTGCGTCCTAAAGCCTGTGTTCCACAACAAGAGTGGCCACCGAGATGAGATGCCCGAGCGCTGCAGCTAGAGAGTAGCCCCCACTCGCTGTAAGTAGAGAAAGTCCACACAGCAACGAGGACCCAGCACAGCCAAAAATACATAAGTACATAAATAACTTTTAAAAACCATTTTTGGGGCAGAACAGGGCGCTTGAAGAGATTTCCAAAGGGGCCACACATCATCTGTCTCTCCAGAGTAAACTCCCTGACTTTCCTATTCTCAAAGTCTTCATAGAAGAGCCCGTGGTCACCCATTATATAACAAAACTCCTGTCTATTGAATTCTTCCTGACTGGTCTAAATCCACCGGGTGCCCTTGGGACTTCTGCTCTGTCCTAAGATCTCAGCCTCTGTGCTTCAATACTGCCATCCAGTCACCCCTGACTTTCTCCTTGTAAGTTAAGGAATACCACCGCTTTAGCCTCTCTCGGTAACTCTAATCCATTAATCTGGTCATGGACGTAAGAATTGTTCTCTGTGCCCAGGGCCTGAAATAACTGTTTGAGGAATACATGTAAATCCATGGCTGGTTCATATCAATGTATGACAAAACCCACTGGAAAAAAAAATAATAATAAAATTAAAAAAAAAAAGAAAAAAAAAAATAAATGTAAAGCGAAATGGTGGGGGAGGAAAGTAGAGTGTATGATCCCTATTCTGCTGTCATCACCGCTCTTTGCTTTCCTTTCTTTAATCATTGGTTTCCAAGAAAATGTGGACTGCTCAGGGACTCTGAGTGAACAGAGCCTGTTTGGAGAGACAGTTTTAGGCTTGGTGTTGTGAAATGACTAAAGGATGGAGGAATGAACCACTTTGCCACCCCTCAGCCAAAGTGCCCAACAGTCCTGATTTTCTTTTTTTTTTCTTTTGGGCATACAACACAGCATGCGGGATTTTAATTCCCAGATGAGGGACTGATTCTGTGCCTGGTGTAGGGACTGATTCTTCCTCTGGTGCAGAGGAAGTCCAGAGTCCTAACCAATGGAGTGCCAGGGAATTCCTCTGGTAAGTTTTTTAAAATTATACATACAAAATACAAAGCTACTAATTTTTGTTTCTGTTTTACACACACACACACACACACACACACACACATATACAGGGGCTTCCCAGGAGGCTTAGTGGTAAAGAATCCGCCTGCCAGTGCAGGAGATGTAGGTTCAATCTCTGGATCGGGAAGATCCCATGAAGGAGGGCATGGCAACCCATTCCAGTATTCTTGCCTGAAAAATCCCATGGACAAAGAAGCCTGGTGGGATACAGTCCATGGGGTCGCAAAAGAGTTGGACATGACTGAGCAACTGAACAAACTATTTCTGTCTCCAGATCTCATTGTAAATTCTTCCTTTCACGGTGCCATGATGAGGTATCCTGAGTTCCAAAGAATACATTCCCCATGGCTCTACCACTATAAAACCCACTCTGAATCCGGGATGCAGAAGCAAGTTAAAATTATGACATACAAGGAAAAAGACCCAATTCTCAGTTTCTGTAACTCTTGTAGAGAATGATTATGTAAAGATGAAAAGTTAGCCCAATATCAATAGTTACATACATTTCAAATTTTGATTATAAACATAAATACGAAGGCTGTCTGCTTTTATGTTTTACACTAAGTCAAAGTTATCAACCCCTCCCAATAAGCAACATTAATACTTTGATTTGCTTTCTAGAATCCTTTGTGAACGATAATTTTCAAAGAACACGAATTATGCAGAGCTATGAAAGGAAGAATTTACAATGAGATCTGGAGACAGAACTAGTTTCTCTTGCTAGGGGAAAAAAAAGAAAGAAGGTTGTGGAGAAAACAAGGAGAGTTTGTGGGCATTTAAAAAAGAAAAAAAAAAAAGTACAAAGATTAACTTCAAGGCAGACTAGTTACAATCCATGCTTGGAAAAGCTGAATCAGATGGGGTAGGAATAACATTAGGGTGCTGGGCTAACACAGGAAGGTTCCTTCACCCTCATCCAGAAAATTTTGACACAAATGAAAAGCCACACTTACCTAATGGTCTGATTATGGTAGTCTTTCAAATCCTGCCCACTGCTGGTGGTTACTACTATCTATGTTGGGAGAAATACACAAGGATTAGTAATGCCTCTAGACCCCACACCATACATACAGTCCTGGGGATGAGTTACTCATAAAATATGCTTCATGGTCTTTTGTTTGATCAGTTTCTGCAAAAAAACAAAATAGCAGTTTACTAACCCTATGTATATTTTGAGACTTAAGAAATTTAATTTCTCCAAATGACTTGAGATGATAAAAATATCTCTAACGCAGTTTCCCCCAGGGGGTTGCAGACACTTCCAAACTTTGGGTCAAGAGATTCTTTCGGTGAATTCGTGCTTGAAAGCTTGTTGCATAGAAAGACAAAGAAAGGTGTAAGAGACTACGAGGAGTCCTTGACCTGGACTTGTGATTCCAGGAGAGCCTTAGCAGGAAAAACAAGTCTGGGAATGAACATTCTTCATACACTACAGCTTCCCACTTGCTCTCCCTCAGCACTAAGAATCGTCACCATCACTTCAGTGGTGACAATGTTTTCATCGTGAATGTTGTTAGCTGTCATGCATTCTTCTCGTGTCTGGACTACAACATAAGCCCTTAAGGTTAGGGGGCTCTTTGACTCCGCAGTGCTATCACAGAGCAAGCGTTCAGAAAACACATTCTGGCTTAACTAGATTCTCAAACATGTAGCTCCAACACCATGTCTCTGAAAGAAAAGCTAAGCCAGATAAAGCAGTCCAATTCAGCCATAGACACCATGTTGTTTCAGAGAAAAAAATGACTCAGACCAATTGTTTTTCTAAACCAATCATTTACTTTAGGCCAAAGTGTCCATTTAGTCAAAGTAATGAATATAATGGTCTTACCATAGAGCTGGATTTTCTGTAGAAAAACAATTAAGTATCATTTTGGAACCTATGGGTATCAGGGAGAGCAGATGGGATGCAAAGAAGAAATGGCAAATGGTGAATGTCTACTAAAAAAAAAAAATCTAGCTTTTTTTTTTTTTCTTTCTACTCCATCTGGTTTTCCTAACTCTTCTCTCCTGCTTTACCCAATCATATACTCTGCCATTAGTTAAAGGATTACTTTGATTTACTCCTCTGTTTAAAAAACTTCAATGACGCCATGCTGCATGGCAAGAAGAAATTGGAAGTGAGCATTCAATGATGGGCTAAAATATCCTCTCTTTGTTTCTCCACTTAAACTGTTCCCCATCCGTAGGAACCTTCTTTAGGAAACCTTCCCTGAGCATCCCAGCATGAAGTTGGATGTCTCTCTTCCTCAAATGACTATGAATCATTTGGCAATTAGGCTCACCTCATGACACCCTTTACCTGCTCTATGTGACTTTCATAAATAGCCTCTAAGCTCCTTGATCATAGTGCCTGGCATACAGCAGGTATAAAATAAGGTCTGTGATTTGCTCTGATGATTTGATACCTAAGTGCTATAAGGTACCGAGCTGACCTTAAGAGAAAGCGGCAACCAAGCTATAATGCCATCATAATCTTCATGCAAATGAGATGCTAAAACTCGGCCCGCAGCAATGTCAATATCTAACAACATTAAGGAAGCAAACATACAAAAAATGCCAGCTAGTATCTCACAGACTCTTCTCAGTTAAGCTACAAGGACTGACCCAATTTCTCTTCTCTTCAGAAAAAGGAAATGTGCTAAACCCAACCACCAAGGGAGGTCTGTGTATGCTCTAACACAGAAGACAAACAAAACGTCTTTTCCAGTTTGGTTATCAGAAAATCACAAATCAGTAAGAAAAGCTGATAAGAAAGTAACCAGAAAAAAGGCAGTACACCAATATCATATATAACAATATAAAGGAATGGAATTATCTTCAGTAATAACAAGAGGTTTGCCATAATCCATAAAATCTGTGTTATAAGTGCTTGAAACTGTTATGTGCAGTGTTTTGTAGTACAAAGTAGATAAAGAACGTCTGCCTCACCAGAATTATCACTCAGGTTTGTTGGTTATTATTTGTTTAATGTCAAACACAAGCAATTGTTTTCACTGCCAAAAACAGTCAAACCATTTCTTGGCTGAGTTAACCAATATATTTCCTATAAAAAAGTTGTAGATTTGATAACACTATATAAATATGGCCAAGGCTGTTTTACCATTTATCTCCTCAAAGCCTATCTTGCTAGGAAAAAAGGCTTGAATTGCTTACACAATTGTGGTTTTATAGTTAGATGTATTATTTACTCATTCACAATATAGTCAAAAAAAGCACTTTAAAAGTTAGTTAAATGGGATAGAATGCTTATGATTTAAGCTTCCAACTATAAAATTTTTATTTAAAAAAAGTGTTATGGTTGTAAAAGTTTATCAGTTACCACAAATTTGTTTTTGCAGATTTCCTAGCTCCCTGACTTTACAGCGATGCTTAAGTTAAGCGACGGTGCTGATATGATTCATGATGGAACATGCTCTTGGTACCTGGCCACCATTAAAAGAGATATCCAGGCGAAACCACTCCTTCAAAGGTATGGTGAATTTCGTTTTTACAGCAAGGTCTTCTCCTTTGACAAGATGCATTTGAATATGCAAGTAGCCTAAAGAGAAAACAAAAGTTTGTGAAAATGACAAAGAATACTTAGAAGTGAAGCAAGTGGCTATATCTTTTCAGTGATTTTCCAAAAAAGCTATGACTAGATCATATTCCTTCTTCCTTTAAATAAAAGCAAAATGAAACAAAACAACAAAAAACACCTAAGTGCATTCGTCTGTATTGAAAATGTTTGTTTTAAGCTTCCAGAAAAAGTTGAACTTGAAGTCCATATTTGGAAACCATCATTCTTACTGCATTGCCACAATGACAACATTCCTTATTCTAGAAAGACATATCGGCCAAAAGACAGAGTGTAAGAAAACCACACTATCTTTCTAAAGATTCTATTTCATACTTACCCTCTTCAGTAAGAAATATAGAAGGTGTGCCGTACATCTCATTAGAATCAACAAAGTACAGAATCCCACAGAGATTGGCCTTGCAATAATGGAGTAAATAAAGCCACAATGAAACAGTAAACCTGCAAGAGTGAGGAGAAAAAAAATTCTGCAGATTGATATCATCCAAGAACAGGTAATTATAGTTAACAATGACCAAGTAAATTGCTTTTTTTCCATTGAAGGGATGAATTTGCCTTTGTGCTCATCTTGGGAGATCCGCTTGCAAAGCTTGATTTTAGAAACAAAGGAGGTAGTTATAGTAACTGCAAAAGACAGGAGGTAAGCGTCACTGTACAAAACTAGCAGACATTGTACCTTGCACCAAAAACTCTTCCTATGCCTTTTTGAGAATCACACGGACCTGCCATTTGAATACTTGATTAAGGCTTATAAAGCCAGACACAGACTAAAAATCTGGGTTTTAATAAGAGGTGATTTGATAAGAGAAGCTATTCTAATTTCAATGATTAAAAAAAAAAAAACATAATTAGGGCTTTTTGAGCAATTTCGTTTCTTTCAAAGATAAAAGCCCTAAGGCAGAAACATGTCATAATCTGCAAATGGCATTGCCATATGCTAATAGGACCCAGAGATACTATTTTAATGCACACATGAGGTTGTTTGGTATCACAGTTCTGGCTGACCGATATGGAGCAACTACTCTAATTGTTCCATTTCTGGACAAAGGCTATTTTAGTTGAAAAAAAAATACACTGTCCATCTGTGATTTGCCAAGTGAGGGTAAAATAACAGTAGTCAACTTCAAGAGGAAATATTTTAGCCAAGCTTTGTGATCCACCAATCATTCAACAAATATTTGCTGTTTGAACACTTGCTTGATGTCACGCATTGTGCTAGTGGCCAGCAGTTTAAAGATGAGCTGAGAGCAATTGTGTTTTGTGAGTTAAACATGAATCAAGGTCAAAACCAGTACAGAGAATGCTCTCCATTTTCCCAAAAACCAATTCACAGTTTGGGTTAAAGTGGCAGTGGCCCCAGGTTCTTTGGGGATTCATCCCAACAAGACCTTAGAATATTAGAATATTCTGGGCTTTATAATCTGGCCTCCAAATCAGTGATAAGATATAGAAACAGATGGTGCCACACAGCTCCCTCCTGACCCACCCAGCTGAGCAAGCTCATGAAGATAAGTTATTACAAGGAAGCTTAGCAAGAACATACGCTTAGTAAAGTGACTCAAGATCTTTCTACAGCCAGCAGCATGGGAAGAATTAAATCACTCTGCTGAATCCATCCGGTCTGAGGTGAACCACGAGCCATTTTCAGCATCTTCAATTCAGCAGAAGAAAAAAATATATATATCTGGGTTTTGCTGAAATCAATGGAGGAGATCAGAAGTTGTGAGATTTCAAGCAGCTCATCCAATCTTCCAAGGCAGAAAAAGCAAAGCAAAGGTTGCAATCTGGCAGGGCCGTGGCTGGCTGCATCTGACACCTTGCAAAGCCTCAGGCTCCAACACCTGACGCCTTACTTAGGTCATTCCCAGGACTGGCATACCAGTCACTCCCAGGCAAACTGAGGATTGCTAAGTGAGAGAATGATTTCCAAATGCACTGAACTTTCTGGGTCCACAATTCTGCCTAAGCTATGTAGATCTCATCATTTCCTCAAAGCGTAAATACAGAGGTAGGTCCTCCTAAGTGGGTCCACTAGCCTGCTCTAGACTTCCCGGATGGTTCAGTGGGTAAAAAATCTGCCTGCAATGCAGAAGACACAGGAGATGCAGGTTCAATACCTGGGTCGGGTAGATCCCCTAGAGAAGGAAATGGCAACCCACTCCAGTATTTCTTGCCTGAAAAATCCCATGGACAGAGGATCCTGGTGGGTCACCGTCCTTGGGGTCACAAAGAGTCAGACATGATTGAGTGACTAAGTGTGTGAGTCAGATCAGCCTGCCCTGGTCCTCAGATAAAAAGAACACTATGGCCGCACTGGCCCCCCATCACCAGCCCCTTCTTACACTGGGTAATCTATCCGCTGGCGTCGAGTGGCCTCCAGCTCTCGATTCTGAAATCTCAGGAACTTCTTCACAATGCCTGTGTTTTCTCCACTGGAGGCATAGAGAAATCCCAGGAGGGTAACCACATCTGTAAACAGCAAGACAGCTGCCTTTTAATTATTTCCAGAAAAACACGGCTTTCAACATCACATTCTTTCTGGAACCTAATGCCTAGCTCCCATCAAACATTTAAGTGAATTGTCTGAAAGTATCAGCAAACATTTACAGCACACTGAATATATGCCAGGCACCCAAGAAGCACTCTGCAGAACTATCTCAATTCATGTCCATACAACCCTACAAAGGGGAGTCTTCATTAGTCCCACTCTACAGAGGGGAAGCCTGAAGTATAGAGAGATAAAGTAACTTGCCTAAGGTAACAGAGCTAATAAGTAGTAGAATGAAATTTCAAGTTTCCAGCTTAGATTCTATGTGCTTAACCACCTTACATCCCGCCTGTCTATGCTACGAAAAGCATTTTGAAATTGTGTAATAATACTAACCGTTCAGTTCAGTTCAGTTCAGTCGCTCAGTCATGTCCGACTCTTTGCGACCCCATGAATCGCAGCACGCCAGGCCTCCCTGTCCATCACCAGCTCCCAGAGTTTACTCAAACTCATGCCCATCGAGTCGGTGATGCCATCCAGCCATCTTATCCTCTGTCGTCCCCTTCTCCTCCTGCCCCCAGTCCCTCCCAGCATCAGGATTTTTTCCAGTAATACTAACAGTTAACACTTAAGTAGCATTTACTATGGTCAATACTACTGTTAAATATGTATATATATATATATATGTATAGTTTTTCAGCAAGTCAAGTTGCACTTTAGATAAGAAAGGGAGTGGGTCCTGGAATTTCTTGAGCCTCCTAGGGCTTCTCTTGTGGCTCAGCTGGTAAAGAATTTGCCTGCAATGCAGGAGACCTGGGTTCGATCCCTGGGTTGGGAAGATCCCTTGGAGAAGGGAATGGCTGCCCGCTCTAGTATTCTGGCCTGGAGAATTCCATGGACTGTGTAGTCTATGGGGTTGCAAAGAGTCGGACACGACTGAGCAACTTTCACTTTTTCACTTGGGATCTAAGAAGCCTTCTGACTCACAAGGTGAAACAAAGGGCATTGTAAAAGTTAAAGAAAAACCAGAGCTGCATTTTTGCATGCAAACCAATGATGATATCAGTTTGCAGCCTGAGACTGTAAGTGAGAACCGCGAAAACTGCAATTTGAATTCTTACCTGCGGAGTGAACATGCGGCCCAGGACCCTTTTCCCAACTAGGGCTGCAGATGGCTGTCATTCAGGACTTCCCAGCACTGTTCAAGTCTGGATATAGGTTTCGGCCCAATTTGGTGATATATATGCTACTACTTCTCTCTAGTGCTTCTATTTCTTTTCTTTTAATGACTGCATATTGAAATTAAGTTAAATAATCTTCTATTAAATATTGAAATTGTTGTGTAACGAGTGGAATTGTGTATAATGAATGGTTTCTTTTGTTAAGGCAAAACACCATACCCTTTAAAACTAGAGTCTTTGGTAACAAACTAGAGGGGTGGGATGGAGAGAGAGGTGAGAAGGATGTTCAAGTGGGAGGGGACATGAGTAACCTATGGATGTTTCATATTGATGTTTGGTAGAAAACACAATACTGTAAAGCAATTAACCTTCAATTAAAAATAACTAATTTTTAAAAAAGAATCAAAAAACAAA
Source organism: Cervus elaphus (assembly GCF_910594005.1). NCBI lineage: Eukaryota > Metazoa > Chordata > Mammalia > Artiodactyla > Cervidae > Cervus > Cervus elaphus. The sequence continues at coordinate 45,450,291 of NC_057831.1, forward strand.
AAAACTAGAGAGTCTTCCACTTTACTTTGCACATATGGGAGAGTTCTGTGGCTCTAGAAAAGAGGAGTATCTGTAACAAATCTTACAGGGAAAACTGAGTTATTTCATCTGTATTTAAGGTCTACAAGGTTAGTATGGATTTTTTATTTCCCATACTCCACTCCACTTCAAAGAAAAATTAATTCACTGAGTTCAACCTAGAAATAAAGATCATCTTTTCTCTTTCTTAAAATGCTCCTTGGTCTAAAGGTCTATTTAAATGGAGGCAATAATCTGTTTTCCTGGTCTTCTTAGAGAGGGAAGAGTTGACTTCTGGGCAAGTTACCAAATGACAGTATTGGCAAAAATTATGGGAGCCTCAGCCTGGGATAGAGGACACCCCAGCTCTCATTCCTCATTGGGGAAAAATGCTTCACTATATAAAGAGGTACCTCTAGTTCATTATAACTTGGAAATCATAAGAGTGATGTTTTCATAGTCTCAGAGATACATTTAGAAACCCCAAAGGGTGGAGTTATTAATTCCAACAGAAATACTTCAAACTTTTTTCTTTGCAATTTGAGCTCGATGTGGGCACGTTGGACATGCTGGTCAGTTATGGGAGCCGGGAAAGAAGATTAGAAATGGAAATACTACAAGGGTGTCTTCAGAATCCAGGGGAAAAAACTGACCAAGAGGTTGATATCAGCCCAAACTTGGCTGGCTTCCACTGAGGTGAGCAAAACATAGGAGACCAGTTGGCCACGTTAGCCTCCTGGGAAGCCTTCTGCTGGTGATTGCTGTTGAGTTATCTAGTATACAGTAGAAAAATTTATCAGAATGAGCAGGATTTGATTCTGCCCCACCTGACTACAGTAAAAGGAGGTTTCATAAAGGAGGTTTCCAAAGCAAAAGGAGTCAAAAGTGAATGTTGATGAGCCTTTCCTTTATCCAGGGATCAAAGTAAAGCTAGTTGAATAGGAGAACTTGCAGCAAAAGACTGTGGAGGCAAAATCTAAGACCCAAAGATCTAAAATAATTTTACAATAACACATATCTTTTGTGTCCAACAAAACCAAAGTGATGATGGTTTTCTTGTAAAATCTGTAGCTTTAATAATAGTTCTATGATTTGGAGTTCTATTAGTTTCCCTCAGTACAATATTGTCTTCCCATTTCATTAGAAATAATGAATAAGAATGAAAAACTGGGCTTCCCTGGTGGCTCAGTCAGTAAAGAATCTGCCTGCAATGCGGGAGATCCAGGTTTGATCCCTGGGTTGGGAAGATTCCCCTGGAGAAAAGCATGGCTACCCACCCCAGTATTCTTGCCTGTAAAATTCCATGGACAGAGGAGCCTGGTGGGCTATAGCCCACGGGGTCACAAAGAGTCAGACACAACTAAGTAAGAATGAAAAACTTTGGAGTAGGGAAAGACTTGAGAATTCATCTACAGAAAATGCATCAACATAAAATATTAGCCCAGGATAAGCAACATCCTCCAGTAACTGACTGGCTGCTTGGAGTGTTTTAATTGATTTGTGATGATTGTCATAGGCATTAAACGGGAAATAGCAGTAACAATGCCATTGCCTATTGAAGGATTTACAGGTAGGAAAACTTGAGTTCAAAACATGGGCTCAAAGAGGTTAAATTAATTGCTTACATAGAATGTAAGCTCCAAGACAGCAAGGACTTTACTTCATTGTTTAATCCATCCTCAGAGCCAGAACAGTGGCCAAAACATGATAGAGGCTCAAAAAACATTTAGGGAGTGGATGGATGAATGAACAAGTGAACACAGCTGTGGCCAAATCAGGATCTGAATCTATGACTCTTTCACCCAACATGTTCCATAATTCTACAATGTTCCCCATGCTCCTCAAGTCAAAAATTAAATGTCTATTTTTTCAGATCCTTCCCCCAAATCCATTTCTTTGGCTAATCTTGAATGAGAAAGTTACATGGGGAAGAGGCATCATTGTGACATAAACACAAAATGCAATAGAAACAGTTCAGGTTTGGAACCCACTCCTTTGGCCACTTTTATTGCTTTGTTTCCTCAAATTTTAGAGCAAGAAGAAGCATTAGATTCAACATGGTGAAACTCCTTCATTTGGAGACAAGAGAAGTGTTCACGTCTTGTTAAAGGTCATATAACTAATACGAGACCCAGATATGACTCAAACCTGGTCTCCCACTGCAAACCAATGTGCTCGTTATTAAACCACATCACATCTCACAAGTCCTTCCATAGAGAACTAGGCTGATGTTCAGCTGGCATGCCCATGTGCGGCTATACTGGTTGTTAAAATACTGAAATATGTCCATATTGTTGAGATGATGTGCCCCAACACACACACAATACCCACTCTGGCTTCTCCTTCAGAGTAGAATCTGGCTCAGCAAGGATATTCAGCACATCCTGTTTCAGCACCAGGGCCAGTGCCTGCAGGAGCCTTCCTGGGCCCACCACCCCGTACTATTTCTTAAATGTTTTGAATATCACCCTGAGTGATATTTTAAAAAATATATATCACCCTGAGTGATATTAAAAAAAAAAAAGATGAGCACAAAAAAGGACAGAAATGGTATGGACCTAACAGAAGCAGAAGATATTAAGAAGAGGTGGCAAGAATACACAGAAGAACTATACAAAAAAGATATCTTCATGACCCAGATAATCATGATGGTGTGGTTACTCACCTAGAGCCAGACATCCTGGAATGTGAAGTCAAGTGGGCCTTAGGAAGCATCACTACAAACAAAGCTAGTGGAGGTGATTCCAATTGAGCTATTTCAAATCCTAAAAGATGATGCTGTGAAAGTGCTGCACTCAATATGCCATCACATTTGGAAAACTCAGCAGTGGCCACAGGACTGGATAAATTCAGCTTTCATTCTAATTCCAAAGAAAGGCAATGCCAAAGAATGTTCAAACTACCGTACAATTGCACTCATCTCACACGCTGGCAAAGTAATGCTCAAAATTCTCCAGGCCAGACTTCAACAGTACGTGAACCATGAACTTCCAGATGTTTAGGCTGGATTTAGAAAAGCCAGAGGAACCAGAGATCAAATTGCCAATATCCATTGGATCATTGAAAAAGCAAGAGAATTCCAGAAAAACATATACTGCTTTATTGATTACGCCAAAGCCTTTGACTGTGTGGATCACAACAAACTGTGGAAAACTTTTCAAGAGATGGGAATACCAGACAACCTGATCTGCCTCCTGAGAAATCTGTATGCAGGTCAAGAAGCAACAGTTAAACCAGACATGGAACAACGGATTGGTTCCAAATTGGGAAAGGAGTACGTGAAGGCTGTATGTTATCACCCTGCTTATTTAACTTTTATGCAGAGTACATCATGTGAAATGCCGGGCTGGATGAAGCACCAGCTGGAATCAAAATTGCTGAGAGAAATATCAATAACCTCAGATATGCAGATGACACCATCCTTATGGCAGAAAGCAAAGAAGAACTAAAGAGCTTCTTGATGAAAGTGAAAGAGGAGAGTGAAAAAGTTGGCTTAAAACTCAACATTCAGAAAACTAAGATCATGGCATCTGGTCCCATCACTTCATGGCAAATAGATGGGGAAACAATGGAAACAGTGAGAGACTTTATTTTCTTGGGCTCCAAAATCACTGTAGATGGTGACTGCAGCCATGACATTAAAAGAGGCTTGCTCCTTGGAAGAAAAGCTATGACCAACCTAGACAGCGTATTTAAAAGCAGAGACATTACTTTGCTAACAAAGATCCATATACTTTGCTGACAAAGGTCCATATAGTCAAAGCTATGATTTATCCAGTAGTCATGTATGGATGTGAGAGTTGGACTATAAAGAAAGCTGAGTGCTAAAGAATTGATGCTTTTGAACTGGCATTGGAGAAGATTCTTGAGCGTCCCTTGGACAGCAAGGAGATCAAACTAGTCCGTCCTAAAGGAAATCAGTCCTGAATATTCATTGGAAGGACTGATGCTGAAGACGAAGCTCCAATATTTTGGCCACCTGATGCAAAGAACTGACTCATTGGAAAAGATCCTGATGCTGGGAAAGACTGAAGGCAGGAGGAGAAGGGGAATGCAGAGGATGAGATGTTGGATGGCATCACCGACTTGATGGACATGAGTTTGAGCAAGCTCCAGGAGTTGGTGATGGACAGGGAAGCCTGGTGTGTTGCAGTCCATGGGGATGTAAAGAGTTGGACACAGCTGAGTGACTGAATTGAACTGTTATCACTCTAAGTGGGATGGCTGGGGGGTTACACAGCCCATTCTCTAGTTAAACAGAATGCTCTGAGCCCTGACAGGGACACCTGCTTTGGGGAAGTTCCTGTTTCTACATAACAAAGCCCTATTCAGGATGAGCTTCAAATACACCACAGTGATGCAGCTGATATCCTCAGTCCTTTTGTGGGAAAGTTCTGGCACAGACAATAACAAATTGCCTGCAATGGGAGAGAGAGACCTGGGTTTGATCCCTGGGTTGGGAAGATCCCCTGGAGAAGAGAACGGCTACCCACTTCACTATTCTGGCCTGGAGAATTCCATGGACAGAGGAGCCTGGCAGGCTACAGTCCATGGGGTGGCAAAGAGTCGGACACCACTGAGTGACTTTCACTTTCACTTTTCTTTAGAGATAGTCTTGAGGCAAAGAATTCATTGTTTTGTTGTTTAGTTGCTCAGACGTGTCTGACTCTTTGCAACCCCATGGACTATAGCCCACCAGATCCCTCTATCCCTGCGATTTTCCAGGCAAGAATACTGGAGTGGGTTGCCATTTCCTTCTCCAGGAGATGTTCCTGAGGCTAAAAGTCTGTAAGGGGAACTTGGAGGAAAATAAGCTAAGATTTTCCAACCTAGAGAAGTAAAGTTAGAATGATGATAATTCAATCTACTTTCCAAATACAGGACACTAAACAGGCAGTGGTGATTGGGAGTTTTATTGTCCTTAAAGCCAAAGCCTGGGAACAAAAAATTCTACTTTCTAGCAAGTATGATTTAGGTTGGAATTTCTTCCTGCAAAGGGTACTAGGCAATGAAGTGAGTGACAAAGGAAGCCTATAAGATATTCAACACTAGGAGACATGGAAGCAACCTAGATGCCCATCAGCAGATGAATGGATAAGGAAGCTATGGTACATATACACAATGGAATATTACTCAGCCATTAAAAAGAATTCATTTGAATCAGTTCTAATGAGATGGATGAAACTGGAGCCCATTATACAGAGTGAAGTAAGGCAGAAAGATAAAGACCAATACAGTATACCAACGCATATATATGGAATTTTAAAAAGTGGTAACGATAACCCTATATGCAAAACAGAAAAAGAGACACAGATGTACAGAACAGACTTTTGGACTCTGTGGGAGAAGGCGAGGGTGGGATGTTCTGAGAGAATAGCATTGAAACAGATCACCAGCCCAGGTTGGATGCATGAGACAAGTGCTCAGGCCTGGTGCACTGGGAAGACCCAGAGGGATGGGATGGGGGGGGAGGCGGGAGGGGGGATCGGGATGGGGAACACATGTAAATCCATGGCTGATTCATGTCAATGTATGGCAAAAAACACTACAATATTGTAAAGTAATTAGCCTCCAACTTAAAAATAAATGAAAAAAAAAAAAGATATTCAACACTAGGAGTCTTAAGTATAAATAAATTCCACTCCCAGAAATTTACCCTCCAAACATATTTATTTGTGTGCACAAAGATACATGTACAAAGGTGCTTACAGAAACCTTGTTGCTAACAGTAAAAGACTAGAGATGACCTGCATGACCATCAGCAGAGGACAGGGCAAATAAATTATGGACTGTCAGGCAATGCAATGCTAGGGAGCTATTGCAAAGAATGTGGTTGTGTTTCCTGTACTGACATAGAAAAAATTTCTGCCATATTGTTAATGGGCACAAAGCAGAATCTTTAGTATCTTCCCACGTGAGTATGAAGAGAAGGGTCTATCAGCCTAACGATTATATGGGCAGAGAACTTCCCTGGAAGGAAACACAGAATCTAGTGTTATTGAGTTTGCCTCTAAGAAATAGGACCAAAAGAGTGGGGCAGGTAGGAATTTTGCTTCCCTGGTGGCTTAGAGGGAAAAGCGTCCGCCTGCAACGCAGGAGACCCAGGCTCAATCCCTGAGTCGGGAAGATCCCCTAGAGAAGGAAATGGCAACCCACTCCAGTACTCTTGCCTGGAGATCCCATGGACGGTGGAGCCTGGGAGGCTGCAGTCCATGGGGTCATAAAGAGTCGGACACGACTGAGCGACTTCACTTTTCACTTTTCCAAACCCTTTAACACTCTCTGAATTTTTTAACCAGGTACATATATTACTTTGTTGGCTACAAGAGAAAAGAACAACATCTCTGGGCATTTCCAGCAGGCAGGGAGAAGGAGCCTGCCACATGCAAAGGCCTGCCTGCCCTGGGCGCCCCGGCGGTTCAATCCACTTCAAAGAGGCAAAGTCCAGTGGGTGAGGAAAACAGGGTGATTCATGTCAGTAAAATTTCAACTTAGAAAAAAGTGTATTCCTTCTCATTTAGAACCTGAGTTGGAATTGTGTTAGCACATGTCAGAGAAGCAGCTTAGCAAAGTTGAAAGAACCAAGAACTTGGACTCCATTAAACAAGTTCCTGGAGCCTCAATTGTCTCCTCTGTAAAAAGAGAATGAGAATACTGTCCTCCCCCAGGGCTCTTATGAGAGTTAAATGAGACACTGTGCATGGAAAAAGTGACTTGAAAATCATAACGGGCAATGCAGACGCTAGGCATTCATTAATGGTATTACTGAAAAACCCAAGTCTACAGTGATTACCTGGGGGAAAGAAAGAAGTCTCTTTTGTTTCTAAGAGTGTCACATTTGTAGTTCTTATAATTACAAAAAGCATCATCATATCATTAACTTGAATTGTTCCACTGAATAAACTGATAATTTCACAGAGACACATAAAGTCTGTCTCCAAAATTTGACTTAGTCTTCCATGATTTTGTTGTAAACAAATTTTGTTATAAGGAAATCTTACTTATAATCCATTGGGTCTGAAAATGAGAATGAATTTTTAGTGACAGGAAAAGAGAGTGGAGAAGAAGGAGACGGCCAGTTTCTGACCTAAGAGGGAAAGTCAGAAAAATCTTCATCTAGGTGGAAGTACCAGTGCAGGAGACATAAGAGATTCCTGGAGGCAGGCAGGACGGTCCACTCCAGTATTCTTGCCTGGAGATGCCATGGACAGAGGAGTCTGGTTGGCTACAGTCCACGGGGTCACAGAGTTGGACTGAGCACGCATCAGGTGGAAGCAGAACAAAATGCTTGCTACATCTGAGCAAGGCATTTAAGGAACTCCAAAGTGTTGCCCCAACTTGCCTTTCCAGTCTTTTCTGAACTGCCCACCTCATACTTGAGACTCTACCTGAACAAAAGCTCAAGTGTGGCTACTCCACACTTCCCCCTGTGGCAGGCACTGGTACTCAATCCACACGGCGTCTCTAACTAAGCACAGACTCAGCCTCTGAATCCTTCTCAGCACTGTGCTCTAGGTAGCCACCCCCATTGCTCTGAGCTGGCAAGCAAGACGAAACCCATTTGCCATCCCTCATTCCAAGGGTTGCAGGCTCGTCCCCATTCCCGCATCAGACTGCATTCCCTTCTCTTTTTTTCCCTTCTGCCTGGATGTGCGTGTGTGCATGCTAAGTTATTTCATTCGTGTCTGACTCTGTGACCCCATGGACTGTAGCCCGCCAGGGTCCTCTGTCCATGGGATTCTCCAGGCAAGAATGCTGGAGTGGGTTGCCACGCCCTCCTCCAGGGGATCTTCTTGACTCAGGGATCGAACCTGTGCCTCTTATGTCTCCTGCACCGGCAGGTGGGTTCTTTCCTATATTCTTTTTCTGACTATGGAAACTCTACTCCTTCTTAAAAATTCTGTTCAAATGTCACTTCCTCTGTGAAGAACCCTTGCAAAGTACCTAAGATGCAGATTGCTCAGTAACTTTTTTCTATGAATAAGTGACTTAAATAGTTTCACAACATCCCCTGGCAATATAGCTTAGTAGTTAAGTATGGTTTTTGGGAAACAAACTACTTGAGTTCAAGTCCTAGCTCCATCATTAGCTGTGTGACTTTAGACAAATTACTCTAGTTCTCTGAGTCAGTTTCCTCCTCTATAAATAATGACAGTAGTGCACTGGTATTAAATTAGATACTTGCACAAGCCCTTAGCACAGCTCCTGGCACACACTGAGTAAGGGAAAGTGACTGTTACTATTGGGAGCTGTGTTTACTTCTGGATAACCAACTTAAAGAGAAGGACCACGTCTGCATCTTTGAATCTCCAGACTTAGTAAAGAAATTGGCGCAGGATAGGTGTTCAATCAGTCTTTATGGAATTGAACATGATACACATCATAAGGGCTGGTGAGTACCAAGAGAGAACTAGAGGAAGCTGGAGGGCAGAAAGTTAGTTTCTGATTTGAGGATCAAAAAAGGAAAGAAAAGAAAAGAGAAACCCTTGTGGGGAAGTAGAAAATTTGAGCGGACTACTGAAATATGACTATGATTTTGCTAGGAAAACATGAAAGGTGGCGTGGGGCTGGGAGAGTGTTGGGGGGCAGGGGCGGGGTGGCAGCTTCCAGTAAAAAGAGATGCATTAGCCAAGGCATTACAGATGAGGGATCACAGACTCGAACTAGAGGGCAGGTGCAGGGTGAAGGTGGGCTCAGGTGTAGTTGCAAAGGAGAATCACTGGAGCCTTAAGCAGCACAGCGGAAACGGCCTCCACCCAGGAAGCCCCAGTGTGCACAGGCCCGAGGGAAGGCACCCGGCTGACCCCGCCCCACACGCTCCCTAGCATGGCCATGTGAGAAGGCTGTCACAGTGTGATGGCCACACATAAGCTAAGAGAGACAGGGTCCTTGCCTCTTGGCTAAGAGCCCTCATCCTTCAATCAGCAAGCAGTTGTCACGTGCCTGCTATGTACGGGGTGTCACATCAGGCACCAGAACCAAATAAACCAGGCCTGGTGGAGCCTGTGCGCTAGTACAGAGACACTCCCCAGGCAAATAAACCAGTCAGTACATTGAATTACAAGGCCTGGGGGTGCTAAGGTCATGAAGGAAATAAACGGTGGATACCGGTGTGGCGGGCGCACCCGGGCAGGGCTGCCGTCTTAGATAAGGTGGTCCCGGGAGCTGTCCCCAGGAAGATGACATTCGTGCAGAGGTTGCCAGGAGGTAAGAGAGCAAGTCACACAGCGATCTGGGGGAGGAGCATGTTAGGGGGAGGGGACAGTGATGCAAATGTCTCAAAGCGGGAATGAACTTGGTACATCAAGGGAGAAGCGAGCAGGCCTGCATGGCTGGAACAGGCGGGCAAGGCAGAGCGCGGCAGGAGATGAGGCCGGTTAAGGGGACAGGGGCAGATTCCACTGGCCATGCTCAGGGACGTGGGTGATCCTTCCCTCCTCCATCAGGGGCCGCTGCGTAGGGGGACGAGGGCCAGTGGGGAGGCCATCTGCAGACTGCGGCCAGAATCCAGACAGGGACAATGGTGGCTTAGACCAGGATGACAGCAGACACGGGGTGAACAGCGATTGAATACGCGGTCGGGGCTGAAGACGGAGGCCCCAGGGCCAGCTGACCTCTCACAACAGAACGCGCAGTCCAGGTGCGCCCCTGGAGCCACCAGCCCGAGCGGTTGATTTCTTTCTCTGGGTGAGCTCATGTGTGAGTCAGGCACACGTGTGACAGGGCAGCAGATAATGCCCGGTGTCCTCCCCCCGAGGGAACAGACAATCAGCGGGCCGGGCAGGGTGGATCTATTGGCTGACGGCAGGAACAGGTGCACTGGCAAGGCACGTGGCCGAGCCTTGGCACAAACGTGTCCTGAAAGGCTGCCAGCTTCTGATCCGGGGTAGGCTGACCCAGCAGGGCTGGGCGGAAGCCGGCTGCACCTCCACCCAAAACCAGCCCACCGGCCGGCCTGGCACAATCCCAGCACGGGAGATGAGCTGCAAAGCGCATCAGGGCGCACAGCTCTGGCCCCGGAAGCCTAACTGAAGGCTTTAGGTGGAGGGGCGCTCCAACCACACAGACGGAACGTGTGTGCGCCGAGACTGGGCTCTCTCTTCATAAAGAGCAAAGAAAATGCAAGCGAGTCAGGGGGCACTTAGTTCAGACGCAGAGCTCCTGTAGGGCAGCAGGCACTTGATACAGAACAGGTCCCCCCCACTCCACACCAGGGCTGGCGGCAGACTGCCATGGGGCCAGGCATGAAAGCACCCCCGCGGCGCCCTAATGCCACCTTGTTGTTCCGACTTGACTCTCGTTCTTCAAGAGCAGAATAAAGAAGCCCCTGCTGGGAACCAGCCAGAGGCCTGGCCCCCTTCCATTGCGCCGCTGATATCAAGAACAAAGGTCGTGGACACTTTCCACGGGCCTTGTGGCAGACTCTCTTTTGATTTCCTTTTTAAGACAGGGCGGGGAAGTGCTCCCCTTTCCTGGTGAACAAACCTCAGCCCAGCAAATAGCTGGTTTTGCGGGTGGATGGAGCCCCCCCCATTATCAGTGACTTTGACTCTTATAAAAGGTTTCCTTCCGCATTATGCCTTTATTAGACTGGTTCTCGCCCCAAAAGTAATGGTCTGAAGGAGGTGGGGAGAAAAAAAACCCACTGTGCTGTTCCTGAACCCAGTGACTACTGAGAAGGAACAACAAAAGAAAGAAAAGACGTTTCGCATTTTAAGGGTATGTTCGGGCACCCTAAGAACTCAGCCGGTTCATAAATGACTTCATTTGAAAACTTCCAGCTTGAGATTCATTCTTCAATGAGAAATATGTGATTTGCCAAACATGAAATGGAATCATTAAGCCCTAACAAAATCAATCGGAGGCAAAGCAAAACTGTGGCTGCCTGTGCCCCGTGCTGCCTTCTCCTTAACAAATTAGGTATCCCCGCGGAAGGCATTCCAGACAGATGCTAGCATGGGGCCCTGCCTGGAAGAGGGATGCACACGGATCATCAAAATGCATGCAGCTTGGCTATTTCAGAGGCTTAACTGCCCATCCCACCCTACCCTCAATGTGCACACTTACACACACACACAGAAAGACAGAAAAGGGATCCTTCTTCTAGATTTTTCTACATTTAAAGCACTGCTCAAACATAAACCAGGCACAGAAGAGGACTATAAAATAAAATGTAGGATGAAATTGTCTAGAACTATGCACACACAAAAGTGCTTGTAAAAACGGGTGTACTCTGAAGAAGGTCTGCAGTCTAGTTAGGGGTATTAGATCAGCGTCAGTTTCCTGGTTTTGATATTGGACTCTAGTTAGGGAAGATGTCAGTTAGGGGGAGCTGGGGGAAATAAACAAGGACTCGCTCCCATTTTTGCAACTTCCTGCAAATCTCTATTTATTTCAAAATAAAGAGTATTTTTAAATGCCAAATGTGTTGGTTCTACAGCAAGTGGCCTCTGACCAACTATATACCACATGGTTATTCTGGTCCATTCTATTTTCATTATATGCAGGGTTGTTTGGAAGTGACCCCAGGAAATATTCACTGCCATTGGATTTCCTCCACCCTCCAGGTCTGCCTGGGGGTCCAGCCACTTCAACCCAAAGTCCCACCAGCTCTATCCTCGCTCCCAGGATTCTTAAGCTTTAAGGTGCGTCAGAGTCATGGAAATGTATTTAAAATGTGAATTCCAGGGTCGGACACCCTACAGATCCTGTCTAAGCAGGAAATAGATGAGGACTGGGAATCTGCATTTGCAACAAAAGCCCTGGGTGATTCTGTTACAGATGATCATAGGGTCCCACTTTAACAAACACGACCAGGCTCGGGGTGAGTGCCTGGGAACATGCCTGGATAGGCTCCCCGTTGCAGGACGGGGAGAGAGCCGGCAGGCACTCCACATCCACACAGCAAGGTGCCCCCTGCAACAAAGGAGAGAACCATAGCCCTCTTCTTCCAAATGCACATAGCCAGTGACCTCCAACCCCAGTGCTTAAAGAAGGCTGAAAAAAGGCATAGGAGCCTCCTCCATTGATCCTTCAGTGGCTGTGACCCTGTGACATTTGGGTTAAAATATACAGTTTGCATTCTATCATTATGTCTACTACTTTTTACTGAGTGTTGATTATGTGTTAAGCACATCTCTTTTAATTCTCACCACACTGCCCTGAGGGAATTGTTATTTATTATCCCATTTTACAGATAAGAAAACTGAGGTTCTGAAAGTTCCAAAGTTACACTGGCAGAAAGTGGCAAAGCCAGGAGTTGAACTCAGGTACTTGGCTGAAAAGCTAATGCTACACCAAAACCAACACTTGAGGGCTTTTTGAGGGAGATGAGGAGGAAGATTTTCCAGATCCTTATTTCAGTGGTACTAATGTTCCTCTTTAACGTAAAGTAGATCCAAGCCTCTCAAAGCACCCTTCCATGACCCTCTGTCCTCTCACCTCCATCTTCAATCCTGTTCTCTCCTACTCTTTCTCTTCTCACACCTTTTCATTTTCTCCCTTTTCTCCCCAAAGTCCAAAATTACAGACTCAGTTTGCCTCGTGTCCCCCATTTCTAAGATAAGAATTTTCTCATACACTCCTCCTCCTCCCATCCAGGCTGTCTGAAGAAATGAGCATTAGGTTCCTAGCAAGGCAAATGACCTACCATTCTCGAGAGGACACTGGGGAATCTTGTTTGCTCGAAGGTTCCAAATATAATTCATGTTCCACTCAAGGCACACTTGATGATCTTTGAAAGGGCGTTCAAAAGGCGGGACAGTCTTCAACAGTGTGTAATTCTTTGCTACAGCATGTAGCAAATTTTCCTCCCATTTAACATTCAAGTCCCCACCGCTGTATTGGTGAGTAATCCAGGCGCGTAGTATCACTACAGATACTGAAATGGAGTGTCTGATGAAATAATCATCTCTGTAAACCATGATGCTCGGGAATTTCACATGTACAATTTGTGTTCTGCTGGTGTGAAGATGTTTCTCATTCTTCCACCTTTTTTTGTACACGGGAATGCTACTTCTGAACTCAGATGAAACAACTGCTTCCAAATTGACAACACAAGGCTGAGAGCATAAATACTCCACCGAGACTTCAGACACATTGCGAACATTCCCTTCGAAGATGGTGAAATAAATAAAGTCTTTGTAAGCCACACTTTGCTCCGTTCTGGGTATCACCGACGTTGTCAGGGAAGTCTGCCTGCCCAAAGTCGGTACAACATTCTGAGAAGAAAAAAAAGAGAAGTAAGTTTAAAAACAATCATATTCTTGTTAATTTTCATTTTAATTGCTTTACAGGGCTTCTCGGGTGGCACTAATGGTAAAGAACCTGCATGTCAATGAAAGAGACATAAGAGACACAGGTTCCGTCCCTGGGTCGGGAAGATCCCCTGGAGGAGGGCATGGCAACTCACTCCAATATTCTTGCCTGGAGAATCCCATGGATAGAGGAGACTGGTGGGCTATAGTCTATAGGATCGCAAAGAGTTGGACTTGACTGAATCGACTTGGCATTCACGCACATTTGTTTTACAATTCTGTGTTCATTTCTACTCTACAGCAAAGTGAATTGGCTATATGTATACATATATCCCTCTTTTTGCATTTACTTCCCATTTAAGTCAGCACAGAGAGCTGAGTAGAGCTCCCTGTTCTAGACACTGTTCTCATTAGTTACCTACTTTATGCATAGTATCAGCAGTGGACATATGTCAGTCCAAATCTCCCAATTCATCCCACCGCCCATATTAACAGCTACATGAATCATTATATTCCTGGAAGAAAAAAAATATCCATTTACATCAAGCAATGAAAGTGGAAGATAAAGGATGTCGAAAGCACTACCAAACAATTAGAGAAAAACCAACATACACACAAATGAAGATTAGGCCACATTAAACTCTCTCCCCAGACTGAGTAGCATCTGCTGATCAAAATGGGACTTTCAAAGCTACATGGCAATCATTCCAGAGTTGGTTTCCAAATGCAGGAGCTAGTTCAGGGCAAATCCTGAACAGCAGCAGTGAACATGCCTTAGAGTGAAAAAGAGGCAATCCAGCTGCAGACATTTTCAAACTATTGTCCTGACTTCAAATGGTAGTCAAAAGCAGCCAAATGAGAGGATGGGAGAAGAGTTCAAAGTGGCGCTCGAGAGAACACATATCAGGGATGCCAACCTGGCCCCCTTTTCTCTGTAAGTTCTGAGCCAGGACAAGCCTACATTACGAATGAGCCAGCAGGAAGTTTCTATTGCTCCAAATCACACATAGGCAGGCTCGGACCGCAGACTGTGTAGTCTGATTTTTTTTTTCACCATGGATGGCGCAACATGTGCCAAGAAAGATTCTAGCTGTGGGTTTATCTACTTGTTTCAATGATGAGGCCCTCTCCTGTGGGCATTCCTTCCAGAAAAAAATCTGGAAAGTTTGGTCATGAAATCAAGGCAATGCTTTTTGACTAGGAGGCACAGATGGATGGATGCTAAGAGTTCTTCTCTAAATGAGACTTTCTGATTTAGACATCCAAAACACAGTCAATTCAGTTTAGTTCAGTCACTCAGTCATGTCCAACTCTTTGCAATTCCATGGACTGTAGTGCACCAGGCTTCCCTGTCCATCACCAACTCCTGCAGCTTGCTCAAACTCACATCCATCAAGTTGGTGATGCCATCCAACATCTCATCCTCTGCATTCTCCTTCTCCTCCTGCCTTCAGTCTTTCCCAGCATCAGGGTCTTTTCTAATGAGTCAGTTCTTTGCATCAGGTCACCAAAGTATTGGAGCTTCATCTTCAGCATCAGTCCTTCCAGGGAATATCCAGGACTGATTTCTGTTAGGATAGACTGGTTGGATCTCCTTGCAGTCCAAGGGACTCTCAAGAGTCTTCTCCAACACCACAGTTCAAAAGCATCAATTCTTCGGTGCTCAGCTTTCTTTATAGTCCAACTCTCACATTCATACATGACTACTGGAAAAACCATAGCTTTGACTAGACAGACTTTTATTGGCAAAGTAGTATCTCTGCTTCTTAAAATGCTCTCTAGGTTGGTCATAGCTTTTCTTCCAAGGAGCAAGCGTCTTTTAATGTCATGGCTGCAGTCACCATCTACAGTGATTTTGGAGCCCAAGAAAATAAAATCTCTCACTGTTTCCATTGTTTTCCCATCTATTTGCCAGGAAATGGTGGGACCACATGCCATGATCTTAGTTTTCTGAATGCTGAGTTTTAAGCCAGCTTTTTCACTCTCCTCTTTCACTTTCATCAAGAAGCTCTTTAGTTCTTCTTTGATTTCTGCCATAAGGGTGGTGTCATCTACATATCTGAGGTTATTGATATTTCTCCTGGCAATCTAGATTTCAGCTGGTGCTTCATCCAGCCCAGCGTTTCTCATGATGTACTCTGCATATAAGTTAAATAAGCAGGATGACAATATATAGCCTTTACGTACTCCTTTCCATTTGGAACCAGTCTGTTGTTCCATGTCTGGTTGTAACTATTGCTTCTTGACCTGCATACAGATTTCTCAGGAGGCAGGTCAGGTGGTCTGGTATTCCCATCTCTTGAAGAGTTTTTCACAGTTTGTTGTGACTCATACAGTCAAAGACTATTCTAATCAATAAAGAGAAGTAGATGTTTTTCTGAAACCCTCTTGCTTTTTCAATGATCTGACGGATGTTGGCATTTTGATCTCTGGTTCTTCTGGCTTTTCTAAATCCAGCCTGAACATCTGAAAGTTCATGGTTCATGTACTGTTGAAGCCTGGCTTGGAGAATTTTGATCATTACTTTGCCAGCATGTGAGATGAATGCAATTATGTAGTAGTTTGAACATTCTTTGGCATTGCCTTTCTTTGGGATTGGAATGAAAACTGACCTTTTCCAATCCTGTGGTCACTGCTGAGTTTTCCAAATGTGATGGCATACTGAGTGTAGCACTTTCACAGCATCATCTTTTAGGATTTGAAATAGCTCCACTGGGATTCCATCACCTCCACTAGCTTTGTTCGTAGTGATGCTTCCTAAGGCCCACTTGACTTTGAATTCCAGGATGCCTGGCTCTAGGTGAGTGATCACACCGTCGTGATTATCTGGGTCATAAAGATATATTTTTGGTATTGTTCTTCTGTGTATTCTTGCCACCTCTTAATATCTTCTGCTTCTGTTAGGTCTATACCATTTCTATCCTTTATTGTGCCCATCTTTGCATGTATGCTCCCTTGGTATCTCTAATTTTCTTGAAGAGATCTCTAGTCTTTCCATTATCTTGTTTTCCTCTATTTCTTTGCATTGATCACTGAGGAAGGCTTTCTTATCTCTCCTTACTATTCTTTGGAACTCTGAATTCAAATGGGTATATTTTTCCTTTTCTCCTTTGCCTTTAGCTTCCCTTCTTTTCTCAGGTATTTGTAAGGCCTCCTCAGACAACCATTTTGCCTTTTTGCATTTCTTTTTATTGGGAATAGTCTTGATCACTGCCTCCTGTATAATGTCACAAACCTCCATCCATAGTTCTTCAGGCACTCTATCATATCTAATCCCTTGAATCTATTTGTCACTTCCACTGTATAATCGTTCGGGATTTGATTTAGGTCATACCTGAATGGTCTAGTGGTTTTTCCTACTTTCTTCAATTTAAGTCTCAATTTTGCAACAAGGAGTTCATGATCTGAGCCACAGTCAGCTCCCGGTCCAAAACACAATAGCAAAAAGGTTACTGTGGACCCCTTTACTCCCATTGGAATGGTTATTATTAAAAAATAAAAAATAGAAAGGACCAAATTTTGGAGAGCATGTAGAGAAATCAGAACGCTTGTGCATTACTGGTGGGAATGTAAAATGGTGCACCCACTGCTGCACCGGTACTGCAGTCTCTAAAAGAAGAAAGAACAGAATTACCATGTAATTGAACAATGCCACTTCTGGGTCTATACCTGAGTTGAAAGCAGGGACTGGAAAAGATATGTTTGTAGACTTACAACAAGCTTCACAGCAGCATCATTCATAACACCAAAAAGGTAGGTATTCTGAGCTCAGATGGTAAAGAATCTGCCTGCAATGCAGGAGACCCAGTTTTGGTCCCTGGGTTAGGAAGATCTCCTGGAGAAGGAAATGGCAACTCACTCCAGTATTCTTGCCTGGGAAATCCCATGGACAGAGAAGCCTGGCCGGCTATAGTCCAATGGGATCACAAAGAGTTAGTGAGCAACTAACATTTTCAAAAGGTAGAAACAACCCAAATGTTCATTGATGGATGGACAGATAAACAAAATGTGGTAGAGACATACTATGGAACATTATTCAGCCTTAAAAAGGAAGGGAATTTTGACACAGGCTACAATATAGATAAACTTTGAGGACATTATGCTAAATAAGCCAGTCATCAAAGAATGAATACTGCTTGATTCCACTTACATGAGTTACCAAGAGAAGTGAGAGTCACACGGATAGGAAGTAGATATTTGTTTACGAGGGTTGACGGGGAAGGGAAACGGGGAATTGTGCTTCAGTGAGCACACAGTTTCAGTTCTGCAAGCTGAGAAGAGTTCTGGAGACGGATGGTCGTGATGGCCACACAACTATGTGAATACACTTACTGGCACTGAACTGTACATTTTTAAATGGCTAAAATAGTAAATGTTTTGCTATGAATATTCTCACCACAATCTTGAAGAAAAAGGTCACTGTAGTCTTCTCCAGAGAAGGAAGGAACAGGGAGCCCTTTCTTCAGTTCTGCAGGAGGGGCAAAGGTGGACAGCACACAGAGTCTGGGATCAGGGAACTAGATTTGCAAATAGCGGGGACACGGGACAGAACGTGGGCAGCGCGCCAGTCACCCTGAAAGCAAAGCCCTAAGGGGCCTCGGCACCAAACGAGTCATCTTGACTGGGGGCTCTGGGACAGGTTTTGTGGAGGAAATGGCATTTCAACAGGGCTTTGAAGAGTTCTTTAGGTAGGGAGGCAAAGGCAGAACACTGCAAGTGTTGTGAACAGCTTAAGAAGAGGCATGAAGCCAGGAAACGTGGCCATCCGGGGGTCCAGCAAGCAGCTGGATTTAGTCCGAGAACAAAATAGGGTAAAAACACAAAAGGACATGGCAATATGAGGGTGAAAAGAAAAGCAGAACCCCAGCTCTGGAGGACACCGAGTTTCAGCCCAAGGAAGGTGGACTTGTACTCTACTGACAGTAAAGAATCGATAAAGGTTGGAGTATATATATATATTTGTAAAGGCAAATCCTAGAAGAATTTGGGGGTCAGAGGGTAAGGGCATTTACGCTTTTGATAGTGCCTGATTTCCATCCATGGAGATAATGCCCACAGCAATACATAAGGGCAGGCGTCCCCACTTCGACCAGTACAATGCACTATTAGGCTTTTTGATCTCTGTGAATCTGTGAATATGTGAATGTTCATCCTCAAATGTGTGCAAATAAAAAAGGGGGGCAGTGTTTCTATTTTAGAGCACTGACAGTCGAGTAGAAACAAGGCTAGCAATCAAGAAAAATGAGCAAATGACATTGTTCATTGATAAGGAAATTCTCACGTATAGCAAGCAAAAGGGAAATTAAAACTACACTGACAATGGAGAAACAGACATAGAGAACAGACTTATGGACATGGGGGCATGAGGAGAGGGTGAGATATATGGAGAGTAACATGGAAACTAACATTACCACATGTAAAATACATAGCCAATGGGAATTTGCTCTATGACTCAGGGAACCCAAACAGGGGCTCTGTAATAACCTAGGCGGGTGGGATGGGGAGGGACATGGGAGGGAGGTTCAGGAGTGACGGAACATACATATGCCTACGCTTAATTCATGTTGCTATTTGACAGAAATCCACAAAATTCTGTAAGGCAATTATCCCTCAATTAAAAAATAAATAATTTTTTTAAAATATTTCTTAAAAATTAAAAAAAGACTACACTGAAATGCCATTTTGAACCTAGGTTCACAGAGATCAAAAAGCCCAATAGTACATTGTACTGGTCAAAGTGGGGACGCCTGCCCTTATGTATTGCTGTGGGCATGAACTCCACAGATGGAAATCAGGCACTATCAAAAGAGTAAATGTCCCTACGCTCTGACCCCCAAATTCTTCTAGGATTTGCTTCTACAAATATATATACTCAAATTTGTGCAAACTGATGTAGGTATGACTTTTCACTGTAGCACTATTTGTAACTGCAAAAGACGGAAAACCTTAATGTCCACCAAGAGAAAGCTGGTTTTATAAATGATAGTTCATCGGCTCCTGGAGTACTAAACAGCTATTCAAATCAGGAAGATTTCCCGCAGATAATGGGATGATGTCCAGTTGTCTGTTTGTTTGTTTTTAAGCAAATTCAGAAGTGCAACTTGGCTTTTAAAGAAAGAAAAAAATATATACACTTTTGTTTCAGCACACACAGCACCGGTTGCTCAGGGGGAGAAGGACCAGGTGACCAGGAGAGAGGGCAAGAGTGAGACCTGCACGGTTGGTCTTTACTTATCTTTCGAAATTTGTGTTACATGAATATTTCTCCCCTAAAAGTCGAGGTTTAGGGGTGGGGGAGAAAAACAACCGTTCTAAAAGATGAAAATGGGAAATGCAGCTTCTTCAAAAAGGCAGAGGAAGGTTAGAAGAACCGGCCACGCCTTTTGATTAGTCATGGGGAACCTGGGGGAAGAAACACCTCAAGAGGTGGGTACAGTGTAAACTGCCCCCTGCCCCCCGCAGGGTAAGTTTAACCATTTTATGTTACCATGTAGACCTCCAAATTACAAGAGGGGGAATAAAAATTAAAATCATCTTATAAGTAGAGAATATTAGAGCAGATGAATCCTTGGCGATAAATCAGCTCACCCCATTTTTCAGACAAGGAAACGGCAAGCCAGAGGGGACGTTCTCCAACATCCCACAACTGGAGGCTTAGCCGAGTGAGCCCAGACACTCAGCGGCTCCTTCTCTTCACACCCACCCAAGGTTCTCCACGGCACAGACGCACCACGAGACCAGAGACTTGCCATTTCACTGCTCCCTGAGAACTCCAGGCTGAATTCTGCTTTTGTACGAAGGGAGATACAGCCAGCATTTAAACAAGTGAGGGTTTATTCACTTGGCCAGATGTGCCAAGATGTGGCCCCCTTGTTAAGATCTGAATCGAGCTGTTAAGCCCACAGCAGAGTCTAGCTGAAGCCAGAGGTGGCCGGTGCTGATGGAAGCTGGACCAGAGGGGTAAGCATGGGTGAATAACACTCCCCAGTCCAAATGCCCACTCCCCCAATCCCTGGGGCTTCCCTTCCTCAGCTCCCTGGAAGGAGACATTTCCTTATTTAATGATACAATAGGGAGCAGAGTCCAGGATATGCTGTGGCTTGTTAAATATAATTGTGTCCCTTCTCAGAGAATGACTTCAAACCTCTTCCTCATTCTTTTTTACATATACTTTAACACCTAACCCAGGCCCCGTTCTCCACTTCAATTTTTTTTTTAATCACTTCTTAAAAAAATTTTTATTGGAAGGTATTGCTTTACAATATTGTGCTGGTTTCTACCATACATCAATACGAGTCAGCCCCAAGTGTACATATAACCCCTCCCTCTGGAACCTCCCTCCCGCCTCCCACCCAATCCCACTCCTCTAGGTTGTCACAGAGCACTGGGTTGACCTCCCTGTGTCACAGGGCAAGTTCCCACTGGCTATCTATTTTACATATGGTAATGTACATGTTTCCATGCTACTCTCTCAATTCATCCCATCCTCTCCCTCCTTCGCTATGTCCACAAGTCTGTTCTCTATGCCTGCATCTCCACTGCTGCCTGGCAAATAGGTTCATCAGTACCATCTTTCTAGATGCCGTCCACATGCATTAAACTACAATATTTGTCTTTCTCTTCCTGACTTACATCACTCTGTACAATAGGCTCTAGGTTCATCCACCTCATTAGGACTGACTCAAATGCATTCTTTGTTAAAGCTGAGTAACATTCCATTGTATATATGTACCACAATTTCCATATCCATTCATCTGTTGATGGACATTTAGGCTACTTCCATGTCCTAGTTATTGTAAAAAGTACTGCAACAAACATTGGGGCACATGCACCTCTTTCAATTACGGTATTCTCAGGGTATATGCCCAGTAGTGGGATTGCTGGGTCAAATGGTAGATTTTTTAAATAGCATTTTTATTGCTGATGCTAGGAACTCCAGTAAAAACCTCTTTTCAACAGAGCTGTCTGATTTCCTTACATTTCATTTGGGAAGTGCAGTTAATAATAATGTTCATTAGTTTACATCTTATTGCTAAAAATGCCCCCAGCCCACTTTTCTGTGTTAGTAACTGCAGTATTGGGTTAAATATAGTTTCACTTTTCCTTGGTAACCCTCAACTTTCCACACCCCAGGCTCCTCATTGTGGAGATGGGTGGTGACAGAGGAGAATGAAAAAGGTATGGGGTATTCTCTCAATGACCTTCCCTTGAAATTCTGTTTTTAAGGAAACCTCCATATACTCATTTGAAGATCATTTTATTCTCAATGGCTTCAGAGTCTCAAGCGAAGTAAAAGTATATCCAGGTTGACAGGTTCTGAACGTATGCTATCTGAGATAGTAGCCACAAGTCATTCTAAGCACTCAAACTGAGATGTGCTATAAGTGTAAAAGACACAATGGATTTCAAAGACTGAAGACAAAAAAGGATGAAAAACATCTCACTGATAATTTTTATACTGATTTCATGTTGTAATAAGTGAGTCAAATAAAATGCATTAATAAAATGTGATTATATATGTGGGCTCGGATTTGTGGCTCACGTGATATTTCTACCCAATAGTGCTACTCTAGCTTTGAGGTCAGAGACACTTCCTGTAAAAAAGGACCATGTGGTAATTATTTAGGGTTTCTCTGCCATTCAATGTTCATCTGGTGCCGTATCAAGAAAGCAGCCACTGACAACACACAAGCCCGTGAGCACGGCTGTCGTCCACTGCAATCTTGTTTACAGAAAAAGGCAGCAGGCAGGATTGGCCCAGGGGCCACAGCTTGCAGATCACTGTTGTAGATTGTCAAGCCTTTACTAGATAGAGTTTTTGTATCATTAGATATTATTTTGTCATTTTTATGAAAATGTGTTCTCATGTCATTATTTTGAATTACAGCCATTTGGAAAGATGACAAGATCATATAATAATCAACAAAGACCACTTAAAGTGTTAGAGTTTTAAAGAACACAGAGACACACTTTTTAAAGGAATAATCACATAGGAGAGATGAGATGAATAACCCAATCAGGCATCATTTCCTATACGTGTGATTGATGAGGCTTGATTTGTTATTTTGCCAAGGGTCTCTTGTGGGCATGTTGACATCTTGCTAATGTTTCTTTCACTAAAAATCTAAGATAAGAAGTTGGAGCTAGGCTGGGAAAAGATAGAATTTCATGGACTGACACAGATGATTTGAGAAGTATGAGTATCATCTGGGAAACAAGAGAAGAGCAACGTCAGCGATGGGGAGATGTTCTTAATATGATGGGGGTGTGCTGGCCTCAAAGAGGACCTCACAGTCACTGTAAGTGGTTTGAAGACCATGGTTTAAATCCCCCAAGAAAGTGTTACAATCTTCGGTCTTGTGGGCACCTATGTGACGTAGGCACCTGGCATCTTGTGTGTTGGAACAGACCCAGTGGGCAGCTGCTAGGCCATGAGTCGTGGCTACCTCTATTATGTACAAAACCAACACCGATTAGTGACACATCACACTCTAAATATTGATTAAGCTGAAGCTGATTTCCTGGTTCAAGTCATGTGTGTGGTTATGAGCTATTTTCTGCCAGGAGAATAAGGCAATTAACTTGAAGAGTTTCAGCTACGGGCATGACACGTGTCCAACCTTCATAGGTATTTTCACATGCCAGGTTGCATTAACATAAGCTAAAAATTACCCAAAACATTCCTTTGTTTAGATATTATAAAGTCAGAGTCCATGTCTTATTCATTGTTATGTCTCCGGCTTCTAAGACAGAGCTCGGCACATATAGAGTTTGGCTAAGTATTTCTTGCTGAAATAAAGTACCAGACATGGGCATTTTTGCCAGAAGCCTCAATGGTCCAACTTGGATCAACTGCCCCACAGTCCCGGAGGCATCAAAGGACTAGATCCGATCTTGAGTTCCCACCACCCTTTCCTGACATCCACAAGTTCTTTGGTCATGGAGGTGCATTGGCACTTCCTTCCGTGTTTTCCATCCAGCCCTATTAATCTCCTTCCAAAGAGCCCTTAACCTCTGGCATCTCACCGGGCCCCTGGGTGTTAGAGCTGACCGGGATTGTGAGTGAGGTCAGAGGAGGTGGCACTCCAGCACATCGTGTTCCTTTGGCATGGACTTCTCCCAGGTCTTTCAGACAATTGCCCTACAATCTAGAACTTTTCCATTTCTACACACCAAAAATAGAAATTAAAAAATTTTACATTTCCTGTCCCTCTACCCTCTGTTGGACTCCTGCTCATCTGGCAAGTTCATCCATGTTAATGGGATAATGAAAAAAACACTGCGGTAACGTCATATATCTGCATTTCTATGCCAGCTTGGGGGAGATCATGTCTTAAAAACAAGGCCAAATGCCTTGCAGCTCACGAGCAACATAGCTGGGGTGTAAAGGACATAGCTGTGCTCCTCAAATGATCATTTAAGCAGCCACATCCATGTTCCACCCGCACACAATGGAACTCGGCTCAAGCCCTGAAACATCTGTTTATACCAGAAGGAAGCCCTAATCAAAGTCAAACTTGACAACAGTCCACAGAGTCACAAAACATAGATTCCTTTGTCTTTGTCTAATTATGTGTGTTTTGTAATTTTTAAAAAAGAAAGAAAGAAATGGGTCATTCATGTGTGTTCCTAATAAAAGACCCCATATTGGAAATCTAACTGCATTCCATTCAGCCTGAGAATCAAAAAACAGATGAACTCATGTATCTTTTGGATGAACAAAAAAAAAATCTATCAAAGCCACCTAAACTTTTTTAAGGATGAGTGCATTTCATTCCTTTAAAAATCAGTAAGAGGAAACCCTATATGCAAAACAGAAAAAGAGACACAGAAATACAGAACAGACTTTTGAACTCTGTGGGAGAAGGTGAGGGTGGGATGTTTCAAAAGAACAGCATGTATACTATCTATGGTGAAACAGATCACCAGCCCAGGTGGGAGGCATGAGACAAGTGCTCGGGCCTGGTACACTGGGAAGACCCAGAGGAATCGGGTGGAGAGGGAGGTGGGAGGGGGGATCGGGATGGGGAATAAGTGTAAATCTATGGCTGATTCATATCAATGTATGACAAAACCCACTGAAATGTTGTGAAGTAATTAGCCTCCAACTAATAAAAAAATTAAAAATAAATAAATAAATAAAAAGACATTAAAGCCAAAAAAAAAAAAATCAGTAAGAGGAAACTCTATTCAAATAACCTTCGCTTGTTCCAAAGAGCTGAGAAAACTTGGCTCTTCTCTCTATATGATCCACTTATTAGTTAAGGAAGGGGCAGAGAGATTAGAAAATCTTAACTCTCGTCACTTTACACCTCGCTATGGAAAATTCATTTACACTTACACGTGCACTTGAATATATCTGATTGTAAACAACACTTGACCGTTTTTCTCATCCCTGTTCATTCTACCCCATGGGCACGTAGGAAAACCTTGGCTCTTGAGCACCCTCTCTCCAAACTGGCTGGATCAAACTTTCCATAGGTCAAAAAGGCAACTGCATTGACTTAGAAGGCCCTTGTTGACTTCTGCCAACAAGAAATAAGCAAAAATTCTGTTTATGTCAACAAAGCATGCCATGAAGCAGAGTGAACAATGACGTCAACGTGGACTTCAAGGTTAAGGCGAGCCTAGGGAAACATTTCCCGGCCGACCCATGTGCCTTCCCCAAACTGAGAGCTGGCTAGAGAAATGCCATCACAATAATGATCAATACCCCTTGCTGATCCAATACTCCTCTCTCCCATCTAAAATTGTTTGATACGCTATTTCTTTCTAATACACATTACAGGAGGGTAACCAAAGTTGGTTCAGTTTCACTCCATTGAGTACCTGCCATGTGCTGGACAGTGGGACAAATGCAGTTAAGTCTTCTCATTTACTTCTAACCTCATCCTCTCACACTGAGCTGCACAGAACGTCTCCCCTCTAACCTCACAGCAGCTCCATGAGGGACACAGCATTTCAGTTAACAGCAGAGGAAACAGAATGGATTCGGACAGGGTAAATAACTCGCCCAAGAGCAACCAGCTACTGAAAAGCAGAACCAAAATTCAAATCCATAGCTGCTGACTCCAAAGCCTGTGCCTCCTGCTGCACAGAAACACCCAAAAGCATGCCCTTAATATGCTCACTTACTTCTATGCCTGTCACCACCTTCTGGTTACAGGTGGGATAGTCTTGGGACTTGGCTCACTCTCATCTTAAAAGTCGGGGGTGAGAGGCTAAAATGCCATCAGATCACCATGCATGCATTACGTCTGGGGAGGGGAGACATTATCTTACTCACAAACACACACGCTGCACTGAGCCGACTCCCCAGTCTGCATCAGCCCTTCTTCAGGTGAAGCTAGGAAACCAATACTAAGCCGCCAAAGTAGAAACTCCTCAGCAGTTCCTCACATCCTGCATGCCCTGCTGCCCCTCCGTCCCTTTCCCCAGGGAATGGGATGAGCAAAAAACAGGGTAACTGAATTTGCTTCAGGCTATTTATGGTCTACTCCAGTCTATCCATCTTCTCCATAAACTGCCTGGGTTTTTTATACCTTCTCTTCTACTTTCCTTCCAGCTGCTTCTTTCAGCCAACTAGTGGCTCCTACACTGTTGCCAACAGGCAACCAGCAGGAAGAGAAAGCAGGAGGCAAACACCACCATTTGGGAGTTTTTAGGGGCTGTGGTCGGGATGCACGCGGAAGCTATTGGCTGATGTGAAGTTTGAGGACAGTCTGTGCATTTCAGACATCCATAATTACTTGCACAAACTGGATAATCGAGGGCCTCTACACCTTGTTTTGAACTTTCTAGGTCCTGTGTTACACAAAGCAAGGAATTAATGAATACTTCTAAAGGGATAGCTGATGGTCTGTGGCCGCTTACAGAGAATTTTGTACCGACTCTGTCACAGTCACCGTCTGCTAATGAGCCCCACGTACGTCTGTGACACTAACGCCCTTTTGTTTCTTTGTCCTCTGGTTGTCTCACAAGTGCAAATGTCCACTCGGAATATTTCAGCTCTACAGCTGACACCAACACCAGCCGGTGTGAGATTTGTTTTCCCATTTAAGAAAAACAACTATACATTCGAGACTAGAGTTCGGAACAGACAGAACTGCCTTCTACAAGTGCCATTGTCACAGACGGGGCTGGGCAGCCTCAGGTCATTCTAGTCACGTCTGGTAAGAGTTAATGACGACTGAGACTGGCAAGGGGGTCTGTGAGGCTGAGCAAGACCTCCATGGACCACACCAGTCAGCACCCGTGACCCTAGTGGAAGCGGTTTCCATTACCTTTTGTTTTCAAGGTCCCCATCCTCTCTGAGGAGGCTCTCTGCATCTTGACCTTTGGCGACCTCAGAATTTTTTTGGCAGCTGCTGGAACCAGGGATCATCTTTTCAGAAATCTGCTTGGCATCGTTCCGTGACTTATCTTTCAGGCCTCATCACAATTATTCATGCTTTGGCAGTATCCTAGCTACAGTCACAGTACTGTTCTTGGGCTGCTCCTGAAGGTTATTCTGTCCCAGCCAGTGGAAGAGAAATGCGCCCATCACCTCAGGACCCTGGCTCCAGGAAGCATGTCCCCCATGAGGGCAGGAGCTTAAAGGCATCTGTTTAGAAAGCCACTCTGAACCTTCAGCCCTTTTGAACAAGCACGTAGGTAAGGATGACACAAAAGAGGAATCGGTCCCCAGATCACCGACAGTTTGTCTTTGGAATATACTCCAAGCCACACCTGGCTACACTCATGGACACATGTCCATACAGTCTCAAGGGCTGAACTGGGCCAGCTGCCTCTGGACTGTACAAGGACTCCATCCTTTACCTCTCCACTGCGATGGCAAATATCTCCTGACTTTACCTTTTTTTTTTTTTTTCTCTCTTTAGCATTCTGCTTCTACTCTGTGGCTGGGCTTCCTGCTTTGTATATTTTAAGCTACTTTAGACATGACCTCACATCCTGGCCCATTTCACAGTAGCTGCTAATTTTGAGGACTTTGCTAATGGGCCATACATCTATGAATGAGGGGAATGGGTTACAAGCAGCAAAATCCAGAAGGCAATAAGCTAGAAGCCAATGGCTAGAACTGGGGCTCTGAAAGGAGACAGACTTGGGTTTCCACCTTGGACCACCTGTGTGTCCCAGGGCAACTAATATGATCTCTCTCTGAGCCCCAGTTAACTCATCTAAATAGGGATCATACTAGCTCCTACCTCACAAGGTTATTGTTAAGATTAATTTTGGATAATGCATATAAATAACCTATCACAATGCAAACTACTAGTAGTGGTATTATTATTATTATTATTATTATTATTATTTAGGTTTCCAAATTATGGGATAGCTTTCTTCCTCCAGTGTCTACATATTTCTGAGGTTCTGCTTAGCTATTCTGCTCTCTACCCTCCACCTGTCCACCTCTCTGTCCTGACCAATCACTTTCTCTAGGAAGTATCCCTAGATATACAAGATGCACACAATTATGCATTTTCTCAGTTGTTTCATGTTTTTCATGCAGCTGTTTTACATTTTCCCCAATTTGCAATTGAATTTCTCCAAGGTCAAGAGGGGTTACCTTTCACCAGTTTCTCTGGTAGTACAAACCTCTAGAGCAAAATCTCTAGCCAAAGGCTAGACCTTTAAAACAAAAGGTTAAGCCCACCTGCCAAGTCATACTTTTGCTTCTCTGGATTTTGCAAAACTTTCTCATTCAATTGCAAAATGGCTTTCTTGTTTATTCAAGTCATTTTTCTTTTACAGTAACATATCTGAAGCTCATCTGAAGGAAGCACACACAGTCAGGAAGCACTGACATTTCCCTTTCCAAGATAATTCCAAAATTCATTCCTTCTTTGTCTGCCAAGACATTCATCCATGCTCCAGTTATTTTCCACCTTACAGTATTTTCTATAATCTTTCTTTTTGGAGCCCTACCTTACCACTTCACTAACTCACCACAGTCTGTTCATAACATCATTTTTCTCCTCTCTGTGATGGGTTCTATCAAATCCCCCTTGGTCCAGAGAACTTTTACACTTGCTCCATCATCTGTCTCTGTTCCTGTGGACCACTTAGGCTTTTATTGCTCTTATTTTTTTTTTTTATTTCTTCTAACTGTCAAGAAGCAGTCTCTCCTTGCCAGGTCTTGGGATTTCCACGTGGAACTTTCCTGATCACTCGTACACTAATGTTTCACATGGTGCTCTACTACATCATTTCTGCCTCTGTGGGTAAGCAGTGCATTGTGGACAGGAATCATCTGTTTAAACTGAAACCCTGTCATTTGTTATGGCAGTTTTATTTATAAGCCTGTGTGCTATAACCCTGTGGCATAAATATTAAATAATAATATCTCCTGGGTGAAAAAAAATCATTCATGTCAACTGACAACTTCTTATAAAAACATGAACTAAAGCCAACCACAAAACCTGGTACTGGCTTATTTTATAATATGAGGGAAAACATGGGCTGCTCAACAGGTAGATACTAAAGCAGAATTACAACTTGCATTCTTACATCCTCTTGCTTCAGGTAGTGAAACATCCAAGAAGTAAAGTGTATCAAAAGAAACGGGCTGGGTGGCAAGTTTCCCTGGAATCAAATTCTAATTCCTGCCAGTTCTTAAGCAGTCTTATCCTCCAAAAAGAAAAGTCTCCGAATAATGACAATGCCACATAAATGAAAATAATTCTGGACAATGACACTGCTCATTTTTTTTTTCTTTTTAGTATTCTGTGAATTTCCTATTACATCAGTTTCATGATTCAGCATTTTCCATTTCATTTATTTACAGTAATATATGGCGAGATAACCCAAGATTTCTGCAGGATCCCAGAACATAAGGTAGGCTGGCTGGACAGAAAGGGTGTCCCCTCCTGCAAATTTACTATTGTTTAGGAGAATTCAGAGCAGAAGAAAGCAAGCTACCGAAGGAATTGAGGAATATTTCCCCACCTTGTTCTGAGGTCTAAATTACTCTGGTATTTTAAATGAGTTGGTTTTGAATAATAGGTTACCGCCATTTAGTTGATGACTAAAGCCGAAGCCAAGAAGTGTGCAAATTGTAAACGGAACATGCATGAGCCAAGCGTGTTCTCTGAAATTATGCTCAAGACGCAGCTGAAGTCTCCACTCTGGCGCTAAGCGTGTTACAAAGAACTAGATTTCTTTCTGGCATCCGCAACTTGGCTGAAGTGACCATGGAGGAGTTGAAGAGCGCTGGAAATACTAGGCTCCTCGCCCGGTGCGTCCGCACAAAACGGTCCGGGCCATGAGGACCGGGTGGAAACTAAAAGGAGGGTCGAGGCGGGTGGCTTTGGCGGAGAGCAAGAGGCAAAGTTGGGTCCGGGAAGGAAAGGAGCCGCGAGAAGACTGTTAGGGAAGCCCAGGACTGGCGGGGAGGGGGCGGGAGAGCCGCGCGCTGCAGGGAGGGAGGAAACGCGGGGAGCGAGGCTCCCAGGTGAAGTGGGGAACAGGAGCGGGTCTCCAGAGGAACCTGACTCGGGTCTAGAGCGGGTCTCAGAAGGAGAGAAACGGATCCCGGCGAGAGTGCAGCGCCGCAAGTCCGGTCCACGCACCCCTCTCCACGCCCCGGGTACCCATCCCAGGTGCCGGGAGCGCCCGGGGTGCGGCGGCGAGGTAGAGACAAAACTAGCCGCGCCGTACCCGCCCGCGAGGCGGAGGTCCCCGGTCGCCCCCACCCGCGTCCCCGGGGCCCCGCGCGGAGGGGAGGACCCGGGCAGGGTCCGGCGCTCACCAGGTAGCAGAGCAGGAGCAGCACGCAGGCAGGGCGCCCGCCGAGGCCCGGGGGGACGCCGCCCCTCGGGGGTGCCATAGCTGCGGCCCGGGGGCCGACCGCGGGCGGCGAGGGTTGCTGCTGCCGCCGCCGTAGCCACCCGCGCCCCGCGCCGCGCAGCTGCATGGCCAGGCCGCCCAGATCCGGGCCGGAACAGGTCACCTGGTGCAGGGACCGGCCCCCGCCCGAGGCGCCACCTTCCCGCCCGCCCCCGGCCGGGCGGCCGCCGCGCGCGGGGCCACCTGCCGCCGGACCCGCCGCCGCCTCCACTGCCGCTCCCGCCGTCGCCGCCCCCGCAGCCCCAGCCGAGCGCCGGCTCCTCCCCGCCTCTCAGTCCACGTTCCCTCCCTCCCCTGCGCTCCCGGCCCAGCCCGCCTCCCGGCCGCTCCCTGCGGCCCCCGGGCATCCACCCCGGGGGGCAGCCCGCGCCCCCGCAGGTGGGGACCGACCCCCGCCCCGCCCCCTGGCCGCCGCCCCCAGTTCCCGGCCCGCTCCGCTTTGCCTTTCTTTCCTTTCCTCCCCAACCACCCCCCCCGCCCGCCCGCCTTCCGCACTCTCTCTCCGCGATCCCTCTCCCCTCCCTCCGTTTCCCATTTTTCCCTCTCCCCAATTCTCTCACTCTCTTCTCTCTCTTCCTAACCCCCCTTTCCCCCCACTTTCTCCCTTCTCTCCCAATCCGCTTCCTCTCTCCCCTTCCTCTTCTTCTCATTCTCTCTCTCTCCTGCGCATCCCGTGTCTCCCACCCACTCCTCCGGCGGGTCGCGCAGCCCAGTTCCCGCCCGTGCAGTGGGTTTTTGTTTGGTGGCTTTTTTGGCGAGGGCGCCATTCCCGCCCGGCGCAGGGCGAGTGTGCCCCCTGGAGTCGCGCCTCGCAGCGGCCCAGCTTCCTTCTTTGAGGATGGATTTTGACCCCTGCCAACCTCCACCTGTCCACCTGCAGGGGCGGGGCCGCCTCCCTGCCCGCACAGTTTTAGCCCGGGTTGTGCCCCACCCTGCCAGCTGGTTCGCGGCGCGTTCTGGATGCTTCCCGAGGGTTTTGTGCCCGGCCGGCACCGCCACCGCCGCCGCCGAGCTCTTTGTTTTAATTGTCCAGAGTATCGGCGCTCAAAGCGGGTTTGGATTTGATTTGCATCCCTGTGCCGCGGCTTCCACTTTGGACCGAAAAGAAGAGGAGTTAATTAGGCCAGTGCAATTGTGCTCAAGCCCCAAGTGAAAGGGGCGAGGCTCTTGAAGTGCACAAACAGCTTAAAAAAAAAAAAAATCCAGCACAACCTCGGCCTTGGGGGACTTAGGTTGGGATGGCTGCTCGCCGACCTGAGTTCTGCCGTCCGGCCAAGGGGCCAGGCTGGACTAAGGGGTCCCCAGCTCGCGCCAGCCCTGGCGCTCTGGGAAGCGTGTGGCTGTGTCTAACGGCTCAGAGAATTGCTTGGGCCCGCGGCTGCTGTGAAACAGTTAACCAGCCTTCGAAAGTTCTCTAAAGCTTCCCTTTGGCACTGGTGGATTTGAGCGGATTGGAACTAATAATAGATTGGGAGCCTGAGGACACCATAGCAGGTCAAGTCCTGACGGGCATCAGGAGAGGGTTGGTGCTGAAGAGAGGATGCCCAGGGCAGGGTAGGACCAACTTTGAAATCCCCTATGCCTGGATATGCCCTCAGCCATCTCTTGTGCAGCCCTGGCCACACTCAGCAACTCAGCTGAGTCATTCCTTACCTTTTTTAGGTCACCTAGGTTTGTGGCCCTGGGTCAGGCTCTTGGCTCCAAGTCACTCACTGCCAAGTAAAGTCTTATGTCACCAGTTCTCAAACTTCAGTCTGCCTCACAGTCACTAGGAGGGTTTGTTAGAACCCACATTGCTGGACAAGTCAGCTAGAATTTGGGGTTCAGCTGGTCCTGGGTGGGACTTGCTCACAAGCTGGGAGGTGATGCTGCTGCCAGTCCAGAGACCCCATTTCCGGAACCACTGGCTGATAGGAAAGGGTCACTCTGCTCCCCCTTCATCCAGAAGCAGCCACATTAAAGCGTTTGAGGATTTCTTTATTTTATACCTTGTCCCACTTCCACAGACCCAAAGCTCTTAAAATTCTCCCGTGTGATGTAGAAAACCATTTGTTCTATCAAGTGTCCAAAGGGATAAAAGATTTGGTGGCTTTGTCCTAGATTATATACATATTTTTTTCTATCAGTATAGTAGACTATAGTTTTTTTTATTTTTTTTAATTGGAGGATAATTGCTTTACAGTATTGTGTTGTTTTCTGCCATATATCACCATGGGTCAGCCACAGGTGTGCATGTATCCCCTCCCTCTTGAACCTCCCTCCCATCTTCCACCCCATTCCACCCTTCTAGGTTGTCACGGAGCACTAGGTTGAGCTTAAACCTGTGTCACACAGCAAATTCCCACTGGCTGTCTGTTTCACATATAGTAATACATGTGTTTCCATGCTGTTTTTTTCAGTTCATCCCACCCTCTCCTCCCCCCACTGTGTCCACTAGTCTCTATGTCTGCATCACCATCGCTGCCCTGAAAATAGGTTCATCGGTACTTTTCAATGCTTGTGGAAGACAATCTGTTCCAGTTCTAGAGAACTGGACCTCATAGTGTTTCTGGGGGGTCCCATCTATCTTCTAGGACCTTCCTCTGGATTTTCACTCCTCCTTCATTATACATGGTTTAGACTGGTCTTTGGGGAACTGAATTCTTGGGTTGTTCATAATCAGGATACATGGAATGAGAGCTTTCAAGTCTTGTGAGTTTTAAGGGTTTGAATTTACCTAACTCTAGCCAATGTGGAGGCACCCCCTAGGGAACTGGGCTCTTATTAACCTGATGTAGGCCATGTCTCACTTAGTTATCTTCTACTGCCTTCCTACTGTGTGTCTGGCTCCACCCCAGGTACTGGCAATCCTGAGGAGAAGTAGGCAGGCCGAAAACTGACCCAAACACAATTTGATCCTCTGGAAGTGACTTTCAAGTTGCTCTGTGGTCCAGGGCTGGGGGTGATGGGATCGACTGATTAATTCTGTACTGCAGAGGGGCAGAGAAAGAGAAGGTCAGGATTTCTATTCACAGTGAACTATGACATTTTGATCCAGAAGACAAAATCCGCCATTGCCCTTGCCTTCTGTCTAAACGTTTGTGTCATTAATTTGAAGGGTGTGGTCTGGTTTCAGAAGAAGTCTCTTTATTTAAAAATAGCCTCTTTTCCATTGCCCCTGTGGAAGGGCTTAAAATTCCACCATTACAATTCATTGGTTTGAATTAAGTTTTAATACTCCACTAAAATGTGAAGGCCCCTGGAGAAAGTGTATTAATGTGATATCTCTCATTACTGCTAAAGCATAAGTCAGTTCATCACGTCCTCTCTAAGGAGACGGTGGAAGGTGAACGATTCCATACCTGAATGTGGGAAGAGGAGAAAGGCAACAGAGTCTGGAAGGAAGATGGCAGCCTCCCTTATCTATGGAGGAGCACCCAGAGTCCTGGAGGGAAAAGGACTGGGGAGGATCTGCTTGCCTGGGTGGATGCTGTGTAACATCCGAGGCCAGTATTTCTGACTCTGGAATGGGTGTGTGTGTGTGTGTGTGTCTGTGTGTGCACGCACGAACGTGGTGCACTCAGTCATGTCCCACTCTTTGCGACCCCAAGGACTGTAGCCCACCAGGCTCCTCTGTCCATGGAATTTTCCAGGCAAGAATACTGTAGTGGGTTGCCATTTCCTACTCCAGGCCGGAATGGTTGGAGATCAGAAAAATCTCAGAGAGCAATGCCATTTGACCAACTATTAACTTACCAAGTAAAAACATTTAAGCCAAACCACCAAACAAAATACAACCCCCACCCCCCCACACACACAATCTTCTGTCAGGATTATTTCATTAACAAGACAGGGCATTTTTGCTAGCAAAAATTAGAAAGGAACTAGCCTCATAATAAAAGGCAGTCCTTTAAATATAATTTACTTATGAAAAAATCCTAATTCGTCTCAGCCTCATTTTGCTGTGGACAAGTAGAAACTTACCTTCAGATCAGTGATAACCATTGTTGGGCACTTGGAAGTCACATTTCTAAATACTAAAGATGTGTAGGGTCAAGAGTTCTGTTCTTTCAGAGACCTGGGGTTACAGACGTAGGCTGGGGAGAGTGCTACATAGGAAGCAGGAATATTCCTTCTACCTGCTCCTAAGGCCCAGGCAGATGCCACCAGCTCCAGGGAGCTCCCTCATGACCTCAAGTCAAAACTTTAATCTTGTAGTTCAGATAGTAAAGAATCTGCCTGCAGTGCAGGAGACCCTGGGCTGGGAAGATTCCCTGGAGAAGGGAATGGCTACCCACTCCAATATTCTTGCTTGGAGAATTCCATGGACAGAGGAACCTGTAGATTAAAGGGCTACAATCCATGGGATTGCAAAGAGTCAGACATGACCGAGTGACTTTCACACACACATAAACACACACATACAATAAACTATAATGGAAAATAATCTGAAAAAAAAAATATATATATATAAAACTGAATCACTTTGTGTATACCTAAAACTAACACACTACTGTAAATCAACTATATTTCAATTTTAAAATGCTGCTAAATAAAATTATATACCTATGAAAAAATCAACTGGTCGTTTCTCTCTGTTCCCACTGAGCCTTGCCTACAGCCCTTTAACCCTGTTTTATACTGTAGTTAGTTTGTTGTCCAGTTCTCCTCCTTAGAGGGACTGTGAGCTCCTTGAAAGCAGGGGTTGGGTCTTAATCAGCTCTGAGTACCCTCTCATGCTTTGTATAGAAAGTTCCTAGACAAATTCCTTGAATAAAATCAAATCCACTGTCTTCCTTTTTCATTTTTCTTCTCTCTTCCCTCTCCTGTCTTCCTTATCTTCCTTCCTCCTTTTCCTTTTTTATTTGTTCCTCTCTCCCTGATTTTCTTCTGTTAGAAACAGTTCCCGCCCCCAACCCCCGTCCCCCACTGCAGTCAGAGGTCTCTGGAATATTCCCGCCTTCTCCTTTCTTTCATCCTTGATTCCTTTCTGCAATTTCAGATATTTGGAATCAAGACGAATGAACTATGACATTTGCCTTTTACATCAAAATAGAAGAGCAGAAAACAAAAATAGAAGAGAAGGCTGTAAGAAGATACACTCCCATTCCAACTGGGAGACTATGGGATTTCTTTCTGCCAAGGACGGCATTCAGGATCCAGCTAAATTCTGCACGGCGTTTTTAAATGCTCAGTACTTCATTTTTCTTTTGACACCTAGTCTTTACCTTCCCTCCATCCCAGTCCTATCTCTGTTCTATCTGTATATGGACTGATTACTTCCTATTTCTGCCTTCCTTAGAACATCACACCAGGTACCATCCTCATGTCTTGGTTGCCAGACCTTGTCCTTCAAGCCTCAAGTCTCTGACTCTGCAGACTCTTCCTTTGGGCCCCAGAGCCCTCGCTCTGAGAAGATGTCGTGAAGAGGCAATAGAAGCTCTTGGTGTCACCTCAGACTTTCCCAGTGTATTTCTGTGGGGATGCTGAAGGTCTCGGAATCATTCTGTCTGTAGCTCTGAAATGAGCTCTATTTCTGGGACTGTCAGATGAAATGCTGTTGCTCCTAGTTATTTTTGGCTCTTTGCCCTTCTGAATAGGTGCATATTCAGCTCAATGCTCCCCCCAACTCTGAGCTGGGAAAAAGTAGGCAGCTTCGCTTAGCCAAGCATCCTTCCTCCCATGTTGGGAACACTTGTCCCCTTAAGCACTAGCTGTCATCCCTGGTCTGCTCCCAGGATGTCTGTGCAGTGTCCAGGTGAGCAGCAGGGAAATCCACTCTCTGGCCACTGATGAAGAGCTCTGTGAGCTGAGCATCCCCGGGAAGGTGCAGCCAGAACCTCCTTACTCATGCATAGATCTGCATCTTGCCCCTACAGGGCACAGCTGAAAAACTTCTCCAGATCCTTGGGGGAATCTGAGATGGAGGGAGATGTTTCAGGCTCAGTGAGCAAGAAATGTTTGTACACGGTGGATCTGAGGGAGGAAGATGCTCTGAGATGCAGAAGGTCAAGAGCACATGTCCACAGGTGGAAGGATGTCTTTGGTTGCACGTGTTGAGAAGAATGTGTGTGAGGAAAAGGAGCAGAGTGGAGAGAAGTTGGGTGTGAATGTGCAGATCCACTCGGGATGGAGAGTGAGAGGAGGAAGCCACTAGGCACGGAGGGAGAGAATGTCAGTGTAAATAATTAAAGAGGGCACATGAGTGCTTGCAAGAGCATGGGGAAGTGGCTTATGTCGACAAGTCTTGACGATATTTTATAACTACATCCTGCAACTGCATTTGTGATACTCAGGCAGTCATTAACATTGACTTAGGACTTTTCATCTATCCGGTAATATGCAGTATCCAGTAAAGTGTAAAATGTCAATACCATCCTGGAAGCTTAGTAAGGTCCATATAAAATCAATAAAAGCATAAAGGAAGGAAAGCTAGACAAGAGTCCTCTTAATAGCTACTTATCTCTATAGCTTTTCACTGAGAAATTTCTTTTTAAAGTTCTTATCAAGCATGACTTTGATGCATTAATTCATTTAATCCTCATGAGAGCCCTGAGAGGGGATAAGCAGCATCATCATCAGCAACCTCATTTTACAGACAAAGAAACTGAGTCGTTTAAAAGATCCCAGGTCCACAGCTGGGAAGCAGCAGAGCCAGGTTGGATTCAGTTTTGCCCAAGGACTCATGCTCACACCACATCACTGAACTCCTGCTGGGAGTGGGTGTTGGAGAGGCAGCAGGTGTTGTGCGGCGTGTCAGGGAGTCACTCCTGGGTTTTACACTTAGGTATCAGGGCTCCACCCGGTGCTTGAGGACATGGACTGCCATCTCAGACACCGTTGTCCAGTTGTGCTGTCCCACCACCTCCAGCTGTGTGACCCTGGGCAAATGACTCATCTTTTTCTAAACTGTCTCCATGTCTGTAAAAATAAGCATGAAATCAGTGGATCTGCCCATCTTCATGGTGTTGCAAAGGCCGGGTAAGGTAGCACAAGTAGGTGCATTGTCCATTATCAAGCCCTAGAAAAGAGTAATGCAGCCTTTGGATATTATTCATGCTTGGCTACTTCAAAAAAAAGCTCAGAAAAAAAGACATCCCCTATAAGACCATGAAAAATAATAAAAGGTTAATAAATAGCTGTGGTAGCATGTCTCCAAAGATGATCCCACCCATGGACCACATCTCCCATTATAAGCTTGCAGGGGAGGAATATGACCCCTGGGGGAAGTCAGTGGCCATATGTGAACTGTGACCACTGGCATGAAGTGAGAAAGTCCAAGCTAGCCATCTGGAGGGAGACAGGTAGCTAGCCTCCAGCCATTCCGGCCATCTCAGCCCAGGAGACACATGTGTGAATGAGCAAAGCATCTTGCGTGTTTATCCTAGTTCAGCCTTTAGATGACCTCAGCCCCAGCCACCATCATGCTGAAACTGCATTAGCGTCCCCCAAACAAGCGCTGCCCAGCAGAATCCTGTCAACCCACTGAACCAGGACAGATAGAAATAAACTGAGACCCTGAGTTTGGGGGTTGTCTGTTCACAGCAATAGATAACTAAAACAGTTCCCTTGGCTAATTTTTAATATTTTAACTGAACTGTGTAGTTGGCTTTGAGCTTCCTGGCATTCAAAGCAGAAAGGGGAGCAGGGTGGATTATACGCACTTCTTGTCTTGAGGTACTATGATTCACTTGAGTGGATAGTTGATCTGACCCATCTCCTGGCAGACAAATCAGAATGAAAATTAAACTACCCCACTTACATGACAATCTCTCTTATTTTTACCAAAATTACAATTGCTCAGATTCTATAATCTGCCTTGCTAGAGTGAACCAAAGGATTGCAGGTGTCATTAAGGAGAAGATGCCCCTTGCATTTGGCCCAAATCTTTCAGAATGGAACTCAAGACCGTTTCCTCCTGTTTGGTTCCCAGTGCATCTTCTGCCTCCTCCCTCATTCCAATCCCACACTGAGTCACAAACAGGCTTGGTAACTCCGGGGTCCTGAGCAGCCAAAATTAATGATTAAAATAGAAATGCCAGAAACAGTTGAAACAGAAGCAGATTGAATGATTTATTCAAACCTTCAGGAAAAATTACTATTGAGCCCAGAATTGAAGTTTAGACTTGTGGCTCCTAATTACCTAGAATGCAGTGCTTCCCTGGTGCTGACCCCCCAAAACAGACACAAAAGACACATAAAATATATACCAGGGCTCATGTCTTGTGTCCTTTAAAACCATGCTCTGGAAGGTCAGGAGCCATTTCCATCTTCTGAATGGTACAATGTTTAATGCCTTACTGGTGCTTATTAAAGCTTTTCTTCATTAAGTGACCTTCCAAGTTTATGGCTATAAATCGCCTCAGATGAGTGTGAGTAAGTGGTTTCCAATCTCTCCGGTATGACCTTGACACTTGGGACCAGCAGGCAATCAATGCCCAGGACATTATGGGGAGTCTGGGTCAGCACATGGGGTATTGGAAGTGACCTCAGTCACTTGGGACCTGAACTTAGCCCATGTAGTCCTGTAAAGGTAGTGATACTTGTCTTTTGGGTCCTGAACCTCATTTTCTATATTCTTCCCCCTCGTTTGTCTTCACAATGGGACATCAGAGTCCTTATGCTGAAGCTCCTTGTGGATAGTTTTAGGTTAACACAGAGCAAATCTGAGACCCTGAGCGTCTGGTGAATTTCTACACTCATGCCCTTGCGTCTCGGGCTTGCTCCAGCCATTCGCCACCTGTGTGGTGTGTGCTGGTTCCCACAGCTGGCTGAGAGACAGACAATACTGGCCCTGGAAGTGCTTGGGAGGTCTCCTGATCCATGTTCCTGGTTTTCTGGTTTTCCAGGGGTGCCCACTGAGGTTCCGAGGGATCTTGCCACCCGAAGAAAGGCAGCCTTGGGCTCTGCCACATCTTCTCCCTCCCTGACTCTGATTAATTCATGTTATGAATAAATTCAGCAAACAACAAATGTTTGTCGAATGAACACTAAATTATTAATGACTGGTAAAGAGAATGCGTTATGCTTCCCAGAGGTATTTGAATGTGGAACAATGCTTTCACCCAGAGAAGGGAATTTCTGGCCGTAGAATGGGGGTGGGACCAAGCAGTGTGGGGAGATTTGGGGATGGGTGCAGTCTTCTGCAGGTCTCTTATCTTATATCCCGAAAGTAACTTCTGTGTCTGCTGAGGATGTGGCTGGCTGCCTTCAGAGATTCTAGAAGAGGGCTGAGGAAAAGCTGGGTCTGCCCTGTACTTTGGGAGGCCGTGCAGGGCTGTGACCAGTGCCCTCCCGGATGCAAAAGGAGGCACTGGCCTCATTATATGCATGTACCATGGCTGCTGTTTTAAACTCCAATACTGCTGAACAATTCAGAAATAGATCCATTATAGGTCTGCTTTTGCCCCAGGGCTTTAACACAGGTCACTAGAAAATCCAAGATTGCACAGTAATTCAAACTCTCAAGAGGGAAAGAAAAAAATTGTCTTCAGCACTTCCTCACCCACCTCCCCCCCCATCCCCACCCCCAACATAACAAAGAACACCTCTTCATTTCTGTAGTGCTTTGGAATAAATAGCTCTTACATTGAACTTGAAATCTAAATTTTTCTTCAGCTATTAATTGATAAGAGGAGCTCAT
Organism: Cervus elaphus; assembly: GCF_910594005.1. Classification (NCBI taxonomy): domain Eukaryota; kingdom Metazoa; phylum Chordata; class Mammalia; order Artiodactyla; family Cervidae; genus Cervus; species Cervus elaphus. The sequence continues at coordinate 45,490,035 of NC_057831.1, forward strand.
TTTACCTCTCATGCTCTGAAGTAAGATTACAGTGTAAATAAACTGGGTCAGGTTTAGCAGGATGGACGTGAACTGTTCCCTAATTCCTTTTAATCTCTGTAAAGGAATAACTAGGATTTGGACATCAACATTCAATAAGCAATTATGTCGCCCCTTCAGACTCCATCTAAATCAGTCCACTGTTCTCTCAAAGAGAATCCAACGAACTGCCAAAGCATGCTCTTAAATTGCAATCTCCTCTGTTTGTTCTGGCCCCTGAGAGGAAGAGAGGTTGTAGGAGGGATTTGATTTGATTTATATTAATTTTTAGAGTATCAGGGATTTCTTGTTTTACTTGACATGGATCAGGGAAAAGGGGTCAGTAAACAAGGTTTTCTCAACTACTGATCGCTATACCGTGCTCAGCATCTCAGGCGCCTGCTTTCTCATTTTCTCAGGGCCTTAGAATCATTATCTAATTATTAATCTCGCCCTAGAGTTCTGAGAAGCTTATGATGCCCACTGAAGTTAATGAAGGCTTTTACCTATAGGTCTGGCACTAAATCATTGTGATTGACTGAGTGCCCACAATCTGGTAGGCACTGATAGAACTGGCAGGGGGAAAAAGAATTAAAACACAGAAGGAATTAAGAAGAGGAAGAAAGAAAAAGTGTGGGGAAGGAGGAGGGTTGAGAAACCAAACCCAGACTGGAACTTCAAAACACCTCATTAGGAAAATGGGGCAGTTAAGGAAGAAATCACCAAGTAATCTGCTTACACTTAAATTAATTATTCATTTATATATATTTACGTGGCACACTTTCTCTAGGGAACCCAATGTGCTTTGCAAACGTATTAAATAATTAACTCTCTCAAATCTGAGTGAAGTGGAAAGGCAGTGAAAATATTCCAGGAAGAGCCGAGCAGGTTGGTGAGTGATAACCAGATGTGTCGCTTTGAAAAGGCAAACCTACATGGCACCTAGAAGAGACCACAGCACACAAGGCTTCTTCTAGGGGCTGATACTCTGGTGGTTTGTCTTAGCACCTTCTAGCGTAAGAAGTTTTTTTTTTTTGTCTTTTTAATGTAGATAAATGATGCTAGAAGGACAGACAAACACATAAAGAGAGGTGAATTACTATAGAAATCCAGTATGTTTTGAGAGAGGCTGTTATTAGAAGAAAGTCAAATGGGAAACATTAAAAAAAATACTGCCTTCAAGACGAAAATAAAATGAAGTATTTCAAATCAAGAACATCAAATATGGCATTAAATAAAATGAAACTGCAAAGGCCAAACACCAAATGATGAGCCATAACATTTACTAGGTTGTGTTTGAACATATTTTCAGTTTATAAAATTGTATCTTCACTGCACTGTTGACAAGACACATATTAAAAAAAAAAATACCTTTAACACAAATGGTTTAAATATCTCTGTGGGAAGTATAAATGTATTTGCCAAATCATCAGAGGGCAAAACCAAACAAAAATCACAGGAAATGAAAAAACACCGAGACGTGGAAGTGGCAGATGTGTGGCTGTAGTGAGCGTGGCTGCAGAATGAGCAGGGTAGCCATGTGCCTCCATGGGCTAAGACCTCTTGGTCAATTACAGGAACAGACTTCAGTTCACTGAATCTTACAACTGATAAGCCGGAACCCATACACACAGAAGAACAGGCATGGTCCTTAGAGAGATCAAAGTGATTAAAACCACAACATGTAATCGTTCACTTACCTATCGCCCAGGGACACACAGCCCAGCAGCTAATGTTGAGATTTGGCCAATTAGCCTACAGGAAGTCTCAGTGTGGGAGAGAGATGGTAATGAACAAGAAGACAGGGTTTCTTACCTCCTTAGAATGGAAGATGACCTTACCAGTCCATTGGCAGGAAATTCAAATAAAAAGGAAAGGGTGGTGAGTTGCAGGGGAAGACAGACACTTTTTAAAAATCGTTCTATGGATCCCCAACTCCATCTGGAATCCTGACTGCTTTCAATTTTTATTTTACCTTTAAAAAACAAACAAACAGGGATTTGTCTTCCTTGGTATGTGGGATAGAATTGGTTCTCCACCAACTCCCAATCAAGGACCTTTGAGCAAGTCCCTTCACCTTCCTGAGCAGGCTTTACCCATTGAAAAAGATGCCAGCCACCCTCAGGACTGTTCCTAGGATTAAAGGACATGGTGGCTGAGAAGTGCTTTGCAAACTACACAGATGTGGGGTTATTTGTATCATTTTGGACAGGGATCAAAGTCTTACTATTCAGGACACACACGTCTGAGCATCAGGAACGAAACCTCAGAGGTCTCTGCCTCCCACCTTTTCCCATAGACCAACATCCCACGCTATTACTACTGAAATATTCCAACATCATCTCCGGTTTCAAAGATGTCGGTCTCATTTTATTGCTTGCTTTCCCCGTGGACTCATCCCAGTTTACCTGGTGAAGTTCAGCCTTAGTCAGGGAGCAGTTTTCAGCCTTCACATAAATGGACCAGCATCTTCCTACCTAACCTTCCTCCTTCCAGCAGCACAGACCACAAAACAAAACCAAACAAGCCCTGTCCCTGTATTCTTTCAGGGACTGTAGATAAATTCTCCTTCCCCCAGATAAACACAAAGGCTGCCTATTGGGCTTCCCTGGTGGTTCAGTCAGCAAAGAATCCGCCTGCACTGCAGGAGACCTGGGTTCCATCCGTGGGTTGGTAAGATCCCCTGGAGAAGGAAATAGCTACCCACTCCAGTATTCTTGCCTGGAGAATCCTCACGGACCGAGGAGACTGTCGGGCTACAATCCATAGGATCGCAAAGAATCAGACACAGCTGAAGCAACTGGGTACACACACACACAAGCTATATTATTAAGGCACTATTAATATTTTAGGTAACATTTTATTATCATTTACATGAGGACTCTATTCAAGGATATTTGCTATATCTATAGTTTGAATCTATTTTATATATTACATATAGAAAGCAAACAACTATATATTAGAGATTCAGATTAAACTTATTTAATCTTATTATACAAAATAAGATTAAATTTATTTTGTATATATAAGTTTATATATTTTATATATACACAAAATTCATTTAAATTTGTCTATACCTAATCTCAACTCACCAGATTTAAAGTTAGGATGGTTGACAGGTACTTCCCTGACATTTCTAAATCTTGCATCTCCAATTATACAGAAGAAACATCTGCCTACCTAGCCAATTTAACAAAAATAGGCAAAACAAGGGGAAAGCCCTGGCAGCATCAAGGTGAGAAGCAACACTCCTTAAATGATAACGCCAGATCCCCCAACTGTGATCTCATTAAACCTCACCACACTAAGATGAAGGATTCAGTCACTGCTTTTATTTTTATTCTCAGGGAAAAAGACAGTGGAGGTCCAAGGAGATTGAGCCAATTTCCAAGGTCACTCACTTACAGCACAGTAAAGAAGCTGAAAGCCAAATATCTTCAGCCTGCCTGGCTGCAGCAGCCCCCGCTGGACACCAATGCCTGTCCCAGCAGAGGACGGGGAGCACTGGACCCCAGTCAGGGCACCTCACCCTCTTGGGAAATTTCCCAAAGATTTTCCAGTTCCTCCAGACTATGGGTAAGCATCCAAATGATTGTATTACAGCATTTAATATCCTCCCATTTCCCACCCAAACTGAGAAATATTTAAAGGCTTAAGAGCACAGAACATGAACAACCAGTTATTTTTCAGTGCTGCTGTTCTTCAGCGAAGGAAGAAATGGCAAAACCGTCTTTGCACTCCCAACTTAAAATTAAAAAGTGGACTTGCAGAATCAAAAGTTCAACTTCCCTCAGTGAAGAGAAAGGGGTTTGCCCCTTAGCTGGGAGTTTCAAGTAGTCATTTTCACACACGTGCTGTGTGTCTAAATAGTTTGAGAAGTAAAACTGATTTCAGGTTGAAAAGCCTCTGGCCACATTCCATAGAAAAATTCAAACATTGTTACATGGAACAATCTTCAGATTGTTGGCAATGCATACTTTTATTTCACAATAGTCTCTACACCATGTATATTAATTATGGATCCTCTAGTACAGGGTTTCAAAAGTGGGGGGTGAACTTTTTCCTCCAGGGGACATTTGGCAATGAAACATTTTTGCTGATCACAACCAGGAGAGGGGATGTTGCGCTATCGGCATCGAATGAGGGGAGGGCAGGATGATGTTAAATATGTTATTCACCCAATGCATAGGACAAGCCCCACAACAAAGAATGACCCAGCCCCAAATGTCAACAGTGCCGAGGTTGAGAAACTCTACTCTATGACCATCACATCCAACATTCAGGAAATAGGTGCCCCTCCCCTTCTGTCCCCGCCCAGAACTCTGCTCTAATTCTTATTGTTGTTATTGTTTTAGCAGGCTCCACATTAGAATAGCTTGAACCAAAAATATTTTTTCAGATCATTTACATCTCCAAATGTTGAATACCTGGAGTCTGAAAATGCCATTTGCGATGTACTTTATGATTTGCATTATAAATGGAGTCAAGAACGTTTATATTCTGCATTTGTCTATATTTAATCTAGGTTGTAAATGGAAGCTCCAGCACACAAAGGCCACACGTTACCTTTCTGGGGAGAGATTATGTCAGTCGGTTGGGTGCACTGTGTTCTGTTAAAGTTGAAACCAGGCTTCCCTGTCAGACTCTTACAGCTCAATACGTTTGGGTCTCCCAGCAGAAAGCACAGGCGTCCTGCAAATGGCTCCTTTTGCACAGAGGAGAGAGCAGATCCGGACCACTGGAGCGTGGCCCGCCACCACCCCTTAGCATCCTCCCTATTACCCACTCAGGCCTGGGAGAGCAGCCTGCCTGACAGCTATCAGGGGACATCTGCAATTGAGTCAAGTAAACACCCTGGAGCTGTGTAAGGCAAGAACAAGAGGTTCTGAAACCCTCTTCCTTGCACACCTCTGAGTCCCACAACTTACACTGTGCCATTGGATCTCTTCCTGCCCTCCACCTATTCTTCCCCGTATGTCAACTTTGCTTTTAAGATAAAGACAAAGCTCCTTTAGTGCCTGCAAGGTCCTGCCCACTGCCTTTATTCTCTCTACTCCTGCCAAGCAGACCTAACCTTCACATAAGGCACTGTCCCACCGCAGGGCCTTTGCACAACCCATTTCCATTTCCTCAAGCTCCCCTCCACTCCCTCCACTTTACCTAATTAATTCACTTGCTGGTTTAACAGACATCAGCTCAGCCCATCACTTCCTTAAGAACACTTCCCAGACCTCCCTGAATCAAAGCCCTCAAATACTCATCTCCATCTTGCTCTTCCTTCAGAGCATTCACACTGATGCAGATTTACAATCATTTGTGTAATTATTTGAATAATATCTGGCTAGGACACATTATTGTAATCTGAACAACAAGCACGATACTTACCATATCACAGATGCTGGGTAAGTATTTGTTATTTGACCATTTAATTAGACATTAAACATAAAATGAATGAAACAACATGATTGAATGAATGAAACTATTCTAAAATGTAAAATCACCAGCCAAGATATAGGTGTGAAACTGTGTGTGTGCTTAGGTCCAGGTAACCATTCGGATTGTCAGTATTTGGCATTTAGATTATTAAAAGGAGCAGAAGAGAAACCTTGCCTACAAAACAACTGAGAAAAAAATTGTATACCTCACTCAGAGCATCATTAAGTTAGAGAACAACTCCCACACTGTGCTTTAGGATGAAGCCAACATCCAGATTCTCATTGCAAATTTGGCTCCCCTAGAATTCTCTTCTTCTCTTCCCTGATCCTGCTGCTTCCTAAACGTGAAATAGTCACAGCTGCACCATTCCTTTGCTTTTTTTCTCTGGTTTTGGCGTGGCTAAACTTCCTTCTTTAGTTGTATGTTGTGAAGTACCCAAGAAGCCAAGAGCACCATTTGAGATATTTAAATACGAAATTGAGAAATGATTCTGACTTAGATATAAAGCCCACAGTCACCATGATGAACATGACTGCAATGTTTAAAATCCCTAAATAAAGAGTTGCAGCACTTTCTGCATATTCATTGCTGAAATGAATATTATATATGATTTCTGATTTTGTAAGCATTCAAACCAGGCAAGAGGGGAATGAGGACTTGCTTGTTTTTATCAATGAAAACAGACTGCACTTGACCAAAGAAAGAACTGTTTCCTCTAGGATAAAGAGTGATGTGTACATGGAAAGCAGTTCTGTGTATTAGTCTCTGAGCAAAGCTTTATTTTTATATTATTGTGTCATTTTATGCACAGTCCCCAAATGCCTTGTCAGTGACAGCCACTCATTAAATCACTTAAACTATCATATAAAAATAAAGATGGAATTTAAGCTACACTAAGCCAGGCAGTCCATTAGCAAATACTGATGGCTCCCCACGGGGTCCCAAGAATTCCTGCAGGTGATGGAGGTATATATTAAAGGAGTATATGGTCCGTTTCCTTGAAAGGACTTGGAGGCAAATCTAAGTGACAGAGAGATGAACATGTGATCAAAATAAGATTATTCAGTTGGAAAAATAAATTGAAGGTCAGCAGTGGGTCCTCCTTACAGACAAAGGAGGGAAGCTGGGTTCTGAATAAAAAAGTTTGTGAAAGGCTAGAAGGTAATGACTCTGGTTAAAGAACCTCTAAGAGGTCAGTCTGGTTAAGCTCCTCCACTTTGGGATGCGTAAAGCCACAGGATAAACTTGGTACATCTTCCAGAAAGGTCAATATTCCCTTTCTGGAAAAAAATGTATAATATTTTTTCAACATGGAAACAAACATGGCTATATCATGGGGGATAATTTTTTTAAAAACTTAAGAAAATGTGGAGCCACAAGAACTTTCGCAGACTGACAGTGGGTGCACAAATGGGTTCAGTCACTTTGGAAAACTATTAGGGAGTTTCAGTTAAGCTGAAATATGCAAAACCTATGATCTAGAGGTTTACTTCTAGATATGATAGTGAAAGTAAAGTCGCTCAGTTGTGTCCAACTCTTTGCGACCCCATGGACTGTAGCCTACCAGGTTCCTCTGTCCATGGGATTTTCCAGGCAAGAGTACTAGAGTATGTTGCCATTTCCTTCTCCAGGGGATCTTCCTGACCCAGGGATCGAACCCAGGTCTCCTGCAGATTCTTTACCATCTGAGCCACCGGGGAAGCCCATAAGCAGATCATGGAGTCCTCGCATAATGCACACATGGCAATGAAAATGGGTGAACTACAACCACACGTGGCATCACAGCCAAATCTCACAAACATATTGAGTGAAAGAAGCCATACACAAAGGAATAAATAGTGCATGATTCCATTTACATAAAATCTCAAAATAGGCAAAGTGGACAATAGTGGCTGCTTTCCTTCAGGGAGAAGAGAGTGTAGTACAAAAGGGTGACGTCTTATGGGGCATTTGTTTACCAGTGGTCATAAGCCCTGTGATAATTCATTATGCTGTTTATGCTTTGTGTACTTTCTAGAATGTATGTTATACATATTTAATCATATTCTAAAGATTAATTTTTTTTCTTAAAACGTGTGACCCTTTGAAAATAAAAACACTAGCTTTCGGAGACGTTATGTTGCTTATGGGTGGGACTACCTCCCACCCTCCCTACCCCAAATTTGCTGAAGTATGTGTTCATCCTTTGTGATTAAGTTCAAGAGGTATTGGCAAGGCAGAGGGGTTATCATGGAAGACCTGGGAGCTAGGAAGTGGATGGGAGTTGGCCAGGTTGTTTCCTAGCTCTGGAGGGGAGTCCATCAGGGACACGATTTCCTGGGGATTGCCAAATGTAAGTCCTAGACCAGGGTTACCTGAAGAGACTGGAAACAAATTAACCCACAGTGCAAGAGGAATTGGGTTTAAGTATAAAAGTCAGAGGATAGAGCCAGATAAATGGTACCAAATGACAGATACAAGCAATGAGACAGTAAAGAGGAAACAAGTTGCTGGAAAGAAGTTGCTGAGGAGTCCAAGTAAGGTCAGAAAATAGAAAGATGGGTTCATCTCCCAGAAAGCTGAAACCCAGGGAACTAGGACTGTTTCCCATGCTGCCTGTCTTCCAGCATTAACACTCTGAGGACTCAGAGAAATTGAATTTGAATCTAGGCATCCAGGTGGCGTCAAGGTTGGAAGAAAAAACACACTTTGTCTGAAAGTTTGTTAGACTGATTTATAACTTCAAAGTCTTTGGCTGTATGGAATGCTGGTCTGCATTTGTACTTTCGCCCCAGGGCCCAGGAATGTTAGGGGTGGACGTTCAGGAGTCTCACATTTATCCCTTAGTAAAGTACCACTTTAGCTTATCAAGAACTTTCTGAAACAGTGATGCTGACAGATCAATGCCCATTACTAGCTATCCCCTATCCCCCAGCTATGGGCAAACTTCACATTGATAGCATGACTTCTGAATTATTTGTGCCAATAAAAATGCTGAGCAGGGCAGGAGTTAAGTCCGGAGTCTTGTGAGAACTTGTTAGAGACCTCCCAGATTGATGTCAGCCCATTCATCTGTACATTGTGTGGGCCATTATCTGGCCATCAACACAACCACCTAATCAGTTCCATCCTACCTATATGGTGGAAGGTTTTTGAACTCTGATGCAATCAATACTTGGCAGGCTGCTCATCTCATGCTCGGGGACTCCTGCTGAGAAGAAATGAAGTGGTTTGACCAGACTTGCCTGGTTCTTGGTGTTCAACCTCCTTTGTACGTGACACTTTTCACTCTGTTTCCTGCTACCGACTTAAACAGCACAATTGAGTTTGGCCACTTGTTAAAGGCAAAGGTGAGCCGTACACAAGGTAATGAGACAAACCTTCAAGATGATCTCCAAAGTTTCTAGTCTGATGGGAAAATTGGCATAAACTTCGGAGAACCAAAGGGCAAGGGTCAACACACTTTTTCTATAAATCATCAAATCATGAATATCTCAGACCTTGCAAGTCATACAGTCTATATTGCAACTACTCAACTCCGCTTTGAGATCAGCCACAATGAGAAAGCCACAGTGGAGAGCACAAAGAAATGAAAAGACTGTGTTCTTTATTGATAAAACAGGTGGGAGACCAGATATGGCCAGTGGGTCATAGTCTGCAGACCTCTGTCCTAGGGTAAACACTCCCTGAGAATAAGCAAAGAATTTTAGGAAGTGGATTAATTTTCTGAATCAGTAAAAAACACACACACACACACACAAAAAAAAACAGCACCATGTATCACCCTTAAGGTGGATCTCACTGAGAGGCTCTGCTCTGCAGATCAAAGACTGTTTAAAACACCAATCTGCTTCTGCCTTTCTCAGCCTGAAAAATCTCCAGGGTTCATATCCACACAGAGCCGGCCCAGCCACCCTGCCCTCTTTTCCAGCTTCACACACATCATCAGCCATGCAAACCTCTTCCTGTTCCCTGGTTAGCTGTGCAGAGTCATGTCTCCAAACCTTTGCCCACACTATCACCCAGCAGAGAAGACTCCCCACGCTGTTTTCAAACTCTTATTCATCCTTCAAGACACCGTTCAAATGTCTCTGTCTTGATGTTTCCCTGGCAGCCCTGGGTTGGGTTAATTTTCACCTCTTCTGTGTCCCCAGCACACTCTGTATATAATCTATACTTCAGGGCAGCTTCAGAGTGATCCCTTCCAATTGATGTCTAATGGTTTAAACTCATCTTGTACAGTATTTTTAAAACCTGTTCGCGCCTTCCCCCCTGGGTTGTGAACACGCTCAGACATGGCAGTGCCTTGTGAATCATCCTTTACCTGGAGATAGCACTGGATCTGCCGTGGAAAGGGGCTGAGTTCATGTTTGCACAAGTGTTTAACTCAGTGCCAGATCCAGTCTGGGCCACCAGAGGTTTGTGAAATGATTCACGGTTTACACTGTCTGTTATTTTTATACTTTCAGTGGCTTAATAAGCAATCCTTTTTGACAAGGCACTTGGGAACTGTTCATCAATGACAGAATGACATGAAAATCAGGTTCAGAGGTAAATACAGAAATCTCTCCAACATTATATGTTCCCTTCAAATCAGGAGGGATAGTGGTTTGGGTTTATCCATGTTATTTCTGCACATGCATTTTTCTTTTTGGAAGATAGCTCATGAAAATCTCATTCCTGTGTTAGATATGGGAATGTGTTGCTTTTTCTTTTATTAATGGCTTTCCCAGATCTTGTTGTCTTGCTCTCCGGTTCCATTTAGAACACTAGAATGATCACTTCTTCAGTCGAACCCTAGCAACTCAAAAGTGTGGCTGTAGTTTTTCAGAGTGCCTCCTGAATGATCTCTCGCAGAATTAAATCCAGGGGAGAATAGAGCCCATGAAATGCCAGGTGTTCCCGGGTCTACTGTTACATTATTTGCCCAAGGAAAAGATCAGTATTTGAGATGGACATACATTAAGTACTTAATTTAACACCTCCCCCCCACCAGGTCATCCAGCTTTCTGCAACACCCATTTTCCAGATGTTGCTTTTTCTGCAAATTAATGTATAGGGCAGGCTCCCCAGGTGGCTCAGTGGGAAAAAAAAAAACAAAACTGCTTGCTATACAGGAGACCTAGGTTCAATCCCAGGGTCTGGAAGAACCACTGGAGAAGGAGATGGCAACCTACTCCAGTATTCTTGCCTGGGAAATGCCATGGAGAGAGGAGTCTGGTCAGGCTACATCCATGGGGTTGCAGAAAGAGTTGGACACGACTTAGTGACTAAACAACAACGAATGGGGCACACACGCCTGGGGTAGGGGGGTTGGGGGTGGGGGTACGGAGGCAGGGGTCAGATATGCAGGTGTGCTCTGCCCCCAGGCTCCCTGAAGGGGGCAAGTGGGAGGCTGCTCACTCTGCTCAACCTTTAGTCCTAGCCTCGGGCTGCCCGGGGGGGTGGGGGAAGAGGGGAGCCAGGGAAAATGGGTCATATTTTTATAACTTACACACAAGAACTTTGGGGTCCAGGACTGACCCCAAGGAAAACCGAGGCAAAAATTTCAGACTAGGCACACCCCAAACCTCGATAAACCCTTGCTCTTGCTCCCTGTAAGCTTTTGGACAGCCTCACACTTTCCCCCTTACTTGCCCTGAGAGTTCTTGGGGAAACAGTAGGTCTAAGAGAATCGAGCCCCTCAGCTGGCAAGTTGACTCATCCTCCTCCCAGTTAGGTGGTGGCATCGTCACCTCTCTCTCTTCCTCCCAGTCTCTCCCTCACTAGCACCCCCGTTTCCCATAAAGAACTGGCCCTGCCTGGAGCCCCACGCCAGCAGGAAGCCCATGCAGGCTAGTTCCTCAAGGTTACAGAGACCATGAACAAGAACAAGGAAAAGGAGAAGTGCTGGAAATCAGTTTCTTTTAGGCTTGTCTGATATCCTCTGGGCTCTGAGTTTGGCAGGGCATAAATAGATAATCAAAGATTTTTACTTTCCCAGGTTGGAATTGTGTAACCAGGAGCAGCTTCTATCCTTTGTTTTCCTGAAACTTCTCTAGAAGGAAATTCCCCTTTCATTCTCAATCACAACCAGTGTTTTCCCCTGTGCTTTTACTTGGAGATCTTCAAGTCAGCAGCCTCTGAAGCTAATCAGATAATTCTGTGTGAATTAATGCACACACTGGAGTTTTAAAAATATATCCTTCATGATCCTTGGGAGTGCGTGTGTGCATGTGTGTGTGTGTGTGTGAAGAAATACATTATACTGACATGGATAACCCTTTCCAAAAATAGCTCTGATTCCTTTTTCCAGATCTACTGAATCCAACTTGGTCCCACTCCCCTCCTTCCCACCCCCTAAGAGCTTCAAAGATGAGTAAGTGTTCTATCCCTGCTCTCATTCTGAAAAGGTGAACTGTTCAACTCCTGTTGACAGAGGGAATAATTTCTTCCCTTGGTACACGAATTCTGATTCTCCGAGGTTTCAGCCCCCATTCCTAATGACTCTAAACTCTGTCCTTGGCTCTGAAGACCCACCCTCCTCCTGGACATCTCCACATAGTTATCCCCCGTGCTGTCTCCAGCTCCACCTGTCTGTCCCACCTTTGGTCCACCAGACCTGCACTCCCCCTGGCATCTCCTGCAGCACTGGGAATATACCTGGTTATCCAAGGGAGAAACACACTGCCCCTGGCCAGGAATTCTTTTCTGGGAAACAAGCCTTACTCTCATTGTGCCCCAGGCCAGAGCCCAGGTCCACACACATCAGGACAGCCAGGGGAGCCTCCCTCCCTTCCTGCTCGTCTCCGAGTCCCAGCAGCTTTCTCTTCATTCCTTGTCACGTTGCTATGGCTCAGGTCCTCAGCTTCTTCCCTAGACCTCCTTAAATTAGAATGATGCCTCATGGGCATTTGGAAAGGACAAGGTTGGCAGGTATAAAGGGCCCATAAAGGGCCAGGTAGCATTTCCAGCTTTGTAGGTCAAGATGCAAAATTAAGGCTATGATATGGGTACTTACGTAACTAGAGAGAGAATAAATTTCCACAACATATTTTACTGATAAAATTCAAAATATAATAATAATTGAGGATTGAAGGCTTTTTAAAATAATAATACAGGTCTGCTAATGAGAACAATGGAATTCTTTTGGGGGAAAAGATAATACTTTGGTTAATTAGGTTCAGTCTTAGTATTTCCTATCATCAAAATCTTTTGCAAATGTTCGTCTGTGAAAAATCATGCTTAGCTTAGCTCTTAGGCTAAAAACAAAAATAGGTGGTAGACTAGATTTGGCCCGTAGTTTGCCTACTTCAGGGAAAGAATAAGAGATAGCAGAGAGTACTTAACACGCTATGGGTATTCAGAGGATGTTGGTTATGATAATTATTTCTTATCTTCCTATCCACGTTCACCTTTGGCTTCAGACATGTAAATACTTGGGGTTTCCTGGAGCTGTTTCATCCCTCTGAACTTTGCTCATCCCGTTTCTCTCCCTTCTTCCATATCTTTCCATCCAACTTCCCCCTCAAGGTCCTGCTCAGAGTGACTCTTTACAGAGGTCCCTCCCTGCCACGTAGCATTCAATGGTTTACTTCCTCCACTTCAAATTGTTAATAGAAACCATGCATTACTCATAAGGTCCCCAGCTCTGTGCCCAATCATAGTATATGTTCAACAAATATTGGCTGAAGAAATAAAAAAAGCTCCTCCCATGAATGGAAGACTCAGCAGAAAACTTCCTTGACTGCCTCATCTCCCTGGGAGCTCTGTTCTCTGCATACCTAAAGCCCTTGAGGATTTTCTTATAGGGAACCTGGGCTCTGGGTACAAACCCCAGTTCCATTATTTCCTAGCTCTGTGGCTTTGTATAAAAAATCACTTAACTTCTCTGAGACTCCACTTCCTTATTGATAAAACAAGGATAACATTGGTGCCCATCTCACATATTGTTTGCAGACTAGATGAAATAGAGCATATATAAAACACTCAGCACAGCAAATACTCTACAAATGATTGTTGCTTGGTCACATTTATTGAGTAATGACCATGGTTTAAGCCTTCTTGTTAATATGTTTACTCCTCACAATGACCCTATGAGGTAGGTACTATTGTTATCCCCATCTTACAGATTTGAAAACTTGAGGTTTTAGAGGTTGTATAATTTGCCTAAGGTCACATAGCCAGTGTGGTAGAGCCAGGATGCAAACCCAGGCTGTCGCTGTCTGACTTCAAAGTTGTGCTGCTAACCCTGGCTGGAAGAGATGTACGTCTTCTGCAAGATTGTAAACTCTTTGAGGGTCAGGAATGTGTTCAGAATTCTTTGTACCTTTCCTAGCTTCCAGCACAGCATCTTGCATGAGATGAAGCTCCACTGACACCTCTCATTCATTTACCCATCTCTCCTCCACCCTGATCCAGAGGAGGGATCAGAGTGTTCTAGAGACATTTCTTACTGTCTGGGATTGACCACCAATGACCACCTTTGTGTCTCAGAGATGGTGATAGGAAGAGATGCAGAAAAGAATAGTGTAACTAAGGAAGCGGTGCAGGTGGGTTCTGGAGAGAATTTCGCCTGTTCAGAAGGTGACTGTGGGCTTTCAGCCTATCTCACAGAATTCATATTCCCTGTGGGAGCCCCAAGGCCACCATCAGTAAGCGATTCTAAGGACACTGACCAATGCAAACTGCCTCCACTGATTGTCTGTAACGTGACTGTTCCTCTTAATCAAAGTGATGTTATCCTTTGATTTCAGAAAGTGAAGGATAGAAAAATTAATGATGGCTTCAGTGGGCTTCTGACGGCCAAGGCCGCCGAGGGGCCATAGGGCTGCAAAGCCCACTGCATTTCAATGCTGTGCACCGGGATTTCTTCACTAACGAGGGTGCCGTAAGTCTTAATTACCCAGAACCGAAGCCTCACCTTGCTGCCTGTCCCCCGGGAGCACTCTGTGAAGTCAGTGGGAGCTCTGCCTGCAGTTCAGCCTGGTGAAAACTTGCCTGAAAATATTTGCAAATTACCTTGAGCACCTCAGTTAGAAACGGGAGAGAATTATTTCTTTTTAAGATGTTGGCATAGCCCAGTCCCTGCCTTACCTGACACTTACTGCAATGCTACTTCAATCCCACTCCCTTTTATCTGATTAATTTGGGACTGTGGGCTTCTTTTCTTTGTGGTTGATGACCCACCTCTTTGGACTCACCCTCAGCCAAACCGCTGGTAATCTCCCGTTGTTCTCACCCTTCGCTTAGCTGCTCTTTCTAGACAGCCTAATGCATTTTCCATTAGAGAAACCGATTTGCCCTTTCATTTCCAGCAACAACAAACTGCAATCTCCCCCCTTGGAAGAGGTCAAGACCCCCTACATGGCTCTTCCCTCCCTCTGGGAGTAGATGCTCTTGGTACCCCACCCATGTCCCCCTGACCAGGGGCTACTAACAGCTCACAGCTGCTCCCTTCTCAGAGACTTGCCCTGGGAGAAATGCACCAAGCATTTTTGTGGGAAATGAGTGGAGGTTTTGCCTCTTTTCTGGGGACAGCCTGATAACAAGGCACAAGGCCCCCACACCCAGAGCTCCATCTGGGATCAGACTGGGGCTAGACCTATCTCTGCCTGCCCTATTCATGATTCCTACACACATGCTTCCCACTTCTTCCAGAAACTGCTTGCCCAGAAAGCCAGTCTCAGGCTCAACTTCTTGGCATCCCAGCCTAGGACACCTCTCTATGCCACCCTCCCCACTGCAAGCAAAGTAGTCTTTAAAACCTCAGCCTGATCTGGTCATTTCCTTTCTTAAAATTGGCCGTGACTCCCATCTGCCAAACTCCACCCCATGGGTCTATATCCCACAGACCTGGTGCTGTTTAACCCTCCTGCCTCACCTCTCATCACACCTTCTGCCTCACCTGAGAAGTCACTTCCTCCAGAGGGACTCACCCAGACCCCCTTCTGTTAGGCCTGAGACATCCGTGCATGTCCACAAAGCCCTTTGGGCTGACCACCCCTCCCTCCCATAAATCCTGTTGTATTGAAACTACCTGCCTCCTTGTCTTTCTCCCGCTCTAGACCACAACCCCCTTCGGTATTCCCAAAGCCCACCATGCATCCGGCCCACATGAGACTTTCAATAATTATTAATGTTTGTTGGTTGACGAAATGAACTGATGAATGAATAAACTAGATACTGCATAAAGGTTTACTAATGACAGTTAAATTCCCACTTCGAGTTAATATGTCAGCACTTGCCTGCTTGTGGTTTTTCTAAAGTCTTCCTAAATAGAAGAATTCACTGGGAACATATTAAAAGAATTCAATGCCTTCAATACTTACAGGTATATGCAGTCTGGTTAGGGTGTCTAGTCTAACTGAGGTATGACTAGGCCCAGATGTTTCAGAAGGTTTGTTTCTTTCAGATTCTGAGCCTGACAATCAAAGATTTCCCAGCCCTACCAGCCTCTGACTCTCGGTGATCCTCTGCTGAATTCTAAATCCCCTTGCCTTCCCTGTCTGCTCCCAATAATAACAAAAATAAACAAATAAGCAAAAGGGAAGAAAAAAAAAACCTTTGCAATTCCAAGTGCCAGAACAGCTCTGCTCATCTGAGGAAGAAACCCTTGAACATCAATGAACCGTGATTTCAAACTGCCATTTTACTGCCGACTTTTCAGAAAAGCATCACCCTGCGAAGAAGTTGCTCTTGAATGCAAACCTTGTGACTGCCAGGATCATCCAAGGTTCTGACTTACCTCGTTCTCTCTTTGGAATTGGGTGTATTAGTCAGTAGAGGTGCATTAATTCTCCACGTGACCTCAGATGGAACACAAGCAGCTTTAACAAATTACCAGTGATGGAGAGGCAAACGGAGCAAGGACGAATATTCAACCAGCCCTGTCTCTCTAGGCCACTACCTCGTCTTGTCCAAAATTCACAGAAATATTAATCCTCCTGGAATGCTTAGCAATGCATATACAGTAACATTCCCGAGAAAGCTAATAATTATCTCTTGTTAGCAAGATCAACTTACTGCAGTCTTTCACTGCAGGGACAGAAAAATATTGTGACTTGCTATGCTAAGTGAAACATGATGACAGGGTAAATTAGGACATTTAAACTAACAGTAATAAAGACACACAGCTCCAACTCCCCTCTTTATAGAACTGATAAAATTCACTGAAAATAGGGTGGTAAAAGGAGAATGTGTTGTGAATAGTTGGTTGAAACATAAAGGGACAAACTTTCTTCCGTTGCTTTTATTGTTACAGCTAATCTTTATTAGGCACCCACCATGCATGGTATGACTCTTATCAGGGACAAGGATAATAATAAATTACTACCTGTCAGCCTCATGCACAGTGACTTCATTATGTGCCTAGGCAGCACTCTTATTAAGTCTTCAGAATCTATTAAAAGTCTCATTTTGAAACAATGAACCACGAGGAACAAATTTATGAATTGTGGATCCCTGATATTAACCCAAAGACTCAGCCTTAGGGAAAGAAAAAAAAAATTCCTAAGGAAAAAAAAATTAATTTCTGCCAAGGAAAATCTAAGAACATACGTTAGTAGGCCCCACCAGATGCCTCTGGCTGTGCTGTAACAGAGATGAGGCAAATATCTAATTTCACAGGAAAAAATTTATAGAGTAGACTTGGAATCAGACGGAGTCCTAAACCTTTCCCTGCCAGGTTCTCAGTCAAATGGCGTAATAAACAGCCATACCCTCACACGTCTGAGATGCCCCTCTGATCTCTGGCTCTGATTGGTATCACGCTGTCACCTCCACTGATGTATCCAGGCAGAACTCATCCTGTATATTCACTAGTTTAATTTGCTCAGTGAATGTGGTAGATCATCTGCAAAACTGTCACAATAAATTCTCATATCACTGCATGCACATTCCTTTATAATGTCACTTTGAACCACTTCCTGTCTATTTTATGAAGGTGGGGTCTATTCCTCCTTGCCTTAAACATAGGAAAGCTTTGTAACTTGCTTTGACCAAAAGAATACAATGGAAGTGATGTTTTGGTGACTCCTGAGCCTAAGTCTTAAAGGGCCTTGCAGCTTCTGCTTTGACCTTCTTAAAACACAGGGTGTCACCAGGTAAGGAAGCCCCAATTAGCCATCCTGAAGATGAGAACTTTGAGTATACAGTCAACAACCAGTACCAATTATCAGATGTGTGAGTGAGGTCATCTTGGACCATCTAGTTCCAGTGCTATGGAGTGAATGGTTATGTCCTTCCAAATTCACAGGGTGAAGCCCTAATCCCCAGTGTGATGGTATTTGCCAGTGGGACCTTTCAAAAGTAATTAGGTCATGAGGGTGGAGCCCTCATGAATGGTTTTAGTACTGTTATAAGAGGGCTCCCCCTGTGGCACAGTGGTAAAGAATCTGCCTGCCAATGCGGGAGAGACAATAGATGCGGGTTCAATCCCTGGGTAGGGAAGATCCCTTGGAGTAGGAAATGGCAAACTGCTCCAGTATTCTTGCCTGGGAAATCCCATGGACAGAGGAACCTGGCAGGCTACAGTCCATGGGGTCCAAAGAGTGGGACCACAACCAAGCACTCATTCAGCCCTTATAAGAAGAGACATGGGAGAGATGATCTCTGTCTCTATCATGAGAGAAGGCAGGGACACAACATCCCCTGCAGACCAGGAAGGGAGGTCTCACCAGGGACTGAATCAGCTGGCCCCTTCATCCCGAACTTCCCAGTGGTTGTGTAAGCCACCACGTCTATGATATTTTTGTTACAGCAGCCTAAACTTAGTCATGCTTCCAGGTGCCAGAAGGTGCCTCAGTGACTCCGGAAGAGATGGAGCAGAAGAACCAGCTAGTTGAGGCCAGCATGAACTGCTGACCCTCAGAGTCCTGAACAAATCAAATAAGTACAATTTTAAGCCACTCAATTGTAAAATAGTTTGCTAGACAACAATAGGTCACCAGACCATGAACTATGTTTTTAACATTTTGTGCAATGTTCTAAAAGAACAGTTCCGCTCTGACTCTCCATACAGAACAGTAGCTTCCAGAACTGTATTAACTTGGAAGCAAAGGAATTTCTTCTCATTTCTTCCCCATCATCTCCCATGGCAATTCACACTGGGACTGAACGTTCAACCTTCCTTTGCCGAGGGAATAATACAACTTGAAGGCTCAGAAATGCTTGTTCAGTGGTTTAGTGATAGTTTGTTTACAGTGAAGTGGGTTGAAAGGCAGCCTCGGGCATTCAGCTCTCTCTAGGTGAGGCATTGCCAGCCCTGCCAAGACGCTGTGGCCTGAGGAGGAGGGTGTCGGGGACAGGGATCCTAGGATGGTGGGTTAGTCAGGGCTCTTCAAAGAAACAGACCGTGCATAACTATTTATATCTATATGGGGGGTGGGGTGGCAAGAGAGAGAATTTGTCCTAAGGAATTCACTCACAAGATCATGGAGGCTCAGCCAGTCCAAAATTTTCAGGGTGGGCTGGAAGGCTAGAGATCTGGGAGGATTTCAGCTGGAGTCCAAAGGTGGTCTGCTGGCAGAATATCCTCTTCTTCCAGAGAGATCAGTCTGTTTCTATTAAGGCTTCAACTGATCAGATGGAGGGTAATCTGTTTTACTAGAAATCTCCTGATCTAAGTGTTAATCTCATCTGGAAAAACAACTTCTCAGAAACATCTACAATAACGTTGGATCAAATATCTGGGTACCGTGGCCTAACCAAGTTGACACATAAAATTAACCATCACAGATGGTGTTAGGAATTGAATTGCATCTCCCCCAAAAAGATACACTGAAGTCCTAACTCCCAATCCTGAGGAATGAGATATTATTTGGAACAGGGGCTTGACAGGTAATTCAGTTCAAATGGGTCATTGAGGTGGGCCTTGATCCAATATAACTGATGTCCTTGTATAAAGGGAAATTTGGACAGATGGCCAGATATGCACAGAGGAAAGACCACGTGAGGACACCTAGGGAAAAAAATCACATGACTGAGGTGATGCATTTATAAGGCAAGAGAGGCCAAGGAGTGCTGGCAAAGGCCAGGAGATCCAAGAGGCGAGAGGAAGGAGTTTGCCCTGCAGCTGTGACAGAGAGCATGGCTCTGCCAAGCACGTCGATGTTGGACTCCAGCCTTCAGAACTGTGAGACAATACATTTCTGTTTTAAGCCATCTAGCTTTGGGTACTTTGTTATGGAAGTCCCAAGAGGTTAATACAGATGGATAACTGGGAACCTTGCTTCCATATCTGAGAGACCTCAGGCACATCTGGGGCAGGCAGGAGGCTAAGCAGAACCTTAAAACAGTCCTTTTTTTGTGAGTTCCTGTCTCTTCCCATGGACCTTTGACAAGCCCTGGGGGATAGAGAGGCTTCCCCGGTGACTCAGCGGTAAAGAATCTGCCAGCAGTGCAGGAAAGGAGACATGGGTTGGATCCCTGGGTCAGGAAGATCCCTTGGAGGAGGGCATGGCAACCCACTCCAGTATTATTGCCTGGAGAATCCCATGGATATAGAGGAGCCTGGTGGGCTACCGTCCACAGGGTCGCAGAGTCGGACATGACTGAAGTGACTGAGCATGCACTGGGGAGAGAGAGAGACCTAAAAGGAGCCTGGAAAGATTCTACTTTCCCCCAAAGAGGCAAGGATATTCCCTCGATTTCTGGATCACCAACTGGAAATGGGAATATGGGGGTCCTTGGCTGTGAGTTGGGAGGCTTAGGTGCCCGGCCATCTGTGGAGGGAAATAAGCAATGATGATGGCTCCCTATCTGTGTGACTACTCACCCTTTGGTGATGAGCAATCCAGTGGAAGTCACACTGAGTTCCCCAGATGGGCAACCACGGGGACAAGGGACCAGACAGGCCTGGGTGAGTCCCAGCTCTGCCAATCACCAGTTAATAATAGCAATAATGGCTGTCATTTTCTTGAATGCTAAGCACTTTAGGTACATATCTCATTGACACATTCTAACAGCTTATTTAACAGATGAGAGGCTGAAGTTCAGAGAGGTTAACAAACCTTCCCCAAATCACACAGCCAGCTAACATTCTAATACAGGCAATCTGACTCCCAAACCCCAGAGTCCAAATTCTTAACCACCATACTCCCTCAAAAACATACCGTGGCCCAGATTAAATCTCTGTACTGAGCCTACCAGCAGGTCAGAAGCATTCACTCTGTTAGACGTTCTTAAAGGTACAACAAAAAAAAGCAAGATAGGGCCTTGGCCTTGAGGTGTTAAAGGTCTAGTGACAGAACACCCATTTGGAAGTACTTGTGACTGACCGCTGTTGCCCCTTTCTTCAGGAGTATGGAAAGTTTAAGTTCACCCACAGGGAAAGCTCTAGCTACTAGGAGCATCACCATTTTTAATGAGTTGGCATTTGGCCTGCTATACACATCAGCAGGTGAATGCGTTTTATTAGAAGAGTTCTGTGGGCATTGAGAGAAAGTTGGCAACTCGAGGAAGTTGGATCATTGTTTAAAATTCTAGGCAGCAAGTCCAAGTTGTAGCTCATCACTACCCTAGGCAAATCACTGATTAATTTAGACTTTATTTCCCCTTGTCTTTTGTCTTCTTTCACATTGGTGCTGCCTACCTGACTCGCAGGAATGGGCGGGGGTGAGGGCTGGTCAGATAAAAGCACTGTCACATTTGCCAACCGAAGGCTGTGTGCCTTCACCAAGTTATTAAGACAGTACATCAAGGAATGGCTTCAACATTAATCATAAAGGAGAAATCATGAAACCCGTATCCTGGAAACGGAACAGCCTTGGAATATAAAGGAAGGGCAACGCCCTGGTATGAGCTGTCCACTGCCTCCAGGCTCCTGCCTGTCCAAAGCAGTGGGCCCCTGGGCAGCCATTGAGTTCAGAGTGTGTTCAGAGGGTTCAGAGGGCCATGGAGGGAAGAGCTGTCATACAGGGTGGGTCCTTGTGCTGGGACCTCCCGAACCTGGTGGCTTTACACAGTGGTGGCAAAGAGGGCGGGGAGCTATGGATAAGAGGAGCCCACCTTCAAGATGTGATGGAAGGAGAGGATGGGACACCTGTCTGCAGAGGCTTGTTTCTGGAAGGCCACTGGGGTGGGGGGCATGGGCAGAGCAATCTTGTGTGAACGTGTATGTATGTGCTCGCTCAGTCGCTCAGCCATGTTCAACTCTTTTCGACCCACCAGGCTCCGCTGTCCATGGGACTTTATAGGCAAAAATACTGGAATTGGTTGCCATTTCCCTCCTCCAAGGGATCTTCCTGACACAGAGATCAAACCTACGCCTCCTGTGTCTACTGCATTGGCAGGCGGGTTCTTTATCACTGCACCACCTGGGAGCAATCTGAGGCAAGATTCAAATCAATGTAGGTTACCGGAGGAGAACCCTGATGACTGCATTTGTTTCTTATGGCCGCCATAACAAAATACCAAAAACTAAAACCTGAGTGGTTTGAAACAATGGAAAATTCTTGTCTCAGCCTGCTGGAGGCTGCTTCTGGTGGTGGTTTAGTTGCTAAGTTGTGTTGGACTCTTGCGACCCCATGGACTGTAGCCTGCCATGTTCTTCTGTCCATGGGATTCTCCAGGTAAGAATACTGGAGTGGGTTGCCATTTCCTTCTCCAGGGGATCTTCCCAACTCAGGAATCAAACCCAGGTCTCCTGCACTGCAGGCAGATTCTTTACCAACTGAGCTATGAGAAAAGCCCATCCTAGAAGCTAGAAATCCTAAATCAAGGTGTTGGCAATGTCAGTTCTTTCTGAGAGCTTGCAGGGAGAATCTGTTCCAAGCCTCTTTCCTGGCTCCTAGTGACCGCAGGCAATCCTTGCTATTCCTCGGCTTTTAGAGGAATCGCTCCAACCTCTGCCTCTGTCTTCACGTGGCCTTCTCCTTTTGTGGCTCTGAGTCTAAATTTCCTTCTTTTAAGGACACCAGTCAAAACAGATGAGGGCCTGCCCTTAATAATGAACTCATTTTAACTTGATTACATCTGCACAGACCCTGTTCCCAAAGAGGGTCACATTCACAAATACTGGGGAGTTAGAGCTTCAAAATATCTTTTGGGGGGATACAGTTCAAACCAACGAGGACCCTAATGAAGTTCCCCCCACTGGACTGTGAATAGTGGAAGGATGTACACTATCTCATTGATTTCATATCCCCAGTGCCTAGGACCTCCCAGCAAATACCTAATATCTGATAAGTGCTGACGGACTGAATCAGCAGTAATCTTTGCTTGATCTGTATGATATGGGTAATCTGGCCCAAATTCTGCATGTAAAATCCTGGCTCCATTACATTCTACCTGGATGGTCTTTGGCGTGTTTCTTAGTTCCTCTAAGCTTCGATTTTCTCCTTTCTAAAATGAGTATAATATAACATGCAAGAAAGTGGTAAGAAGCCAAGACATAGAGTATATGAAACAGCTGGTACATTGTAAGTGTTCAGTAAATAGGAGACACTATTTTTAGAGGAAATCCAAAACTTCACCCTACATGCTACCCTCTAGTTCACATTTCTTTACAATACATTCATTCCATTATATCAATTCTTCAAGATATTTTTAAAGCCTAATATACAGGCTAATCTAACTGTAATTTTCAGTATGCTTTGGAAATTAAAAAGAAAATACAAACACTTTCAGAAAATAGATTGGCAGAAACTCCATTCAGAAATGACCATGGGGACTTCCCTTGTGGTCCAGTGGCTAAGACTCTCAGCTTCCAATGAAGCGGGCCTGGGTTCAACCCCTAATGGGGAACTAAGATCTCACAAGCTACAATTAAGACCCAGTATAACCAAATAAATAAATATTAAAAAATAAAGTGATTATTTTTTAAAAAGCAACATGGAAGGTGTTTATTAGCTCACATAATGCCCTACCATTCTGGTTTCAGGCAAGGCTTGATCCAGAGTGCAAATAATGCTATCAGGGATCTCCTGTTTCTCTAACTGTAGGTATCAAAGCCTCAGACTGAAATCCTCCAAACCTAACAACCCCCAGGAAAAGACACAGCTTTCCTGATGGAAGCATCAGAAAAGATACAAAGAAGATCTCGATTTGCTTGATTTGGATCACGGACCTGTCCAAACCGGTCGTTATGGCCAAGGGCATGGGGTACCCAGACTGGGCAGCTGAAGTGGATTCCCTACAGAAAAGAAGGTTCTGTTACAGAAAGAGGTGCTGGAAAGATTTAAATAAGAAATGTCCCTGATCCTTATAGCCCTTAGAACAGAACATTTTAAATGAGGCTAAAAGCCATCAGTCTTCTGGAAAAGGACCCAACGTAAGTTTTGGAAAAAAAAAAAGAAAGAAACCATAGCTTATATATAATAACTTGCAGCTTCAATATAGAAATACTGCCTTTGAGATTTCCCTGGTGATCCAGTTAGAACTCGGTGCTTCCATTGCAGGGGGCATGGGTTCAATCTGATCGGGGAACTAAGATACCACATACCTCATGATGAGACAAAAACAAACATTTTTTAATAAAAAATAAAACCAAGCATTATCATTTAGGGATTTGAAGATGATTAAAAGTTGCATATATGTTAGTTCATCCTAAGAACCCAACCCCAAAATATAAAAAATAAAATAAAAATACTGCCTTTGTAGTCCTCATAGCACATCCGTTACTGCTGGGGATGAGGATGGCTGCTGGGAGTGGCATAGCCTGGGAGGGTCTATCAGTGCATCAGCTATTAGCACTGGATGTCCCTGCAAGGGAGACAGGACCACGGGCAGGTGAGGCAACCCCAATGGATACACTCAGGTTCCCCCGGGATGAGGATGGAGTAAAATGACACTCTGTGGCAGGCGTGCCAGTGGACCCAAACAGCCATCACTCAGGACAACCTGTCCAAATCCACTTAAGTTCTCCTGACAATGTTTTTTTGTTTTATTTTTAGCTTGTTAGTTTTATAATAGACTTTGCTTTATGAAAAATACCCCATAACTCAGGTTTAATTTCCCTGGGGGAGACAGATTTGAAATAGCCATCAAATTTTTGTCCCCTCTTTTTGCTGCTCTAAGCAAAGTGGGAAATATTTCCCCCCGAGGGACGATAGTCCAGTCGCTCATGCAATAATCACTTAAATGTTATTTGCTTTTTTCTTTTCTTTTTTTTTTCACTTCTCAGCAGTGTTTGCATACAGTCCTCCCCATTTTATATTCCTACTGATACATTTTTTTAAATGAGTAAGACAGACAGGATGTCCATGTTTAGGGCGTTGTTGAGAAAGTCAACTTAATAGCCAGGGTAGATGGAGATAAGTCACTGATGAAATTAACTAGAATTTGTCCAGTTTAGCAATTTATCAATAAATGGACATTTTATCTTGCATTCTTATTTCACCATCACACAATCACACTGGCCTCATTTTATAGATAAGGAAACTGAGGCCCAGAGAGTTGAATTAACTTGTCAAGGTGCCACACACTGTGCGGTGGGGGGGGGGGGGCCGGGGGCGTGTGCCTCAGTTATGTCCCACTCTTTGCAACCCCATGGACTGCAACCTGCCAGGCTCCTCTGTCCACGGAATTTTCCAGTCAAAAATACTGAAGCAGGTTGCCATTTCCTTTTCCAGGGGATTTTCCCAACCCAGAGATTGAATGCATGTTTCTTTTGTCACCTGCCTTGGCAGACATGCTAGGGTATCAAGGAAGCTGAGCCACCAAGAAAGCCCTCACCCACAGGCTTGAATGCAAATAATATTAGCTGACATTTACTGTTCTAAAGTTGCATGCAGTGTCTCATTTAAAGTGCTCAAAAAAAAATTGTGAGGCACGATAGAGTTATCATCTCCATTTTGCAGATGAAGAAATTGAGGCTTAGAAGATTTAAATACATTGGTAAGATTGAAACCCAGCTCCATCTCTCTACAAAGATGCACCTAAATGCAGAACTTTCCCAAGCTCCCAGTTGACTGTGAAAGCTTCAGATTAGGGAGAAGTAGAAGCAATGGGTGTGCCTGGAGCCAGAGCGGGAGTGGTCAGATTTACCCCCACGCTCCAAGGAGAAGCCTTCGCCTGCCAGCCAGCTCTGTGGATGAACTATTTCCAGAACTTGCTAGTCAGAAGTGCTGAGGCAGCCTGGATGGAGGCCCAAACCCTGAGACGAAGTTGCCCATGACAAAGTAACAGAGTGAGCTGCTGCCTGCTGGCCTCAATTGCTGAAAACGTGGGGACCCCCATGTCCACAAAGATGCTGTAGACAGATAGAAATGCCTGGTCAGCAAAGAAGTCCCAGTGAGTCCAACCACCCACCGCAGCCAACAATCACAGTACATGCCCATCTTCCCATATGGGGTGTGGACCACACGGATATGGGGGAGGCTGCTGGAACACACTGATTCCTTTACCAGCTAAGGGCAGCCTTAGCATCTCTCATCAGCCCTAAGCATCCTCCTCCAGGCTCCTCTACATGACAAAGCTCCCACTTAGAAGTTAATCAAAATCCTGACCATGAATAGGAAAGGAAAAAAATACTCCATTAATTAAACTCTCAAAAGATGCCAATAGTAACAGTCTGCAGATACTTTCTTGCTGTACTAATCCTTTGGGGAGACCAGAGACCAGCAAGCGATGTAAGAGTCACAGGTGCTGTGATTAGCCTTGAGAGCATGTAGCTGTGACAACAGGAATAGGGAAGATTTTTAATCTTCCTGAAATCCCAAGCTTTGAAGGTAATTAAATAATTAATGAGAAGCAAAGCTTTCCCTGCTTCCCCAAGAGAGGTTAAACTTCCCAAGCATCTTCCCTGTATAATAGTTTCTCTACAAAGACTGGAGAATATAAGAAAACAGGTATCTTAAGTCATTCAACAATTACTTATTGAGCAATTACTATGCGCCAAGTATCCTGAAAGGTGCTACAGACACAGTGGGAAAGTAGATAACATCTCTGCCCTCATGGTGCTTCCATTCTAGAATAAGGGGCTGTGGGGAATGTATTAACAGGTGGGTTGAGGGCACTGTAGAAAAGAGAGCAAGAAGATGAATGGAATGTGAATGGAGGGAGATGAGGTTGGAAGAGGTAGGCAGGGACAAGTGATCTAGAATCTTCTAAGGACATAGTAAGATGTTTGGCTATTATTCTAAGTGATTAGGAAGACTTGGAGGTATTTCAGCAAGAGGTCATACAATCTGGGCTTTCCTGGTGGCTCAGACAGTAAAGAATCTGCCTGCAATGCAGGAGACCTGGGTTCAATCCCAGAGTCAGGAAGATCTCCTGAAGAAGAGAATGGCTACTCACTCCAGTATTCTTGCCTGGAGAATTCCATGGACAGAGGAGGAGTCTGGTGGGCTACACTCCATGGGGTCACAAAGAGTCAGACAC
Source organism: Cervus elaphus (assembly GCF_910594005.1). NCBI lineage: Eukaryota > Metazoa > Chordata > Mammalia > Artiodactyla > Cervidae > Cervus > Cervus elaphus. The sequence continues at coordinate 45,516,768 of NC_057831.1, forward strand.
GACTGAGAAACTGAACTGAACTGAACTGATAGGTGAAGAATGGTTATGGGGATGAGTGGCAGGGGTCAAGGGAACAAAAATATTCAGTAGGACCAGCAGTCCATGTTAGAGCATATTGCCTCTGATAGAGCCAATTTTTGATTGACTTGACTACACAACCTGTTGGTATTTTCAGAATGAATTTTCTCTGTGGTTTGGCAGAGTTTCATCATTTCAGTTAAGACTTTCTAGGGTCTTAACAAGTATTTTTATAAGCTGATCTACCCTTTTATCCTTCTAGTGGCTAAGGAGGTGGTGCTTTTGAGAGGTTCTTAAGACATGAAGGTGCACCCTTCATGAATGGGATAAGTGCCTTAAAAGGAGGGGAATTCAGAGAGATCCCTCCCCCTTCCACCACATGATGAGAAGGACCCAACTTATACAAAATTAAGACCCATATCAGCCATGCTGGCACCATGATCTTGGGTGATGATCCTAGTCTCCAGACATGTGAGAAATAAATGTTGTTTACGAACTGCCTGGTCTATGGCATTTTGCTAGAGCAGCCTGAATGCACCAAGACAGGAACTTAGTCTGTATTTTTTACTTTTAGCCCATCCATACTCTTATATTCATAAAAGAACAGAGGTATAAAAGGTGGTTTAATATAAAAAACACTGAAACTTTATTTGTCATCTGCCTGGATAAGAAGTTTCCACTTATTTTTTGTTTCAGTCTCTCTTCTTCCACAGAATAAGGACTTCTACACATAGATTGATAGCCCTAGGATAAAAGCCGAATCTTCCAAAACTAGGATCTCACAGGGCATAGAGATGGTGCTTGTTGCTGATGGGAAGTAAATCTAGATTCACTTTTAGCTGGAAGGGAGCAGGCCAGAAATTCAGAGTTGTAGGTCCCTGGCCTAGGCAGATGTGCTCGAACATGAACCATAAACCTCCATCACCTATCTTGGCAGATAGAAAATTGGGATTTGGGAGGAAAATTGTATCAGGCACTCAGACCAAATACTCTACTAATTGCTGAACTCCCATACACTCTGTATTCCATCTAGCAGACTGCAAAGGATGCTCAGCGCTGGACCCCTGGAGCCACTTGGAGCACTTGATGACAATTCCATGCCACCTTTCCCTTTCTGTATTGCTGTTTCTTCTTCTTCACTTTTGTTCTTCTGCCCAGTGACACTTTGGTTATGCCAATAGGGATTGGCTTGAATACATTTTGTTGGTACCAAGATTGTAAGATGACAATAGAAGAGAGAATGGGAACACAGATTCTTTAGTGGGTTCAAATCCTGACTCAGCCACCTGCCAATTATGTAGGTTTGGGCAAGACTGAATTTCTCTATGCCTCAGTTTCCCCATCTGTAAAATGGGGATAAAGTCTGGCTGGAGATTAGATGAGCTCAAACGTACAGCAAGCAGGCACTAAATGTTTGTTGTTGTTACTGTGGTTATTACACTGGTAGAATTCAGTTAAATAGGATGTAATCTCAGGACTTCCCTGCTGGACCAGTGACTAAGACACCACACTCCCAATACAGGGGGTCCAAGTTCTATCCCTTACCAGGAAACTAGATCCCACATGCTGCAACTAAGACTTGGCACAAATAAATAAAGTTTTTAAAGAAGATATAATCTTTCATTCAGTTCAGTCACTCAGTCATGTCTGACTCTTTGCCACCCCGTGGATTGCAGCACACCAGGCTTCCCTGTCCATCACCAACTCCTGGAGCTTGCTTAAACTCATGTCCATCAAGTTGGTGATGCCATCCAACCATCTTATCCCCTGTTGTCCCCTTCTCCCCCGCCTTCAATCTTTCCCAGCATCAGGGTCTTTTCCAGTGAGTCAGTTCTTCACATCAGGTGGCCAAAGAATTGGAGTTTCAGCTTCAGCATCAGTCCTTCCGATGAATATTCAGGACTGATTTCCTTTAGAATTGACCGGTTTGATCTTCTTGCAGTCTAAGGGACTCTCAAGAGTCTTATCCAACACCACAGTTCAAAAGCATCAATTCTTCAGCACCCAGCTTTCTTTATAGTCCAACTCTCACATCCATACACGACTACTGGAAAAACCAAAGCTTTGACTAGATGGACCTTTGCTGGCAAAGTAATGTCTCTGTGTTTTAGTATGCTGCCTAGGTTAGTCATAGCTTTTCAAGGAGCAAGTGTCTTTTAATTTCATGGCTGCAGTCACCATCTGCAGTGATTTTGGAGCCCAAGAAAATAGTCTCTCACTGTTTCCATTGTTTCCCCATCTATTTGCCATGAAGTGATGGGACGGGATGCCATGATCTTAGTTTTCTGAATGTTGAGTTTTAACCCAACTTTTTCACTCTCCTCTTTCACTTTCATCAAGAGGCTCTTTAGTTCTTCTTTGCTTTCTGCCATAAGGGTAGTATCATCTGCATATCTGAGGTTACTGATATTGCCAGGAGAAATCCTGGCAATCTTGATTCCCGCTTGTGCTTCATCCAGCCGGGCATTTCTCATGATGCACTCTGCATGTAAGTAAAATAAACAAGCAGCCTTGACATACTCCTTTCCCAATTTGAAACCAGTCTGTTGTTCCATGTCCAGTTCTAACTGTTGCTTCTTGACCTGCATACAGATTTCTAAGGAGGCAGTAAGGTCGTCTGGTATTCCCATCTCTTTAAGAATGTTCCACAGTTTGTTTTGATCCACACAGTCAAAGGCTCAAGCATAGTCAACAAAGCAGAAGTAGATGTTTTTCTGGAATTCTCTTGCTTTTTCTATGATCCAATGGATGTTGGCAATTTGATCTCTGGTTCTTCTGCCTTTTTCATTAGAAACTTAAAATCTAGTATGTGAGATAAAACACAAATGATTATAATACAGACAAAAGGAGATAAACATCCTAATCAGTATGTGGGTAAAGCACCAAGAGAGCTGTGGTGGATTAAAGTTAACTGCAGAACTGAGGTCTAGCCCCCCATCCCATGCTCCAACCCCCTTGAATCTAGTCCATCCATGATCTTTGCTAAAATGACTCCAGGTATGCCTTCCAAGTCTTAAATCATCAAAAGTCTGTGGCTCCCTCCTGATTTCCTTGGGATGATCCCTCTCAGGACAGAATCTCCATGCTGGGAAATGCCACCTATGGGTGCTCCCATTGGCCCTCACTGAGCATCAGCTGTCAGCCATGGGAGTGAGCCATCTTAGATGGTCCAGCCCAGCTAGGCCCCTCATCGACTTCAGTTGTACCAGTGCCCAGACACCCCTGTGATACAGAATAAGGTTTAGTAAAGCCACAGCATTTCAAGAGATGGTAAAACATCATTTTAATATTTAAATGCTAAGTTTGGGGTAGCTAGTTATGAAGCCAAAATTCATTCAAATGGGAGTTTTGGAGAGACCAGTTCATTTAAAGTCAAGTGATCTAGAAGCTTTCCTAAAAGAAGAGAGGTCTGAGAATGTTCTGGAAGAGAAGGACTGTGACAAGAAGCTCTGAGAAGAAAATCACCCAGACACAGGGAAGACTAAGAGCAAAGGCTCCTGGCAGGCAAAGGCGGCAGCATTTAGCACCTGGCAAACAGATCAGGCTGCTGGAGGTAGGTGCTGGGAGAGATGGGAAAGAGAAACCCAGAAGGTCGTTGGGGTCAAATAATGGGCAGGGGATCACTTGGCTTCCAGGAAGGAAAACTGATTTCTGCTCTTCTGAGTAAAAGGGCTTTGTGGGAAACAAGGGGGCCCCATGGGTAAGGAAGGCGTCCGTGCAAAGAATGAAAACCATAGAGCAACTGGCCTTCCCCGAGATGGCAGCACTGGAGGGTTGCTGGGGATGGCGCATGGCGCGCCGCATCTCACACGGTAATATCCTGAGTCCTCCGCGCGGCCTCTGATGCCCCTGGGCACCATGCTCCTGCCTGAGCCGCCTCCGCGTCCCCTCGGTTCACTCCGCTCCAGCCACACAGACCTCCTTTCTGTCCTTGGAACAGCAAGCGCCCCGTGCGCTCACCACTTTTGCACCCAGGACCCTCCACTTGGATGGTTCCTCCTCCAGATAGTCACAGGGCTCCCCCTTCCCTTCACTCAGATGTCTGCCGCCTTCTCAGAGAGGCCTTTCTTAACACCCAAGTAAGAATAGTTGCCCCCCCACCCCCACCTCCAACCCCAAACCCCAGCCCCCCTGCTGGCTCAGTTTTTCTTCCCAGCACTTCTTACTTTGTCCATCTATCAAATATCCCTTTATTTTCTTTTCATCTGGAATAATCTCCACCCCCACCCCCAGGTTTTCGTTATAACATGGATTTTTTTTCCCCCTTCAAAGTCTGTTTCTTTTCTCTATAGATTCTGGAAAAATTAAAACAGCTTACTAAACCTCTTCTAAGGGTGGGGGGAGGGGTTTTTTAAAATAGACTTTATTTTTCCAGAGCAGTTTTAGGTTCCCAGCAAAACTGAGCAGAGTATAGACAGTTCCCCTATGCCCTTTACTCTCAAAAGACACACAGCCTCCCCCACTATCACCATCCAGAGTGGAATGTGTGTTACAAACCATAAACCTACACTGACACATAATTATCATCCAAAGTCCATAGCTCACTGTTATGATTCATTCTTGGCGCTGTGTACTCTATGCATTGGGACAAATATATAATTACAGGAATCCATTATTACAGGAGCATAAAAGTATTTTCACTGTCCTTAAAATCCTCTGGGCTCTGCTTATTCATCTCTCCCTGTTCCCTAACCCTGGCAAACACTGATCTTTTTACCATCTCCATAGTTTTGCCTTTTCTAGAAAGTCATATAGTATATAGACTTCAGAGTGGCTTCTTTCACTTAGTAATATGCATTTAAGGCTACTCCAAGTCTTTTCCTTCATAGCTAATTCTTTTTAGTGCTGAATAATATTCCATTGTCTGTACCACAGATAATTTATCCATTTACATACTGAAGGACACAGTGGTTGCTTCCACATTTCAGCAATTTTGAACAAAGCTGCTACAAACATCCACATGCAGGCTTTTAAGAGGACCCGTGTTTTTGGCTCCTTTGGTGTTGTATGGGAAGAGTATGTTTAGTTTTGTCAGAAATTGCCAAATTGTCCCCATTTATTTTTGTCTATTTATTATTTACCTCCCCAACTAGAATACAAGCACCACGAAGGCAAGGACTTTGTCTAATGCTTAAAATTTGTTATTGCTGTTCAGTCACTCAGTCGTGTCTGACTCTTTGCGACCCCATGGACTGCAGCACACCAGGCTTCCCTGTCCTTTACCATCTCCCAGAACTTGCTCAAACTCATATCCATTGAGTCGCTGATGCCATCCAACCATCTCATCCTCTTAGAATAGTGTCTGGCATATAACAGGTGCTCCATAAAACTAGTAGAAATCAATGAATGAATACATGAATCCCCAGCAGCCCTCGAGCTTAAGGTATCTCGTTACTTCTCAGCAGCAGGATTTGTGAATCTTGGTTTTCACTCTCCTCCATCGTGCCCTGCTTCCTGTTACTCCCAGGCAATTCCTCCCCCATCTACTCAACCCAGCTTTTTCTGACAGCTTCTACTAACTCATCACCCTGGCTTACTCAGAGCTCCCCGCATGCTGCTACCACCTCCTCCTGCTCATCTGTTCAACTTCTACTTCCTCTGCTGAGCTCCAACTCTCCCTAACCTACCAGCTGAAATTCCAGGGGCAGAGAGGCTGACTGGGTCAGCCCATTCCCCATTTAGACAGAGGTTTGGGGTCTTTGACTATGGTCTGGGCTTTTCAACCCTGCTGATTCAATCAACCATGGCCACCGGCACAGAGCATGGCAGCCAAGACGAAGAGCACTGTTTTTTCATGCAGCAGAAACACATGGAGCCTGAAGTGCTTTAATGGCCTGTTGACCAGAGCCTGGGGTCCTGGATGAAGAATTTACCCTTTAGAGAGACACTGAAGGCTTCTGAGAAGAGCAGAATTGATTGACCAGATCTATGGTTTCAGAAGATGACTTTGGCTGTCCCACAAATGAGACAGTTGGTGGCTGAAGAGGGTGACACATTCAAGACAAGTTGGACGGCCGTAGCCAAGGTCAGCAGATGAGGCCTCAAACCAAGCCAGTGCTATGAAAGTGATGGGCGGGGGAAGCAGGAGTGAGTGGGTCTTGAACCTGAAGCTGGCCATCAGGCACATGAGGCTGGGTCTAGACACCTGGAAGTCATAAAGGCACTAGTTATAACTGTAAGGTGGATAGTGTGGCAAGAGAGAAAGAAGCCAAGGTGGATATTTTGGGGAAATCTCTTAGATGTAAGGGCTTCACTTGTGGCTCAGCTGCTATAGAATCCACCTGCAGTGCAGGAGACCTGGGCTTGATCCCTGGTTTGGGAAGATCCCCTGGAGAAGGGAAAGGCTACCAACTCCAGTATTCTGGCCTGGAGAATTCCATGGACCATATAGACCACGGGGTCACAAAGAGTTGGACATGACTGAGTGACTTTCAATTCAATTCAATTCTTAGACATAAAGAACACATCAAAGCAGAAAAACTTGACAAGTGATCTAAATTGGAAATATTTATACAGACAGGTAGGGACTGAGAGAGCCACAGAGCTCAAGAAAAACAGGGAAGCATTTCCCCAGCTTCCTCTCATGTTCTCAAAAGAACAAGTCCAGAGGGTCCTGTGTTAGATCTCACTCCTCTCCAAACCCCAGGCTTCTAGTCTGACTGTTTTCCGGCAGAAGGTGATGCTACTTCTTGGGAATCCACAATAGTCTAAAACTACAGCAGCTGGGCTGCAGTGCCACAATTAGTAGAGCTGCTGTCCCAGGAAACCCTGGTCACATTTTGCTCAGATCAGAGAGCGGATTAACTTTGATGTCTGTCTGAACTCCGTGCGAGAAACCACTGGTGGTCTGCTTCCTGCAAGCATTCAATCTTCACACGCAAGGCAAGACAGAGGAAGTGCCGCATAGGAGCCCAAGCAGACTTTTTTTTTCTCTCGGTGATTGAGATGAAAACATGCACCCTAGGACTCCTGACATATTTGATTTGCATCCCGTCTCCCTTCATCCCTTGAGCTCTCTCTCCCTTTGTGTGAATACCTTCCCAGACCCGAACTTCCTTTGGCATTCACAAACATTAGCACAGCTGTGAAGCCCCAAGCCCTTCATCTCTGCTGTGTGTTGGAGGTAATTGTGGGCATTTCTTTATCTATTAGGGCTCCTAGTGGCATGCAGCTGAAACTGACTCTGACTAACTGAAATCCAAAGGGAGTTTACTGGAAGCATATGGGGTGACCTGTAGAATACAACAAACAGTTGAGATCAGGCTGCAAGACGGGACAATGAGGCAAGTGCACACCTAGGACCCCAGGCAAGTGGGAGATATGTCATAATCCTACAACAGCATTAGCAATGGAAGAAATCCACTGCAACAGTGCTGTCTGTCCTTGTGTCATCATCCTCATGATTCTTATTTCTAGGAGAAAAAGAACAACTGGGCCTGGTTGGAGCAACCCATACTCAGACAACATGAGCTCACTGACTTTGCAAGGCAGTTTAGAGGGGTGGTAAGGGCCGGTCTCTGCAGCCAGACAGCATGGATTTGTATCCAGGTTCTGCCACTTACTAGCCATGTGACCTTGAGCTAGTCCTTTTTCCATTGCTCCAGATTCGGCCCCTGCAATGGGGATACCTATCTATGGGGGTTGGTGAGTACTGATGGTGTAAACCTATCATAGTGACTGGCACAGGGGAAGTGTTCTACAGCCTTGGTATCAGTACTGCTAGGAAAGCACAGGGTGCCTGGATTTACAGTCCAACCAAGAATGCCAAGATGAAAGGTCATCCTCAGAAAAGAACCAGGAGGCATCATTAGGAGAGGCTGAGTGTCCAAAAAGGAATTACTGTCCACAGCCCACAGCTCGTCCCTCTGCCAGACTGTAGCCACCATGAGGACAACAGATTCTCCTCTCAATTCACTGATGCATCCACCAGCATCTGGCTTGGTGAACCTCGGTCAGATATGCAAAGACTGATCTGACTGCTTCCTTTTTGTGTTCCTGATCAACCAGCACAGGGCTTTGCCTGGAATAGGCTCAAAATAAGTGTTTGCTGATTGAATCTGTAGATCAATGGGATTCTCAGAAAGAGGAAGAACTTTGGGATCAGAGTTGTATCTGGTAGGAGTCGGTGGCAGGCAAGTGACAATATAATGATGCTAATATATCATTTATCCTGTCATTGGTACATGTCAATCTGTACGTGACATTTGTATAGATTATAGGCTGGCTGTTCACCAGGCTGATACCTCTGGTTCAACAAGAGGGGGCAGTGGAACCACCAGTTACTTGCCACACTGCCTTGGGGAGGGGGGTGGCTCATCTGTCCCATGTTGGTCCTGTTCCTGCCTTGGAGGCGCCACTGGTACCTCACAAGGACATCCTGGCACCCTCTGCACTGGCTTTAACACACTCCGTGGATAGGACTCGGTCAACCATCTGCCAAGTCTGCTCACAAAGACAGTAGGATGTCACGGAAGAGCCTATCCGATTAGGAATTCTGAGAGTTCAGCCCTGGCCCTGGCTCAGTCAGTGGTGTGAGGTCTCTGGTTCTCAGTGTTGTGATCTAAATAATAGGGTAATCCTTGATTTGGAGCTTGTGGAGGTGTTGAGCAAATGAAATCACACCCATGGTGATTTCATCTGGAACTCCTTCTGTTTTAAAAGACAGAAGCCAACTCAAAGTGGCTTCAGTGAAGAGGGGACTTTATTGGCTCATGTTACTGAGAAATCTGTTTGGGGGCACAATTGGCTTCAGGCGCTCAAATGTAGTGTCAGCATCTGATTTCTCCCCAACTCTCAGCTCTTCTGCTGTACTGTCCTCATCCTCAGTCTCCAAACAGTGGTCCCCAGCAGCCCCAGGGTCTCATGCCTTCAAGTTCAAATCCAGCCTCCCAGCAGCTGGGATTGACTATGGTTGGCTCTATGTGTGTCATTTGGCTGGGGGGATGCAGCCACATTGGATAATCAGACCTGAGTCCAGTGCCAATCAATCCCTATGATAAGTAAGAGAGCCTGGTCAGGCTTGGTTGTATGGCTAACATTCGGAGCTGGGAAAGAGTAAGGGTTGGAATTAGGGGGAGAAGCCCTAGTTTACCTCACAGATCGAGAATGGGAGAAGAGTGGTCTGCCAAAAGATACTTGGGGTACTATTAACAGAAAGAGAAGTGGATGCTGGGAGGCTAAAATGTGCACTATAACTGGGATTTTTTTTTTGGTTCACTGGGTCGTCTTTACTGCCTGCAGACTTTCTCCAGTTGCAGGAAGCGGGGGGCTACTCTTCATTGTGGTGCGCTGGCTTGTCACTGTCCTGGTTTCTCTTGTTGCAGAACACCAACTCTACAGCACGGGTTTCAGTAGTTGTGGTGCACAGGCATAGTTGCTCCGCAGCATGTGGGATCTCCCAGGACCAGAGATCAAACCTGTGTCCCCTGCACTGGCAGGCAGATTCTCAACCACTGGACCCTCAAGGAAGTCCTATACCTGGGGTTTTTATATCACGTGATATAAAGCATGCATTGCAGCTTCCCTCTTTGCCATGAAGTCTTTTGTCTTCATCCTAAAAAGCTCCTGCAAGCTCCCCAGGACCAGCTGTCTCAATCTACAGTCATCTGTCTTCCTCCTGTGAATTCCTGTAGCCCACAGGACCTTATCACTCACCAGCAACGGGCTGAGTTGGGTCATCAGTTATCTTGTTATGTATATGTCCTTTCTCTTCATCCACTTGGCAGGATCCTGGGGAACAAGGGTCACGTCTTATTCATCTTTGTGCCTCCCGAAGCACTTTGCTTGATGCATGAGGCATAGAAGACTGTCCATACAGTCTGCTGACAGATCAAACACCTGGTATACATGCTTCTGGAAGTATGGAAGTAAATAGTAGCTTGATTTAACTACAAAACTACCAAAACAGAGGAAACCTGTGCCCTCTACACCATTTCTGAAGGATCGTAGATAATTTCCTCAACTAATAATGATGCTGGGGTCAAGATTTGCTGGGATTTTCTTTGCTCCAAAGCCCCCAGTAGCTGGTATCATTCTTTTTTAAAATAAAGGATTGAGTGAAGGCCCGAGGAATCTTAGTCTCAGCTGCCAGTACCCCTGGGTGGGTCCTGTGCCAGCAGAGCAGACACAGAAGCCTGGAGAATGGCAAGCACAGGAAGAGGAAGCAGATGTCTGTCCTCAGTGGCTCCCTGCTCAGGGAACAAGGCAGAGCCCCAGGGTCCCTGCAGTGGGACTGGCTGCTGGCTCCCGGCCCTGTGCTGAACTCTATTCACTCTCTATCCTCATCCATAAGCCTGACATCCAGCAAGGGGAAGGAGAGAGGAGGGCGCGGAAAATCAGTCGGAAAAGATCTGCTTTGTAGCTTGAACGTTGAAATAACATTCCTCCCAGGTTAATCTTGGTTCTGAAGCTCCTGTGGCTCCGACTTCAGATTCCCTTGCAGGCCTTCTTGGCCAGGCATTTTGCACTTTTGTCTCTAATCCCCTCAAATCGCCCTTTAGGCCAAGTGACTTGTCCAAATCCGCGCAGCCAAGCCAAGATTCCCTCACCTGTAAAAGATATGGAGAAGGAAACGGCAATCCACTCTAGTCTTCTTGTCTGGAGAATCCCATGGACAGAGGAACCTGGCAGGTTACAGTCCATAGGGTCGCACAGAGTCAGACACGACTTAAGTGACTTAGTAAAATATATGAGGATTAAATCAACCAACTATAGAGATCCTCCACCTCCTACTGTAGTCAGGAAAATCAGTTGCGGGGAAAGAACCAAGAAACGTGGTTGGTAAAGGAGGGAGTGGTAAACAAGGTCAGAAGAGCGGTGGGTGGGGCAGCTGAGACAAAAACTAGGCTAGGCGGGTTGCGGCTGGGGGAGGGACTGGGAACCGAGAGCAATGAGCAATTAAACCTCCACTCTTAGCTGCTGGCTCTCGCTGGGCACTAAGCGACGCCGGGACAACCGGGGAGGCGGTGCGCCATGCCTGAGGCCCCGCCCCACGTCGCCCTAGCCCCACCCACCCCAGGCCCCGCCTCTGATTCCACCCCTGCTCCCGCCTCGCTCTACCTCGGCCCCGCCCCAACTTCTAGCCTCGCCCCCAAGGCCCGGAAGCGAAAGCTGTTCCTCCTCTTCCGAGCGGGGTCACGGCCCAGCCGGCGGGAGCCGGGTTTGGAGAGTCCGGGGCACTCGGAGAATCCGGGTAACCCCGGCTGGAGCCATGTCCCGGAACCTGCGCACTGCTCTGATTTTCGGTGGCTTCATCTCCCTGATCGGCGCCGCCTTCTACCCCATCTACTTCCGGCCCTTAATGCGGCTGGAGGAGTACAGTGAGTGACCTCTGACCCCACGCGGCGTCCCGAGCCCGCTGACAGTGATATCTGACCCCACGCGGCCGCCTGGCCCTAGTAACTCTCCCGCTTTCCCTCATCATCCCCACGTGGGGCCATGGACAGAGGCTGGTTCACGAGTCAGCGAGACCCGGGTTCGACTCTGGCTGTGTGCAGTTTCGTGACCGGGGTCAAGTTGTTGCAGGAAGGGGGACCCCTTCCAGGGCCCGAAACTGGGCTCTTGTCTAACACTCGGAAATGAATTGTCCGAGGAGACACATGCTGACAAAGCAAGAGATTTTATTGGGAAAGGGCACCCGGGTGGAGAGCAGGAGGGTAAGGCAACCCAGGAGAACTGCTCTGCCTCGTGGCTCACAGTCTTGGGTTTTATGGTGATGGGATTAGTTTCCAGGTGGTCTTTGGCCAATCATTCTAATTCACAGTCTTTCCTGGTGGCGCACGCATCGCTCAGCCAAGATGGATGCTAGCAAGAGGGATTCTGGGAAGTGGACGGACAGGTAGTGAGTGTCTCCTCTCGATCTTTCCCGAACTCTTCCGATCTTTCCCGAACTCTTCCAGCTGGTGGTGGCCTATTAGGTCTGTATTCCTTATCAGGATCTCCTGCCATAAAACAACTCATGCAAATGGTTACTATGGTGCCTGGCCAGGGTGGGCGGTTTCAATCAGTGTGCTTCCCCTAACAAAGTGACTCAAACCTCTGAGACCTTCACCATCCTCAGTAGTAGTTAACTGTGTGTGTGTGTGTGTGCGTGCGTGCGTGCAGGGTCGCTCAGTCGTGTCCAACTCTTTGCGATCCCATGGACTGTAGCCCGCCAGGCCACCCTGACCATGGAATTTTCCAAGCAAGAATACTGGAGTGGGTTGCCATTTCCTTCTGGGATCTACCCAATCCAGGGGTCGAACCTGCGTCTCTTGTGTCTGTGTAATATCTTTAAAACTGTCATCTGGTGAGACTCAAAGGTGGTAATAAAAGCAGTTGACATAGTAGGTCAACACTAAATACTAGTTCATACTGGTATTCACTGGAGGCTTTTTAATGTGTCTTCATTAAGCACGTTGCCAAGATCTCCTGGAGAAGGAAATGGCAACCCGCTTCAGTATTTGTCTTGAGAATCCCAGGTGCAGAAGGATCTGGGGAGCCCCAGTCCATGGGGTCACTAAGAGTCGGATACGACTGAGCGACTAATACTGGATCATTTAATTTATGCAGCCTCATTTTGAGGCAGGTTATTATCAAGTGTTTTATGGATGGGGAGTCTCAGAGAGGTTGTATTACATGCCCAAGGACACACAGCTAGTAAGTGGCAAGACTAATATTCCAACTTCCGCCTTCGTTTCCGGGCCTTCTTCCACACCCTGAAGCTGGGAATGGTGATGAAGCTGGGGAGGGATGGCCCCTCATTATCCTGAGCTTGAAGGTGTTTTTATGGCACTTCATTTCCACTCCCAAAGATGTCATTGAGCGGACATGTTTCAAACCTAAACTGTTAACCTGGATTTTTGAGTTTTTCCTCTCCTTTCTCCTCAAATCTTTTTTTCACATTCTGCTGTCTTCCTTCGTTTTAAGCCGGCTGCTCACATGACAATGGCGAATATCCTGGGAGTAATTTTCTTCCTTAATCATTCAAGTCCTATCATTCTAAAAGCCAAACTCTCCTTCCTTGAGACCTATACCTCAGCAAGGATTAGCACTTTGGTACATCTGAAACCATCTGTCAGAGAGAAAATATCAGGCATTAGAGGCTCATTTTGTTCTCCAGGAAACCTGAATCATCTTGAAGATGGAAGAAGGCCAGCCATGCCCCTTGAGAATATTAGCGGAGGCTGAAAGCTTGGCGATCTAAAGCCGAAAGCTCCGTGTAAATGCTCTGCCCATTACAAAGGCTACAACATTTGGTTTCTGAGACAGAGCGTTTTAAGCACACACTCAGATTTCCTTGCAGCTTCTTTTTTATCACCCGGGATTGAAATGGTCTGCATTCTGCCTTCCAGCCTGTCTCTGTGTGCCATGCATGGGGTAAATAAAAATGGGGTTGAGTGAAGCCTTGCATAATCTGTGTTATCCCTCCTGGCAGAATCCTGCTTCACTCTGTTTTATGATAGACTCTAGAGTTGAACTTGGGTCAAGAGGGTCTGCTTTGGATCCCCCAGAAAAGTTTCAGTCTAGGACGACTCGAGCAGTGGTTTTTCAACTAGGGGTGATTTTTGTCTCACGGGGACATTTGGCTCACAAAATGGGTGCTGTGGGGTAGGGTGGAGTGGGTGAATGTGCCACTGGCATCTAGCGCGTAGAAGCCAGGCTCCTAAAGTTTGTGCAACACGCGGGACAGCCACCCATAATGAAGAATTACCCAGCCCAACATGCAAATATGCCAAGATTGGGAAACCCGCCTCTGGTTCAGGGTGTGGGTTTGTGCTGTGTCTCGCAACAACAGTCTTACAGGTCCATAGTCTATGGTTATCTGAGTCACTTTAAGACAAATTAGGCCTTTTAAGTGAACACTGAGTGTGTGGCTACAATATCAGCATTTTTAAATGTAAGGCAGTCAACACCTGCCTACGTTTCTGGTTCAATTTTAATTAATTTGGACACTCTTATCTGAGTTATAACTGAGTCCTTAAACAGGTAAATGATACTGTATAGCTAATATGTATTGAAAACGGATTATATGTCTGATACTCTTCCAAGCACTTTTTATATATTAACCCATTTGGTGCAAACAGCAACCTTTTATGGTAGTTGCCATGTGATCATCATCCCCACTTTATACATGGACAGACTGGGGTATAAAACAGTTAACTTGTACAAGAACCCACAACCAGCGAGTCCCAGATTTGAACCAGTGCACTATTACACCAGGGCACCAGACTGCCTCTCTAAGAAGATAGAGAGGGAGAAAGTCAGATGAGGGTCTAATTCCCTTCCTAGAAGAGGATCTTAAGATGAGCTACTAGGTACCTCTCTGAGCCTGGCCTGTTTCCCCATCTGTAACAGTGAAGTTTGCAGGACTGAATTTACATGTTTTGGAGTGAATTAAATGAGATAAAAGGTGTAGAAATGCTTATTTTTTCTTTTTGTTTTGGTTGCTCAGTTGTGTGGTTGCTCAGTTGTGTCCAACTCTTTGCAACCCATGGACTGTAGCCCACCAGGCTCCTCTGTTCATGGAATTTTCCAGGCAAGAATACTGGAGTGGGTTTCCATTTCCTTCTCCAGGGGATCTTCCTGACCCAGGGATCAAAACTGTGTCCTCCTGCATTCACAGATGGATTCTTTGCCGCTGAGCCACCAGGGAAGCTCATATTTTACGTTAGGAATCCCATAAAAAGATTTCAAAAATAAGGAGCTACAGGGGCAGGGAAGTGAGACAAGGAGATTTAAGCAGATGCTCAGACCCAGGTGAGGCATTTGTGACCAGGTCATGGAGATATGCTGTGAGGACGGGGCTTCGATTCGTTTCAGCACATTCAGTTAGCATTTATTTAGCCTTTTTATTTTTAAAAACCTGTATTTTAGCAGCAGTGTGCCTGGCACTGTGTTAGGTGCTGGACATATGAGACCGGACAGGTCAGGCAGAGCTCTTCTCTCATGCCGCTGTCCCCACCCGCGTCCGACCCCTCTCCCGCCACACACTCCTGGTGCCCTGAGTTGGTCTCCCTGCCCCACCAGCACCACGACCACCCCGTTCTCTACCCTGCAGCCACGCTGGTCTTCCTGGCTACGTTGTTGTTGCTTATCTACTTTTGCATTTGTGGTCAGAGAATTCAGACCATGTGATTTTGATTCTTTGATGCCGGTCAGGACTTGCTTTGTGACTTGGTACAGGCCAGTTTTTGTGAATGTTCCCTGTATGCTTGGAATGAGGTATGTTCTCTTCTTTGGGGGCACAGAGTTTTGTGTATGATGGTTCCAAATCATTCTTAATTCTATTACTTATATATTTTGAGGCCATATTAGTTGTTGCTCACAATCTAGAATGTTCTGAAGAATTTTTTTTTCAATTATCATTATGTAAGAGTCCTGTTTATCCCCTAACATGCCTCCCCAATTCTGTCTTATCTAATATCATCATAGTTACCAGCTTTCTTTGGTTTAGTGTTTTCCTGGTATACATATTCTCTTATATTTAGCCTTTATTTGTCCTTAAGTCTTATAAGCAACCCAAACTGGGATTTTTTTTAAAAAATTCAGTCTGATAATCTTTAAAATGTTGGATTATTTTCCCTATCTTATGTTTTCTATTTAATCTTGTCTCTACTTTTTTTTTTTTCCTCTCCTTTTCTGCTTCAAGGCTTCTTTATTTAATTTTCTTGCCCTCTACTCGTTTGAAAGTTTTACATTCTGTTTTTCTTCTTTTGTTTTGACAATTTAGAGCCAGTCAGTATCTTTACCTGCTATGAAATAAACAAAGACCTTAGAAGGCCTTAGCTCTTGTCCCACACTCCCCACCCCTCCTGCCTTGTAAACACAAGAAACTTGCTCCCCAGACCACTTAGGACCATCAGTGTTTTACACAATCACTGATTGTTTCTCTAGACCACTTAGGACCATCAGCATTTTACACAGTCACTGATTGTTTCTCTTGACCCACATTCTTTATTCGCTGATCTTTCTGTCTCACACCTTTTCTAGTTTCAGTTTTCTTCATTCTGAAATACATCTTTGTGTTTCTTTGGTGAGAATTTGTAACTGGGAAAATACAGGGGTGTGTGTCAGAAAATGTATAGAACCCCGGTTTTCCACTGTGCCTGTTGAAAAGCCTATTGTTGTGCCATTTGCTCTTGGAATTTGATCATCTCACTTGCTTATTTTAAAACACTTGAATAACCCTCTGCTGTCCTCAGAGTCCAGCTGGTGGAAAATCATTGAAATGTTCTAATCAGGAGAGCAAGGTGATCAGATTCAGCCTTTCCAGGCATCTCTGACTGTATGTGACGAAGGGGCGGGAATGGCCAAGGTTGAAGGTAAGAAGGCCAACACCCAGGCAGGCTGTGCTTCCTGTGACTTCAGGAGAGATGACGGTAGCCTGCACCAGAGTGCCAGTGGTTATGAGACTGGGCAGAAGGACCAAATTCAGGAGCCAGGTTTAAGAAATAAATCCTCTACAGGGATTTGTGACTGATTAGCTCAAGGGCAAGCAAGGGAGAGGAAGGAGACTGGCCCCCAGCTTTCTGGCTCCAGCAGTTGAAGAGGTGTGGTGCTAGGCATTAAGGAATACATGAAGTCTGTTTAGGGGATGAGGGGACAGGCTGGTTCAGTTTGGGATGTACTGAGTGTTAGGTACCTGGATGTGCTCCTGGAGATTTCCCCTAGGAGGTGGGACATGCCAATCTGGAGCCGAGCCACAGGATCTGAGCTGGAGCTAGAGATGGCACCCCTTCAGCATCAGATGGGAAGCGGAGGCACTGCAGCAGGTGGGGCTCCAGGCAGCATTCCGAGACTGAAAGCGACAAGCTGGTCCAGGACAGAGGGCAGGTGAACACCGGCACTTGAGGGTCTGAAGAGCAAGTGGTCAGAGGAGGAGGGGCCTCCTAAGGAGACTGACAAGGAGTGGCCAGAGTGCGAGCATTAGAACTGGCAGAGGCTGCAGTCATAAGCCCCAGGAAGGTAGCTTTTCATGGCAAAGGGTGTGATCAGCAGGGCTCGGCTGCCTAGAGACAGTAAGGAAGATAAAAACTGAAAATGTCCGTTGGATTTAGCAAAAAGAAGGTGAAGCTCAGTGGCTGTTTTGTTAAGAGTGCTTTCAGTGGTTTGACAGTGAGCAGAAGGCAGATTGCAGTGGATGAAGAGTAAATAGTGTATTAGGTTGACTATGTGAAGACGTTGGGCTATCTGAAGAGGAGAATGAGGAATTGTATTTGCAGCTGGTCGAGGGCGCTAGGGGAGCGGTGGTTCTGTTTTGTGGCATTGGGGAGCCAAGAGGGTCTCTGGATAAAGAAGGCTGCTGGAGGAGGTGGGGGAATCTCAACATCAGATGGAGGAGGAGCAGCCTTGGACCCAGGGCGGGACACTTCTTCCACCAGCAGAGGAGGAAGGGCGGGCATGGATACAGCTAGACGGCGGTGTGACTTTGGGAGGTTGTGGGTCCTTCCTGGTCACCTTGGCTCCTATTCTCTTTGTGACGCAGGAGGTCGGGTGACTGCACGTGAGAGGCGCGACCCCCAGCCAGGCTCTCCCTCCTGGGGACGCGTTCCTCCTCGGGCCTGGTGGTCTGCCTCCACCAGCACTCCTGGCTTTCCTCTTTTGTTCCTGCCTTTCATCCACTCCTTCTCAGCCTCTCTCATTGGCTCTTTTTCTTCTGAGCTTGCTTCATACCTTTGTGGTCCCCAGAATTCTGGGCAGACCAAGGAGAAGCCCACGGTCCTTGGAAGGCCTGGGCAGACGCCCAGTCCTTGACAAGGGGAGCCAGAGGCTGGCAAGGAGCGCAGGCCATGTAGGGCCCAAGAGCCGAGTCACTGCAGGAGCTTTCAGCTGGGCCAAGTTGACAGATGCTGGCTGGCCTGGGTAGGGGGTAGGTGGGTTTCCGGGCCCCTGCTGGAATAAGCCTCAAGGCGGTAGAAAAGAGGCAGAAGGCCCCTTATGTAAAATAAAGCCAGGATCTTCTGCTTTAAAAGCAGACAGGCCACCGTTATAAGACTGCCATATTGAATTTCATCTTGACATTCAGTGTGACCTTCAGCTCTTTAACTAACTCAGCCAGACTTTACCAAGTGTTAGGTAGCATACAAGGTCAGACTCGTGATACCTGATACTGAAATGAGCCCAGGGGAGATGGCAGTTGTCAGTCCGAAACCAGGAGTATTCAGTTAGTTCTGCAGTCCTTCTGCGGGGGAGTCCGGATGTTACTTTTTAGCTCTCAGCCCAATGTGGTTTGTGGGATAGAGCCCATGTTTAGGGAAGCGCACAAGTGATACAGCTTGAAGCTTAATTGCATTTTGTCTTAGAACCAACCAGGGATCCTGAATGTGGCCTTTTAAAAATAACAGCATTTCAGGGCAACCTATGAAATGAGACAAAATAAGATCATTTCCTGTGATCCTGTACATTTTTAACTAATTTTAGTTAGATGTGGAGAAGTGTAAAACCGTAGGGTTTTGCCAGGAACCTTGTGCTCATTCAGCCCCCATGTTTAGGTGACTTGCTCAGGGTCACTTAGCACATTCATTGCTGGGTAAATACTAGACCCGAACTCCCCAGCCTTGTCTGCTGCTTCATGAAGCCCAGTTCCACCTGCATTTAGGACAGAGGAGGGCCTGCCAGCAAAGCCAAGGTGGAAGAGCCATGACACCACAATTCTTCCTCTCTCTCTGTGCCCCCATCCACAGTGTGTGGTAGTCGGAGCAGGCCTGTGAGAAGTCACTTGATGAGGAATACCTCTTACCTTAAAAGGGCATTTTCCCTATTCCATGGCAAGTGCTCAGAATATGCTTTTTATTCCTTTCACCTTGAGTAAAATGAATTGCAGACTAAAGTCTTTTTTTCTAACAGGCCTTACAAAGCTGTCTGGATTCCATCACACACCCTGGTGAGAAACAGAGGTGTTCCCAGCATTGGGAGGAGCCCGTGCTTCCAGTGGCCGCTTGATGCCCTCAGCCACCGGCTCAGACTCACTCCCATGGCATACACATCCAGCCGGGGTCACCCCGCAGACTGCAGCAAAATGGGAGCACTAGAAAAGTACTTTTTCATTTTATATTTGCTATTTTTAAAAGAGACTTTGACTTAATCATCATGAAATAGTCAGTGTTGGACTTGCTTATTTGTTTTGCAGTTGTGTTTTTTTGTTGTTAAAAAATGCAACTGAGAAAATCTAAGGATAGTACAATGAATCTTTGTGTTCTTCACCTAGATTTACCAGTTGTTAACATTTTGCCACATTTGCTTTCTCTTCTGACATGTATGTGACACATCTATACACACATGCATACATAGAGATATGTGTATGTTCACATATTATATACATATTACTGTTACTATTATTTTGCTGAACGATTTGAAAGTTAGGTTGCAGGCCTTGTGAGCTTTGATACCTAAACACTTCAGTATGTATTTCCTGAGCACAGGGACATTCTCTTACATAATCACAGTTATCCAATCCAGGAAATTTAATATTGACACAATGCTATTATGTAATATACAGTCCATATTCAGATGCTGACATCTGGCCAATTAGCTCAGATGGTGAGTTGCTTGTACTTTAACTGGTTCATTGGCAGGAGGAGATGGAAGGGGTGTTCTTGAGGTGGTGGTCTCGCTGCAGAGGGTCCCGAGCTGAGATTCTGCACCTGCTTTTACGTTTCTGTCTGCTAGTGCTCCCCAAGAACACCGTCCCGAACAAGACCGCTGAGGGGGCTGGTGCATGGGTGTGCTGCGTCCATTTGCTGTAAATGTTAAATAAAGTAGTGAGTCACACAGATTTCACAGTATGGACATTTAATATAAGGATGGGTTTAAGACTTAAAAAAGTCTTAAAAGATGGGTTTAAGACTTTTTTGCTACTGTACAAAAATGAGCCCATCTGCATGTATTACTAAGTTTTGAATAATATAGCTAAGGATCCTCGATTAAACTGCAAATCAGCTCGCTGCCTTAGCACCAGGGGGCAGAGTTGGACTTGCTGAGACATTGGAGAGGGGGCTTGTCTAACTGACACTGCAATGCTCCCAGCCCAGTGCTGTGTATTGCATTTTAATCATTTCACTCCTGATAGAAATATGCTCACTACCGAAAAGTCAGTAATTAGTTTATCCTGATTTGCCCACATAGTTAAACCCCTGACTTCTGTGTTGCCCTTTTCCTGAGGCCCAGAGACATCTGCTGTTTCTCTAATGACAGCAGAATAGACACCTACTGTCAGCTTCATCAAGACGTATTTGCTAAGGCCCGAGGGGCCAGTTTGTTTCCCTTTAGCATATCCCACATTCACAAATAAAGTGTCTTTGTGTCATATTGTGAATTTATATAAGACTGTTTTGGTCTTCAAGCACTTACAGAACATTAATGGATAAAAGAACCAGGGGATGTAGATAGGATGCTAATACCAGTTTTCACTCTGTAAGAACTAGTTCTGCAAATCAGTTTAAATTGCCCGTCCAAGCCAAAAAAAAGAGGTGGTTGCATAAGGACAAGGATTATAAAGAGATTATGGTCTATTTAAAATAAATCCTCAGCCTCTCTCCAACCTCATTAGCAATTAGCAAGGAAGTGTAAAGACAGGGATTCCTTTCTCTTCTCTTGGTTCTCTATTGCATTATAAGAGGTGAGGACACAATTAGGCATTCTGTTGCCACCAGAAGTCAGCTTCCTTTGATGCTTGGCAGGCTGCCAGTTTCTTTGGCTTTGTACAACCTGCCTCTTGTAGCATGTGTTTGGTACACCAGGCTATCTGATTCTCTTAAATCTGGACATCTAGAATGCTTTCTGGCAATCAAGTGTTTTTTAAACTCATCTCTTCCTGCTTCCGTAATACTGGAGAATGGACCTTTTAGGTATGAAAAATGATATCTATTTTTGGTCCTGGCACTGTTGATGACAGTGTGGTCTTCTCCTAGTTGGCATTTTCTAAGAGCATGTTTGAGACACATCCATACTTGGAGACTTACATGGTGACAGCGTGGTGGGGCTCAATCCTACAGGAATTCAACTTCTTAGGAAATAAGATCGTCTTTTGTGTTGAGTTATTTTAGAAAGTCTGACACCTTAGAGGCTCCATTATCACCCGCTCTAAATGGAAGACATCCTTTGGCATCTCTTGGTCCATAGGGACTTGGTTGTCATTTACCTGCTATTTCAGAGAGGCCCGGTGAAACTGTCACTGTTGCCTGTAAGGGGCTTCTTTGTGCTGTATCTTCTCTGTCTCACTTAGAATTGGATGTCAAGATTCAGATGATCCCTACTGCCCAGTGTTTCAGTTGCCAAAGCAAAACTTAGCATTGATAAAACCTCAGATAGGTCCCTTAGGATTGACTTTCCGTCGTATCACCAGAGAAGCAAGTTCGATGAATATTTGATTTGGCAAAGCCCTGTTTCTTGTAACTTTATGAGAATCCAGAGGCCAGAATAAAGAAAATGGCCTAATATTAAAGAAGAGTTAAATACGGATTTAAAAGAAAGACTTTTAGCCTGATTAAAACAGAGGTTTGATTACAGCACTTAATTACTGTAATATAGTAGTAAACATCCTTTGGCTCCAAGTCTTTCTGCTGAAAAGCCACGATTTGTCAAGATACTTAAAATAATAAGTCTTTGTTTTTACAGCCCTTGGGTTTATTTGAAACCACTTAGAAAGATGTGTCAGAGTGCCCGAAGCCCACAGACATAAAATGCCCAGTTTCTCTTGGCCCTCGCCTGTGGGACATCTCCAAAGAGATCGGCTAAGCTGCTGTCGCTAGAACGCGCTTACTAATTGGTGAAGCACCTGCAGTCAATTAGGGAAGCTTCAATTATCCAAACCAAAGCCACCCACCCAAAGATTAATTTTCTGCTCTATTTCCTATCAAAAACATAGCATATTTAGCTCTGGGTCTAGGCCTTCAGTGGAGTACATTTTAGACACATAAACTGCATCGTTTCCTTGTTAATTGTACTTGTTCCATCAATTCAACAGCCCTGCCCTCATCGCATCACACCCACTAGTTCTTTCAAAATTGTTCTTTTTCTGTTGTTTTTGTTGCCTTTCCAAACTGCTGAGATCACTGAGAAAAGATGTTCATTGGGAGTTTTTCTTCTGAAGTATGGCTTGCTTTCTTTCACTGAAAATATCCAGTCTTTTTGCTTGATAGGATCCAACTTCCATTACCTAAAAGCTCTGGGCAATGGCAGCTCTGAATTTAATAGCACTCAGATATACTGTTCTCTTATTGTCCCATGTACATACAAAGAGTTCCACTCTGCCCCCCACCCCCTCTCTAAAGAGTAATTTTTCTGTTGTGTTTCTCAGAGAAGGAACAAGCCATTAATCGAGCTGGTATTGTTCAAGAAGACGTGCAGCCACCAGGTAAACTTAAAAATCAAGACAAAAATCTCATGTGAACTGCTGCGTTGTTGGGGGGAGGTATGTGCTTTGCAGAGAAATCTTTTTTACTTTGAGGCTAGATTGTGATTGTGTTGTTATTTTTCAGCAGTTGCCATTTTAGAGGTTGCCACCCTAAGACTTCCTCTTAATATTTCACTCCGGAATAGTTTTTGCAAGTTTGCATGTTTCTCTTGAGTTTGATAAGTGGGCATAAACATGTAACAAGTGTGCAATTAACTATGAAGCATAAATAGCTATTTTGCAGACTTATTTACCCAGCACCTATTTAAACACAACCCTCATGGGAAAATACTGTTTACTTGTGAGCTATTTTAATTGATGCAGGATTCTGCTTTATACAGAAGCTCAGAAGTTCCCTTTATGGCTGAATGGTTAGTTACTTTGAGACAATCCAAGTTGGCTGAGAATGAGAGGTTTCTAGCTTATTAGCCAAAACTCTTGTGGCAGCAGTCTTTTTTTAATTTATTTTTTAACTAGGCCAGATACATATCTCCCTACTGTGGGGCAGATTCTGAGCCATTTAAAAATCTCTTGGCTGCCAGGGCTGCCCAGCCGTTCCATTCTAGGTTTCCAGCAGCTTGCCCAGACTACCTCAAACTCCGTGGAAATTGCACAACTCCATTCTGATGTCATCTTCTTTGTTTGGGGTCGAGGGAAGTGGTAGGAAATTTAAAAACGAATCCTGTTTTTAATTCATGTTTCTTTCTATAGGGTTGAAAGTGTGGTCGGATCCATTTGGCCGGAAATGAGAAGACGAACACCACCTCTAATGATGCAAGTAGACAGAGACGTCATGCTTTCAGTTCTGCAGCAAGCGCAATAAGTCACCTGGCTAGAGAACACTGGCTGGAGCAGAAAACTCTAGAAGGCCACAAAGAGTCCTGTGCATGAGGATTACGTCCCTTCTTAAAAGAACCCTGGAACAAATCATACTATTAGGAGGGTTTTCATGATTTGGTTTCCTTTCTAAAAACGAAGCTGTCTCACTCAGCTGGGCTTGAAGGCTATCTACATATTATTCAGTCTCTACCTCTTAGCCAGCCATGCTGTGATATGAATACAAGCAACCAGTAGACTGGGAAAGATCCTAGACTGTTTTGCCATCCTCCAAATAGGAAATTTCAGGGGAAAACTACCATATTGAGCAGCCTCATAGGGCTCTTTGAAAATGTTAACGTTGATAAAACTCTGAGGACAAGGTACATTGTACTCTTTAGGAATAAGTAGTTCAGCTCAACTATCTCATTAGGAAGGTTGCTGCATGTTGAGAAATAAATTTGAAGCAAACTAAATGGGTCTGCATGCCTATTAGAAATCATTGTTGAATTGACTGAAGTGAAAATGTATATATTAAAATGATTTCTCTTACTTCATAATGGTGTAAGTTTTTTGGAAATCCTTTTTTATAGGCTCATTTTTATACCAAGAAGTACTGTTTGACTGGATTATATTTGACCAGACATTTGATTATGTGGTGTTTGTCAAGTAAAAATCTTACAGGTAAATAGCAAATATGTTGAGACAAATGTTCATTGAATGCAGTTCTCTACCAGATACCTCGCCAGGTGCTGCAGAGATGAGCATGAGAATACTTTTTTCCTTCTCTGGTCTCTTTCTGACCTGTTACCTGGATTCTGTGCTTTCAAAAAGACACATCTTTTTCATTTTTTGATTCTCCAGAGTGCCTTGCACATTGCTGTATGCTCTCTTTTAGATGAGCTGCCTGATGACATAATTTTATTATTGTGAACTGGGAGTAGGCCTAATAGAAAACTGGCATAATTATGTTAATTACTGTCAGAAAGAAATAAGATTGATAGTTCCAAAGTCATCGTTTCTGGTCAGCATTCCTTAACATTTAATTGACTCATAGTTAACAACCCAATAAAAGAAGTTGACTCATTCGGGGTACATTTAATCACTCTTTTCTTTGGAGGGGGCACCAGGAGGTGTGATCTAAGAGTCAAGCATCCAATGGGTGCCTAATTGAGATTTCTCTGTAACTGAGGCCAATGTCTGTACCATCTGCTTTGGAAGACATCCAACTGAAATGACTGCGTCTGAGCGTCATAGACGAGAGGGGCCTCGATGGTCTGTCGGCTGGAACAGACTCAGTTTAGTCTGAGTGGGCTCTTTGTCCTGGCCTTGACCCTGCCCTTGGTCTACCTCTGCAGAGATAAAGAGTCTTTCTGCCCTGCTCAGCTGCCTCGATGTTTATAAAAGGATCACTCTTGATGGTGTCAGAGGTGTCGTGTCAGACTGTGCTGCCCACACTTGACAGAACCCCAAGTTGTAAGAGATGCTACTTAATGAGGGTTGAATGAGGGCCTGGTAGTTCATCCATGGCTCTCCAGGTGTGCCTTCAGGATAACAAGGAGAGCACTCGAAAGAGGGGATCTCGGTCACAGTCACATACAGTTAGGAAGCAGAGCCATTAAGTTCATTTGCTTCTCATTTCACAATTTCCAAGAGAGACATGACATTTCCCAAGTGTATTTGATCACAGAACATTTTTTACCAGTTATCTTCTGGGCCTCGTGACTTTTGGGGACATTCGCCAAATAGTCTCATGACCCTTTATCACTCAAAAATTTTTGAGAACTCCCAAATGTTTTTTCTTAAGTGGATTGATGCTTAATGTGTTAGAAATTAAAACAATTTTTTTTAATATTTAAAAATATCCATAGAAGACCTAAAGTATATGACATTTTTGTGTGGAAAAATTTTATTTTCCAAAATTAATTTGCAAATTTCTTTAATGTCTGGCTTAATAGAAGATTTTAGATTCTCTTATCTACTTCTGCATCTGATCTATTGCTGCATCCCATGTTACATGACCTGGAAAACTACACCCTCATGAGAGTAAAAAAGGCAAAAAGCCTTTGGTAGGATTGTAAAAATATTTTTGACTGTGCAATACCCCTAGAAAGATCCTAGGGACCCCTCCAGGTACCTGAACCACACTTTGAGTCTAGTTTATTTTTTTTCTTGGTCTTACACCTTTGGAGAAATATGTATCTGGTTGCATTAGTTCTCCTGGAGTTGCCCGTTGAGGGAGATTATAACCGGAGGGGAGAAACATAAAATTTCCTTTGTTGTTGTCAATTGAAGTTGTTGGATCCTTCATTTTCAATGCCAGACAGTATCCTCTTGAGGAAGACTCTGATTGACTTTTTAAAAATCTCAGCACCAGAAATAGCCACACTGCTGAGCAGTTGGTACATTTATCCTGTGCACATTGATTTCTGTAACTTGTTTCCCTCTTTGTATTGGTTGATAGGAGGCTCCACCACATTTGTGGTTCAACTTGTTGAAAAGTACCTTGTGGAATGTATTCGAGCCATTACATTCCCTTTATTCTTTTTTCCTCTGAACTTATTTTCATTTCTGCTTTCTCACTTCGTTTTCCATTTTATATTGTATGCTAGATTGGTCATTTTAAAATGAGCCGGAGCACAGTGTTTATTTAATTGAAAACACTTATAATCTGTTAAGGAAAAATGATGTAAATTCACAGATAAAATAATGTGGAATATTAAAAGTGCCTTAAACAAGGTTCAGGGTATCTACTGACATTGGGCACATGCAAACCCCATGTCCCTGCAGTTCTACTATTTGTGCAGTAGAAATGCATCTGTAAAGCCACCAATAGGCATGGACTATAAACGCAGCAGCTCTGGAAACCCCAAATGCCCATCACACAGTACAAAGAGTAAACTGATACATTCACACAATAGAATACAATACAGCAATGAGAATGAACAACAATGCAATGAATCTCGCAAGCGATGCAGAATGAACAAAAGCAAGCTACAAGAGTACTTTGAGATTCCATTTAGATAAAGAATAGAAACAGGGTAAATTAAGCCATGGAATTGGGATTCAGGGTAGAGACTGCTCTTAGGAAGAAGTGGGGTGACTGGAAAGAGATACAGGAGGTCTTCAAGGCGCTATGTTCTATATATATATTTTTTTATTTGGGTGTAAGTTACATGGGTGTAGTGAGATTTTTAATACTTCCTTGAGCTGCATAATTTCACATACTTTTCTAAATGTATGTCGTGCAGGAAACTTTCCAGAAAACCACATTGTCCAGGAGGAGGAGCACAGGTTTCAGGAAAGATGATACAACTTCCCCTTTGTTGTTGTTGGGGATATTAGGAATACCGTATGTGAGGTACCTAGTGAATACTGGGAACTGGCAGAGGTCAGAATAATGACAACTGTCATTGATGGAATAGCTGACATTTCAAGAGAGCTGTGAAAAATGCCTGGGATTCACACACATGGTGAGAGAGGTGCAGAGTCAGCAAAGCTAAGCATGCATTTGAGAGCGGGTTAGACTGGGATGCAGGGCTGTGGGAGGAGCCCAGTGGGAACAGCATTTTGGATAGATTGAATGAGAAACGGAAAGAATGAGTGAGGGAACAAATGAAGGGAATGGTGTTTACAACCATGTGGTGAACACTCTCCAATGTCCACTGACAAGCTTTACTTAATTTTCAGACACATACTGGAAGCAGGAAGTGGCCTGAAAACTTTCAAACAAAGCAAGAGAGCTTTCCCCAGCGCACTGTGAGGCAGTTACCTGTACATGTGAACAAAGTGCAGAAACAACAGTGAGAAGCGTCAATAGCAGGTTTTATCTTTTGAATCCGATTTTTTAAAATTGGGCTTTTCTTAACGAGGATTCACTGTATCTTATATCCTACAATGGATAAGAATTCAAAGAGTATATAGATACATATATGTGTGTATAACTGAATCACTTTGCTTACACCTGAAACTAACACAATATTGTAAATCAACTATACTTCAATTTTCCAAAAGGTTGGGCTTTCCTTTTGTACTTTTTTGCTTTTTAAAATTTTTTAATAAAATTACTTTTATTATATGTTATAGGTGCTCGGTGGATTGGTGGTTAGACAAACAACTGGGCTTCACCCCAGGTAGTTTGAAAAGCACTGACAGGAGGATGGGTCTGAGGTGTCCTCAGATCTGGGTTCCTGGGCTCAGCTGCCCGTGACCCGGGGTTCTGCAGCATCAGCAGATGAAACATCCCTGTTTCTTAGCCCTGGGCGGGTCTCCGCGGCAGTGATTTCAATCTCCCAGACTCCCCTCACACCTGCTGAGTGCAGAAGGCCCTCTACAGTTTATTCTGCCCGTTGATGACAAAATACACAGCTCATTGGCAGCCCCCGTGTGTGGGAAGGCAGCAGGAGCACTGAGGGCCCCGCTGCACTGCTCCCCTGAATGTGGTCTGAAGGCGGACATTAACTCCACTGCCCTCTTTCCTGGGGCAGGTAAGCCAGGCAGTGGCGGGAAGTCGCCCTCTGCTAAAATCCCCCAGCAGATTGGCAGCAGCGGAAGGGGGCGGGGTTTCACTCCTCCGCTTCCGCTAAGTGGTTCCCAAACTCTGATCTTCTGAATACTATGCAGAGAAATGAAGTGTCACGGCTCCTTACAAGACTCAGGCCACCGTGCACGACAGTATCTGCCTGGGTTTCTGTATCTCACCATACATGATTAAAATAAATGCCAAAAAAAAGTGTTGGGGGGTGGGGGGCGGAGATGCGTTGTCCAGAGCTTTTTGGTGGCAAGTGACAGAAAATCAAACTCCAAATAGTGCAAAAAAGAGAATTTGGTCATGTAATTGAAAACTCGAGTCACAATCATTTCCTACTGTCATGATCATATCTTGAACTATAAAAATCAGTGACTGACACTCATTTCTGAATGTAAAGAGTAATTATATCCAGCATCCTCAAGAAAGAGCCATGCTGGATATCCTAAGGGTTACAGGTTTTCTCTCCTGGTTGACATTAGCTGCTCTTGCTCTCTCTAACATCTTACTCTGTCTCTTTCGTGGGGTCATCTACTCCCACCTCTGAGTCTTTTGTTCATCTTTCTCCCACTCTGTCTCCCTGCTTTGGGTAGAGTTGACATCACCCCATGAACAGGAGCAGGCATGTGGCCCAAATTTGGCCAGTCAGAACCTCTGTGAAAGCTCCTGGCCAGCAGAAACTGGATCTTGGATGAATGTGGAGCACAAACCAGGTAAGGCAGGTCTAGCTAGAGTTAGTCTTGCCTGTTGGCTTCTGTGCTCAAACTAGAGGAGGGTCTCTTATTCACCAGATTTTGCAGCCATCTTGCCACCACTAGGGCAGAGCTGGTCTGAGACTAACATCCTGGAAGGAAACAACAGAAGGGACCTCCCAGTAGTCCAATGGCTAAGATCCTGACCTTCCAATGCAGGGGGCTTGGGTTCGATCCTGGTCAGGGAACTAAGACCCCACATCCTACACAGCACAGCCCAAAAATTTAAAAACAAAACAACAGGAGATGGAAGCCAGGTATTGATGTTGTTCACATCCCTTGGGTTCATTTGTGTCTGAAGCAAGGCTATTTTGGATTAATAAATAATGTTAATAAATTTCCTTTCTGCACCAATTTAGATTGGGTTTTGTCACATACAACCAAGAGAGTCTTGACAAGGCATCTAAACTTTTTATTTTAATCATTTTTTCTAAAATGTATTCCACATGTTATTTTCACCTTACATAAAGGATGTTGAACATAATTCAGCCCTTCTTTATGACTTGGGCTTATTATTATTATACAGTTGTCCCTAAGGGACTATTGGGGGTGGGTCAGACCTACTGTGCTTGTGAGATTTCTGGCTTTTCTCTTTTTCTTATCTCTGCCCTGCCTCACAGTTATAAGGAGCAGGCTCTGGCTTCATCTCAGATTTACTGCTTCTAGTGTGCAGTGAGGTTGGGAAGCATTAGCCAAAATTCTGGAATTTGGCATTGAATGAAAGTAAATGTCTTTAATGTGGATTTAGAAGCACTGGTGAGAATAAAGTGCAAGGGCTTTGTGACATTTTGGCTCCCTGAAGTGTTTTTTTTCTTTTCTTTCTTTCTTCTTTTTTTTTAAAAATGGTATTTGCTTTCTGTTTCTGCATTGTTCTGGATAGATGAGGTTTCTAGATGTTCCTGCTGGCTGAGAATTTTACCGTAACAAAATTTTCACACTAAAAATTGTGCCATGTGAGCAAATTAGGTAGGGCTGAAATGTCTTATAATTTAGCAAAGTTATTTAGTTTCTTCAAAGAAGGCACAGTAACCCACAGCAGTATTCTGAACCTCAGGCTGATTTTTAACTTGTTTTTCTTCTTTTCTAAAATAACCCCTTTATTTTCAACCTTTATTTTCAACCTTTCAATCAAAGTGTAATAGCATACACTGACTTGCAAGAGGAGGAGAAAAAAAAACAAAACAAACACTTGTTTGTATCAGAGGAAGCAGGTTTACTTAAGGCAGAAGTGAAATCAATTTGGGCAACTGTGAATTGCTAACTTCTGAACTTCCCTGCTAAGCACATGTGCCCTGGAATACATTGGAGCCACTTAAGCCCCATAAATGTGGTGCTGGAATACAGGGTAAACACGTGCAGGGGGCGCGGAGCTCACTGCCCTTGCTAAGTTGAGTGAAAAACCAAAGGGACACACTCCCTCAGAGAAGTTCAAATGAAGACAATTGTTTTCAGAAAAAATATAACCCATGTCTGATTTTGAAATTACCAGGAAAACGGCAGCTCTGGTGATTTATCTTGTGGAATAAGCAAAATCTGCTTTCTAAAATGGCTATTTTTTATTTTTATTTGTGGCTCCCATTTGATGTGGACTCATATTACAGACATAAAATGCCCAAGCACAAAACCATTATTTGGTTTTCGCAATGAAGGGAGCAGGACTTGGTTTTTGCCAGTTCCTGCCTTTCGAACGTTTGGTCTGCAGCTTTGGAGAACAATTTGTTGTTAGGCAGCAGATTGAGAATCCCAGAGGGTGACTCCTGTTCTTCACTGACTCAACATGTGATTCCTCGGCCCGTTGGGGCTCCCCATTAATATTTGCACCAGCTCATGCGAAACACAGTTGTTTTCAGTGATGATGAGAGTTGTTGCAGGGAGTCAGTGTCAGAGGATGCAGCATAGCCAGTCCCCCAGGCCCTGGCCTCCAGGGTGTGTTTCCAGTAGAGGTGTGGGAAGACAAGGAGGGTGGTTACATCTCTATTCTCTAGAAGACTTAACATGATTACACCAACTAACAGGTGTCATGGGCTCAGTTTTGTCCCCTCGAAATTCATAGGTTGAAGTCCTCACCCTCAGCATCTTAGGATGTGACTGCATGGGAGACAAGGTCTTCAGAGAGATGATTAAGAGAAAATGAGGTCATATGGGTGGGCCCTGATTCAACATGCATGCGTGAGTGTGTGTCCAATCATGGTCAACTCTTGTGACCCCATGGAGGATATAGCCCACCTGGATCCACTGCCCATGGAGCTTCCCAGCAAGAATACTGGGATGGGTTGCCATTTCCTACTGCAGGGGATCTTCCCGACCGCAGGGATCAAACCTGCGTTCCCTGCCTTCGCAGGCAGATGTTTTACCATTGAGCCGTGTGGAAATCCAATCCAATATGACTGGCTTCCTAATAATAAGAAGAGGTTAAGACATAGACCCACATCGAGGAGAGACCAAGTGAGGATGCAGGGAGAAGAAAACCACCTGTAAGTCAAAAAGAGAGGCATCAGCAGAAACAAACTCTGCCCGTCACTGTGAACTTGGACTTCTAGCCTCCAGAACTTTGAGAAAATTAATTCCTGTTGTTTGAGCCAGCCAGAGACTGGGTCTCTGTACATTCACAGGGCAAGTCAGAACTGCTAGCGAGTTGACCCCGGTGAACAGACCCCAGCAGCAGGGGATGGAGTGGGTGGAGAAACAACCCAGGGCTCTTGCCCTGCTATGGGGCTGAGCCCCAGACGTACACAGTAGCGGTCGACACACTTACGCCCCTTAGCTGGTATCCTTCTCCCTTCTGTCCTACTTCTCTCTTCTCATATCATCTCCCAAATTAATGACATGTCTTTAAATCTTCATTTCAGCATCTGCCTTTAGCCTAAAGGAACCTAAGCCCATTTCCTGGTTCAAAGTATTAAGGTTGCAAGCCTCTTTCTTAAAAACAGCCTTTGGAAGTGACCAGTAGTTCAGTTAGTTCAGTTCTCTCGCTCAGTCGTGTCCAACTCTTTGCCACCCCATGGATTGTAGCACAACAGGCTTCCTTGTCCATCACCAATTCCTGGAGCTTACTCAAACTCATTCCATTGAGTTGGTGATGCCATCCAACCATCTCATCCTCTGTTGTCCCCTTCTCCTCCCACCTTCAATCTTTCCCAGCATCAGGGTCTTTTCAAGTGAGTCAATTTCTCGCATCAGGTGGCCAAAGTAATGGAGTTTCAGCTTCAGCATCAGTCCTTCCAATGAATATTCACTGATCTCTTTTAGGATGGACTGGTTGGATCTCCTTGTAGTCCAAGGGACTCTCAAGACTCTTCACCAACACCACAGTTCAATAGCATCAATTAAAAGAAAAAAAAAAGCATCAATTCTTTGGCGCCCAGCTTTCTTTATACTCCAACTGTCACATCCATAGATGACTACTGGAAAAACCATAGCTTTGACTAGACGGGTCTTTGTTGGCAAAGTGATGTCTCTGCTTTTTAATATGTTGTCTAGGTTGGTCATGGCTTTTCTTCCAAAAAGCAAGCATCTTTTAATTTCATGGCTGCAGTCATCATTTGCAGTGATTTTGGAGCCCAAGAAAATAAAGTCTGCCACTGTTTCCATTGTTTCCCCATCTATTTGCCATGAAGTGATGGGACTGGATGCCATGATCTTAGTTTTCTGAATGTTGAGCTTTAAGCCAAATTTTCACTCTCCTCTTTCACTTTCATCAAGAGGCTCTTTAGTTCTTCTTTGCTTTCTGTAAGTGTGGTGCCATCTGCATATCTGAGGTTATTGATATTTCTCCCAGTAATCTTGATTCCAGCTTATGCTTCATCCAGTCCAACATTTCTCATGATGTATTCTGCATATAAGTTAAATAAGCAAGGTGACAATATACACCCTTGATGTATTCCTTTTCCTATTTGGAACCAGTCTGTTTTTCCATGTCCAGTTGTAACTGTTGCTTCTTGACCTACATACAGATTTCTCAAGAGGCAGGTCAGGTGATCTGATATTCCCATCTCTTTCAGAATTTTCCACAGTTTGTTGTGATCCACACAGTCAAAGGCTTTGACAGTTAATAAAGCAGAAGTAGATGTTTTTCTGAAACTCTTTTGCTTTTTCAATGGTCCAGCAGATGTTGGCAATTTGATCTCTGGTTCCTCTGCCTTTTCTAAATCCAGCTTGAACATCTGTAAGTTCATGGTTCATATACTGTTGAAGCCTGGCTTGAAGAATTTTGAGTATTACTTTGCTAGCATGTGAGATGAGTGCAATTGTACAGTAGTTTGAACATTCTTTGGCATTGCCTTTCTTTGGGATTGGAATGAAAACTAACATTTTCCAGTTCTGTGGCCACTGTTGAGTTTTCCAAATTTGCTGGAGTATTGAGTGCAGCACTTTCACAGCATCATCTTTTAGGATTTGAAATAGCTCAACTGGAATTCCATCACCTTCACTAGCTTTGTTCTTAGTGATGCTTCCTAAAGCCCACTTGACTTTGTACTCCAGGATGTCTTGCTCTAAGTGAGTGATCACACCATCGTGATTATCTGGGTTGTGAAGATCTTTTTTGTATAGCTCTTCTGTTTATTCTTGCCACCTCTTCTTAATATCTTCTGCTTCTGTTAGGTCCATACCATTTCTGTCCTTTATTGTGCCCATTTTTGCATGAAAAGTTCCCTTGGTATCTCTAATTTTCTTGAAGAGATCTCTAGTCTTTCCCATTCTATTGTTTTCATCTATTTCTTTGCATTGATCATTGAGGAAGGCTTTCTTATCTCTCCTTGCTATTCTTTGGAACTCTGCATTCAAATGGGTATTTCTTTCCTTTTCTCCTTTGCCTTTTGCTTCTCTTCTCTTATCAGTTATTTGTAAGGTCTCCTCAAACAACCATTTTGCCTTTTTGCATTTCTTTTTCTTGGGGATGGTCTTGATCACTGCTTCCTGTATAATGTCAGGAACCTCCATTCATAGTTCTTCAGGCACTCTGTCTATCAAACCTAATCCCTTGAATCTATTTGTCACTTCCACTGTATACTCCTAAGGGATTTGATTTAGGTCATACCTGAATGGTCTAGTGGTTTTCCCTACTCTTTTCAATTTAAGTCTGAATTTTGCAATAAGGAGTTCATGATCTGAGTCACAGTCAGCTCCCAGTCTTGTTTTTGCTGACTGTATAGAGTTTCTCCATCTTTGGTGCAAAGAATATAACCAATCTGATTTCAGTATTGACCATCTGGTGATGTCCATGTGTAGACTCTTCTCTTGTGTTGTTGGAAGAGGGTGTTTGCTATGACCAGTGCGTTCTCTTGGCAAAACTGTTAAATTTTTCCCTGCTTCATTTTGTACTCCAAGTCCATATTTGCCTGTTGCTCTAGGTATTTCTTGACTCCCTACTTTTGCATTCCAGTTCCCTGTAATGAAAAAGACATCTTTTTGGGGTGTTAGTTCTAGAAGACTTTGTAGGTTTTCACAGACCCATTCAACTTCAACTTTTTCAGCATTACTGGTCAGGGCATAGACTTGGATTACTGTGATATTGAATGGTTTGCCTTGGAAATGAGCAGAGATCATTCCATCATTTTTGAGATTGCATCCAAATACTGCATTTCAGACTCTTTTGTTGACTATGTGGCTACTCCATTTCTTCTAAGGGATTCCTGACCACCATAGTAGCTATAATGGTCATCTGAGTTAAATTCACCCATTCCAGTCCATTTTTGTTCACTGATTCCTAAAATGTTAATGTTCACTCTTGCCATCTCCTGTTTGACCACTTCCAATTTACTTGATTCATGGACCTAACAGTCCAGGTTTCTATGCAATATTGCTCTTTCCAGCATCAGACTTTACTTCCATCACTAGTCCACAATACGGACTTCCATATCCACAATAGGGTATTGTTTTTCTTTGGCTACATCTCTTTATTCCTTCTGGAGTTATTTTTTCACTGATCTCCCCATACCCACCAGAGATGCTTAGAGGGCTCAAACAAACCTTGTGCACACCAGGACCTAGAGACCCCACAGAGACTGAGACAGAACTGTGCTTGAGTGTCTCCTGCGGAGGTACGGGTCAGCAGTGGACTGCTGCAGGGGCAGGGGCTCTGGATGCAGTATACCTGGGTATGGCATAAGCCCTCTTGGAGGAGGTCGCCATTAACCCCAACATAAAGCCACTGAACTTACACAGGACTGGAGAAACAGACTCTTGGAGGGCACAAACACAACCTTGGACCCAGAAGAAAGGAGCAGTGACCCCACAAGAGACTGACCCAGACTTGCCCGGGAATGTCCTGGAGTCTCTGGTGGAGGTGTGGGTCGGCGGTGGCCTGCTGCGGGGTGGGGGGCACTGAGTGCATGGGACCTTTTGAAGGAGGTCCCCATTGTCTTCATTACCTCCACCATAGTTTGGCCTCAGGTCAAACAACAGGGAGGGAACACAGCCCCACCCTTCAACAGAAAATTGGATTAAAGATTTACTGAGCATGGCCCCGCCCATCAGAACAAGACCCAGTTTCCCCCTCAGTTAGTCTCTCCCATGGAAGCTTCTATAAGCCTCTTATCCTTCTCCATCAGAGGGCAGACAGAATGAAAACCACAATCACAAGAAACTAACCAACCTGATCACGTGGACCACAGCCTTGTCTAACTCAATGAAACTATGAGCCATGCCTTGTAGGGTCACCCAAGACAGATGGGTCATGGTGGAGCATTCTGACAAAACGTGGTCCACTGGAGAAGGGAATGGCAAACCACTTCAGTATTCTTGCCTTGAGAACCCCATGAACAGTATAAAAGGGCAAAAAGATAGGACTCTGAAAGATGAACCCCCCAGATTGGTAGGTGCTCAATGTGCTACTGCAGATCAGTGGAGAAGTAACTCCAGTGATCAGTAGAAGGGAAGTGAAGTGAAGTCACTCAGTCGTGTCCAACTCTTTGCGACCCCATAGACTGTAGCCTACCAGGCTCCTGTGTTCATGGGATTTTCCAGGCAAGGGTACAAGAGTGGGTTGCCATTGAGGAAACCTCAAATATTTACCTCTGAGGAAGATCACAGAATTTATGATCACAAACAACTAGCCAATCTGATCACACAGACCACAGCCTTGTCTAACTCAATGAAACTAAGCCATGCTGTGTGGGGCCACCCAAGATGGATGGGTCATGGTGGAGAGGTATGACAGAATGTGGTCCACTGGAGAAGGAAATGGCAAAACACTTCAGTGTTTTTGCCTCGAGAACCCCATGGACAGTATGAAAAGGCAAAAAGATAGGACATTGAAAGATGAACTCCCCAGGTTAGTAGGTGCCCAATATGCCATGGACAGGGAGGCCTGGTGTGCTGCAGCTCATGGGGGTGCAAAGAGTCAGATACAACTGAGCGACAGAACTGAACTGAACTGAAGAATTTTAGAACCAGAAGACTAAAGGAAGTTTTTTACCTGGTGGATCCCAAGACTTCTTGGAATGGGTTAGAGATGGAGTTCCATCAAGGTAGCAATGAAAATCCAAGAACTGCACTCAACCTTCTGATAGCCTGAGAGAAACCATCCTTTTACCAATGGCTTCCCTGGTGGTTCAGATGGTAAAGAATCCACCTGCAGTTCAGGAGAGCTGGGTTTGATGTCTATGTCGGGAAGATCCCCTAGAGAAGAATACCCACTCCAGTATTCTTACCTGGGGAATTCCATGGACAGAGGAGCCTGGCAGGCTACTGTCCATGGTGTTGAAAAGAGTCTAGCACTACTTATTGTAACACTTTCACTTTCACTTCCAGACTATGTGGCACCTCTAACTCCCATTTTCATACTCCTCACTTCATGCAGGAAGATGATGGCTTACTGTGGAGAATGTGGAATTGTTGTTTCATCTGAGGAATACTTTGATGGAGCCAACATTTTCCTTGAAAAGCACAGTAAATGTATTTTGCCCATTAGGAGATGAATTAGCTGCAATGACAGAATGCTGACTATTTAGGACAGTAAATGAGCTTCTCTGTAGGAAACAGCTGCATGGCATCCAAGGAATAGAGTGTGGCATGGTTACACACCAGCATGTACCTGGCATGTAGTAGGCAATTAATGCCTAACTCTTTAACCTTAGGCAAGTGACATGACCCCCTCCAGGCCTCTTTCTCCTAATGTGGAAAATGTGGGGAGGGGAAGTCCATGATTTAGTGGGAAAATCTGGTTTCTGGCCTTAACTTTGCCACAGGATCCTGGGTGAGTCCCACCACTCCGCTGAGCCTCAATGTCCACATCTGTAAATAGAAAATTAATTATAAGCTCTCTAAGGTGATTTTTAGCTAAAAAACTCTGAATCCGATGGCTTCAGTGTTTCCACACATCCCTTTCCAAATCTCACAATCTCTGATTTAGTTGGATTTAGAATTGATTTGTTTCTGAGATGGATTTTTTTTTTTTTAACCTGAGTAAAAATGAAATGCCACCTTCCTTTCAGTTGGGCTAATCCCAAGCCAGCAGCTCAGAGATGAGGAAAGAAGTGTCAAGTAGACAAATGGAAGTGAGGGCAACCATGGCAGGGGCGTTCTGAAACCTGTCTCCTTTCAGCCAGAGGTGATCCTTGGGCCAATTACTCTCAACCGTGTGCTTGCTGATAGGAAGGGAAGACTCACAGCCTCGGTCTGACAAAACTCAGGCAAGGTGATGAACAATCTATTGTTAAAATATGGATTTCCTCAAATACTTGTTTTTAGATTCATTTTTGAAGAAAGAAGACTGCTTCGGGGTGTCTTGTTCCTGATCAAGCTCTTCCTAGAACTCTAGGCAAGATGTCATGTTTCCATTCCCAACCTGGCCTCACTCATGGTGGGTGGTGGGTGCTCCAGGGGCAGAAACATAAGTTTTTGAAAAAAAAAAAGCACTGCATACAGTAAATCCTGCATTAGGATTTAATTCTTGATCTGTTTACAATATTTGTGTGTGTGTGTGCGCGCGCATGCACGCACCTGTGAGGGTGTGGTAGTTAAATAATGCAATTGAAAAAAAAATAATGCAATTGATTTCCATTTTACTTTCAGAAGTTATATGCCCAAATGATCAGACACCTGGGGTAGCTATGTGCTTATCCTAACAACGCCACCCCAGAGAAATAATTTTGAGAATTCTCTATTCATTCTTGCTTTTTGAGTCAAACACACAGTCTTCAAATTGTCCTCAGTGGTAGAGAAACAGTCTCTTAGGAGTGATTTTGAGTTTAAACAACCTTAAGTAATTCAGAGGAAGACTTGTGGATAAGGTAGGTTCTCCGGCTCTTTAAAAACATGCCTGATAAATGTGGAAGGAATGAGAGACTTAGAAAATCATCATTTCGTAACTCCTGGGGAAATCATTGATTCAGACAATGGTCATCAATGCATAAACTCGTTAGATAAAAGATTGATGGGGAACTTGACCACAGAGGGATCAGGCTGTCACTATCTAAATCAATGATTAATCTTTGTGTCACTGAAAGGAAGACATTGTGTGTTTCCCAATGTGATATAATATGTAATAGCACATGGTACCTCCAGGACAGGTCCCTGCCACAAATGCCAGTTGCGCCTCTAGAGCCCATTTCCATTCACAGGAATCATGGAGAATAAGTAAAATCACGCAAATGGCACTACAAGAAGCAAAGAAACAAACCCGAATGTGGGTCATGTTTCAGGAAAACTGACCCACTTTCTACAAGTTAGTGGTGGGAAATAAAGATGGTGGCAGGAGTATTTATGGTTAAAAGAGAATGGGGGGAGGGAGAGATTAAAAGAAAATGAAAAGACATCAAATGAAAGAATTTTTTTTAAGAAACCAA
This sequence comes from Cervus elaphus, assembly GCF_910594005.1. Lineage (NCBI taxonomy): Eukaryota > Metazoa > Chordata > Mammalia > Artiodactyla > Cervidae > Cervus > Cervus elaphus. The sequence continues at coordinate 45,555,042 of NC_057831.1, forward strand.
CTATTTAGGGGACACTAAATAAATGGGGAAATTTGCCAGGATAAATGGGGAAATTTGCTGGGAACTGGGTATAAGGCAATATCAGAGAATTCTTGTAAATTTTGTTTGGTGCAATCATAACTTTGTGGTTATGTGAGACAGAATTGACATGTTTTAGAACTGCACATTGAAAAATGTAGGGGTGATATGACCCAATGCCAGTTTTGGTTTGGACTACATCAGCTAGAACAAAAAACAAAGAACTTTTAGATGGATCGAGATAAAGTACATGTCACAGAATTTTGATAATCATTGCATCTGAGTGATGAGTGTGTGGGACTCCATTGTACTAGTCTCCTCCTAGTACAATGGGAGGAGGAAGTAGGGGTGACTTTCCAAAGCTGGTCATTCTCAAGGTGGGGATCAGATGTCACAGGCTCCCCGTGGTCCCGCCCATGTCAGTTAATGAGACATATTACTTTAAAAAGAAAGGAGGAGAAGAAGGGAGCGGCAAGGAGAAGAAGGAGGCACATCTCCATATCTCCATATATGGGATGAAATGATCACCAGGATAAAATTTTTATATATAAAAATTATATATATATATATATATATATAACACAAGAGACTGAATAATGGGCTTAGAATGCTATCATTTGAGTTCTTAAAAAAAAATGGAGAGAGGGCAGAGGTAAATCTACCTTCCAGAATGACACAGAGGAAATCAACCGTTGTTGCTCCCAAGAAAAGAAACTGGTGGCTGGGCCAGGAAAGAAGGGAAATTGACTTGTACACCATGTACCTCCTGTACTTTTTGGATTTTGTAGTATGCATGTATGTATCGCCTATTTGAAAGTAAAATGTGAAGTAAAAGCAACCAACAAAGAGATGCATTTATTCCTCTATTTCAAGCAGGACATTTCTAGTCTAGAGTAGGTCTTAACCATTGAGGGATTTTAGCTTTGAGGGGATGCTTCATTTATGCCTCTCCTTCTCAAGAAACACTTCCCATAGAACGTGCCAAAGAAATGGCCTGGGCGTGCACCCCAATGTTCATCGCAGCACTGTTTATAATAGCCAGGACATGGAAGCAACCTAGATGCCCATCAGCAGACGAATGGATAAGGAAACTATGGTACATATACACCATGGAATATTACTCAGCCATTAAAAAGAATTCATTTGAACCAGTTCTAATGAGATGGATGAAACTGGAGCCCATTATACAGAGTGAAGTAAGCCAGAAAGATAAAGACCATTACAGTATACTAACACATATATATATGGAATTTAGAAAGATGGTAATGATAACCCTATATGCAAAACAGAAAAAGAGACACAGATGTACAGAACAGACTTTTGGACTCTGTGGGAGAAGGCGAGGGTGGGATGTTTCGAGAGAACAGCATCGAAACATGTATATTATCTAGGGTGAAACAGATCACCAGCCAGGTTGGATGCATGAGACAAGTGCTCGGGCCTGGTGCACTGGGAAGACCCAGAGGGATCGGGTAGAGAGGGAAGTGGGAGGGGGGATCGGGATGGGGAATACATGAAAATCCATGGCTGATTCATGTCAATGTATGACGGGAACCACTACAGTATTGTGAAGTGATTAGCCTCCAATTAGGAAAAATAAATGAAAAAAAAAAAAAAAAAGATATGGCCTGGGCGATACCATTTACACGGCAGGCAGACGCAGCTTGCTGACCACAGCGGAACGGGACATGGGTTTTCCTCCCCCTCCCCCTCACACTCTTCAGTCTCATTTCTTCTTCCTCTTCTCTTTCCTCTTCCCCTTTTCCTCCTCTTTCCTCTTTTAATTAAAAACAATTTTACTTAGTTTTGGTAAAATGTACATAACATAAAATTTACTATGTCAACGATTTTTAAGTGTAAAATTCAGTTGTTAATACATCTACATTGCTCTGCAACCAAATTCAAGAACTCTTTATTTTGCAAACGGGAACTGTGTACATTTTTAAAACTTATTTTTTATTGACCTATAGGTAATTTACAATGTTGTGATAGGTTCTGATGTACAGCAAATTGTTTCAGTTATGTATGTGTGTGTGTGTGTGTGTGTGTGTGTGTGTGTGTGTGTATACACACACACAGATACTCTTTTTCATACTCTTTTCCATTATGGTTTATCACAGGATATTTTTTAGGTTCTATTAAAAAAATTTTTTTAATTAGAGGAAAATTGCTTTACAATGTTGTGTTGGTTATCACAGGATATTGAATATAGTTTCCTGTGCTATACAGTAGGACCTTATTGTCTATCCTATATATACTAATTTTCATCCACTGATCCAAAAGCCCCAATCCATCCCTTCCCCATCCTTCCTCCAGCTTGGCAAACACAAGTCTGTTCTCTATGTCTGTGAATCTGTTTCATAAATAAATTCATTTGTGTCATATTTCAGATTCCACATATATGCAATACCATATGGTATTGGTCTTTCTCTTCCTGACTTATTTCATTTAGTATGATAATCTCTTGTTCCATCCATGTTGCTGCAGATGGCATTATTTCATTCTTTTTATGGCTGAGTCGTATTCCTTTGTGTGTTGTTGTTTAGTCGCTAAGTTGTGTCTGACTCTTTGCAACCCCGTGGACTGCAGCCTTCCAGGCCTCCCTGTCCCTCTCTATCTCCCAGAGTTTGCCCAAGTTCATGTCCATTGAGTTGGTGATGCTATCCAGCCATCTCATTCCATTGTATGTGTGTGTGTGTCCATTCATCTGCCAATGGGCATTTAGGTTGCCTTCATGTCTTTATTGTGAATAAGGCTGCTATGAACATAGAGGGTGTATGTACCTTATAAATGATCATTTTGTCTGGATATATGCCTAGGAGTAAGGTTGTTGGATCTTATGGTCACTGTGTATTTAGTTTTTTGAGGAACTTCCATACTGTTCTCCATAGTGGCTCCATCTATTTACATTCCCACTGCAAAATTGTGTACATTAAGCAGTAACTCCCCGTTCTCTCCTTCCCCAGCCCCTAGGGAAGTTCTGCTCTCTGTCTCCATGAATTTGATTTCTCTAGGTAACTCTTTTAAGTGGAATCATAGAGTATTTGTCTTTTTGTGACTTACTTAGCATAATACCTTCAAGGTTCATCTATGCTTATTTCAGAATTTCCTTCCTTTTTAAAGCTGAATGATATTCTGTTGCATGTCTATATCCCATTTTATTTATCCATTTATCTTTTGATAGGCATTTGGGTTGCTTTTAGCTATTGTGAATGCTGCTGCTTATAAATGCATGTTACAGTTATCTCCTCAAGGTCCTCTTTAAATTCTTTTTGGTATATACCCAGAAGTAGAATTGCTGATTTTTTTTTTTTTAGAATTGCTGAATTTTATGGTCATTCTTTTTAATGTTTTGAGAAGCTTCCATACTGTTTTTCATAGCAGCTATCCCATCTTACATTCTTATCAACAGTGCACAGGGATCAAATTTCTTCACAGCCTGCCAACCATTGTCATTGTCTATTTTTTCTAGTAGCCATACTCGTGGGTATGAGATGGTTTCATTGTGCATTTCCCTGATGTCAGTTTCTTTTTCTTGACTTGATCCCTTATCTTCAATCCTCCTCTCTTGCTGTAGCTCTTAACAAGTCTGTCAGTTTCTTGAAGGTTTTTGTTTTCCAAGTGTACCAAAGCAATTTTTTATTGGCTCTCTACAGATTTTGGAGGCCAAAGACTTTTCTGACAGCTTGTTATAAAGTTTCATTTAGGCAGTCAGTTTCTACATGAAGCAGTAGAATAGCTGATTCAGGAGAGTGAAGGTGAGAAAGCCGATTCAGTTTAGCTCTAGAATGTCTGCTCCTCAGAGCTATCTTTGAAGTAGGTTTGCCTTCTTATAGTGAATATTTGTTAAGATTTTAGGTATTGCTTTTTATAATGTTGGCAAATTTTGGTGTTTTCCAAGAGGCTCTGAGTGACTGAAGTGTGGCTGGTGGTCTTTAAAACCTTCCATCTCCTATGGGCTTCCCGGTTAGCTCAGCAGGTAAAGAATCTGCCTTTCGTACAGGAGACACAGGTGTGATTCTGAATCAGAAAGATCCCCTGGAGAAGGAAGTGGCAACCCACTCCAGTGTTCTTGCCTTAAAAACCCCATTGACAGAGGAGACTGGCTGGCTAATGCCCAAAGAGTCTGACATGACTGAATACGAGTGTGCACACACGCATGCACACACACACACACACAAATGTATTATGAAGGAAGGCGTCCTGTGAACATCTAAGGGAAATCACTCCAGGAAGAGTGCACAGTAAGTGCAAAACCCGAAGGCAGGATCTTGCCTGGCGTCCCCTGACCACAGCAAGGAGGCCAGTGGAGCTGGAGCACTGCTAAGAGAGGGGTGGGAATACAGGTGGTAACCGTGGTGATTAAAGGGGCTGTTCCTTTCCTAGGGTTGCCATAGCAAGTACCACAAACCGAGAGGCTTAAAACAATGAAGATGTGCTGTCTCACAGTTCTGGAGGTTAGATGGTCAAAAGCAAGATGTTGGCAGAGTGGGTTCCTTCCAGAGCGGTGAGGGGGCGTCCATCCCATGGTTTTCGCTAGCTTCTGGGGGCTGTGGGCAATCCTCGGCATTCCTTGGCTTGTGGACACATCACTCCAGCACGTGCCTCTGTCTCCCCATGGTATGCACCCTGTTCATGTCTGTGTCCTAATTTCTCTCTTCTTATCCAGATACCAGTCATACTGGGTTAAGGGCCCTCCCTACTTCAGTATGACCTCATCTTAAGTAATTACATCAGTAGCCTCCCTATGTCCCCAAATAATCCGCATGTTCTGAGGTACTGGGGTTCGGGCTTCAACAAATCTTTTCAGGAAACACAATTCAACCAATAACAAAGGGCAACACTTTGCTGAACTAGGGAGTTTAAAAATGCATTATTTAACCATAAGAGAGCAGAGCCCTCATACTGGATAGAGGTCCAGAGACCATACAACTGCAGCTTCCCTGAAGCCTAGAAGTTTAAGGGTCTGGGAACCAGAGTAATCAATGAAACCAGGAGTCAAAGGCCAAAGGAACACTTGGCAAGCCCACAGACCCCTACCTATATGAGTCACGGGAAGAGAAGGGGGGGTGGTCCACTGTTCCAACATGTACCAGAGCCTATTCTTTAACCAGTGGGCTGAAGTGTGGCATGGTAGAGTAGATGTCAGGAGCAAGGACTGCTTAGGTTCAAATTCAAGTGCTATGTGATTTTAGGCAAGTTACTTTTCCTCTTTGTTTCTTGGTTTCTTTATCTGAAAATTGAGGAAACAATATAATCTGTCTCAAAGGGTTAGCATGAGGATTATATCTATCAACCCAGGAAAAGAGCTTAGGACCTTAGTGGGGTGCCTGGCCCATCATCACTGGCCCCCACAGGTTAGTAGATATTGTCCCTGGCTGGGGCCAGGAGTTGGTCCTGCTCGGTTGCTCCTTTCCAAGTGGGAAGATGGTTAATTCAAATAGAAGTTGAAAAGAGGTTAATGAAGACAGAGATGTTATTTTCAGAGGCTTGAGCAGAGTGAAGGGAACCAATAGAGGATTATGAAACTCCCAGAGACCAGCAAGAGCAGGATGCTGGAAGAGGGGAGAGGGGGGTTGTGAATATGAGTGTGGAGGGACTGAGGCCGCCTTACAGGTGCTGTAGCCGTGGGGAGAGAGCAGTGCTGCCAAATCAAGGCTGGCAGGGAGCGGGTGAAGGAGCAGCGCCTTCTGCCTCCCTCTCCTCCAGCTTCCCATTCTCTGCTGGTAATTTCCCATTCCTCTGCTGCTGATTTCCCATTCCTGTTGGTGATTTCCCAGCACTCATTTTCCCCTGACTGAACCCAACTGTAAGTCAAAGGACAGAGGAATCCAGCAGATCCCAGGTCCTAGAAGGATAGGAGATGGATCTAGGGTAAATACAGAATTAACAACCCCTCTACCCAACAAAGGGGCTTCCCAGGTGGCATCGGTAGTAAAGAGTCCACCTGCAATGCAGGAGATGCAAGAAATGAGGGCTCAGTCCTGGGGTCAGGAAGATCCCCTGGAGGAGGAAATGGCAATCCACTTCAGTATTCTTACCTGGAGAATTCCATGGACAGAGGAGCCTGGTAGGCTACAGCCTATAGGGTTGCAAAAAGTCGGAGTGAGTACACAGACACACACACACCCCACAAAGACTGTTTCTTATTGGGGATCCAGGGCAACATATTGAAAGTGGTGTTTGTTCCCCTGAGCCACATCAGCTGGGAAGGGAGGATATCACAGCTGGAGCTCACCCCAAATTTCACGTGCTCCCTATGGAGCAGCTCAGGGTCTCCTGACGACTTTGGGCCAGTGGACTGGCAGCAGAGAGGACGTGTCACATTCTGGCCCAAGCAGTTAGGAGCCAGTGGGACTCCTCCACCTCTCTCTCCCTCTCACACAGAGAGACTGTGGAAGCCACAATTTCAAGACAGTGCAGCTTCAAGATGAAAGAGGAATGCCCAGCCTGCATCAGATTTAGCCTAAGTAAAAAGAAATCCTTTCCTGGGGTAAGCCTGTGAGACTTGGGGATGGAGTATACCCTATCAATCCTGACATACAGAAGAAGATGAGGACTGCCCTGATGGTCCAGGGGCTAAGACTGCGCTTGCAATGCAGGGGACCCAAGTTCAATCCTTGGTCAGGGAGCTATATCCCACAAGCTGCAATTAAGAGTTTGTGTGCCACAACTAACACCTTGAGCACCCAGATAAATAAACATTAAAAAAAAAAAGGAGGAGATGACCCAGGCCAGGAGGTGCCCTAGGGAGTGGAGGAAATGTCCCTGATGAGACTTGGAAATACGTTGAAAAGAATTTAAAAGAAAAAAATCACCCCACCCACCTCTATCCCAGAAGGCCCCTGGACGTCGACTATTTCCTGGGATCCTAACTGTGTCCTCCGAGTGAGTGGGCCTCAAGAAGGAGCGCTTAGGGGCAAGGAGTAGGGGGACTGAAGGTGCGAAGTGGGGATGAGGAGCGATAAACCAGGGTCTCAGTTTCCTGGGTGGGGAGGGTAGAAGTAGGAGGGGGGAGGGGCACATCCCCCAGAGTCCTCAGCCTGGCAAAGGCTCCAATTAGAAATGATGCATTTCAACAATGAAGCATTTTTTCTTTTAGGGAGCTGAGGTGCTGAGGTAAATATCATAGCCTTTGAAGATCTGCTTGTGCCATGAACATCAAAGGGTAAGGAGGGTCCCTCTGAAATTTAAATGTAAGGCTTTACCTCTCAAGAGCTTGCTGCTGTTTCAAATTAATGCCTAGAACATCACAGGATTCACAGAGGAAGCAGGAGGCCAGATGCATGAGCTATGCCCAGAGGGAGCAGGCCACTGGGGCAAGTCCAGGGGGTGAGCCCCCACATGGGCCAGCATTAGGACAGCTGGGCCCACGTCTGGTCAGATCCTAGAGTCTACGGGGACCCAGGGGTTGGTGGTGGGGCTCCTGGCCCTAGAAGCCCCACACAGAGAGATTCAGACCCAGAGACAGAGGTCTGTCAGCAGGACCTGCTAGCTCAGTCAGCCTTGGCCTGGGTCTTGGGGCCGAGAACTTGGTTGGGGACCTCACAGGACCCTGACATGGGCAGTGGGCGATGTCACATGGAGAAAGTGAGGTGAGGCTGAGAGAAGGCACCAGGAGTGGACAATTCTCAGCCGACTGTGGGAGCTGGATCAGATCCCTGCCCAGTGGGGAAATGCGAGGCTCAGCTGGCAGATCTCTCAGTCTCCTAACTGAGACATTGAGTGCACAGCCATTGCCTCAACACAGCCATCAGAACCGGGGTACTGATGCAGAAAAGGTGGGAAGCATAAAAGATGCAAATGCTTAGGCCACACCCCAAACCGCTTCAGTCAGAGTCCTGGTGGCAGCCAGGCATGTATAAAGTGCCCCAGTGATTCTCAAGTGCAGTCAGGCTATGTGAGGCCAGGGGTTCTCAGGGTGTGGCCCCCGGGCCAGCAGCAGCACCTAGAAACTTGTTGAGAATGCAGATTCTCAGGCCCTGCCCTATTGCATCACAAACTCTGGGGCTGGGACCTGGTGAGCTGTTTCAGTGAGTCCTCCAGGTGATTCTCATGCACACTGAGGTTGGAGAACTGCAGCATTTTGGAGGCAGAAAGAACCACCTGTCTGTCTGTCTCTCCCCTGTGCAGACCGACTCTCCCTCTGCAGTGATAGTCATAGTAGCAGATGCTGTGTTCTGGCCACAGAGAGCTCTGATGGTCCCATCCACTCTCTGAGGCAGGGGCTTTATTTTTCTCTCTAACATCATCTGGAAATAGCCCGGCAAGTGACGATGCAAAGAAAGGAGGGGACGGACGGCTGTGTTGTGTGTTGGAGGCTCTGTCTTCTCCTCAAGCCCTTGAGGTCTTTAAAGGGCAGCATCACTCTGGCAGGTTCCGGGTGGGTTGCTAAGGGAGGCTAAACTGCTCTGCTTGTCCCCAATGGGCTGTGCCTTTGAAAGAGGCCCAGCTGTTCCATTTCAGCTCAGCTTCAATTTCCCTCCCAGCCGGGTAGCCCCCTGCCTGATTTGGAGCAGATGATCTGGGAGCTGCAGACTCTGCACCCCTTTTCGGGACTGAGGGCCCCTTCTGCCCTGATCAGAGAGATACAGAAAGAAGTGCCAAGGAGCACAGTGAGGCCTGGGAAACTGCCTTCCTTGGTCTCCCCACACCAAACGCACAATGAGGCAGGGAAGGGTAGCCAAGGAGGAGGGAGTATGAATCCATTGTCTCCAGAAAGTTCTATCAGCACTGTATGAGTCAATGTTCTCTGGAGAAACAGAACCAAGAGGAGATTCTATATGTATAAGATATTCTGAGAGAATAATACATAGGAACAAAGGAAAGTGAAGAAGAGAAACAGAATTCCAGTAATATTGGAATTCCTGATGCCAGGAAATTTCAGCTCTCCCCTTCTTGTGATTTTATTATAAGAGCAATTCAATTCCAGCAGTTTGCTTGATATGTGTATATTAGATTTCTGTTGTCAGCTCCTCTCAAGGCCTGAGTTTTACCAGGAAGGCACCGGGTGGGGTGGGGGCGGGGCAGGCAAGGCCCCCAGGCCCACCATGCCAGGAGCCACCAGGCTGGCATCAGAAGTGAGCTCCTTCCCAAATCCAGTGCCCTTGCCCTTTTCCCTCACTCGTCCTAGCTCTGGGTAGTAATCCCAGTATTTGGCCACAAATGGAAGTTTTGATTTTGGAGACTCAAAAATATAATTGCTCACTGGCTCCTTTGTTTGCTCATTTATTAAACCAACAGTGATTGGAAGCCTACTGGGTGCCTAATGTTGTGATCAGCGCTGGAAGGGGCAGCAGATGAAGCTTTGTCCCTGTGGGGCTGACTGTCAGGCCAGAAAGACAAATGCTAAGAAAGCAATAACTTGACTGATGAGTCTTGGAGAAGCAGAAGTATGGGTGTGTCGGTGTACGTAGCTGCAGGATCTGGAGCAGAGGCTTTAACTGAAGACCAAAGATGAATACAATTCAGACTGCAGAGAGAAAGAGAGAGAGAATGTATATATTAGAGAAGGGAACATCATCTCATATAGAGAGCAGCATGTGCTCCAACACTCATATCCGTTCAGTAAATGCTTGTTCAAAGTCTATTAGGAAGCAGGCACAGGCTAGTCATCAGGGATTATGGAGATAAACTCACCATCCTTCCCTCAAGGAATCAACCCTAACAGGGAAGGAACCAGACAAGTTAGGGGACGGTGACCCCACAAAGTGATGCACTCTATGCGGTATACAGCAGGATGTTCAATCCAACCAGAGTGGATAAATAAGCCTTCCAGGAGGGGTGGTGCCTGCCTGAGATGGATTTTGAAAGACAAGTAGACATTTGCCAGTGAAAGAAGCAATCAGAGCAAGCCAGGAAGAGAGATCAGCCAGGGAAAAGCAGAGAGGTAAGGGAACACAGGATGATGCTTCAAATGATTATTAGATGCCCAGGTTAGCCCATATAATTTAATACAGACCTGAAATACTACACAGTTACAAAGAATAACAGTAGAAATAATTTTATAGTGGAGTAGCATCCTTAGTATCTTTCATTGAGTCCCATGCACCAATTTTTCTTCCAGGGTGAGAACAGATAGCTATTTCTCCAGTGGAACACAGGATGAAACAGTTGGCTCACATCTGAAGATTTGTGCTGCATGAAAAAAAATACGTCTTTAAACTAGAATGAAATTCAGGGCACTGAGGTGTTTTCACCATTAGTCTAAGAAGCAGAAGGAATTGAGATGGACCAACAGATCTCCAGATTTATGTCTCATAGTTTTAGTTCTCTCTGGGGCAAGGCTAACTGAGAAGAAAGACAGGCAATTGTCTACACATTTAAATTGTTGTTCTCTCTTTGTTTCTCTTCTCTTTGACCACCGAGGTATGAACATTACATATGATGCAATTTTACTATTTGCAGAAAGTGATACTCACTTAGTCGTGTCCAACTCTTAGCAATACATGAACTGTAGCCTGCCAGGCTCCTCTGTCCATAGAATTCATCAGGCAAGAATACTGAAGTGGGTAGTCATTCCCTTCTCCAGGAATCAAACCCAGGTCTCTTGCATTGCAGGCAGATTTTTACTATCTGAGCCATCAAGGAAGCTCTTTGCAAGAGGCACACATAACCTCTTGGAAGAATACATGCTGGAACCAGAATGCCAGTTCCACTTTCTGTGTATCCTTGAGCAAATTACTTCTCTTTTCCTCAGTCTCCTCATCTGTAAAACAGTAATAAGACATGAGAAATAAATAAGTCGACAAACATAAAGTGCTTTAGCACGTGATTGCACATCGGAAACACTCTTTTAAATGAGAGCCTTCGTCATTGTTTTCATCGGTCTATTATTTTAATGTGGACCATTCGTTTTTTCAAGCCTTTATTAAATTTGTTTCAATATTGCTTCTACTTTATGGTTTGATTTTTGGCCATGAAGCATGTGGGATCTTAACTCCCTGACCAGGGATCAAACACAAACTCCCTGCATTGGGGAGGCAAAGTCTTAGCCACTGGACCACCAGGGAAGTCCCTTCATTTGTTATTTTAAATAGTCTTAGAGTAGCAGAATTACCACCTTTCAGACACCTTTCTCTGTTTCTGTGGGAGAGGCAGGAGGGAGCCCATTTTTGCCCGCAGGAGCCATTGTTGAAGGGATGGGGGAGGAAGATAGGAGACCAAGCCTAGGTCGGGGTTTGAAGAGTTGGGGGGTAGATTTGAGGGGTATGGAACTCCAGAATGAGAACTCGCCCTCATGCCACCTCTGGATCAGGGCTCCAGTAGAGATCAAGTATGTCTCATTCCTTGATGTGGGCAGTAAGGGGCGGATAAGGTCAGTTGGCCGAGGTACTCCCAGCATCTCTTCATTTGGCCCGTATCTGGGGCAGTTTTGCCCAGAACAAAACACTTTGTCAGGCCTGGCCAGAGGTAACCCCATAGGACGTGGGTTTGTCTTTGATGTGTAACTCATTCCCCAACCCTCTCCAATATCCAGTTTGTCTGGTCTTAGCCCCGCAAGTCTAGGATCTTTGTCCCATGAACTCAGCTGTGGCTCCCTCTGACCTGTTCCTCCCTCCCCCAGCCCATCAAGACCCCAGGCCATATCCTTCCTCCCCGCTCAGACCCTTCAGCCTGAAGTCTTGCTACTCAAGGTGACTTCAGCAGCCTTGACACCACCTGGAAGCTTGTTCAAAATGCAGAATCCTATTGAACAAAATCTGAATTTAATAATTAATAAGATCCCCGTGTAACATTATTTGCATGTTACAGTTTGAGAGACACTGACTTAAACCTACAAGATGGATTCCTCTTCCGACCTCTCTCCCATGGTCATTGCAAACCATCTGAAAACTGGCCTCACCAGCTGTGCCCAGAGAATTATCACCTTCTTACTATTGTGCTGGAGTTCATCTCACACTATCAGCCTCTCCATCCACTATACATCAGCTGCCTTTCTGCCCTACCAGTCTTGAGAGCACACCCCCTTTCCCTTGAATTTCCCATGGCAGCACACAGAACCTCTATTGAAGCCCTGGGCTACTATACTGCAGCACAGCAAAAAATAATAATATTATTGTTATACTTGAAAACAGGGGCTCCCAACCTCCAGGATCTAATGCCTGTAGATCTGAGGTGGAGCTGATGTAATAATAATAGATATAAAGTGCACATTAAATGTAACACACTTGAATCATACCAAACTCTCCCCTGCTTCCTGTCCCAGTCCATGGAAAAATTGTCTTCCATGAAACTCATTCCTGGTGCCAAAAAATTTAGGGACTGCTGCTTTAAAATATATTTTTAATTAAAGTATCACATCAAAGTTTAAAAAGTCAATGAAAACTAAAAAATACTAAAACACAGTAATGTCTTGTTCACCTCCATCCCTACTTTCCTTCAGAAAGTCAACCATTCTAGGTTTTTTTCAGGTAAAACTTCCATGGGCTTCTCAGGTAGCTCAGTGGTAAAGAATCTGCCTGCCAATGCAGGAGACACAAGTTTGATCCCTGGGTTGGGAAGATCCTCTGGGGAAGGAAACAGAAACCCACTCCAGTATTCTGGCCTGGGAAATCTCATGGACAGAGGACCATGGTGGGCTACAGTCCATGGGGTCTCAAAAGAGTTGGATACAACTGGGTGGCTAAGCAACAATCAGATTCCATAGACTGCCATTTCTTAATTCAAACATTTAAAAACTTTTCTTCTTGGCTTCCTATTTTGGTACATGAGGTTTTAAAAATCCATCCCTTCATCCATTTCCCAAATATAGTTTTAACACAATCTTTGGTCAAACCAATATTTGGTGTTTTCAATACTCAAGGTTTTCCTGCAATCGAGAAACATGTCTTTCTGTTTGGGCAAATTTTCTCATATTATTTTTTTAACAGTTTCATCCTCTGCACTGCATTCTCTATTTTCTCCATCTCCAGAGTGTTCATTCACTCATCTTATTATTTTTATATCAATCTTACCCACTGCAGAGATATCCAGTGTTTCAGATCATATAGTCACTTTTATGTAAGTTTTAATTTTTCTGTAGTTAATTGTATCATTTGATCACTTTTCTTTGAACATAAGACTAAGGAGCCTGTAGCCCACCAGGCTCCTCAGTCCATGGGATTTTCCAGGCATGAATACTGGAGTGGGTTGCCATTTCCTTTTCCAGGGGATCTTCCCAACCCAGGGATCGAATCCAGGTCTCTTGCATTGTAGGCAGACGCTTTACTGTCTGAGCTACCAGGGAAGCATATATTCACTTTTATGTAACTTTTACTTTTTCTGTAGTTAATTGTATCATTTGATCACTTTTCTTTGAACATATGACTAAGTTTCCCACATCATATCTTAGCTCTGTACAATGTTCTTTGCACACAATCTTCTACTTGGTTATAGTGATCAGACAATTTGTCATTTCCCACCAGTCTTAGGTTGGGCTGCTATAACATATTACCATAAACTTGGTGGCTTAATAGGGCTTCCCAGGTAGCACAATGGTAAAAAAATCTGCCTGCCAATGCGGGTGACGAAAGATACTTGGGTTCAATCCCTGGGTTGGGAAGATCCCCTGGAGTAGGATATGGCAACCCACTCCAGTATTCTTGCCTGAAAAATTCCGTGGATAGAGGAGCCTGGCAGGCTACAGTCCATGGGGTGGTAAAGGGCAGGACATGACTGAACAGCTGGGCACACACACATAAGTGGTGGCTTAAACAATGGACATTTATCGTAGCTCTGGCGGCTGGGAAGTCCATGATCAGGGTGCCAGCAGATGTAGGTCTGCTGAGATCTTTCTTCCTAGTTTGCAGATGGCGGTCTTCTTGTATCTACCTATTACAGAAAACAGCGAGAAGAAAGTAAACACTCATGTTTCCTTAAAAGGGCACTGACCCCACTCATGGGGCTTCACTCTCATGACTTGATCACTTTGCAGGGGCTCTACCTCCAAATGCCATTAGAGTGGGGCTTAGGATTCCAACAGACGAATTTTGAGGGGACAAACATTCAGTCTCTTCAAATATTCTCTATTTTCCAACTACCCAACTGTAAATCTAGGATCTTTCTGCACCACCCTTCCATCAGTTCCTTTTCACTCTCTCCTGTGAATCTCATTTCCTGATTTTCCTCTTTTTTTACTTCCTCATTTCAACTAAGAAATATCTTCCAGTAATTTCCTGATACAAGATACACTGAGATAAATTTTTTGAGACTTTGGATGTTTGAAACTGTCTTTATGTACACATGTCCACACATAATGGTTCGGCTAGGTACAGAAATCTAGATTGCAAATTATTTTTTTTCCTCACAATTCTGAAGACATGCTCTACTGTATTTAAGTTTCTAGTGTTGCTGTCCAATGCTATCTTTAGTCCTTATTTTTGGGGTATGACTTTTCCCCCCTTCATCTCTCAAGAAGGTTTTAGTGTTTTTCCAGTGTCTCGCCATTTCAAAAAGATGCATTTTTATTCACTGTGTTGGGCATTCCAAGGGTCTTTTTAATCAGGAAGCATATTAGTTTAGGGAATGCACTTCCATTTGGGAAACTTCTTGTATAATTTCTTTAGTAATCGTCGCTATATTGTATTAACTATTTCCTCTTGATCTGGAATTCTCATTCTTTGGAAGATGATCCTTCTGGGTGAGTTTCCTAATTTTTAAAACTTTTTTATTCAACTTATCTTCTTGCCTTTTTCCTACTTTCTGATAAACGTATTTCACCTTCTCTTACAATTTTAAAGATTAGTTTTATATTTTGGCTTTCATATTTTTCATTTCCTAGAGCTTCTTTTTTTACTTTTTCCTCTAAACATTCTGATGATACTTGACTGCTTGTTTTTATTTAAGACTGAAAATCTCAAAGCTGATTGGAAGCTCAAAACTAATTAGAATCTCTGAAGTGAGGCAAGGGTGCTTGTCTATTGGTGGGTTCAACTCATGGGTGGTTTAAGGGGATACCTGATTATTTCCTAGAGAATTCCTAGTCAGTATCTGTAGACCTGTTCTGAAGATGAACAAGAAAGAGGGCTGAGGATATCACCATTCGGATTTCACTTTGTCCCTGTTTTTAGCATCTCAGCCACACTCACCCTCCTCTCTGCGTGTCCTTGAATCCAGGGCCTCACAGAGTAATTTATTTTCTAGAATTTACATCTCATGTCTCCACTGGAGGAAAGGTTGAAGGTGGTTTCTTCGGTGTCTCTGATTAATTTCTTCTAGAATTTATACCTTATGTCTACTCTGGAAGTGGAATTTGGGGTGGTTGCCTGGACCTCTCTGATTAATTTTTTCTAGAATTTATATCTCATATCCACACTGGATGTTGTTGCCAAAAGTTAAACCTGGCAGTTCTAATTGCTCCTTACTCTTTCAAAGATATCTTCCATTTTAACACACAACCACAGCCTCCCTTCTTGCATTCCCAGTGACCTTCATCCCAGAGCAGGATCTTTCTGTTCTGGGATTGCACTGGATCCTCTTCAGTACCCCCATCTCCGGCACACAGGTTTACCCCCTTGGATTCTGCCAAGTGGTCAGCCATACCTCCTATTTCCTTGTTTGCCAAGTGTAATTGTGTTGTTCCCATTCCTTTCTGCCTCTAAAAGTCTTTCATTTTTGTATAGTGCTTCAGAGCTCCTTTCTATCTACGAGATGGGATACTGCCCAATTCAAATTGATTTTTGTGCAAATAAACTCTAAGTATCTTTAATATGCCTCAGTTTATCTTCTAACATTAGTAAACAGTAGAAGATATTCTTGGCTCTCATATTTACCCACTGCCCTGATTTATCTGGCTCTCGGGTGGGAAAGTAGTCTGATGATTATTACTGTCCGAGAGCTTCCGTATTATAATATTTCCCACAGACAACTTTCTGTGAGTCCCCAGTGGGCACTGAATAAAATAAAAACTCAGCCTGACATGTAAAGCCCTTCAAATCAGTCTAGGGGCCTTTCTAGTTTTTCCTCTCATTTAGCTTTTATTGTTTTCATTCTCCAAACCACCTGGGCTCTTCCCTAGCTCAGGGCTTCTGCTTGATCATGCATGCATGTGTACTTAGCGGTCCAGTCATGTCTGACTCTTTGTGACCCCATGGGTCATAGCCCGCCAGGCTCCTCTGCTTCATGGGATTCTCCAGGCAAGAATACTGGAGTGGGTAGCCGCTCCCTTCTTCAGAGAATCTTTCCAACCCAGGGATCAAACCCCAGTCTCCTGCATTGCAGATAGATTCTTATTGTTTGAGCCACCAGGGAATTTTGTGCTAAACTTCCTCTATCCTCTATCTCCTTCCTCTATCTCCCTTCCTCTATCCCCCGGTGAATTTCTATTCATTCTTCAAGATCCAGTCCAAAAGGCACTTTCTCTGTGAGCCTTGTTTAATTCCCATAAGCAGAATTCACTTTCTATGCTTGGCTGTTCCCCACCATTGAGAACACAGCTCTATTTTAACCCTTGCCATGTCGTAAGGGAATTTGGAGTGTCTGTGTCCACCCCAAGCTATACTATGAGATCTTGTCATGTCTACTAAACACTAAGAATCAATCCAAGGCAACTTAATTTTCTATGTTTTCTATGATTTTCTATGTTTCTGTGTTTATCATCTAAATATAAGACAATATAGGACAGGCCTTTCCTTGTAAGAGGCCGAGGAGGGCATGGAGTCCTGGAGAAGGGACATGCCTCCTTCTGTATTCCCTCTCAGTGTCTCAGTCAGGCTTACTCCAGGCAGCTCAAGCCTCAGGGGCTTATTGACTGAAGCTCAAGAACCAGGCAGTTATAAAAAACTCAGAGCTCCGGGGACTGACTATTCCCTCATCTTCTCTCTCATACAGGCTGCAGCTTTTATCTGCCTGACTGTTGCTCCTCTCTTGGTGAAGTAAGACACCCCTGGGCCCTGCCCAGAGCCCCCAGACCTTTGAGAGTGCCAGTTTGTGCCTAGAGAATTCGTTCTGGAGCCATGAACAGCAGCTCTTTTCACAAACAGCAGGTCAGAGTGCTAGAAAATCAAACTCTCTGGGCTCAGTTCTCAACCAGTGGCTCCGAGGAGTTGATGGGGAGACACCCCAACCCCCTTTCCTCCTGGCTGGGGATATGTCTGAGGTGTACATCTTCCATCTCCCTCCCCTGGATAAGCTCCATCACCCACGTCCATGCACCTTTTCCTGTCTAGCTTTCCTTTCCTGAATCTCTTCCCCACGCCTCTCCTGGAGCTTCCTAGGACTGCTGCCTAAATGTTGGGAGTGCAAATTTGCATTCAGATTCTTGTCTCAGAGTCTGCTTCTGAGGGAACCCAAACTAAGAAACCTGGCAACCTTGTTCTCTGGAACTTTCTCTCTGTCCTCTTGCTACCATTTGGTTTATCCTTTCTTCTAATCTCTGGAACCTTTTAAAAAAACTTCACAGCTCTGCTCTTTCATGTCTTTTGCTTGTGTATTTTCAGAATTATTTCTACTTTTCATAACTTGCACCACCTTTACCTCGAGCTACCATATGCTGTGTCTTTATATCTCGATTCGTTTGCTATTCCCACTGCTAACTGCTTCATTCTTCTGATTTCTCAGTTCAAATCCCACAGGAAAGAATTTGAGGGCCCAGCTCGTCTTTGTTGCATAGGACACTAGCCAGCCCGTGGATTGGCTGCACTCAGGTCAGCTGATCATGGCTAGTCCAATCAGCTGTCCCAGAGGAGGGAGATTGTGTAGGAAACTTTTATATGGACAAATGATGCTTTCTCAGTTTTCCTGTACTTTTTTTCCTTTTTTCTTTTATTTTGGCCACACTCCCTGGCATATGGAGATCTTAGTTCCCCAATCAGGGATCAAACCCTTGCCCCTGATCATGGAAGAGTGGAGTCCTAACCACTGGACCGCCAGGGAATTCCTTCTTAATTTTATTTTGTTTACTTTTTAATTAGTTAATCAAGGCCATGCAGCTCGGCATACGGATCTTAGTTCCCTGACCAGGGATCGAACCCATGTCCCAGCAGTGGGACACAGTCTTAACCACTGGACTGCCAGGGAAGCCCCTCTCAATTTTGTTTTAAATGTAACTTCAACTTCTCCTTCCCAATCAGAGTGTTCCACTAAGTCACTCCTATGCTGACATTCTGAAGCTACCACAGGTTTGTATAAATTAAGACGTGGCCACCTAGGAACTGGCCCTCAGTCAGGCTGTGGGAAAGATCTTTTCTGGGAAAAGTCTGTGTGTGTGTATGTGCTAAGTCACTTCAGTCATGTCTGACTCCTTGTGACGCTATGGTTCTGTAGCCTGGCCAGGCTCCTCTGTCCATGGCATTCCCCAGGCAAGAATACAGCAGTGGGTTGACATACCGTCTTCCAGGGGATCTTCCTCACCCAGGGATCAAACTTTTGTCTCTTGTCTTCTGCATTGGCAGGCTAGTTCTTTACCCCTAGTGCCACCTGGGAAGCCCAAAAGGCTGTGGACATGAGGCCAATTTATTTTGACAAGTTTAATACCCCTAGCTTTCTATGAAAAAAAAAGTTTTCTGTTTTAATGGTTACAAAAGAGCTTGGAAAATAAAGAAAAGCACGAAGGAAGAAAATAAAAGCCACAGGAAATCCCAACACTCTGAGATAATCACTCCTTGCATTTTAGGGCCTTCCCTTCTGTGCATGTGTCTCTACTTTTAGAGGGAAATATTTCTTCCCATAATAAGAAAACTGTCCTACATATGCTGCTTTTTCTACCTGCTTTTTTTCCACCTTATCACTGAACATTTTTCCGTGCCATTAAATATGTCCGAACGGCCTCATTTTAGGTCAGCCTGGCCTTCAGACACCAGGCCTCCCGCCCTGAGGGGCTGAATTCTCAGCCCACCCCTTCCCAGGACACTCAGCTGTGAAAGGCACCGATTTACACACGTGAACCTAATGAGCTCACCCTGCTTCCTGCTGCAAAATTTCAGCTAAACCTACGCTGACGGCTGCCATGTGGGGCCTGGGCTGTCTACCACAGCAGGAGCATCCCCCAGGGCTGTAGACTCTCTGGGGAAATCACCAGTCAGCCCTCCACAGTTTCTTCATTCCCCACATACTCTCTGCAAAGCCAGCTGAGGACACTGTAAACACGAATCATCAAAAACTCAGAAATAGAAGCTCCCTTAGGAGGTTGCTCCAGCCCCCACGAGCAGAAAGGGGTAGAAGCTCCCTTAGGAGGTTGCTCCAGCCCCCACGAGCAGAAAGGGGTAGAAGCTCCCTTAGGAGGTTGCTCCAGCCCCCACGAGCAGAAAGGGGTAGAAGCTCCCTTAGGAGGTTGCTCCAGCCCCCACGAGCAGAAAGGAGGAACCAGGCAGAGAGGGGGGAAGTGACGTGCTCATACTCAGCCAGGGAGCAGGTGGCAAGGTGAGGACTCACGCTTGTGTACTTGTGGCCAAGCCCAGTCTCCACTTTCTGAGACTCCAACGCCTGTCGCCAGCTGGGGGCTCTCCCCTTGGGCCCATGTACCCTTCAAGGCAAGGTCCCATGGCATTCCCAAGCCCCAGATGGAACTTGCAAACCTAAAGCCCCTGCCCTAGAATCAACCCTGGGGGATGTGGCTACTGCCCCAGCCTCCTCCTGGACCAAGCCCTGGTTTCACATCCCTGAGTGTGGCGTGATTAGAACAGCTGCCCCGCTGGCTGGCTGTGGCGGCATGCCTTGGAGCTGAGTAAACTTTGCAGCATCATCAGGCCTTCCTGTCTCTAGGGCCTGTGCTGGGGAGGTGTCTGGGCTCTGGAGAAGCAGCAGAGAAGGAGGTGACAGCTTTGCAGATTGTCACTAAATCACTAAGACCTGATTCAGGTCTGCAGGTTGAGTCACAGGGCAGACTGCAGGGGTTAGTTAGAGTAACCCCGAGAGTCCTGAACACCTCTGCCCTCCCCGATGCTCTGTCCTTCAGAGACACCCTCAGGGTGGACCCCCAGGCTGCGTTGGGAGTTTCTGGTTACCAGGGGAATCTAGGGGACGCTTTGCCCCTGCATGATGGGAGAATTTGCCTCAGGGAGCAGATCTTCCAGCTGAAAGCCAGCTCACTCGGTGTGAAACTGGAGAAGGATTATCCCAGCTCCCCGTCTGCCATTCTGAGGAGTCCTGGGCTCCCGCCTGACTACAGAGCCCTGGGGCTTTTCACTGAAGCAGCAAGAATGGAATACCCAGGAGGCCTTATTTTCCCCTTTTTCCTGAGCCTGAGCCCCAGCCTCAGGGCTCCCCCAGGGAGAGGAGGTGCCCCTCGAAATCTGGCAGCCAAGCACTTCCTTCCCTCCCACCGCTCTGCCTCAGACATGCAGGCTGCATTCATCCACTGTCTAGCTGGGGTCTCTCTTCCAGGGGGAACATTTGGTAGACGTGAGCCTCCTCCAAGCATAGACCCCTTTAGCTCTCTTTCTGCATCTTAAAGCACATGTTGCCCTGTTTCATCTTCAATCCACTCGCTTGCCCTGCAGATTTTATGTGGCAAGCAGGACCAAAAAATTCCTGCTGGCTGCCTTGTTTGGGGAAAACACACTCAGTTTTCTTACTGCCTTAGAAACCAGAGGAGTAAGACAATGACTGACCCTGGGGAAATGACAGGTGTGCAAACTCTCCAGTTTAATAATGATTGTGGATCATTCCTGATTTTCTTGATTGGGAGCAAAGCCCAAGTTCCACCAACCCTTCTCTCAAGCATCCTCACCATCAGGAACTCTCTGCTGACTGCTGACTCCCATCTCTGGGCTAGGAAAATAGAATTCTTACTCTGTAATTTCTTTGGGTTTAGACAGACCACTGTGATTTCCACGCTGCTAAAGAGGGTATCCACGTTCATCCCTGCAAACTCGCAAATGCAGAGTGCTTCCACCGTCACTGCTGGGAAAGGAAGGAGAGATGCTGCTGGAGGGGATAATGGTCCTGAGCTTGGCAGCCAAGCAGAGGCAGGGAGAGTTGGAGAGCAAGGTGAAACTAAGGGACAGGGAGATGAGGGGTGAAAGAAGAGAAAAGAATGAGTGTGCACTGGACAGCCAAGCCCCAGACTCACCAAGCCTGCTACATGCACCACCGGGAGAAGGAGCAGGCTCGGCCGAGGGCCACCCTCCCAGCTCTGCTTATGCATGAAGCCAAGAAACCAGCAGGCCCAATTTTCCAGGCAGGACAAGCTATGTAATTTGTGGGACCCCCAGTGCAAAATAAAACTGTGGGACCCCTTACTCAAAAAAAAAAAAAAAAAGAATTTCACAAAGACTGCCGAGTATAAAACCAAATGTAGGGCCCTGCACAATGATTCCAGTGAGACTGGTGTTTTGATGGGTCACTGGGTTGATTGAGCTGCAGTTTATTAAGATTAAAAACAAACTGGGGGGTGACAGGATTAAACTGAGGGATGGAACCTACATCAAAAACAGTTAATTATTGAACACTTGATATATGTCAGGCTCTCTTCTAACTAAGCACCTTCCGTATGTTACCCAATTTAATCTTATGACAGCTGTAGAGGGGAGGTGCTATCATCATCATCACTATCATCTCCCAGATGAGAAAGCCCAGGCACTGAAATGAATATATTGATAAAACCATTAAGTAACCATAATGGAAATGGTTCCTTAACCATTGTGACCATGAGAGTTGAGTAATTTGCTCAAGGACGTAAAGTTTTTAAATGGGAGAGCTGGGATTAGAATGTGGCCCAGAGACTTCCCTGGAATCCAATGGTGAACAATCCACCTGCCAGCGCAGGAGACACGGGTTTGATCCCTGGTCCGGGAAGATCCCACATGCTGTGGAGCTACTAAGCCCGTGCATCAAAGCTGTTGAGCCTGTGCTCTAGGGCCTGTGTTCTGCAACAAAAGCCACCGCAATGAGAAGCCCGCACACTGCAACTAGAGAGTAGCCCTCATTCACTGCAACTAGAGAAAGCCCGTGGGCAGCAACGAAGACCCAGCGTAGCCATAAATAAACAAATAAAAAGAAGTGCAGCTATGAATAAATAAAAAATATGCCCCAGGGCCCAAACCCCTAGCCAGTTGACAACACTGCCTGTCTATAAATATGGAGCACCGCTCAACCAAACAGATCTTCCATACAAGGAACTATCTTACTGTAGAAAGAAGGTTCTGACCGAGTTATTCAGAGAGGCAGGGGCTGGAGATGTTTGAAAAAACGCAAGAGGGCCGTTCGTCAAGGGGAACCCAGCCTCACTGGGGTGCTGGATTAAATAATACCAATCCTAATAACAAGAGTTGCCACTCTCTCAGTAGTTGTGATGAGTCAGGCGCTGCGCCAAGCACTTAATAAGCATCTTTAGGGCCTGGTCCCTGTTTTGCAGAAGGAAAGAAGTCCAAGGATCACAGAGCTTGGAGTTGTCACTCCCCAGGGTCAGGGAAGTCGACTGGAACCCAAACTGCCTGCCTCCAAAGGCCTTGCTTCCAACAGGCTGACTTTTAAGGTCCCTCTCACCTCTAAGATGCTCTAACTCTAAATCTCCACTGGGAACTGATTCTGTACCCACCCATGCTATTTCATTTTAGCCTGTGTTGATATTTTTGCTGAGAGCTTGGAGCCTGCTGGAGGCCCAGGGATCTGTTCCCTGCCTTGAATCAGTCCTCTGGAATGTTGGCCCGAACCCTGGCCAGAGCGTTTCAATTCTTTCTCCTTCACATTTTACAATCTGGGTTTCCGGTAAGCTCTAGTGAAGGCCTGTGCTTCCGATGTTTCATCCTTATTTAAACAGATAGCTTCATGAGTGTGGGCATACTGTCCAAAAAAGCTAGAGAACTTTTTCTCTGAGCCAAAAAAGTCTGTGACAGCCCCTGTAGGCCCCCTACATACGATTGAGTTCTGTTCTGAGAGAGCATTCCTGAGTCCAATTTGTTCTTAAGTCCAGCAAAGCCTAGTTACCCAAATATAGTTGATAATCGGCTATATAGTATTGTACTATAATAGGTTTATAGTACTTTTCACACAATGAGACATAGAAAACAAATGCAAAAAGTTAAAAAAAAATTTTAATCTTAAAGTACAGTACTTTGAAAAGTACATTAGTACCAGCTATATCACTGCTGCTTTTATGCTTGCTTCCAGACATCCTGGGCTTGCACTAAAGATACTGTACTCTGTACAGTCTTATCCAGTAAAGCACACAAAACTACAACTACTTATAAAGGATGCACACGAGTGACAATGTACACCAGACCCCTGAACTAACTTAAAGGACTGGACAAATGAACACATGTTTAAATCTTTGAAAGCAGTTTTAGTTTTATGTGCTAAACTGCATTAGCTTTCTGTGGCTACTATAATCAAGTACCACCAGCTTGGTGGCTTAAAATAACAGAAGCTTACTCAGCGGCAGTTCTAGAGGCCAAAAGTCCAAAATCAAGGCGTCAGCAAGGCCTTGCTCTCTCTGAAGTCTCTAGCGGAGATTCTCGTCCATGCCTTCCTCTTAGCTTCTGGCAGTCAGCAATCCTGGGTGTCCCTTGGCTTATAAACATACCACTCCAATCTCTGCCTCATGGTCACATGGGTCGCTGCTGTTTGTCTCTGTCTGCATGTCTTCTCTCCTTACGTGGACATCAGTCATCAGGGATTAGGTTCAACCCTCCACTTGATTATATCTGCAAAGACCCTATTTCCAAGTAAGATCCCGTTTACAGGTTCTGGAAGTGAGCACTTCAGCATGTCTTTTGGGTAGGAGACAATTCAACCCACAACATCACCCCAAGCTCAGTTGGTGAATATACTGCGGGGGACCCTTCGATAGCATGTCCTGTGTGCTGACTCGCTCACTGTGTAAGCCCCACCTGGACTCTATGAAGCAGGTTCCATGACTATTTCCACCATACAGATGACCAGAGAGGTTAAACAGCCTGTCCGAAGTCACACACAGGTCCTGAGAGCAGTCCTGAGCCCACACGAGAGGGCAGAGCTCAGCATTTCACCCTGACCCTGAGCAGCACTGTCCTCAGCATACAATGAGGCAGGAGAGGAAGTCTAAGTCCCATTGTGTTAAGAACTTTGGACCCACTGAGACCAAAGCCTTCTACAAAGGGAAGCTGTGGCCCCAAACTGGACACCCTGGCTTCATGCTCCTCTCCTTCATGTAAGATAATTTCCCTGAAACCCTCTTTCTCCATCCGTAAGACAAGATCAGAGAAACTGCCTGACCCATCTTGGAGAATGGCTGAGAGGATCAATACCAAGACTTGTGCTCACCTCTTGGAAGCCCCATAGTCATGTTATGAATTCCCATTCCCTTGGCCCTTGCTTCCTTCAGGTCTTTGCTCAAATGCCACTGCCCCTTGAAGCTTCCCCAGCCACTGTATCTAAATGGTGCCATCCACCCTACCACCCCCTTTTATCTCTTTACCTAAATTTCTGATGGTCTCACATACTTATTTGTTTATGGTCTATCCTGCCTGCTTTAGACTGTAAACTCAGAGAGGGCAAGGGCTTTGTCTATTTTGTTTCCCATCTCCACCCTAGTGCCTACAATAGTGCCTGGCACATAACAGGACTCCATAATACTTACCTGAATAGATGAATAGCTTAATGTGAAGTGGCAGTTTTTCCTTATTTACCTGATTGGAATAGAAGAAGAACAGTTTTTCCACTAGAATCTAAGCTCCAAGAAAGCAGAAAACTATGGCCGTCTGATTCATTACTAGAGTCACAACGTCTGGCAGAAAACAAGATCCTTGATCAATATCTGTCAAGTCAATGGATAGGGGAAAGGCTCCTGGACAGACAGAAACCACGCCATTCTGGCTTCTCAGAGGTGAGATGCTAAGGAAGACTGTGACTGGAAGAGAGCTGGACCTTCAAGCATTTTCGAAGGTGGGGGGAAGAAGAGGCACCTTCTAGCTCAGAGGAGCAGAAGGAATGGGCTGTGTGAGCAGTGGGGTGGTGATAGCAAGACTCCTTTGCAAAGTCAGGAGATCTCATTTGAACAAGGTTGGCCTGGAAGGGAGAGAGGCAGGGTGGTTGTATCCGCTCATGAATTACTCAAACGCCAGGTGATGTGAAACGTGTATTCCTCCAAGCGCTGTGCATCAGGGACCTCGTGCAGAAACTATTTAAAGGGTGGAATGATGAGCGTTGCGGCGTCGGGCTGCTCCCCTCCGCCCTGCCCAGTTCCACCCATGTCCTCAGTTTCCACAGAGGCCAGGGCGAGTCTAGAAATAACTGCTTCCCAGGCAGCTAAACCACCTCCGATTTTCTAAGTCTGAATATGCCAGAGGATCCTGTTGTCTCCGTCTTTGGGCCCAGAGGCAGTTTTCCCATCAAACCTAAATCGCTTATAAGAGAAAGTGACGTCTGGGTGATAAGACAGGTGGTCTCCCTGTGTGATGACTCTTTGCTGAGCAGCCTCGCCGGCCCCTCAGGGGGTGCTGCAGGCCCAGGGAGGGGGGCGTTCCCTCCCCTCCAGCATCTGGATGCCAGGAATTCCTTTAACCCAGGTCAAGGCCTCCCATTTCACTTCAGAAGGACAAGGCCTAACATTCAGGCAGCCCCAGGAGAAGCAGCAGGCTGGTTTCAAAGCACAAAGAAGTGCAAATGACTGAGCGAAGACCTCAGTCCCTCAAGGGCAGATTTTAAAGAGCAATGAGAGGAGAGGTGATGTGGTCAGAGAGAGGGAACTCTGTACAAGCCCAGTTCTTCCGCGTACTGCCCATGGGACTTCGAACAAGTTCATTAACCTCTCATCTGTAAAAACACCAGTTTTCTGCTGCGGCCAGATCGAGCTGCCTGCGGCTTCCTCCGCGTGCCAGTCAGTTCCCACCCCAACTCTGGGCATTTCTTTGGCCTGGAAAGTTCCTCTTCCCTTTTTCCACCTGACTCCTCATCTTTCCTCCTTCCTGGACTTCTTCCCAGCATTGGATGGCCGGTGAACACTGCATTCACACAGTAGAGTCAAGCTCACTCTCCTTCCTGCCTTCCTCAGCTCCCACCCCACCACACACACACACATACACACACACACACACACACACACACACATACACACGATGGACCTAGACGGCAGGGTCATTTTCTTGTCCTTCTCCAGGTGCCCAATAAAGAATCAGCAAATCTCTTTTCAATAATTGAGAATTACCTCTAAGAAAACATTTCCAAAATGTGGAAATAAAGCAAGAAAATGACTGCATGTCCTTTCAACGGCATGCTGACGCAGTCAGGCTTACCAAGGGTTATTTAATTCTCTAGGAGAACCTACCCATGTTGACTTTATTGTTTATTATTGGTCAGAGCCCATGCACTGAATGTTACATGTTAACTTGCTGATTTTGCCCTGTAAAGATGGAGGTGCTTTCTTCCTGTTAGAAAAGATAACTTTATTGCCACGTAGAATATTAACCAGTTTCCTGCCTAACCTATGAATCTTATTCTAACATTCTTTTGCCTTTCCCCTCTTGCCTGTTAGTACATCAAATAGTCCATTAATCAGCTTTTCCATCCTTCTGTTTCCCTCAGTATTTAATAAATCTTCAGTAAGACTTGTACTCATTTTATATTTTATGAGGGCCATTTTTTTAAAAAGAGCTGTGTTTTTAACTTTTTAAAAATCATATTTTGACATCTTGCAGGAATTTTTAGAGGTCTAAATAATACCATTCACCAACTGCTGTTTTTTCTTAAGAGTGACGCATTGCTGTAAATGCTTTAATTCCTTATCTCATTGAATCCTCGTCACAACCATATAAAACAGATTTATTTTATAGACAAGGTGTCTAAGGCCCAGAGAGGTTTAGCAGCTTGGCAAAGCCAGGGACACATATCGTGTGCCAGGAAATTTACCGACCTCCTTGTTTAATCCTCATGACAAGCCTATCGCCCAGGGATCAGAACCTTTGTTTTTGTTTATTAGAAAAAGGAGGCTTAATTGCTTGTCCAAGGCACATGGCCAAGTCAGGATTAGAAGCCACACATTTATCTGCCTCTCAATGACCAAGTGACTTAGCTTATGGGGAAGTCTGTCATGTTCCACACATTATAGAAAACTAATTTCTCTTCCACTGGACAGTTTAGCTGTGGGGAGTTGTGGTTGAGATTGGTAGGTAGCCCCATGAAATTACATTCATTTCCCTTCTTCCATAATAATAGATCCCACAATTTTTAGGTGGGCCCTGATCATCCCAAATAAAGATTACATTTCCTTGTCTGCTTTGCAGCTTCATGTAGCCATATGATTAAATTTTGGCCAATTTAAGCAAAAGTGTCATATGGCTTTTAGGAACTTCCCTTAAAAGATATGTGAGCACCTTTTTCTCTATGCTTTCCTCCACCCACCTACCAGGAACACAGGTGTGATGTCTGGAGCTCTAGTTGCAATCCTGTACCCGGAGGGCAATACTGACCCCGGGAAGTTAGAGGAATGAACTGGAAGGAACTGAGTCCCCGGAGGCATAACCAAGTACCACACCAGCCCTAGACTTCTGACTTCCCAGTTTTTATGTAAGGAAGAAATAAACAGCTGTCTTATGTAAGCTTCTGGGGTTTTTGTTTTTCTTCCAGATCTCTGTTGCTTCCAACCAGAAGTAATCCTAACTGATACAGCACAAAGAAAGTGGAGAGGGAGCCTCAGAGACAGTGTCGGCCTTTAACGCAGAAGTGGCCAGGGAGGGCCTTGATTCTTAGAACCAACCAGAAAGGCCCTGGAGAGTCTGGCAGTTGGAGCTGTCAGGAAGACAGATGTTGAGCGAGTCTTGCCAGCCACCAGTTGCCCTGACTTGCCCCCAGGTTCCTCTGCCAGGCCTGCCTGCCCACCCGTTCCATGGCATCCTTTTCAGCTGCCTGCAAAGACAGGACAGCTCCACACAGACACCCTCCTCCTCTAGATGGACAGAAATGGCGCAACACCAGATTATAATAAGGAAACCTCTGAAGCTCTGGGTTCTCTTCCCAGTGACTATGAGGAGGAAACACCTTCTGTTCTGCTTCTCCGGGCTTTGCCCGCTCGGCAGTACAACAGGAAAACACGTCTGTCGCTTCAGCAGAGGCCAACAAAGCAGACACAAAGCCTCGGAACCTGCTAGAAATTAAAAAGTTCAGCTTTGCTTCCTCCTGGGAATCTGAAGGCGAGGACTGCATTCTCCGGCAGATGCCGAGCGGGCTGGGGACCTGGGGGTGGCATTGTCTGGCGAGGGCTGTGAGATCACTGCATGAAGGCATGGACGGAGGTGGGCCAGGACACCATCAGCCTGGGCTCACTCTCACTCCCGGAGCCCCTCCCGGGTCCAGCTGTCCCGGGCAGTGTCCTGGCTTGGCCACGTCCTCAGCTATGTGACCTCGAACACAGTGTTCACAGACCTCAGGTCCCCGCTTGTACAATGGAAACTATGACAATTCCAGCCTCCAAATGTGGCTCTGAAGACTAAATGAAATGTTCCAAGTAAAATTTTTAGATGCCTGGCACATCGTTCGTGCGCAGTAAATGCTGCTTGTTATCCTTGCTGGAGAATAACAATGATACAAGGTAGCTCTTTCTACGCTTCGGTGCTGCACCAAGCAATCTTCCTATATAAACTCTTTTATCCTCACAGGAGGACACTACAATTAACCATCCCCACCCCCATTTCATTGATAAGGAAGTTGAGGCCCATTTGGAGAACAAACCCAGGCTTCTGTGCCCCTGTCCATGCCCTTAAAAAAGGACGAAGTAGGGGGGAGGGGTGGGGTGGCGGTTCTTGACTCCTTACCTGCTGCTGGCCTTTTTTCCCCCCCACCTCCCCAGCTTCTTCCCACCACAGATTTTAAAAAAATTTTTTTTAATTGAAATATAGTTGATTTACAATGTTGTGTTAGTTTCAGGTGTATAGCAAAGTGATTCAGCCCCGTTCTGGACTCCCATGTCTCTGTCATGCTGCTTTTTTCCTCTCTGGTCCTTGTCATGAGGATTTATTTCTTCTATGGTTCCCTTCTCTCTCTTACTGCTGATCAGCCGGCAAGGCCGCCTTCCCCGAGAAGACAGAAGACAGGATACCGGCTTCACCTCTGGCTGAGTATCTCACCCACACCCGGTGATGCCTGAAGCATGTGGGCTGCAGGCAGTCCTGAAAGGGCTAGGGGGTCTGAAGACAGCTAAGAGATGAGGCCCCCTTCTGACTTGACACCTCTCTCTGAGCCCTGCATGCGCAGGACCTATCCTAGAGGGAGCACGTGTGTGGAGCCCTTGCTGCCTGCCCGGCCCTCTTCAAACACTTGATGCGCCTCAGTCATTTCATTTAATCCTCACACAGTCCCTCCCGAGGTATCTGAATCTGCTGCAGCCACCATGACAAAGTACCACGGACTCGCACTGTAAACAACAGAAGTGTGTTTTCTCATGGTTCAGGAGGCTGGAAGCCCAACATCAAGGTGCCATCAGGGTGGGTTTCCTCTGGGCCCTCTCGGCTTTGCTTGCAGTCAGCTTCTCCTTATGTCTTCACACGGCCTTCCCTCTGTGTGTCTGTGTCCTCATCTCCTCTTCTTTTTTTTTTTTTTTTAAATTATGTTTTATTTTCAATTGTGGGATATTTACAAGATGGTGATGGCTTTTGCCATGCATCAACATGAATCGGCCACAAGTATGGCCTCCTCCTCCTCCCTCTTGTAGCCCCTCCCACATTTCTCCCCCTCCATCCCTCTAGATTGTCACAGAGCACCAGCTTTGGGTTCCCGGAGTCATAGAGCAAACTCCCACTGGCGATCTATTTTACATAAGGTAGTATGTATGTTTCAACACTATTCTCTCAAATCATCCCACCTTCTCCTTCTCCCACTGCGTCCAAAAGTCTGTTCTTTACGTCTGTGTCTCCCTTGCTGCCCTGCACGTGGGATCATCAGTGCCATATTTTTAGATTCCATATCTATGCGTTAATATACAGGGTTTACCTTTCTCTTTCTGACTTACTTCACTCTGTATCATAGGCTCTAGGTTCATCCTCCTCATTAGAACGGACTCAAATGCATTCCTTTTCATATCTGAGTAATATTCCATTATGTACATGTACCACAACTTCCTTATCCATTCATCTGTCACTCATCTCCTCTTCCTATAAGGACACAAGTCGTGTTGGACAAGTGCCGACCCCCAGTGACCTCATTTTACCTTAATTACCTCTTTAAAGGCCCTGTCTCCCAATCCAGTCATATTCTGATGTACTGGGGCTTAGGACTTAAATGGATTTGAGAGATCTTCCATGACAGGGTAAGAACCATCATCATCATCCCAGTTTTTAGTTGAGGAAACTGAGGCCCAGAAATTGGGCAACTCACCCAGGTCCAGAGCTAACACTGAGCAGAATGTGAGCCGTCAGAGCCGGACTGCAAGCTCACACGGAGCCACTGGCCAGCCCGCACCACAGCCCACAGAGGTAGGTCTCAGGACATCAGCCTTTTTCTTTTTTTGTTTAATTTATCTATCTATTTATTTATTATTTGGGGCTATGCCGGGTTTCATCACTGTATGGGCTTTTCTCTACTTGCAGAGAACAGGGGCTACTCTCTAGGTGCAATGCACAGGCTTCTCTGATTGCAGAGCGCAGGCTCTAGGGCACACAGGCTTCAGTAGTTTCAGCACATGGGCACAGTAATTGCAGCTCCCAGGCTCAATAGCTGTGGGACATGGGCTTAGTTGCTCTGCAGCATGTGGGATCTTCCTGCATCAGGGATGGAACCTGTGTCTCCTGCAATGGCAGACAGATTATTTAGCACTGAGCCACCAGGGAAGGCTTTTTCTAAAGCCAAGGAAATTAGGGCTCAGAGGAGAAATCTCTTTCCCTTGGCATTTAGCTGACAGGTGGCAGAGTGAGGAAAACCAACCCAAGGTGTAAGCCCAATTTCTTTATACTACCCTACCCCTACCTCCCTAAATCTGCTTTAGGAAAAGGGCATAGCACTTGGTCCCAGCAAGGTAAGGAGGAATTTGGGAATGCAAAGCGATTTTGACTTTGGTGTTATAGGGAGATTAATGAACATAAGGTTCCCTCTAGTGCCTCTGACACACAGTTTTTAGGAAGTGTACCTGTGGTTCAGAACTGCCCCCCACAAAGCTGGGAAGAAGGCAGAAGAGCTCACCACCTTCTCCTGGCCTCCTGAAGCGCCCCACCACTGCTGAATAATTCAGTTCAGTCGCTCAGTCACGTCCAACTCTTTGCAAACCCATGGACTGCAGCATGCCAGGTTTTCCCATCACCAACTCCCAGAGTTGCCACAATAGCTGCCCCTATAATACTAGCACCTTTCAGGTGATCACTGTGTGCTAAGCACCATCCTAAGTATTTTTAATCATCAATTTATTTGCTCCTCTCAACAACTCTACGGGGCAGGAGGTGGCATCATTATTGTCTCTGTTTTATACCTGAGAAAGTGCAGGCACAGCTATTGGCCCAGAGTCCCCAAAGGAGTAATTGGTGCAGGTTGGATGTAAACCCATGTAGCTGGCAGCTAGCCCAGCTCTGGTCCACTCCTTGTTACTGTGTGGCAGGTAGGGAGCTAATGAGCTAACTCTTCCTTCACTCATTCATTTGCTCACCCATCTACCTACTCCGCTTGCTCTGACCCAGACCCAGTGCCCACTCCTCCCTCTAGGCCCCCAGGCTGGGAGGACAGGAGCCCCCGTAAAGGGACAGCATTGACCCTGTATAACAGGAGTGTGTCCATGATGCAAAGCCAGGAGTCACAGTCAGAGGAAGCCCAGGAAGACTGGTGGGGGCAGTGGTGGATATGCTGGGTCTTGAAGGATATGCTGGATGTGCCAGGAAGAGGCAGGGATGTGGCCACAGGAGCTCGAGGGCTGGTGTGGGTGGAGATGGGGTGGGTGGGGAAGAGGAGAGCCCCGAGCAGGGATGCTTGGGCACCATGCTAAGGGGGGGCTTTCGATCTCATTGCTGTTCAGCCACTAAGTCACGCCTGACTCGTTGCATCCTCATGACCTGCAGCATGCCAGGCTCCTCTGTCCTTCACTATCTGCCTGAGTTTGCTCAGATTCATGCCCATTTAGTCTGGGATGCTATCTAACCATCTCATCCTCTCCTGTCTCCTTTTGCCTTCAATCTTTTCCAGCATCAGAGTCTTTTCCAGTGAGTCGGTTCTTCCCAACAGGTGGCTGTTGACCTAGAGGCTAAGGCACTGTAAGGCCCCTGTGGGACTTGAAGCAAGTCCTGATCTTCCTATCCTACCTAGACTAAAATCCCAAGTCCCCACCATGGCCTCAACAGCGTTCTATGACATGGCCTCCCAGCCAGGCTCCAGCCTGCAGCCTGGTCACCCACTCCTCTGTACCTCCCTCGCTGCCTCCACCTCTACCCACCATCTGGCTCTTCCCCAAACAGGCCAAGCAAACGGCCTCAACAGCGGACTTGGCTCTCTGTCTGGACGGCTCCTCCCCTTCAGCACAGTTCTGTTTAATTGGCTAATTACTTCCAGCCAAGCTTCATGCAGCTCTCAATAAATACTTGCTAAATGGATGAATGAACTCTACTTTATTATCGTCCGATTCATTGAAAGTAAGTCTGCAGACAGCTCTCGGCCGTCCAGCTGCGCTGGGTAATTAACCAGGGTGCACTGTCCCCCTTTGGGCTGCTCCCATCACTTGTTAACTCCCAGCCATCCCTGAGCTGCCGGCACAACCTCCAGAGCGGGTCCGGGCTGCCGGCAAAGGCAGGCCGCTCAGTCATTGAGCTGCTCCTCAGCCCCAGGCTGCATCTAACAGTCCTGCTGCCACAAACCCATCTCAGCGGCAGAAAAGAAGCCATGAAATTGCCTGAATTCCGAAGCTGACAGGAAAGGAAAGGGGCCTGTCAAAATCCAGCCTACACTGAAAGACAAAAGGCAACTCCTTCCAGCACCTCCGGTGTGAGCCTGACGCTGGAAAAGGGGGGAGGAAAGTCTCCCCCACTTCTATCTTACCTGCACCTCCCTTTGCCTGGGATGGTGCGGGGGGTGGGGGAGGAGAGTCATGAGTGTTGCAGCTCAGAATGAAAACCCTGGCCAGGTTATTGGGGAAAGACGTTGCTGACAAATTTTGGATGGTCGTAATAGCAATAGTCTTTGATGAAAAAGACCCTCCCAAATCCTATGTCTTTCCCTGGAAGCAGAGTGTCAAAATAAGTGTTTTGATATTTATAAATTTATTCCAGGCCACCACGGGGAGTGTGGTTTCTTCCTCGGCTATTTCAGAACAACAATAACAGCAACAAAAAAACCAACTGTGGGCTCCCAAATCTGGCCCCCCTAACTCAGGGCTCAAGTTTATTTCTCGTGTTATTATCATTCTTTCCTGTTGAATGGTAACATCAGCTAATTATGAATAAATCAAGGCCCCTTTCCAGCAGTTGCAGCTGAAAATTCATCTTTTTCAAGATTGGGTTCTGATTGCACAGTGTCTTAATACAAAGGGGGAGCAGAACAGCTAAACCGTTTACTCCCAAAATCCTGGTGAAGAAATTCGGGCTTAATGAACCCTGAAACAGCTACCCTCTCCTCCCCTCTGGGGAGAAAAGAAAATGTGGTTGGAAATTTTAAATGTGAGCCAACAACTGGTTTTGAAATTGTTATTTGGAGATAGTGGCGGTGGGGAATTCTGAAAAGCAGATGTCCTCACACCTCAGGGGAGAGATTTTTCTCTTAGGAAAAGCTCAGGTAGCCCCTGAGAGAAGCTGAGGATAAAATCTGGATGCCAAGTTTCCTATGATTCCGCCCATGTGGATGGTGGGTTTTAAATGCCCAGAAGGTCCAATTTGCCAGGAGCTCCTTGGGGCTTAGGTAATTGTCTGGCAGGCTTCACGGGCTCTACCGGCAAGCGGCTCAGGAGGTTTACTCCTTGAAGATTTCAAGGCACAGTGATTTCCCAATATTTGCAAATTGGCAAGCTGTGAAGTTTTTGAAAAGGCAGATGGGGGGTGGAAAGCCCAGAGCTCCGGTGGCTTGCGATGTCGGCTCAGGAGTAGGCGCTGAGCCGGTTCTACGTTTGAGCACTAGATGGCGCCAGCAGCCTTCCAGGGCTGAGCAGCGGCCCCCAGGCGCGGTCGGGTCGGAAAGAGAGGCGCCTGGTCCACAGCGGGAGGTCTGACCGGGAATGCAAGCCCAGAACCGCCTGCCTCGGCTTCTGGACCTGGATGTGTAAGGTGATCGGTGATGTGTCTAGTCCTGCGAGGCAGCACGTGGGCTGGTCGGAAGGTTAAAAACCATTACTTTGGAAAGTCGTGCGTTGCCTTCCAGTCGTTTCTTGCTCTCACTGAAACGTTTTGATCTTGCCTTTAGCTTCTCAGCCGCTATCAGAGATCTACCCTGAAAAATGTTACTCCTCTATTTTTGGAGAACCTGCTTGTTGTCTCCTAATATTTGTTTTTGCTTCTTCCCCCGCTTAATTAGAGGGCTCTGAGCAGGCAGAGGTCACACGGCACATGGGAGTCACCACTCACAGGATGGGGAAGGGCGAAGAAAGGCTCACCTCCCAGTTTGTGCATAGCACCGGTGGTGTGTCTGAGGTCAAACGTTATTTTCCCAAACTTGGGAGGTGTCTCCATGGGCAAAAAGAATTAGTTGTTCGATTCCTCATGTTTGGGTAGTAGTTATGTCATATTAGCATTCTTGGTAAGTACCAGAACTTGCTGTTTCTCTTTTTAGGCTTTTCCATCCTCTTCCATTCCAAGGGCACCTGCCATGTATGTTTCATAGACACCTTTGCAGTTACATTATCCATGGGGGGGGGGGGGAATATATTCTTGGACATGTATGACATGTATACACAAATGTATAATATGCATTTGTGTAAGACTGTACTTACACACTAGTACAGATGGCAATACTAGTGGTAAAGAACCCGCCTGCCAATGCAGGAGATGCAAGAGATGCAGGTTCGATCCTGAAGGATTCCCTGAAGGAGGGCATGGCAACCCACTCCAGTATTCTTGCCTGGAGAATCCCATGGACAGAGGAGCGTGGCAGGCTGCTGTCCATAGGGTTGCACAGAGTCGGACATGACTGAAGCGACTTAGCACACACACACACGTACTTACACACATACCTCTAATCCGACACCAGCATTGTGGGTTATAAATCCAGAGCCGGAGGAGAATAGACAAAGGGCTCAAGGTTTCACATTGGGTTGGCAGTTTCTGGCTTCTGTCCCAGTCATCTTAACACACAGGCAAGTCCTTCTACCACCACATGCATATATTTTTAATTCGCATAAATGATTTATTAGTTAGGATCTAGCAAGAAAATCAGAAACCTCTTAGGTCTTTCAAACAGAGGGAATTTAATATAGGGGGTCGGTTAGACAAGGGATGGGATCATGGAGGAGATAGACATGAAGATGAGATCACCCACCGCGGGAAACCACCATCACCACCCTGGTGGGACAATGGGACGAGTGAGGCCTCCAGAGCTAGGGCTTGGGGCTGGGGCTCCAAAGTGGGGACTCCCTGGTGGGACGTGAACAACTGGGTGAAAAACCATCTGGAAGGAACCAGAGCCACAGAAAAGGTCCTGGGGCTGTAGGAGATACCGCAGGAAACAGGAGAAACACTACGGCTTTCCCTTCCTCCCATCTCCCAATCTTCTGCCAGAGCTTCCTGTTGCCTCAACCAACTTGGAAGCCGGAAGCAAGGAAACCTGGGACTTGTAGTTTTTTTAGTGGCTCAAACGGTAAAACATCTGCCTGCAATTTGGGAGACCTGGCTATGATGGCTGGGTTGAGGAGATCCCGGGAGAAGGGAACAGCTACCCACTCCAGTATTCTTGCCTGGAGAATTCCGTGGATGGAGGAGCCTGGTGGGTTACAGTCCTCGGGGTCGCAAGAGTCGGATATGACTGAGCAACTAATACTTTGACTTTCATGTGGTACAGAGAAGGACAGGAGGACAGAGATGCAGTGAGATCACACCGGCAGTTTCTGAGCAGAATGTGGGGAATGAGGATGAAAGATGGGGAATGAGGATGAAAGACCTTCCTACTGTGTTTCACTAGTACATATTAAGGTGAAGTGTGTAGGCTGCCTGGGTAAAATCTTAGCTGAGTCTCCTTTTGCTTGTTATATGACCTGGGCAAGTTACTGAATTTCTCTGTATCTTTGTTTCTTCCTTTGTACACAGGGAGTAATCCCTATATATATACATACATATATAAAACAGGATTTGTGAGGACTAAATGAGTGCATCTATGTTAAGTACTTAGAGGGTGCCTGGCACAGAGAAAGCATTCCATCTCATCTTTCTCTTTTCTTAAGATCTGTGCATGTTCCATGTATGTGCATCTAGTTTGTGGCTTCTAAATACGGCACACATCCCCATGGTGTGTGTCCACCACATTTTATCCAAGGAAGTACAAGACAGCTCCAGCCCTCTGTCTACTTGCATTTGGATGACTGGAATCACAGGTATGTATAGAATTCAGAAACAAGGTTAGATGGCTGTGAGTAACTGCTGTGTGAATGTATTGAAACCCAGGCTGGCATCTTTAGGGTCAGCCTGAAAGTGGGGTTACTTTGAAGTGTTTGTCAATGGAATGTGGACTACAGGCACTTGGCAACATTCACTTGACTGAATTTTAACTTTCCAGAAGTAGAAGGAAGTTGGGTCTGTTCTTCCGTTACATGGTAAACTCTGTAAGGGTGGAGTCCATGCCTTACGTCACTAACTGAACCTCTCCTCTGACCCCCACCGCTGCCCTGAGAGCCAGGCATTGTCATCAGCTCAGGAAACTGAGGTTCAGAGGAATGAAAGAACTTTCCATGGCAGAGGCAGGATTGAAGCCAAGCCTGGGCTTGGTCGTTCCTCCAAATTCTGCCTCTTAAGACAGTAGCAAGGAATCTGGCCCGTGGAGCTAGAAGTCACTTTTACTTATGGCTGGGAGCTTGGGTTGATTCTATGTGCTTGAAACAAGTGAGAAGTGCCAGAATCTGTTGTCAAGGGGCCACAGGCAGACCTTGAGATGGAGTCAGAGCCAAGAGCATGTGAGAAGTCACTCTGGAACCATCCAAGGGAAACTGGGAGTCTCTGGGCTGGTGTTTAGGAGAGGTAGACTCAAAGGACCAAGGTCGTCGAGGGAGGACAGGTAATTGGCAGCTTTGTATGATTTCACTGAGTGATTCCTGGAATACCCCACTGTGTCACTGTTAAATGACTGCCTTTGTAACTGAAATCTCTGAGACTTCTCCAGCTGGAAGATGTGCACTAATCATGGCTCAGTCACTGTCGAGGGTGGTTCATTTGGACAGTTGCTTGTCCTTCTGAAGATGTATGTGGAGTGTTTAGCTATGCCCTGTAGTTCCAGCAGGTCTAGAGTCAGTATTAACAACAGATCCATTTTCCTAAAGCACCATTTCTCTCATGTTCCTGCTGGATTAAAACCCTGCAGTGACAGCCGTTACCTCCACCTGCTTCTCAGTCACTCGGTCACGTCCAGTTCTTTTCACAATGACGGTGGACTGTAATCCACCAGACTCCTCTGTCCATGGGATTTTCCCAGCAAGAATATTGGAGTGGGTTGCCATTCCCTCCTCCAGGGGATCTTCCCAACCCAGGGATTGAACCTGTATCTCCTGCATCTCTTCCATTGCAGCTGGATTCTTTACCACTGAGCCACCAGTGAAGTCCCATTACCTCTAGGCCCAGTGCCACATGTGGAATGGTATTCGTGTCCTCCACAGCCACTCCAAGTTCACGTGTTGAACTCATATGGCCCAGTGTGATGGTACGAGGAGGGGAGGTCTTCAGGAAGTGCTTAGGTCACGAGAGTGGATCCCTCATGATCGGGACCCTGCAGAGCTCCCTAGCGTCTTCCAGATATAAGTTTACAAAAAGAAGTTATCAGCCTCCACCAAGAAAGCCTTCACCAGAGCCTGACAATGCTGGCACCCTGATCTTGGCACTTTCAGGCTCCAAACTGAGAAATAGATTTTTGCTGTTTGCAAGCCACTCAGTCTCTGGTAGTTTTGTTATAGTCGCCTAGATGGACTAAGACAGGCTGCAAATAAAAAACAGTGTGTATTAGTTTCCTGTGGCTGCCAGGACAAACTTGGTGGATGAAAACAATAGAAATTTATTCCCTCGTAGTTCTGGAGGCCACAAGTCTGAGGTCAACGTGTCAGCAGAGTCGGTGCCTTCTGGAGCCTCTGAGGGAGAATCCTTCTCATGCCCTTCTCCTGGCTTCTGGGAGCTGCTGGCGGTCACTGGAGTTCTTCAGCCTATAGATGGATCACTCGTCTCCACCTCCGTCTTCATGTCACCTTCTCCTCTGTGTCTTCTCCCCTTTTATTTCCTTTTTAACAGGGACACTTGTCCCTGTTGGATTTAGGGCTCACCTGAATCCGGGATGATCTCATCTCAAGACCTTGAACGTAATTACAAATGCAAAGATCTGTTTTCTAAATAACGTTACATTCACAGGCTCCAGGATAAGGCTGATTCTTTGGAGGGGACACCATTCAACTCACTGCATCATGTTTTAAATGCAAAGACTTCATTCTTTTCACCCAACAGGAAGTCTAGAGGCCTGCAGCTGCCAGTCCTGGTCTACATCCTTACCTCTCTGCGGTCCCCTTGCTGCGCAGGAGGCCACCTCGGATCCTGTGCCATATCTGCATGGGGGTGGCAGCACCAGCCACATGCAGCCCTGTCGTCACATGCTGTCTCAGAACCCGGTCAGCAGACATCTGCTCTGGAGGAAAGGCTGAGAATATGAGATGTGGGCGTTTCCTGTCTCTGAGGTGGAGGTGGGTGAGGCAGCAGAGAATTACATGTGAGTGCTGGGTTAACCAACCGACATGGGTGTCCCTCACGGGTGGGGGCACGCAGTGGTCAGCCCACAGTCCCTGCCCTCGGGAGCTAAACAGTACTGTCTTACTTAACCCTCGTGACAACCTTCTCTTAAGGTTTGTGTGGCCGTGAGAACCAGACCCTGTGATGCGTTGCCCAGAGCCTCATTCAATGAAGGACCTGCTGCCCCAGCTGTGGATCCGTGGTTGGCAGGCCATCTTCAACTGTCAGACCCCTTGGGGACTGACTCAGCTGCAAGGTGGCCTCGTCCTAAGTCAGGCCTTCCCAGGGAGCCCCAGCCAGTGCTGATCCACAGAGATGTGGATATATGGGCCCAACTGGGACAATTTTGCAGGGGCCTTCTAACGCCAGAGCTTCCCATGGTATTATGGCCAAATTGTGCCCCCTTCCTATTCATATGTTGAAGACTTAACCCCCAGAATGGACCTATCAGAATGTCCAGACAGGTCATTTAAGAAGACTTCATGGCGGGTCCTTACCCAGTATAGCAGATGTCCTTATAAAATGAGGAGATTAGGACATAGACACACACAGAAGGAAGACTGTGACGACCCTAGAGGAAGTCAGCAATCTACAAGCCAAGGAGAGAGGCCTCAGAAGAAACCAAATCTGCTGACATTGGTCTCAGACTTCTAGCCTGCAGAATTGTGAAGAAGCAATTTCTGTTGTTTAAGCCACCCAGTCTGTTCTGTTCTGGCAGCCCAGCACACCAGCCCGTGGGGGTTGGCTGAGGCTGTGGGCCTGTGTCCCAGCTTGGCCTCCTCCTCTGTCCTCTCCTGCTTCCTTCCCTTCCCATCCATGGGGTCCAGCTCCAGGGTGGTCCTTGTGAGCATGGCATCCACTTAGCTCTCTCACAGAGTCGGCTTCCCGGGGCCCAGCCTGGGCCTGTGTGCACTTGGGCTGAGATAAGGGCAGGGTGTGCGAGGACATGGGGAGAGAGCTCGGCAGGTCCAGGGCAGGCAGGGCATGGGCCTCCTGAAGGATGAAGATGAGTGGAGGCTGGAAGGGAACAGCGTCTCTCTCTCTGCCTGTTTGTCTATGTCCCTCTCTACCTCCTCTCATCTTAGTTCTTCTTTGAGCCATGATTTCATTCTGCAGATGCTTCTGAAGACCTACGCTCTCCGTGGGCTCCTCTTTGCGGGTGTCTTCACCCCAGCCCGAGTCTCACCCAGTCACCCCAACGTGTCCTCTCTTGAGGTCCTTTGCTAAAATTCTCAGAGAATCTCCTTTTCCCCCTCTGCTGTCCGTTCAGTCGGGGTGGGGCCTCCAGGCCTCTAGGTGGCGCAGTGGGGGAGCAAGGAAGCAGGCCAGGGCAGGTGAAGCCACGGTCTCCCTGACAGCCCTTTGGGATGTTACTGAAGAAGGAACCACGGCCTTGGAGGCACTGCCCACTCCCCGTTACCATCGGGAGACCCTTACCGTGTGCTGCCTTATGTTGCCCCAGTTCGATGAGAATTAGAAGGGCCTTGGAGGCTGGCACCTGTGATTGGACTTCTGTGCTTCTTCCTTTCTCCTCTACACCCAAACCATGGCCCTCAGCCAGGCCCAACTCAGGGCTGGTGCTTGATGAACATTTGTGGATCCGAGGGTGCAGGCCAGGATTTCAGATCAGTTAAATTCATTTTCTTTCATGATCATAGCCTGTCATTTGCACTGTGCCAGCATCTCCAAGAGGCATGAAATGGAAGGTGGAGTCAGCTGGAGGCTATGGTTCTAGACAGTATGAAATTACTTAACAGCTTTTTTTTAAGAGTTGTGGTAAAATATACATAACAAATTTGCTATTTTAACCATTTTTAAGTGTACACTTCAGTGGCATGAAGTACATTCCCATTGTGAAACCGTCACCACCATCCATTTCCAGAACTTTCTCATCTTCTCTGACTGAAATTCTGTACCATAAACACTAATTCCCCATTCCTCCCTCCCTCCCTGCCCCTGGCGAATACCATCTGCTTTCTGTCTCTATGAATTTGACTACTCTAGGCATCTCATGTAAGACCAATCATACAATGTTTGCCCTTTGTGACTGACTTATTTCACTTAGCATAATGTCTTCAAAGTTCATTCATGTAGCCTGGATAAAATTTCCTTTCCTTTTTATGGCTGAGTAGTATTCCACTGTGTGTATACACCACATTTTGTTTATCTAGTCATCTAGCAATAGACAGTTGAGTTGCTTCCATCAACAGCCACTTTTAAAAAATTAATTTAGCACTCACTGTATAGTAGGCATTGTACCTACTGATCACAGGACCCACTTATCAGAGAAAGGATATGTTGTGATGGGCTCATGGAGTGGAAATGCCACTCTTGTAGGATCAGACTCCTGGGATTTTATGTCTGGCATTGGGAGATGGGAGTTAGTTTTCACTGAGAGTGGATGATGGAAACCTGAGCCTGTCTGTTATTGTACTCTCCCCTCAGTACCCTCCAAAGTCACAAGAATGTAGTTTATCTTCTGCAATAGGTACAAGCCCAATATCCCAAGATAAGCAGATCGAGAAATGGACCCAGAGACACACAGAGAGGGAATATTACTGAGTCTCTAACCAATCATACCTGAAACCAACTCCATTCCAGGAACTCCCAGTTTGTGGAGTTCAACTGTAAGACCACCTTGAGTTCCAATTTCTGCTGAAATTGGCTTGACTTGAGTTTCTATTGCTTGCAACCCAGAGTTCTGGCTGAGACTCGTTTCATTACCCAGAGGCTTCCCTTGTCACAGCTTATTCTGCCTTTTCTCATGTTCATTTTTTACAAAAGGCAATAAGTCAGAATGTGTATGAAGCTCTAATGACAAGAAGACTGATTGCAGAATTATTTATTGTGGCAAAAACTTCCGAAAAAAACTTAGATGGTCCACAGTAAGGGGTCATACAACCACCTCGGGTTCCAAGATCTCATAAGTTTGTGGATAAAAAGTGACATCTAGTGATGTGAATGCCCTGAATATGATACCTGCACAGTGGTCTGGCTCCACCCGGAGTTCCCCATGGTTATGACCAGGGGGTCCCCATGATCCTGTTCAAGCTCAGGCTCACCTGTGTTTTGCAGCTCTGATTTCTTCCTCGAGACATTTCACCACTACCCGGGGCTCTTCTGGAAAGCACTGGCTCTCCACCCCTCAGCTCGTGTGTTATTAAAAGAAAACTACTGACAGCTTTCCCAGGTTGCATGTGAGGGAAACAGCTGGAAGATAAATGTGGTGCATAAGCCAAGAATAACCACAGGGTCATCCCTGGGGGGAGGGGGGCTCCTCTCTCCAGCTCCCCTTCTGTAGGAAGGCATAGGCAGGCATTGGAGGAACCGGCAACCAGAAGACAGCGCCCTGCCTCCGCTCCCTGCCCACACTCTCACCATGTGCTCACAGACGTGTCACTCTCCCCATTTAGAGACCAACCCTGATTTAGCGGCTGCTGTCTCCTCCCGCGCCAAGCCCGCCTCCCCCACCCCGGTTCCATGGGTGGCACAG
Organism: Cervus elaphus; assembly: GCF_910594005.1. Lineage (NCBI taxonomy): Eukaryota > Metazoa > Chordata > Mammalia > Artiodactyla > Cervidae > Cervus > Cervus elaphus. Next base: position 45,597,243 of record NC_057831.1, read on the forward strand.
CACAGATGGTGTTCCGCGACCTTGGCGGGCTTCCTTGCTTCCAGGGAGTTACGTGGGCACCAGCGCCCCTGGTTTCCCACCATTCTTTACCTGCCACCTCCCCATAGCTTGTAGGCTTGGCTGGGATCTCACTCCTTACTTCCCAGTGAGAATAGCCCTTAGAGGGGACACCCCTACTCCTCGATCCCCAACCCCTGGCTTCCCCTCCATCATCACAGGGCTGCACCTAAGCACCTCCTCTTTCTGTCTAGGGTATGAACGCTCTAGCTCCTCAGGAAAGCCAGTACTATCTTTTTTGGCTGCGCTGAGCCCTCCTCACTGTGCAGGGGCTTCTCTAGTTGTGGCAGGTGGGTGCAGTAGTTATGGCACATGGCCTCCCCCAGTTGAGACATGTGGAAGTCAGCTACTGTTTACGATTCTCTCTCTTCTCCCTCCTATATCTTCTGTATCAGTCAGAGTTCTCCAGAGAAAGAGAACTGCCAATAGGCTGTGTATGTGTGTATCTATACTTGTATCTATATCTGTCCTATATGTGTATGTGTATCTGTATTTGTATATGTATTGTTGTTGTTGTTGTTTAGTCTCTAAGTCGTGTCTGACTCCTTGCAATGCCAAGGACTGTAGCCTGCCAGGCCCTTCTATCCATGGGATTTCCCAGGCAAGAACACTAGAGTGGGTTGCCATTTTCTTCCCCAGGGGATCTTCCTAACCCAGGGATCAAACCCAAGTGTCCTGTATTGGCAGGTGGATTCTTTACCACTGAGCCGCCTGGGAAGCATCTAGGTATCTGTAGAGAAGCTTATATTAAGGAATTGACTCAATGATCATGAAGGTTGCAAATCTGAATTCTGCAGAGTGGACAGGTAGGATAGAGGCCCAGGGATGAGTTGATGTTGCAGCTCAAGTCTGAAGACATCTGTTTGTTGGGGAATCTGGGTCTTTCCCCCTTAAAACCTTCAGCTGATTGGATGAAGCCCACATATGTTACAAGGAGCAATCTTTACTCAAAGTCCACTGACCCAAGTATTCATCTCTTGTGAAAAATGTCTTCACAGTACCATCTGGACTACTGTTTAACCAGATGTCTGGGTACCATGGCCTGGCCAAGTTGACACCCAGAAAATGAACCATCACACCATCAGTCATAACCATGGTCAACAGTTGCTGTGTACTCAATGTACTGTCCGTCATGTTCAACTCTGCCACCCCATGGACTGTAGCCCACGAGGTTCCTCTGTCCGTGGGATTCTCCAGGCAAAAGTACTAGAGTGGGTTGCCATGCCCTCCTCCAGGGGATCTTCCCAACTTGGGGATGGAATCTGCGTCTTCTGAGTCTCCTGCATCACAGACTCTTTACCCATTGAGGCACCTGGGAGGCCACTTACTGAAGTCATCACATGCGATGTCTTATTTAAACCTCTCAATAGCGTCATGAAGTGGAGCCTATTGTTATCCTCTTTTACAGAAGGAGTACATTAAGTCTACAGTGAGCAGAGCTCCGACTCATGCCTATGTCTGACAAACTCAGGAGATTATGCTCCTCCTCTCCAAGCTACACCACCTCCCCAGTGCACTCCTGACTTCCTATTTTTATTCTATGACTGCACACATTGAAATCACTCTGATTAAACCAAACAAAAATGTCCCATTATTTCTTTCTCCTCTTTCCCAGAGAAATGTCTTTGGAAAGGTTGCCCACTCGTGGTGTCTCCAGTTCTTACCCTTCCTCAACCCACAGCCTCCATAAGGAGGAAAGGGTATTGCCCAAGGTCAAAAGTGATTTCCATATTATGAAAGCCAGTGGGTGTGGCCTTTCCCCTATGTATCTATCATAATATAGTAGCAATTTTTCATTGTTAAAAATATACTAGAAAACACTTTTGGTCAAGATGGTGTTGTGTAAATAACCATTTGTGGCACCCATTCTGCTATAAATGCATAGAAGTTATAAATAAAACTTAGAAAACCTGAAGATACAAAAAGGCACAACTGAGCTCACAGCCTCGACAACCATCTTTGTAGATCAGAAAGAGCAGAGACTCCCACAGCAGTGAGGGATGCTGAGCCCTGGGCTGGGGCAGAAGCAGGCTGAGACGGGCAGGTTCTGGCTCCTGTGTGTAACGAAGCTGGTCTGACTCCCAGGAAACAGGGACCAAACTTGTTCCAGGTGAGGCAGGGGCCAGGGTTGGACTTAAGGCTGGAGGTAGGACTGGTGGTTTCTCTGCTTAGGATGAGAGACTGATAAAGCTTCTCCTAACCAGTGCTGGCAACCCACTCCAGTACTCTTGCCTGGAAAGTCCCATGGACAGAGGAGCCTGGTAGGCTGCAGTCCCTGGGGTCATGAAAAATCGGACACAACTGAGCGACTTCACTTTCACTTTTCACTTTCATGCATTGGAGAAGGAAATGGCAACCCACTCCAGTGTTCTTACCTGGAGAATCCCAGGGACAGCAGAGCCTGGTGGGCTGCCGTCTATGGGGTCGCACAGAGTCGGACACGACTCAAGGTTACAGCATTTGTGAGGTTGAATGTCTAGGTGAGCAGTGACCAGGACAACGCGGGAACCAGGACCTGAATTTAACCACCTGTTCACTGAGTGAGCCACACACTGCCCACTAGTAAGAGCTCCATCATCAAAATAAGGCTAAGGAAGGCAGAGGGCTGGTAGAAGAACCTGTGAAACTTGAAAGGGAATGGAGGGTTCGAGAGAAAAGAAGAAGGAGAAGAGAGAAAAAGCTCATGCTTAAAACGACCCAACCAAACCAAAAATCCAAAAGACATAGAGAAATCTATCTTTTCAGATAATAACTGACAAATCAATATTAATAAATTGTTCACTTCAGGTGAAACTAAGATAGCAAAACAATCTAAAATGAGATATTAACTCAAGATGTTTAAGGCCTTTAGATAAGAAAATGAATGAATAGTATGAAATATATAAGAATTAAAACACAAGGACTTCCCTGGCAGTCCAGTGATCAAGATGCTATCCTCCCAGTGCAGGGGGCGTGGGTTCCACCCCTGGTCAGGGAACTGAGATCCCACATGCTGTGGGCCAATTTTTTTTTTAAATGAGAGAAATAAGATTTTTTTTTAATTGTGAAATACAAGTAGGCAGAAAGGAACTTTTAAAAAAGATGGATATGGAAAAGAATTAATTTGGAATCTTGGAAATACAAAATGCAGTCCCTGCCCTGAAATTTAAAAAAAAAAAAAAAAACTAGTAGACTGGATATATGCTAAACCTGATATAGTCATGAAAAGAACTGAAACATAAATACCAGGGAGTTCACCCAAAACATGGCACAAAGAGACAAAAGTTTGAAAGTATGTAAGAACAGTTAAGGAATACGGAGGGTAGTTTGAGAGGCTACCACGTAAAGCATATAGAAGTTGCAGAGAGAGATAGTAGAGAAAAAACAATAAAGAAAATAAAGATTCAGAATGGTAGAAAGACTGGCCCCCCTTCCCAGACTCAAAGTGCGTTCTAAGTGAAGCTGCAGAACACCCAAGATCAAAAATCTTAAAGAGATTTTCAGAGAGGTGAATTAGATTTCCTAGAAAGGAATCACAACTAGACTGACAGCTACTGTCTCACTGACAACAGAAAAGGGAAGAGAAGGTTGTTTAATGATGATAATATTTAGCGTTTGAATGACACTATATGCCAGGCACCACACTGAATATTTTGTTAGTTAACTAATTTAATCCTAACAAGAATTCTCTGAGATAGGATTCTCAGCATCATCTTCTTTTTTTAAATTTATTATTTTTATTTATTCACTTTTCCCTGGCTGTGCTGGGCCTCTGTTGCTGTGTGGATTTTTCTCTAGTTGCAGCAAGTGGGGCTGCTCTCCAGCTGTTTATCGTTGAGGTGGTTTCTCTTGTTGCAGAGCACAGGCTCTAGGACACGCAGGCTGCAGTAGTTGCGGCACATGGGCTCAGGGGTTGCGGCTCTCAGGTCGTAGATCATGGGCTCGGTAGTTGTAGCACATGGGCTTAGTTGCTCCGCGGTATGTGGGATCTTCTTGGATCAGGGATCAGACCCATGTCGCCTGCATGGCAGGCGGATTCTTTACCACTGAGCCACCAGGGAAGCCTCTATCACCCTCTTTTTTATAGCTGAGGCAACTGACCAAAGGGAAGTTTTTGTCGCTCCTGTCCAAGTTATTACAGTCAGTAAGAGGAGGAGTTGGTACCCAAATTAAGTGGATCTGGTTCCAAATGCTCATCACCATTGGTCTACACTGCTTCTCCCTGCAGAGAAATATATTCAAGATAATGAGGATGAATAAATGACAGTCTCAAATTTTAACCCCAGCTACCTGAGGAATTGTTTCAGCACACAAAGCTTAAAGACATATATTACTCATAGACCGTCATTAAAATTTTAATGTATATTTTCAATGACAAAAAATAACTCAAGGGGAAGGAAGGTATGAGAGTCAAGAAACAATAATGAATTGACCTTCTATGTTGCTAAACAACCATAAGAAGCAAAAATATTGAATTTTCTTCTTTCTTCTTCTTTATGAGATATAATTGACATAAGACATCATTTAGTTTCAGGTGTACAACATGATTCAGTATGTGTATATACTTCCAAGTGGTCACCACTATGAGTCTAGCTGGACTTCCCTTGTAGCTTAGTTGGTAAAGAATCTACCTGCAATGCAGGAAACCCCGGTTCAATTCCTGGGTCTGGAAGATCCCCTGGAGAAGGAAATGGCAACCCACTCCAGTATTCTTGCCTGGAGAATCCCATGGACAGAAGAGCCTGGAAGATCACAGTCCATGGGGTTACAAGAGTCGGACACACCAGTGGCTGAACCACCACCGTGAGTCTAGTTAATATCTGTCACCACACATAGTTCCAATGTTTTTCTTGTGATGAGAACTTTTAAGAGCTGGTCTCTTAGCAACATTCAAATAAACAATAGAGTACTACTAGCTATATAAAAATACTGCTCTTTTAAAGAAGAGATAAAACTTCAGCAAAATTATTGTGATAAGTAACAAAAAACTAGTTAAACTTGTTTCTTTTCATGCTTTATAAAGGAGAATAGAAATACTGAATGACTTTGGACTTTTTAATTATAAAGGTAATAATAAAAGAGCCTATAGCTTCTTCACCAACAGAAAGGGGAAAGAGGGAATATAGGAAACTAAATCAATGCAGCAGAATGAATGGAAGGAATAAAGGGAAACAATTAAAAAAAATGGCACATAGAAAGTACAAAATAAAGTGGTAGAAATATCTTCAAATACATCAGGAATTCTGGTAAAGGTAAATGGAATAAATTCACTGATGAAGAGGTAGGGATCATCAGATTGAATTTTTTAAAATTCTGGGGCATACTGACAAGGTCACGTAGAAAGAGTGCAATAACGATGGATAAAGATATGCCATGCAAATACTAGCAGGAAGAAAGCTAATATTATAATACTTACATCAGACAAAATAGGATTTAAAGAAAAAAGCATTAGTAGTGCAAAAGAAGTGTGTGAGATAATATTGAAAGAAATGAACCTTTAAGAATATATGGAAGTCATAAACTTGTATGGCCTTACCAATAAAATCTCAAAATATAAAAAGCAAAACTAGTCACATTTACCAGAAATATTGGAAATGCCTATTATCATAGGTCATAGTGGAAAATTTTATCTGATCTCATAAAGACTGTTACATACAGCCAACAAAAAACATTTAAATTTAAACAAAAAGAATTTTGTGCTTTTAAATCTGTATAAAATGCTGTACCCATGGAGTAAAGAATACATTATTTTCAAGTATATGTGGAATACTTAGAAACTAGTCATATATTAGATCACAGTATTTTAGAAGAAATTTAAAAATATGGTACACATCCTCTGTCCAAAATGTGATTAAATGGAATGTCAAACTTCCAAAAGTCCAGAAGCTAAGCAATGCACTCTAAATAAGAGAAAGGAAGCCAACATGGAACAGAAAATAGTTTGAATGGAAAAACATTAAAAGTATTACATATCAAAACTTAAGAATACAGATGAGCGATACTTAGAGCTAACAGATAAAGTGACAGTTGAAACTAATGTCCCATCAGTTACTCAGTTCTCTTCCCTGAAAGACATTCATGTTCCCAATCTCTTCTGGATCCTTCCATAGATATTCAAAGACATATGCAACCACATACACATAGGCTTAGGAAGGTGCCATAACAATGTGTTTAGTATGCTAGCGTTGGTATAGAAAATTTATAAGCCATATATACAAGTTTCAACTGATAATATATATTGAAGATTTCCCTTTAAAAAAAAATGACTGCTTGGTATTTATTGTGAAACTTTAGAAACATTCCAGTAAAATCAGGAACAAGACAAGAATGTTCACTTCCAACCAACTCTTCAGTATTTTACTGGAGCTCCTTGCTAAGGCAATGACTAGAAAGATAAATAAGCAGTATACAAATTGGGAGGAAAAAGACAAAAGCCTTTATTTGCAAGTAGACCAATCATCTGTAAAGAAATCCCAAGGAAAACCCCAAGAAAATCCACTGTCAAATTATTAGAATGAATAAATGAGTTTAACAAGGCTGCTGCATGTAGTCAATATTTTAAAAAATGATTGTTTTTATATACACCAATAATCAATTCAGAATTTTAACTGGAAAAAAATATTCCCATTCATACCACCCAGGGTCACACCCTCACATCACCATGAAAAACAAAGAGAAAAGAATATGGTGCTAGTAGGCTCCAGTTGGGAAAATGCCAATAAAGGATTTTATATAGGGTTGCTTCATGTGCCTGAGCCTGAGTCAGCGATGGTGGAAGGGAGAGATGGGGGTCTGTGATTAACCGTCTACAGGCTGAGACAAGGAAGAAGCAGCTGAATGGGGAGCTTCAGTAGCAAAAGCCCTTTAAATCTACCACACTCATCTGTGTCCCCAGCAAACAGCTCTTCAAGGACAAAGGACTTGTCTTACTGTCCCTGCAGCTTCTGAGCTTGGTGCTGTTTCTCACCTGTCCCAGGGGCTCTGTAAATGACCAATGCATGAATGCGTGAGTGCCACCCAGGACCAACCAGCCCAGAGCATCCTCACCACTCCGCAGTGTCACCTGGAACTCCACCGTCTGAGACAGAAGTCCTCCACTAGACCCCAGAGTGAATGAGAAGGGAGAGGAGCGCATGTGTGCAAAGTCACTTAGTCATGTCCAACTCTCTGCAACCCCATGGACTGTAGCCCACCAGGCTCCTCTGTCCATGGAATTCTCCAGGCAGGAATACTGGAGTGGGTTGCCATTTCCTTCTCCAGGGGATCTTCCTGACCCAGGGATTGAACCCACGTCTCTTATGTCTCCTGCATTGGCAGGTGAGTTCCTTACCCACTAGTGCCACTTGGGAAGCCCCAGAGTGAATGAGAAAGGAGGGGAGTAGCAATTACCTACATTTCTAATCAGTGGGACCCCTTTGGAAGATAAATGTGACCACCATCCAAAGCACGGGGCAGAGCGGACAGTGCTCAGAAGCCTGCTCCCATTGAGCTTGGCTACAGTCCATAGGGTATCAAAAGAGTTGGGCACAACTGAAGCGACCTACTATGCACTCACCTCCATCAAGGCTACTGGCTTCTGGGAGTGTAGCGCCCTGTGCTCTTGGGGAATCAGGACCATCTTTCAATTGTGCCCAGCAATTTATTAGGGAGAGAAGGGGAACTGATTCTCTTTCATTTTGTGGCCTGGGAGAATAAGTGATCTAGCCTTTTAAGTGTCCCTCGGTCCCACACTTTAAAAAAAATTTTTTTTTAATTTTCTTAAATGTTTATTTTATATTGGAGTATAGCTGATTAACTAGATTGTGTTAGTTTCAGGTGTGTGGCAAAGTGATTCAGGTGTACACAAACCTGTGACTATTTTCTTCCAAATTCCTTTCCCATTTAGGTTTTTACAGAGTATTGTGCTATACAGTAGGTCAGCTTGCACTAGGCGGGCACAGGAGAAAGAAGGAAGGAAGGAAAGAAAGAATAAGAGAGGGGGAGGGGTGGAGGAAGAAAGGGAAAGAGAACGCAATAAAGGAAGGGAGAAGAAGAAGGGAGGTAACACACAGAAATCCCTTGCATTCCTATATACTAACAATGAAAAAACAGAAAGAGAAATTAAGGAAACAATACCATTCACCATTGCAACAAAAAGAATAAAATACTTAGGAGTATATCTACCTAAAGAAACAAAGGACCTATACATAGAAAACTATAAAACACTGATGAAAGAAATCAAAGAGGACACAAACAGATGGAGAAACATACCGTGTTCATGGATTGGAAGAATCAATATTGTCAAAATGGCTATTCTACCCAAAGCAGTCTATAGATTCAATGCAATCCCTATCAAGCTACCAACGGTATTTTTCACAGAACTAGACCAAAGAATTTCACAATTTGTATGGAAATACAAAAAACCTCGAATAGCCAAAGTAATCTTGAGAAAGAAGAATGGAACTGGAGGAATCAACCTGCCTGACTTCAGACTCTACTACAAAGCCACAGTCATCAAGACAGTATGGTACTGGCACAAAGACAGAAATATAGATCAATGGAACAGAATAGAAAGCCCAGAGATAAATCCACGAACCTATGGACACCTTATCTTTGACAAAGGAGGCAAGGATATACAATGGAAAAAAGACAACCTCTTTAACAAGTGGTGCTGGGAAAACTGGTCAACCACTTGTAAAAGAATGAAACTAGAACACTTTCTAACACCATACACAAAAATAAACTCAAAATGGATTAAAGATCTAAATGTAAGACCAGAAACTATAAAACTCCTAGAGGAGAACATAGGCAAAACACTCTCCGACATAAATCACAGCAAGATCCTCTATGACCCACCTCCCAGAATATTGGAAATAAAAGCAAAACTAAACAAATGGGACCTAATGAAACTTAAAAGCTTTTGCACTACAAAGGAAACTATAAGTAAGGTGAAAAGACAGCCCTCAGATTGGGAGAAAATAATAGCAAATGAAGAAACGGACAAAGGATTAATCTCAAAAATATACAAGCAACTCCTGCAGCTCAATTCCAGAAGAATAAATGACCCAATCAAAAAATGGGCCAAAGAACTAAACAGACATTTCTCTAAAGAAGACATACAGATGGCTAACAAACACATGAAAAGATGCTCAACATCACTCATTATTAGAGAAATGCAAATCAAAACCACAATGAAGTACCACTACACGCCAGTCAGGATGGCTGCTATCCAAAAGTCTACAAGCAATAAATGCTGGAGAGGGTGTGGAGAAAAGGGAACCCTCTTACACTGTTGGTGGGAATGCAAACTAGTACAGCCACTATGGAAAACAGTGTGGAGATTTCTTAAAAAACTGGAAATAGAACTGCCATATGACCCAGCAATCCCACTTCTGGGCATACACACTGAGGAAACCAGATCTGAAAGAGACACGTGCACCCCAATGTTCATCGCAGCACTGTTTATAATAGCCAGGACATGGAAGCAACCTAGATGCCCATCAGCAGATGAATGGATAAGGAAGCTGTGGTACATATACACCATGGAATATTACTCAGCCATTAAAAAGAATTCATTTGAACCAGTCCTAATGAGATGGATGAAGCTGGAGCCCATTATACAGAGTGAAGTAAGCCAGAAAGATAAAGACCATTACAGCATACTAACACATATATATGGAATTTAGAAAGGTGATAACGATAACCCTATATGCAAAACAGAAAAAGAGACACAGAAATACAGAACAGACTTTTGAACTTTGTGGGAGAATGTGAGGGTGGGATATTCCAAAAGAACAGCATGTATACTATCTATGGTGAAACAGATCACCAGCCCAGGTGGGATGCATGAGACAAGTGCTCCGGCCTGGTGCACTGGGAAGACCCAGAGGAATCGGGTGGAGAGGGAGGTGGGAGGGGGGATCGGGATTGGGAATACATGTAAATCCATGGCTGATTCATATCAATGTATGACAAAACCCACTGGAAAAAAAAAATAATAATAAAAAAATAAATAAATAAATAAAATAAAATAGAACTTTAAAAAAAAATAAATAATATAAATATAAAAAAAAAAAAAGAAGAAGGGAGGGAGGGAGAGAAGGGGAGAAAAGTATTTGAATGTGTCAAACTGGTGGGAATCTTCTTTTTCTTCCAGTGTTACTGAGACATAATGGCCATGCAAGACTCCCATACACTTATGGTTACAACATAATGACCTGACTACCTTACATCATGAAATGATTTCCACAATATGTTCAGTGAACATCTGTCATCTCATGTAGATACAAAATAAAAGAAATAGAAAAAAATTTTTTTCTTGTGTTGAGAACACTTAGGATTTTGGATCAGGGCCTTCTAACGTGTCTGCCCCAGCCATCCCTCTGCCTTGACACCTCACTGTCTTCTTCCATGCCTGTGACCCTGGGAGCTTCCAGAACCATCCTCCCTAGACCATGAACTCCTAAAGCTCTGTCATGAATATCTGACTCTTTTTCTCCTGCCCCACACAGCTTCCTCTGGGGGACTTCCCCTCCTTTCAGCTCTTTGGGGTTCTGAAGGGCTGTCAGTCAAGGGCCAGGAGTCTCCCACCACCTGAGTGGACACAAAACTCAAGCTGACCAATCAGATTGGATCAATATGGGTTCTAGGAGAGAGATGGTCTCCCTCCTTCTGAAGGACCTTGGCTGGAGCAGATGGGTATCTATCCACGTATTTTCTATGACGTGGAAAACCGTGCCAGAAAATGAGCCCTCACAGAGGAAAACAAAGCTTAGAGCTGCCAAAGACAGCCCTGATTATATCACAGGAGTGCCCCGGATTCAGCCGTGCCTGAAGCCAAATAACTACATGATTCCAGCACTTGGGCCAGTCCATTTCCCTTTTGCTTCAACTCCTTTGAACTTGGGTTCCTGTCACTTAAACCCAGAGTCTCAACCAACTCAGTCTCTAATTTCCAGGACAGCTCGTTCGGCATGTAACGTGGCAACCAGTGAGGCTGGTTCCTCTGAATATCCCACTTTTTCTCTGGAAAGCCTTGGCTCATGTCTGCTCTGTGTCAGGGCAATCAGACCAGGCTCCTGGTTTCTCTCAGAATAAGCCTCTCTTTTTTTGGCAATTTTTTCTTCCCATATGGTCGATCAGGCTTTGATGCTAAAATAATTTAGAGGCACATCAGATTGCTCGAGTAGCTTAAGCAGAATTTCCAGTACTTACAGGCTTTGTCTGAAGCCTTTTCCCTGTATTGATACACACGTGTCAACACTGTCTCCCTCCTCACCTCTCCACACAGGCCGTAGGTACACACAGCGTCACCGCCCCATTCCCTGAATGCCTGCCTCTCAGCCTGACGCCTCTCTTGAAGACAGCTCTTGGAGGTTCAGGGGCCCTGCTCTCAAAGCTCTGCATGAGGCACCAGGGGCCCAGCTGTCAGGGACCCCTGGGTGTTTTTTGGAGCCAGAGATGCTACCTCTTATCTGCGGTCACAGTTCAAGGAGCTGGGGTACAGGGGACTCTACCTTACTTAATCACCCCTTTTATCATGCAAGCACTCTCTCCAGAGGGCTTCCCGGGTGCCGCAGTGGTAAAGAACCCGCCTGCCAATGCAGGAGACACAGGAGATGTGGGTTCCATCCCTGGGTCGGGAAGAGCCCCTGCAGTGGGAAATGGCAACTCACTTGAATATTCTTGCCTGGAAAATTCCAGGGAGAGAGAAGCCTGGCAGGCTGCAGTCCATGGGATCGCAGAGTCTGATAAAACTGACTGCGCACGGACACACACATTCACTCCAAAACCCACCATAGTTCCCTAGAGCTACCCATAGAGACAGCCCCTCTTCAGGCTAGCTTTCTTCCTGAGCTTTCTTTCTCTACCCTCCTCCCACCCCGACTGGTTGGCTGACCTACTCCATTCCTTATAAAAAATGCCAAACTCGATCTCCTCTCAAGGCTTCTGTACTTGATGCTCTCCCTGTCTACAATATCTCCTTTCTTCTTCTTCCCACTTTCAATCCTACAAAGCCCACCTTATGTTCCACCACCTCCATGCAGCCCTCCCTGATTCTTTGAGTCTCCCAATCTACAGTGTACCTTTTTCCTGAATAATAGTTGTTCCATAATCAGAATCACACAGTTATGGTCTAATTGTGCATATGGTGGGTCTGAATCCATCTGCCTTTCCTCCTAATGAGATTACACGCTCCCTGATGGCAAGGACTGTCACTTACCCATCTTTTATTCCCCTCCCTCCATCTCGGCTTCTGGCAGAACTAAATGTACAGTTTGGAGATAGTTTCTTACACTTACATGATCATAAGTATCACTTTGGGAATTTGTTTTAGAAATACAGATGTCTTCACTTGCCTCCTGGAGATTCTGACTTAGTAGGTGTGGGGTAAGATGCTGGAAACTGTATTTTCCAAAAACACCCCGTAGAGGCTTTTGTTGAGGCAAGTTTAGATCAGAAGCAGTTAGAGTGAGCATATTGCAAAACCCAGATCAAGACATATCTGACAAACTCAAGTGTTTTTATGAGAACAAAGCATAGGATATTTGACGTGGATGTGGGCCCGGAAATTCTAGGGCATGAGGTTCTCCTGGTGACATTCCATTTTGGAGATTATATTGTGTGATGGCTGTGAGAATGGGCTTGGAGTCTGACAAGGGTTTGAATCTGCCTCAGCCACTCATTATGGGACTTTGGACACTATATCTAATTTCTCTGAGCCTGTTTCCTTATCTTTTCATTGAAAATAACAATAGGAGCCACTTCCCAGGATTTCTATGAGAATGAAACAAGGTCTTACATGAAAAGCACTCAACTCCACGCCTGGCACAGAGTAAATATTTGTTACATATTTGTAACAATTACAAGTATTGCAGCTGGGAGCCGCGCCAGGCTGGAGGTGGTTGTAAAATAGAGGAAACACTGTTGGTGGGGCACATTCTCTGCTCCTTTAGGGAGGGCCCACTTGAAGGGAAACCTTAGTCCTAAGGCCAGTGCTTACCCACCACTAGAGGGGGTGCAGGGGACCCCAACAGCATGAAGTAACTTTTCAGCAGACTGAGAAGTTGTGTTCTATTTATTTTGTAACAATAACAATTGCAATAATAATATTATGCTCCCAGCTTTGTATCCTTGCTGAGTAAGAGAAAATTTCCTTCCTCAGTCTTTATGCAGGAGCACAATTGAAAAGTACTCCTTGTCTTTGGGAGTTGTGTGTCCCCTTGTCCTACCTTTGATCATAGGAGACTGGGAGGGCAGAACTGGCTAGAAGACAGAAACCCTGATCTTCTCTGCTCCTAAAGCCAGAGGAAAAACTGTGACCAAGACGTCAGGCTCCCAGGGGGTATCACTTAAGACAGAAAAGTCCAGGCTGTTAAAATGTACTGACTGTGTCTTATGTGAGACAGGGGGACAGGGTTGCAGCCCAATGGGTTGGATGGGATTTCTCGTCCAAGCACTAGGTCGGTTGGTCAATGGATGAATGAATCAATGGGACAGTTGACCAATGGGCTTTCTCCTACTGGCAATAGACACTCCCATTACCAGTCATTCTGGGTCAGGAAAAGGAGAGTCTTAGTGTAGGCACTGGGAAGCTTTCCTTTTCTCTTAGGGGCCAAAGCGCAGTTAGACCTGTACTGTGATGGGAGAAGACACCAGGAAGTGCCATTCTGGGGGAGGTTCATGGCACCACTTCGGGAACAGTGGTGCCATGGTCCCAGGTCACCTGGAGTGCTGCCAAGTAGGTGGGGGATGCCGAGATGAAGCAGTAGTCATAAAGCCCTCTCTGATTTGTGACTCTGTTGTCCTAAACTTCAACAAAACTTTACAGGAAGAATTTAGTGGTGGGAAACATTTAGCAGAGAAATTGTCCCCTTAAACTCTAGGGGTTTCAGCCATAGCCCACCAGCAGAGAAGCTGATGGGGGGAACCAAAGAGGCCTTCCTGGAAGAGGTGGTACTGGGTTGGATTGTCAATAAGCTTATGTGACTGAGCAAAATACTTATGATTGGTTTTGGAGGTCACATTGACCCCACAGTCCATCTCAAGATCCATCTCAAGAACTGACATCTCCCAGTATCTCATGAGGATGATTTCAAGGACAGAAATTTTGACCCCAAGCCCCCTAAAAACTGCTGTGAACTGGGTCTCCTTCCCTTCCTCATGCAGGGCCATCCCCCTGGCCTTGACTTCCCCTTTGGCAAAACCATTCTCCCTCCATACAGCCTGACACACACTCAGAAATGACAGAGTTCCTGTGAATCCAGCCTGCCAGGAGCAAGATTTGCCAAAGCGGAACTAGAGCCAAGTGGATGGCCCATGAGTGAGCAATGGGATAGCACACGGCCCGGTTCCAGGCTGGAAGGGGAGGCAGCCTCCCAGCCATTTCCTCCAACCTCAGAGGCGAGTTGGCAACTGGCAGTTCATATGAGGTCCCCCTGACATCTCCGGTCAGGAATGCAACTTGCCGGGGATTCTGAAGCAAAGAGCAGAGAGAAGTGTTTAGCAGGCAGGACCATCCACATGTGCCCATGGACCTTGGTCTGTCTGCTTAGCAAGTGAAGGCTCTGCCCTCGCCCGGCTTTAAGCAGAGCTTCCTGAAGCTCTTGTATGGGTGGCCATGGGCCTTCCAGGACGCTTCGAACACCTGAGACCCGGCAGAGCGAGGCTCTGGCAGCCCGCATTTGTTTTTAAACCCATAAATCCTTGAATCTGACAATAGTGGGAGGGAATGGTGGCTGAAGGCAGGTCCATAGTTGCAGTTTTGCTGACTGTGCCAACATTTATGGTTTGGAAACATCGTTGGGATGGGATGGAGGAAGGGCGGAAGCTCTACTCTTAACCTCAAAGTACACTTGTTCCTGCTGCTAGCTCCTTGCTCTTGACCTTGTGTCTTGCTCCATGCATATGTTTATGTCCTCTAACGTGTCCCTGCCACAGCCTAGCTGACAGCTCCTGTTGGTTGCTATCATCCAAACCAGGGCTGGCTTAGCTCAATATGCAAGGGGTGCCCTGGGTTTGGATCGTGTGCTGAGTGGGAATGTATTCAATACATGGGTGCTAGAGGGCACTGGAACAGTGCTCCTTAAACTTTAGTGTGCCTTGGAATTAATCAGGGCTCCTGTTAAAACGTGATTCTGTTTCAGTAAGCTTGGGTGGATCCCAAGTTTCTGCAGTTCTAGGAAGCCCTGGGTAATGCCAGTGCTGCATCAACGTGACCACACATTGACGATGAAGAACCAGAGCGCTCTGCATCTATTGCCATGGGGTCAGGATTTGGAGGGCTTCCCTGGTGGCTCAGATGGTAAAGAATCTGCCTACATTGTGGGAGACCTGGGCTCAATCCCTGGGTCCAGAAGAGCCCTTGGAGAAGGGAATGGCAACCCATTCCAGTATTCTGGCCAGGAGAATTCTATGGACAGAGGAGCGGGGTGGACTAGGTGGTTCAGTGGTAAACAATCTGCCTGCAATGCAGGAGCCACAGGAGATGTAGGTTCAATCCCTGGGTCGGGAAGATCCCCAGAAGGAGGAAATGGTAACCCACTCCAGTATTCTTGCCTGGAGAATTCCATGGACAGATGAGTCTGGTGGGCTACAATCCATGGGGTTACAAAGAGTCAGACGTGACTGAAGTGACTTAGCATATGTGCACAGGACTTGGAATTCCCAGGAACAGGGGTCCAAGTACTATCCCCATTGTAATGACCAGGTGATTCTCTACTGGGGCCAGTTAGTCACCACAATCCATTGAGAGACACATAAGATCAATGCTTGGATGGGGCCTTAGGGGGTATGATTCTCATTTTACATACTCTGGCTTGTCCTCTAAGTGTTTGATTTCCCCTTTGCATCTTCCCAGCTTTTAGGGCCAACCAGTCTGGACCTGATTGCCCGGTCCATTGGTGGCAGTACTAATGAGTAGAGATCTCCTCCCCTCCATCAGTCTCAGCGCCAGGGTCATCTTTTCTGAGACCCAACTGAAAAGAGTAAGCACCTCTTCTAAAGATACTACTCTGATCTAGATCATATTAATTTAAGTATGATATTTATTGTCATGTGACTGTGATGACGCATCTATGTAACTGTCACATCTGCGATCCTTGAAGGTAGGGAATAGTAACACAGTGTCTGGTGCATATTTTATGTTTGTTGAATCAATTATGCCATTATTCCTGATCTCTCTTTCTCAGGAGGCCCCAACCTTACTTCCTTGGAGACGTTTCTATGTTAAATAGCACCAATTTTCTTCAACCTCCACTCTTTCTTTTCAGGGCAGTTGAAGACACTGATTGTCAACCTTGGCTTTGCTTTAGAGTTAATAGGGGGTTAAAAATTCTGACTCTAATCATCAGAGAGTCTGACTTATTTGATCTGAGCATCAGGATTTTTAAAAACTTCTCAATGATTCTCACATGCAGACTAGTTTGAAAACCACACGAGGTAGGATTCTATAGGTTAACACTCAGCCCTTCAGTCTCAAGTCAGTACTGCCATCAGACCCCTTCTAATCACTGTCCCCCCCGTGCTGGAGA
The DNA here is from genome assembly GCF_910594005.1 of Cervus elaphus. NCBI lineage: Eukaryota > Metazoa > Chordata > Mammalia > Artiodactyla > Cervidae > Cervus > Cervus elaphus. The sequence goes on from NC_057831.1 coordinate 45,613,790, forward strand.
AGAGGCTCTTATCTTGGGCTTGAAACTAAGCTCCTTCTGATAAACAGAGGCTGTAGAACTACATGGAACAGGCTAACATAAGACTGATGTAGGTTCAAATCCCAGCTCCATTATTTAACTAGAGGTTTGACTTGAAGCAATTTTCTCAGTCACCCTAAGCCTGATGTCCTAACCAGTAAAATGGGATAAAGGCCTATTAGTCAGTTTCCAGTAGGTAATGAATGATCCCCAAAACTTAGTGGTTGAAAGCACAACATTTAAGCTTTCTGGCAACTATGCAGGATAGCTGGGCATTCTTCTGGTCTGGACTGGCTTTGCTGGGGCTGGATGGCCTAGGATGGCCTCCTCAGATGTCTGGCCATTGACTTGATGTCATTCAGGGTGGTAGGGGTGGCTTGTTGGGGATCTGCATCCTTCATCATCCAGCAGCTAGCCCAGGCTGGCTCATATGGTGACAGTCACGGCATTCTTGGAGCTTCAGGAGACAGAGCATCACTTTACTTCTCATGCCTCTGTTTGCTAATGTCCTGTTGGTCAAGGCTAGACAAGGCCAGTTCAGCACCAGTGTGGGAGAAAATACCAATAAAGTTCACCTTACTATACCTGTGTATAATTTGAAGAAAAGGTATAAGATAAAAGCCCCGTTGGCACTCCGGCTCCAGGAACCAGAAACTCCTTGGTCTTTTCCTTAATACTAGTGTACTCAGAACGATAATGATCACAATATATTTTGAGCCCCAGGAGTTTAGTCAATGACAACAATTTCTTTGACACACAGGCCATAAATTTTGTTGCAGATATCTCCTTAGAGGTTAGGTCATCAATTTATCTTGGTGAAAATTTTTTAAATGGGTGCAAATGCCAATCCCCTTCCTCCCCCAGAGCTTTATTATCCACTGGGAGAGGCATGCAGGTAAATGGAATCCAGAAGTCAGCTTGAACTTCAGATTTATGTCTGTCTGCATGTGTTTTCTCTGCTTTTGCCTGTGTCAACCTGCACACAGAAATTCTTTTCCTTCAGAGTTCCACATCAGGCAAATGTGTTTGTGAGCAGCGGAGATTTTACTGGAGGCTTTCCTAGGAAACGGCTTCCCGGGTGGCTCAGTGGTAAAGAATCCACCTGCTTGTCAATGCAGGAGACCCAGGAGATGTGAGTTTGATCCCTGGGTTGGGGATCTCTCCTGGAGGAGGAAATGACAACCCCTCCAACATTCTTGCTGGGAAAATCTCACGAATAGAGGAGCCTAGCAGGCTGCAACACGTGGGGCTGCAGAGTCAGACACGACTGTGCGATGAAGCACACACATAGTCACTGAGGAAGCAAGAAAAGGGACATCTGGTACCCATTACAGTCATCAGCTTAAACTTCCATCTGGATGTTTCTTTTCATCAAAGCTCCTCTTCTGTTGCTTACCTCCAGGAGGGTTTTATCCCCCCACAGCCCAAAACCTTTCTTAGAGCAGCCCCCAGCCTCACTAGCAACTATCCCCAATTCCCAGATTCTCTACCACCTCTTTGAAATGCAAAGTTACCAGCTCTCTTTCAACTCCCCCACATCAAAATATTTCCTCTTCTTCTGTTTGCAAGTTAGACGCACCCAGCTTAGAAGTCTGGGTAGGAACCATCTTGGGCTTCTCAACAATGCACTTTGAGATCTTATCCTTTTCCTCATCCCAAAAAACTTACCAAATTATTTATTCTGATGTTCTCACCAAGGACACTTTTGTGAGGAAAAATTTTCACCACCTTACTACAACTATTTCTAATATCAAATATTCTGAATTTTGTGCAAGAGCAACAGGAAGGAGTGATAGTTTCTAATGAAAACAAGAAGGAAGGCTTCCTTGAGGACGTGACGTCTGAACCAAGCTCTGATGAAATTCCTTCAAGAGGGATAGCTAGTAATTTCAAAACTAATAATTGCAAAATGTGTTCTTTCTTCCGATCACTTAGCCCAGTTCCACAGATCCAGGTTATATCCCTTTATACTATCCTCCACCCCATTCACTCTTAATTGGAGATTTAGACTAAAGGAGTTAACACGACTTTCTTTTCTGGATAGTTATCAAGAGGGGGTAAGAGGCCCGAGTTCCCCCTTTTCATGTCATAAGAAACATGGAAAAAGCTTATTGGTCCTATACTTTCAATTGCTACCCGCAAATTGTCTATGTGCCATTGCTTACCTTGGTTTTTGTTTGGCAGGGATTTATTGTTGTTTTTCACATGCTTTGGATCTAGACTAATCTTGGCACTTAGATGTCCCCCTGGCCTCACAGAATAAGATGCCTGGAATTGGTCATCAGAACAAGCCAAGGACTGCAAAGAAATTCCTTAGTAATTGCTACATTATTTGATTCTTTGTGTCAAAAATGAGTTAGGTGAAAGAATTCATTCATCTCTTACTACACTGAGAGATGAAGGCAATTTTTCTCATAGGACTCAGGGCTAAAGTAAATTGTCTCTTAGACTTCTCTGCCACATTTAGCTGAAACTGAAATTCATGGGGAACAAATCTTCCTCTTAAGAATGTTGCCTCCTGAAACAAAAAGATGAGTGTTAACAGTCCACTTGGAAGATGCAAAATTTTAATTTCACACAGCATTTGAAAGGGGTGTGTGTGCACGTGTGTGTTTGAGGTTTCTTTCAGGTGCAAGATTTAACAGCCCAATTGAAAATGAGGTTGTTCATATAACAGAAAAGTCCATAGTGGATTAGTCTTCAGTCATGGCTGGATCCAGGTGCTCAAATGATGTGCAAGTTTTGTTCCCTCTGGATCACTCAGCTCTGCTTTTCTGGTTGGACCAGTTCTTCCCACATGGTGTCATTGTGACCACCAGCAGCTTTAGACTTAATTCTGCCAGTTTAAAAACGCTGGAGAAATAAGTGTGCTTCTGTCCCAATAGTCTTTGCAAAAGTTCCAGCCTTCTGTCTCAACAGCCTAAAGGGATGTGTCCATCCCTGCATGAATTTTGATGACACTGATTGGCCAGTCCCTGATCACAAACTCCTGAAGCAAGGTCAGTGAGGAAAGCCCCCCACCCCACCAAAACTACAGGGACTCAAATTTGGGGGAGCACTGACTCTCCAAAGAAAAAATGGGTGATATTACCAGAAAGGACAATGACTGGGCAAAACCAAGAGATATCCATTACAATGGAATGCCCACTCAGTGGTGAAATAAGTAGAAGAGCGGAAAAGGAAGGCAAGGGGTAGGGAGCAGGCAAGAGCAATGGATAAGTCTGTCCTAAGTGAATCTGGGTTGGCAGGCTTGCTTTTCAAACAAGTTGCTTTGACTTTTAGTAAAAACGATATTGTCTCAAGACCTGGATGTCTCTCTAAATTTCATCCGAATGTCCAATAATGGCTGACGTTTATGAATGTCACCGTCAATCAGGGTTGCTGGTCAACAACAGGCAGCCTGGTAAGCAGGCAGCTGTCCGTCAAGACTGACGGAAAGAGGTTCAAAAACCAAGGCAGAGAGAAGTCAGGAACTTGGCCTGAGCACTGCACCATGAGGGAAGGGGAGAAACCTCGGCAATTTGTTTTTAATATTTTGCTTGTTCTGGATACCAGGAAAGCTGCATATATTGGCTTCTGACTAATGAAAACAGAGGGGGAGCCAGGCTGGAAACCTGGCCGTGTTTCTGGGCACAATTAGGTTTGTTTGTTTAGGTCTCTTTTTATTTGTTTTCAGATGACTCAGATAGGAATACTGCAGGCCTTTCAAAGCGAAGTGTTCTTATGTGTATTTTGGGTCCAGGGCTTCGCCAAGTGCAGAAAGCCTTGGCTCCCTGAGGTTATTTTCCTATCCAAGGGTTTTTTAAACTTTCAAGTGGAGCTGGAAGAATGCCGTTGCGAGCCAGGTTGTTTTTCTTAGCAGACCCCAGCCTGAGGTTGCAGGGGGGACAGGGATCACAAACATTTAAACACAGAAGTCCCCAAACGGCATACAGGGCACCCATTGTGCAGATCCCGGGCACAGCCTCCACTGATGGTTTTACCATCTGCACACTTAGTCCTCTCTGGAAACCTCTTCATGAGTCTGCCTCCTTCTTTCCAGATAACCAGGCCCAGAGATGGACTTTTCCTTCCACACTCTCTGTATCTGTCTAAAAACCATTCAGCTTTTAAGACTTTCCGCTTTCATCGTTGCAGGTTGGAGTCCGCTGCCTCCGGTGAAATGCAAAGATATTTATAATCTGGGAAGCTGCCAAGCACCTGGTTGGGCTTTTCTGTCTAAGGGGAGTGACTCCCAGAGTTGGCTGACTCCTGGCCAGTTGACCCGGAGCCCAGGGCATTGGGAAGAGACTTGGGAAGCACTAGGCAGTAGCCTTTCCTCTCCTGGAGGAGCAAGATATAACTAGGCAATGGCAAGGACCACTCTAGGGTCCCTTCTTGAGTCTTCTTTCCAGGAGCCCTGCCTCCGTGGGATGAGTCAGACAACAGAGACAGCCCTAGTGGTCCTGGTTGTTTTCAAATACTTAGAGTTTATGAAGGTGGCAGGAGCAGGTTTCCTAAATTCCTTGGAAGCTGGGTCCCAGCCTAAGACTCCGACAGTGAGTCTCCCCTGCTCGACTTATCCATGTTAAAATGGAGGAGACCGGCCAACGTGCTGGCCAGAGAAGCACTTTATCCTGAGTCACTGCAATGAAATGTCTCTTAACTAAGGTTTGCTTTTTCAATGCTCCTCTCCCTCTGAATAGGGCTTCCCAGGTGGCTCAGTGGTAGAGAATCTGCCTGCCGACGCAGAAGATGCAAGTTCGATCCCTGGGTTGGGAAGATCCCCGGGAGTAGGAAATGGCAAACCACTCCAGTATTCTTGCCTGGAGAATTCCATGGACAGAGGAGCCTGGAGGCTACAGTCCATGGGGTCACAAGAGAGTCAGACATGACTGAACGACTGAGTGACTGAGTGTACACGCTCCCTGTCAATGGGTCTATAAACTCTTCTGCTTCTAAGACTCTCCTCCTTCAGTGTTTGAAGTTTGAAACCTCCCCAAGCCTTTTGGAGAAACATGTGTTCTATTGACATTCACACATTTCAGGAATTTCTTTTCAAACATTTTTAGAGCTATATCCTGGAGCCAACCATATTCTGCTCTATCTCCTGCACCTGCTGCTGCTTCTCTGCTGGGCCACAACAGGTGGTGCTGGAACAAGGGTCTTAGGACATCTGTGTGCAGCAGTTCAGCAGGGAGGTGAGCATGTGAGGGAGAGGAGAGGTGACTCTCGGCAGCTGGAGGCCGGTCCTGCAGGGCACCCTGGGAGAGACGATGCGGAACAGGACCCCGATTGTCCCGCTGATGGGCCAGGAAGTGGCCCTTGATGGTTGGTTCTGTTCTTGGCATGCTCCTTCCCTGGCGCTTCCACGAACACCCCCACAGCTAGAGGATGTCCTTAGGCAGAGAGAGACATGGAACCCCAGGCCAGCATGGAACTCTTGGGAGGCCACTTCCGGGGTCGGCGGAGAGGATACGGAAGCGGGGCTGGCCATGCTTACAGCATCTGCTGTGCCCTCAGCTGACACGAGGAAGGACAGTCATCAGAATGAGACGGGACTGTTCTCACTCAACTGTGTTTACTAAGGCAGGCAAGTGGGCTACCATGAAGGCCCGTTAGCGCTAGCTGAAAGGACAAGGGCTGAGAAGCAGAAAGTTTGGTTTCACTCGCAGTTCGCTGTTTATCCATTTACGTAGCAGATATTTACAGCTGGCCCACGGGGCTCTGTGCTTAAGGCTGGGGTTCAGCAGAGGGCAAACCAGGCTCTGGCTCTGCCTCGGGGGACCCAGTCTAGCAGGAGACACAGTCAGGTAAGGAGTCAATGTAGGGCAGAGTGGCAGCAGGCCAGAGGGGCCCCTCATCGAGGCTGGTAGGCTCAGGTGACCCTTTCTTAAGAAGGGAGGGGAAGAGTATTCCAGGGAGAAGGAACAGAATGTGAGAATGCCTAGAGGTCCCAGGGCAGAACAGAATCGAGACTGTTCTCTAGTCAGTGGTGAGTGAGAATGATGCCTGAAAAAAAGAACAAGACTCCATCTTATGGGACCTTGGCAGCCACCTCACAGCATTTATGTAGTATACTGGAGTGATGAGGAACGGCTTAATACTATTGTTGTTGTTATTATTCAACTAACATGTACTTAATTGCTTCATTGCCTCTGAATCCTACCTCTTCCTTCTGAGTTCAATTCCCTTCTCGAAGACTGTCTTTTAGTAGCTCTTCCCTGACAATTGTGACTGGTGAACTCACTCAGTCAAGGGCAGATCCAGTTTTCTTGGGGCCTGAAGCTTATGCAGTTTGGAGTCTTCTTTAAAAGAAACAACACAGCTATAAAAATAAGACTAAGAATGAAAGTAAATATTGACAATGAGAAAAGAAATCTCAACAAAGTCTTAAAAACTGACACCTAAAACAAACAGTATAAAATCCAGAAAAATAACAGTTTTTATTAATTAACTATCATTTTTTCTAACTTCTTCTCATGGTGGTGGCATTGGAATGACCATGGGCCTTTTGGGGTTTGGGTAGGAAGAAGATGAGTTGGCCTACATTTATTTTGGGTTTCATGGATATATTAGGTGGTTTGCAGTCATTTCCATGTGTAATTTAGTTATTGCAGGGTGTACAGATTTTGGAATAGCTTCCAAAAACACTCCTACCATCCACATGCTGCCTTGCCTGGCACATAGTGTCAGAGGTTGGATGGAGATGTAAAAAACCCTACAATGCCTGGCACTAAAAATATGTGGTGGTTGAGAAACAAGGTTTAAGATGTATAGTTATATATATAATGTTCCAGCCTGTAGCAAATTCTTCTAATATCAGAAATGTAAAACTATAAATGGAGGATTCATTCTTATTCAGTATTTAATCAACATAGAAGTTTTTTTCCATTATAAAGATATTTGAGAACACAATGTATACAATTACATAGTATATACTTACAACTTATATGTGAAAGAAATTTTGTAGTGGTTTCCCCAAAGTTGACCACAATCCTAAATGTTTATGTGACACTACCAAAAAGAGTTGTAAAGCTAAAAGAAAAAATTTAAACTAGCAATAATAGAAAACAAATTTGATTAATCATGTTAGAGAGGAAAATGTATTATCTTTCTAGTCTATCTATGGAAAATGATATCATGAAATCATCACAGAAGAGGTGATTAAAGAATATGTAACTAAAAATAGAGTAAATCTAAATGCAATATGGTATCCTGGATTGGATCCTGGAAAACAGAAAGGATACAAGTGGAAAAACTGGTGAAATCAGTGAGTAAATGGATACAATTACATGGTTACTGATGATGCACAAGTTCAAGGATGAGGCAGGTATTTGAACATTTGACTTTCCAAAAGCCAAAGCTAAAGCCAGAGTTGAGGAGCAGATATTAGCCAAATATGGAGGTCAAAGTTTCACTCTGTTGCATCTCTTGATAAAATACAGCCCCTCACCACTTGGTTCCGTTCAAGGTCTAATGATCACTCCCAGGACTGCCATGGCATCAACTTATGTGCAAGCCACCCTGGGTTTCACTGTCTCTTTTGGTTTTTGATAGGAGGGCATTCATCTTTCTTTCCTATGAACTCAGTTATGTATTTAAATTGCTAGGTGTTTATATGAGAGTTTCCAAGTTAGTTTAGCTCACCATGTCACAGGCTGATTTTTCAGCAAGAGAGTGGCATGGTGAACAGGATGACTTAGAAGGTACTTCTAGCTGAGGTGTGGAGGATGGGTTTAGCTGTGGGGTAAATAAAAGAGACAGAAAGTTCTGATGGAATTCCACTGCGGAGATGATAAATGGCAATCTGAATAAGAGGAATCAGAGCAGAGGAGAGAAGATGCTTTAGAGGTGAAGGAACAGAACTTGGTGATAGAACAGCTTTGAGAGCAGGAGAAAGGGAATCTAAGATGTGCCCAGTAGGGGCGTGTGTGTGTGTGTGTGTGTGTGTGTGTGTATTTTGGGAGGGACTGGGAGCAGCTGGGTGGATAGTACTGCTCTTTCTTTTTTGTTTTTCTTTTCTTTCTGTTTCTTGAAATAGAAACAGAAGAGGAGGGGAAGGAGAGGCCCTGTGAGGAAAATGAGTTCAACATTGAATGTGCAAAGTTTTAGATGCCTGTGTATCATCTGAGCAAATATCACAAATTTGCAGCATGAAATATAAGTCACAAGCATCAGAGAGGGATCTGATCGACCTGGCCATGTGGATTTGGGACTTGCAGTGGACACTGACTCTATATAAGTGTTTAGAAGGTAGCCTGGTGCACAGTGAGCACGCACCTGTGATAGTGACCTGTCACAAATGGTCCCTGGGCAGAGGAGACAGGCATTGAAGAAACCAATACCTCTGCTGAGCAGATGCAGAGAAATACATGTTGTCAGGAAACCTGTAACAAGGGAATCTGACACAATCAGGAGAGTCAGGGAAGGCTTCTCTGAGGAAGTAGTACTTGACCAGAGGCCTGAAGGATGAATAGAAGGTATTAGGCAGCAAGGGGAAGAAGGAACATTCCAGGCTGAGGGAATAGCAGGTGCAAAGCTCATGGAGAAGTGATTTCAGGAAGGGACTGTAAGAAGTCAATTAACTCTTATTACGGCTGAGGAAGACCCAGGGAGCCTGTGACTCAGAAAAGGACTGTCACCTTTCTGGGAGAACAGACTAAACAATTTACAAGGTCCTCTTTTTATATGGTCTCAAATTTCGGAGTTCTGTTTTCCTCTTTTTTTCTTTTTTTTTTTTTAATTTGCAAGATGATACTGGGTGGTGCTTCACATGTTAAGAGAAACTTCTCTAGTAATAAATTGTAGAAATGATCCCTGAAAATATAGTCTTTGTGACCCTTTCAACTTCTCGTTTTTATAAAAAGAATTCTATAGAAAATTTACAAGAATAGAATAAAGAACTCCCATAAGTCTCTAGTAGGATTTGCCATTTGTTGAACTTTTGCCAATTTGTTTTCTCTACTATCTACCTATCTATTAGTCAATACATTGCATATACACACATGATACTATATCTAAATATAGTACATATTATTATTGCTGAGTCATTTAAGAGTATATTATAGACAGCACAACCATCATCCTTAAATACTCCAACATGCATTTCCTAAGAATGAGGGTATTCTCTTATATGACTATGGTACAGTGATGAACTTCACAACTGGGTCTGTATTCTAGGGTTCTATGATCTCTTTAAATATCAAGGGTCATCAACATCAAATCTATACTGAGCATCTGCTGTATGCAAGATGCCATCCTCTGAACTGAGTTTTCAGACTGTTATGAGAAGCAAATCAATAGGCAGATATCTACATGGAAATGTGGAAAGAGTGATAGCAGATGCAAGCAGGAATGCCAGGGGAATGTGGAGGAAGAAAATCTGGGAGAGCCATCTAGCTGTCTATCCCATCTATCCCATTTTCCTCTTCTTTCTCACTAACTGGGCCTTAGGGTTTCCAATGTACCCAACTCAAAAACTAGATTCTCCAATTTCTCTTTGGAGACACTGAAGATGGATAAGCAGAAGTCATTGGTTAGAACTTCTGGGAAAGCTTATTAAAATAGTCTAGCCACCTGGGAGGCCACACTTTGATTTTTGATACTTCTTCCTTCCTGCTGCTAGTAATATCATTGTGATAGCTAGAGCTGCAGCAGCCATCTTGCAGCCATGAGGTTGCTTAAAGCTGGAAACAAATGTTAAGAATGGTAGAACAGAAAGACACAACTATCCTGGGTTGTTGGCGATAAACTAGAGCCAGCATAACAAACTTGAACTGTCAACTCCAAGCTCTTTAAGAGGAAGGAATTAAAACTATCTCATTTAAGCCATTAATTGGGTTGTTTGTTACATATAGCTGAATTCAATCCTAATAAATTACCTGATACACTCTTGGAAATCCCAGGGACAATTTTTTGCAGATTACAAAGGATAAGTAAGAAAGAATTGGGTAGAAGGGTAGGAGGAAGCTCCAGAGTATAAATTTCAGTTTAAGAGTGGCAGGTGCAACTGAACAAATTTGAGGAGAGTCTCAGTATTGAATTTTACTTTTGGGAAGCAATTCAGTTTTAGATAGCTACACTTAAAGGAGGCGAAAGGATGAAGTCAGGAAAATTAGTAAGAGAGTCAATGTGAGAATCTCTGCAAGGGATGGTAGCATCCTGAAATAAGGCTGCACATCAGTGCTCAAAAAAACAAACAGCTCTCCTGTCAGCAAGACTTGGGGTCCCCTCTGGGCTTTGCTACTTATTAGCTATATGACCGTGAACAAATGACTTCTCAATGCCTCAGTCCTCTCCTATTTCTATGAGATTGTTCAGATAATTCAATGAGGACATGCATGCACAGTGCTTAGAGCAGTACCTGGCACCAGTAAATTGTTGCTGAGACGATGGGAGTGAAAGATGGATTCTAGGCAATAACATAGAATAAGATGGAATCAACCTAATGCTGAGACCAGTTGGATGGTAGGAGAGGTGAGTAAGATAAAGGAATTTAAAATGTCTCCCAGACTTCTGTGGAAGAACCAATCTGGGGAGAAAGATAATGATTCCAGTTTCACATCTGCAGAGCTGGTGGTCGCTCTGGCCGTCCACCTGGAGATGACCTGTGTTCCCCTGAATGGGCAGGTATATAGCCAGGTGAGGATCTGAGCTGGAGGCAGACTGGTGTGCAGATGGAGACGGGGCAGAGATGGATGAGACCACAGCCCGCAGGTGAGTGGGTAGAATGGAAAGAGAAGGTCAAGAGGGAGCCCTGTGGCTAGTGCTGGTGGACAAGGAGTCATCAAGGAAACTGAGGCGGACCGGGTTCAAGGTCATAGGAAAAGCAGAGGGAGTGGCCCAGAAAATTGAAGGGAGAGAATATTTGCAGAAAGAAGTGTCAATAGGCTTAAAGGCAGCTGCGTGTGCTAAGTTGCTCCAGTCGTATCTGACTCCGTGTAGCCCTGTGGACTATAGTCTGCCAGGCTCCTCAAGTCCATGGCATTCTCTAAGCTAGAATACTGGAGTGGGTTGCCATTTCCTTCTCCAGGGACTCTTCCCCACCTAGGGGTCGAACCCGCATCTCTTACAGCTCCTGCATTGACAGGCGGGTTCTTTACCGCTAGTGCCACCTGAGATGGGCAGCAGAAACATCAAACAAAGTCTGAGAAGCGGGCTTGGGGTTGAGCAGCAAAGTGATCACTGGGTTAACTGAGGGCCATCGTGGAGTCAGAACTCAGGGTTCTGATTGGGCTGGCAGGCAGAGCGTGGGTAGTGGAGCGGTAAACTGAGAATTAAGGATCAGGAGACCGTTTGTGTGAAGATGAGGAGAGAGTTATGTGGTCAGTAGTGGGAACTGATAAAGAGAAGATGTAAGGAAAGTGAGATGCTAGAAAGAGCCTTAGGAAGATGAGAGGTGCGGGCTCGATGTCACTGAGAGGGTCCAAGGCTGGGCCGGGGTCTTTCCCGCACGCCCCCCACCACCCCCCGCCCCCGATCGTGGAAAACGGCCCACCGTGGTGCTGGGAAGCCGAGTGCCCGGCAGGGCTAGGCTGGGAGATGGCGCAGAGAATCTCCAGTCTGAGCAGCGGTCAGAGGAGGGCAGAGAGAGCGGGGAGGGGACGGAGGCGAAGGCGGACACTAGTGACCCGAACTCCTCTTGTGGGAGGACCAGAGCCGCCGGCGCTTTGACAAGCATCTTCAGGGAGCACCAGAGACTCAACGGCCAGCCAGGCCTGGTACGCCCCGCTGAGCCCGCGGCGGCACCCTCATCTCCAAGCTCCACCGCGTGAGGGTCAAGACACTGGATCCGCCAGAGCAGACGCGTGGATGCGGCCCGAGACGGAGGACGGACAGAAGGCAGAGGCGCGGAGAGCGAGCAGCGGAGTCGGACACCCGGGAGGGAAGCAGCCCGCGGTCCCCGCTCCATCCCTCCCCGATCCCCCGGCCCCAGGTTCCCGGCGGGGAAGCAGCTCCAGGACGCCCAGGGCCGGCGAGCGAGCCGGGAGGGGGCAGCAGCGCCCCGCGAAAGCCGCTCTCCGCGGCCTGCGGGCGGGGAAGGCGAGCGGCTGCCCCCCACAGGTGGCGGGGGGAGGCTCCACGGACCAGGCCGGGCCCCCCTCAACCCCCTAGCTGGCCTGCTGCGACTGCTGCGCCTCCCAACCCCGACCACGGGTCCGGGCATTCCCTCCTGGGCCTCTGCCCTCTGGGGGCAACCTCCAGAAGCTGTCCTCCTGAGTCTGCTCAGTAATTAGGGTCACTAGTGTACACCTTCTCCTCCGTCTCCCTCCCTGCCCTTCTCTGCCCAGGAAGCTCAGACTGGAGAGCCTCCACACCGTCTCCTAGCCTCCCCGCCATCCATCCCCACTGGGCTCTCAGGGCGCTCCGGCTTCCCAGTCCCACGGTGGAGGCGTGTGGCAAAGACCCCAGCCCAGCCTTGGGTCCTCTCACCGTTGTCAGATGAGATGGTTGGATGGCATCACTGACTCAGTGGACATGAGTTTGAGCAGGCTCCAGGAGATGGTGAAGGACAGGGAAGCCTGGTGTGTTGCAGTCCATGGGGTCGCAAAGAGTCAGACACAACTGAGCAACTGAACAACAATAACCATTTTCAAGCCCGCACTTATCTTTCTAAGGCTCTTTCCTGCATCTTTCTTTCTTTCTGTTTTCTTCTCCTTATTCGCTCCCACTAGTGCATAACTCCCTCCTCCCCTCACCTCAGACCAGCCCCACTCCTGATTCTCACCTTACAGAGCAGAGACCCCACCACTTGCTTGGGCCCCTCTCCAGAAGGCAACTCCCTCCCCCACCCCCCATTATGTATGAGGGGCCTGGTTGGCCTGCAGTCCTGTTAGGAAGGCCCCAGGGGAGCCCAGCATGTAAGAGCAGCCTGGGGGCAGCCTTGCAGGCTGACTGTCTGCTCCCCAGGCTGGGGAGCCCAGCCTAGCCCTGATGTCCTGAGACTCAAGAGTAGCCGGTTGCACAAATATAACTCACACCACATATCCAATGTGAAGCGAAAACAGAGTAGCATTACTTTGCTTAGAACTAATCTGGTCTTTTTCCTCTGAGCCACACCCACTAGTTAGTGGGCTGGGAAGGATAAACTAAATGTCAACCCAGTTAGACTTTGAACTGATACTTGAAGCCCTGTGGATAATGTTTGGTCTTAAGGAAAAACACTTCTGTCTCCAGGAGCCCCTGCTCCTCCTGTCTGCCCACAGCTAGAGGCCCAGGCTTATGGAGTGAGGGGCTTTCTCCCCTTTCCATGGCACCAGGGGCAGTTGGAGTTCTTGGGTCTCATGAAGGCCATGGATGTGTGCCATCCATTGGTCTTTGGGGAGGCATTCTTTTTTTCCTTCCTGGGTCATATTTGACCTCCAGGCCTCCAGTACTCAAAACGTGGCCCATTCTTCCAGCTGAGGAAATGCTCCCACTGAGGATTTAGTGTCTTGGTCTCAGTTGAACTGCAGCGCCATGGGCTTGCCACTCTGTTAGCTGGGAGGTCCCTTTGTCTCCAAACCGTAGGCCCCCTCAGTGGGCCCACTGGCTTCCAACTCAGCATCTGACCCCTATGAGCCTGAGGGTAGCCCAGGGAAGCTGAATATCAGGCCTCGCCCAGGCTTTCCAACCAGAGTTCCTTTTCTGTGACTGTGCCCTGCATTCTAAAAGGGCAGCACAGGCAATGACTTCCTCCCAGAGTCCCCAGGGTGACCCTCACGCCTCCAACACCCTCCTTCTGCAGACCCAGAGGTGGGGATGGGCAGGGCAGTTCTGTTATAGCAGGGCAGGCCGGCTATTCTTGGTCTGATTACTTCCTCCTCTTTTTTAAAGATACTCAGGTAGAGAAAAAGGGTGGGCTTTTCCAATACTTCTGTTTCCTCCTTTCTGACTCCCATGAGGCCTAAATGACTGGCGTTGGCATCTTACTGTGTATATAAGAGAACACCAAGCTTCAGGCTTCCTCTCTTTTTTTTTTTCAATTATGCATATATTCATTCGTTTTTAGATTATTTTCCCATGTAAGTTGTCACAGAATATTGGGTAGAGTTCCCTGTGCTATACAGTAGGTCCTTGTTGGTTATCTATCTTATATATAGTAGACTTTCTCTTGATGTCCTAAGAGAGGTGGGAAAAGAATCTGGAAAATCCCTTCTTGAGATAATGGTCTGGCTCCTAGGACTGGAATTTCTGCATAATCCTATATTGAACGACCAAAGCTGAACAGTACCTGGGTCTCTCTCTGGAATTCCTTCTGTCATCAGTAAGAATCTGCACACAGACTTTCCTCCCCACCCCTGCCTCCTCTGCCCCTCCTCCTGCTCCTCCCCCTCCCCACATAGTCATCCCTTCTCCTGCAGGCAGATGGATATCTAGGGTGAATCTGGGAGAGTGGGAAACAGAAGAGAAAAGCATATTAGTGCCTTAAAATGATATCCCTCTTCCCCTCTCTTGTAGCCTAAAGAACTCTATTTTCATTGGGTCCCAATCACTTAGCTTTCCTTTTGCTCTTCAATTCAGTCGCTCAGTTGCGTCCGACTCTTTGCGACCCCATGGACTGCAGCACGCCAGGCTTCCCTGTCCGTCACCAACTCCTGGAGCTTGCTCAAACTCATGTCCGTCGAGTCCGTGATGCCATCCAACCATCTCATCCTCTATACACAGGATGTACTTTCCCTCCTCTGTGCCACTGAGCATGCTGGGCCCCTGCCTTAGCTGTCCATCATCTAGCCCTTTTCCAGGGCCCAACTCAATACCATTTCCTGTGTGAAACCTCTCCTGACTCTACCAAGCCAATGCGAGTTCTCCCAGCTTGAGGGCCTGAACCACTTCAAAACTGTCATGTCCTGCCCCATATTCATGACTATGTTTGTATTTCCCTCCCAACCTCACTGAAATCTCTGTGAAGGCAGGACTCTTTGCGACCCCATGGACTGCAGCACGCCAGGCCTCCCTGTCCATCACCAACTCCCGGAGTCTACTCAAACTCATGTCCATTGAGTCAGTGATGCCATCCAACCATCTCTTCCTCTGTCGTCCCCTTCTCCTCCCACCTTCAATCTTTCCCAGCATCAGGGTCTTTTCAAATGAGTCAGCTCTTCACATCAGGTGGCCAAAGTATTGGAGTTTCAGCTTTAGCATCAGTCCTTCCAATGAATATTCAGGACTGATTTCCTTTAGGATTGACTGGTTGGATCTCCCTGCAGTCCAAGGGACTCTCAAGAATCTTCTCCAACACCACAGTCAAAATCATCAATTCTTCGGCACTCAGCTTTCCTTATAGTCCAACTCTCACATCCATACATGACCACTGGAAAAACCATAGCTTTGACTAGACGGACCTTTGTTAGCAAAGTAATGTCTCTGCTTTTTAATATGTTGTCTAGGTTGGTCATAACTTTTTTTCCAAGGAGCAAGTGTCTTTTAATTTCATTTTTAATTTGACCTAAAATAGGTCAAAGCATATCAACTCACACAAATAATTTGATTTCTTTAGTTCAGTTTCCTCAGTTCTTAAATAATTGAGTTGGTTTCCTTGATGACTTAAATCAGCTTCATCTCTGATACCCTGTAAATCTGCCCATGCTCTCCTGTTACCTCTGTGTGTCTGGGTATGTATGTGTGTGTGGGTGGGTGTGGTGGGCAGGGGTCACCAACTGGGGAGGCCAGGTGCAGAATTGGCATATCACAAATTTAGATTAGGACAAACCAGGGTCCACATCCAGACTCAGGCACTCAGTCGCTGGGTGACCTTGGGCATGCCGCCTTCTCCATGTTCAATGGGAAATGAGAAGGATCACTAATCCAGCCAGTACTGCGTGCCTACTCAGCGCACATACTGGGTTGGCAGCCGGGGATACGGAGTAAATACAACATGTCCCCTTTCTGCAGGAGGCCTGAGTCCATTAGAAGGCATGAACCCTGCAAACAAGTAAACACAATCAAGTGTGTAGAAGTCCTCTATGGGAAAGTTCCAGGACAAAGTAGGGCACAAAGGAGGGAGAGATAGATAAGCAAGTTCCAGGAATAATCTTGGTGGGAGGGAGGAAGTCTTCCCTAAGGATGCGAAACAGAAGAGAGTGCTCCTAGAAATTTTGAGTGGAAAGAGAGAAAAGCAAGGAGTGCCAGGTCCATTACTGTCACTGTGAGCCTTCTCTGACCCAGATTAGTAAGGCCTAGGAACCTTGGATCCCATGTGCATTTCCCGAGAGGTGGTCACAGCTGACGTTTAGACCACTAGGCTGGGCCCCATCCTGTCGGTTTTACTCCAAGCCCCAGTCCCTTTCTCTGTGGTCTGTGAGTCATCCTCAGTACCTGAGGTGGCCTCTGAGCTACTGCTTCTCCTCCGTGATCTTTGCCCAGCTAATCTCTTTCAGGGAAGAGCAGTGCTTTAGAAAAGGCAACTATTTTCGTAAGACGTGACCCCTCCTTAAACTGCCGCCTTTACTGGGTCCAGGGGAGACACTTTCTGCACAGCATTCACAGGAGTTTCCACCAAGGGACACTCTGATAAACAGCGCTAGCCGGAGAAATCTGTTCAAACGCCATACAATTTGACACTTGGCAGGATTAGCAAAGCACCTCTTCCCTTGGAGATGGGAAAGTTTCCAGAAGTAGTCTGCCTGCAGAAAGGGAGGTTGAGCAAACAGGCATATTGTTTTCTCATAGCTGTCTCTCTTGTTAATGTTTGGTCAGCCAGCCGTGCATTTTTGGAGTGTTACATAGGCTTACGTTCACCCTTCATCAGAGAACAATTAGGACGAGTGTGGGGAGAAGCCAAAGGGTCAGGGACAACAGATGGGCCTCCACTTAAGCAGGTTAGAAGTTCAGTTGCCCCAGAGGAAGAAGACCCCTCTTTAGCTGGAGGAGTGAGGAGTTGGATAGAAAGAAGCAGAAATGGAAAGAAAGCAGAGGGCCTCTCCTTTCTGAAATATCCCTTTGGGACAAGTCTCTGTATCTTAGGCCGTTGATTTAGTTTTCCATCTCAGAAGCATCGGCAGCCCTGGCAGAATCAAGAAGCCAGAGGCCTGATGCCATACTAAAATAGCAGTGTTGCTGCGTTTTCCAGCTGAGGGATTACTTCTTGGTGAGCCAGAGACATTTGGAACATCATTTGGAAGCAAAACCACATTTTTTTCCAAAAAAAAAAAAAGGAAACTTTGCATGCAATGAAGTCAGGGCTTAACTCTTCGGGGGAAGCCATACAGGGACAGTCGTTGGATCTTTGTTGATGGAACCCACGCTTCTGGGCACAGGACAAGTTTTCCTTTGGTGAGGAAACAGCTTAGGTGCCTGTGAGGGGCAGAGGTCAGTGTCCTGCAGAAGGAGTGGTTAATGGGGTGAACGTGATAGCAAGCTGGTAAAAGAAGTGAAAGTGTTAGTTGCTCGGTTGTGTCCAACTCTTTGAAAGACCGTGGATTGTAGCCTCTGTCCATGGAATTCTCCAGGCAAGAATACTGGAGTGGGTTGCATGCGCTCCTCCAGGGGGTCTTCCAGACCCAGGGATCGAACCCAAGTCTCCCACACTGCAGGCAGATTCTTTACCATCTAAGCCACCTGGTAGAAAAGGACAAAAGGTAGAGAGAAAACTGTGTGTGTTAGCCTCTGCTGCATAACATTCCACCCCCAAACATAGTGGCTGAAAACAACCACCATTTTATGCACTCATGGTTCTGGTTGGGGGTCAGCAGTTTGGTTGGGCTCATCGGAGTGGTTCTTCTGTTCACTTCGCCTAGGGTTATCTGACTGCAGTTGTTTGGCAGCTCAAAATGGGGCTGGGTGGCCTTACTCACTTTTCTAGGCCTGGAGGCTGGTTGTCGGCAGGCTGTGTGTCTCCAGAAACCAGTCTCTGCCTCTTTACATGGTTCCAAAAGCAGTCGGAGAGAGGGAAAGACAACTCACAACCATTTTCCAGTCTCTGCTTGTGTTACATTTGCTGTCCCATTAGCAAAGGCAAGTCTCGTGGCCAAGCTCTGAGTCCATGTGGGAGGGGACAGCCCCAGGGTGTGGATAGAGGGAGGGAGCCCTGGCTCTGCTGGGAGCCATTACTGTAACTGTCTACCCACAAGAAGGAAGTAAATCTGAAATGGAATCGAACACCCTAACCTCAGTGGGATGCAAACCATGCGAGTCAGAGTCCAGATGAGCTCAAGCTGAGGAAAGAAAGATCAGAGAAGGATCTTGCTGGGTTTTGGGAACAAGTCTGCCATTTCCTGGGGATGTTGGTGTAGGGAGATGCTTGGATTGTTAGTAAGAATCGAATAACTCAAGTGAGGGTCATTTTTAGCATCTCATGAAATTTTCTTACATCCTCTTCCTCCATATTTATATATATATATTCAAATACATACAACCTGAGATTCCTTAGGCTATCCCTGCCTCTGGCAAAGATGGCAGTGTAACTACAGAGTCCAAGCAGGAAAACAGACACACCACCTTTATTTTCCACAACAAATGGAATTGGTTATACACATGATGGAGGAGGAGAGAGCCGAACAGGTGTCAATGATGCACCCTGGGGGTGAGCAACATCAGGGGGCCTTAGAATCTCATAAAAGTAACTCAACCGTCATCTTCCTGCAGCCCCTCCTCAAACTCACATCTCTGGGACCAGGTCAGGCAACACTGTCCGAGGCTGACTCTCCCTGGCCCAACCTAGGAACATCTGACCAAACCATCCCCATATTCTCTTTCTATCCAAATATCTTTTCACAGATCTGCTCCTGGAACTTCACCCATGCTTTTATCAGACACAGCCAGGCAAACATGGATGAATCCGAAGAGGTTTGAGCTGGGACCATACGTGCACACACACATGTGCACACATGCACACACATGCACAACCATGTGCTCACTTTGTATAACCCCAGCTTCTACAAGAGTGCTTGAGGAATAGTAAAATTTTTCTTCATTAAGCACCTCTAATGTGTCACATACTCTGTACTTAATTACATCTCTCCTGCGGCAACCCTGCAAGCAGGTCCTAATTTCATCTCCAAGTGAGAAAATTGAGGTGCGTGGAGCTTTTGTCTTTGGCCCCAGCTTTCACAGAAAATAAGCAGTAAGGTCAGGATGGTAAGTCATGTCTATCTGACACCAAAGCCCATGCCCTTCTCCTACCATGTTGCCTCTCCATATATATAAATGGCCCTTTATTTCTTGTCTTGGCACCATTTTTAATTTTCCCTAAGAGATTTGAACAAGTGGTTATTTATTTCCAAGGTTTCTAGTACCTTTGAGGGCCAAAGAGTCCCATTTCATGCTGAATGGTCCCAAGGCTGAGTTTCTGGAGTATCTGAAAATCATGATACCCACTGTGCTATTGTATGCTCCTCTCTTGTTTCCCAAGGACTGCTAACTATTGTTGTAAGATGGCTGTACTGGAGGGTTAACCTTGGAGGTGATAGAGACCAGGGATCTGAAGGTCATTTAGCATTGTGGTTGAGAACACAAACTTTGGCGCTGGGCACAGCCTTGGGAAAAGAATTTTCCATGTGCACACAAAGATGCATTTTAGCTGAGAGTTTGGGTGATGCCAACATGAGACTCACCACCCAGGCTGGCCAACCCTGCAGAATCTTAGTGTCAATATGGGTCTGAATAGCTTGGTGGCAGGGACAGGGGATGGGAGGATGCAGGGGTGGACACAGATATTCAGACCATAGCATATACCATCACACATAGATTAAAAACCGAAGTGTTCACCGTAACCTGCCAAGTTCTCCACATCTGGCCCCACAACTGGACCTTGCCTCCTGCTTTCCTCTCAGCTTGCTCTACACTTAACCTGGCCCTACTGTTCATGATCCCTCAAATGCTACGCTTCTACCCCAGGACCTTTGAAGTTGCCAATTCCTCTGCTTGGCATGTTCCTTCTGGAGATAACTGACCTTTCAGCTCTTTCTGGTATTTGTTCAAATAAGAGGCCTTCCCTGACTACCCCATGAAAGTGCAGCCCTGTGCCCAGTTTGTCTTGCTTGCCTTATATTTCTCTATATGATCTACTGTATAATTTACCTAATTAATTTTGTATTGTGGGCCTTACCCCACGAGACCCCCGAGGACAGAGATTTTATTTTTATTCTTTTTCAGTCCATTGCTATCTATCCAGTTAAAGAACAGTGTCCTACATATACTAGATGTTGAATGAATTCATCTGGGATCTAGCACCTGAGAACTAAAAGTCTCGCCCATGTGGCACGACAAAGCAAGCATGATGGTGGCTGCCTCCCTGCCTCCATTGTTCACTCATCATACAGAGATCCAGCTGTCCCCAGCTGTCTCCATCTGTCACAGGACACAGTGGTGAGCTGCTTGAGGGTAAAGACTGTGTTTTATCATTCCAGCACTCGGTTTCTTCCAGCTTCACCAAGGTATGATTGACAGATAAAATTGCAAGGATGACTTTAAACATATACACTTCTGCCCTCTTACCCCACAGCACAGGGCCTGGAGCCTAGGAGTTACTCATTCAATGTTTGTTGAATTTATTAAAAAGCAAGTAAAGAGTTGAACATAGAATCTGGAAGCACCCACGACCAGCTTTATCTATTTCCCAGTTTCGCCTTGGGCCAGATGTTTACTAAATGTATTCACTTATTTACTTACTCAATCAACAAATGCAGCTTTGCCCAATCCTGCGATGGTTATTATTATAAACAGCATTCTCCAGAAGAAAATGCAAAGGCCAAATCTATGCCTGTTTTCCCTAGAAGTGTTTTTCTTCTAAACAGAAACCTCTGTGCCCCTATCCAATCAGCACAGACCCCCAGGGCACTGTATCTGGCCAAGCCCAGGGCATTTTGTCCTCCCCAGTCCCCCCTCCAGGATTTTGGAGAACATTTCCCTGTCGAAACCCCTCCCCTACCCCTTAAGTGCATTGACAGCCGCTCACCAGCACAGATGTGTGGTCACACGCAATTAAGTGGGTGCAGGCCATTAGTGGACAGACAGCATGAAGTATGCACGAGTCAGCCAACAAGCAAACAGTGGAAACCAGTGTGGTGAGATGTCCATGCAGCCCAGCCGCTCACAGAACAGGGAACTTGCTGACTTTCTTCACCTCCCAGCACTTCCTCATTGCAGTGCTAACCGTCCTACTGGTGCCATAATCCTTGTTTGATATGCGAGATACCTAGAGATGGACAGATTTGCTCAACTTGCCTGTGGGTGGGGGCAGCGCCCCTCACAGCCACTCGTCCTGCCCTCTTTCCTGTTGTTGATTCTTCACTGTGGCTGAGTCCTGGGAAGTTCAGTAGCAGTGGATATCTTGGCCAACACTGCCCCATTAGGATTGAGACCAGTGGACTACCACAATTCAAGTGTCTGTTTAGAGGAAGAAATGCTTTCAGAGGAAAAGAAACTTCTGTCTCCATACAGTCTCATTCCTCTTCTCAGAGAGGTCTCGTCCAACCATAGTTTGGGTCTGTGTCCATTCATTCTTTTGACTTCCTTCTGCATGGTCCTATTTTGCACGGACAGTATGTGGTAGTATCAATAGTTATAATTCTTTAAGTAAAAGGGCTTCCCAGGTAGCTCAGTGGTAGAGAATCCACCTGCCAATGCAAGAGCCGCAGGAAACGGGTTCAATCCCTGGGTCGAAAAGATCCCCTGGAGGAGTAAATGGCAACCCACTTCAGTATTCCTGCCTGGGAAATCCCATGGACAGAGAAGCCTGTCATGGTATAGTAAACCTTGTATGCAACAACACATGTGCTCTCAAATGCATTATTCTAGATTGGTGGTTCTCAACCAGGGATGATTTTGACCTTCCCCCCGACCAGGGGACATCTGGCAATATCTGAAGACATTTTTGATATGACAGTTGTGGTGGGGGGGTGTGATGCTATTGGCGTCTAATCGGTGGAGGCCAGGAATGCTGCTAAACACCCTACTGTGTACAGGATGGCCCACAACAAAGAGTGATGGGGCCCCAAGGTCATCAGTGATGAGGTGAAGGTCGGACCAAGTGGAAGAAGCAGACTCCAAAGGCTCCATGCTGTATAATCCCATTATATGGCATTCTGGAAAAGGCAAAACTAATAGAGGAAATAAATACATCAGTGGTCACCAGGAGCTGAGGCTGAGGAAAGGTGAGTGACTTCTAAGCAGCACAAGGGCATTTGAAGGAGGGTGGAAATACTTTCTTTCTGTCTTTATTGTGGTGGTGGTTACATGCATATATGTGTTTGTCAACACACACAAGACTGTACACTAAAGAGGGTAAATTTGATCTCTGTAAATTATACCTGAAGCAAACAAACAAAACCCAGCTCTGTTTGAACCAAAACCATTCTGGAGAAGGTGAGGGGGAGAAGGTAGCCACCATAAAATCAGAAATCGAGGTCTAAGGGTAAAAAAAAAAAAGAAGGGAAACCCAGAGAAACATATTTTTGTTTGTTTGTAACTAAATTATTGACTTCTCCTCAGCAAGTGATACCTATCAAAGGCTACTTTGTGGTTAGTAATCAAAAATTCTATAAAACATCTTTATTGTGGTATAATCATCATGCAGTGAGCTTTCCAAGTTTATAGTGTTTAGTTTGGTAAGCTTTAACTTGTATATATGTATACACCAGTTAAACAGTTGTTACAATCACAACGAAAATATCCATCATCCCCCACATCCCCAGGTGCCCCTTTATAATCTTCTCCTCCCTGAAAACTCATAACAGTACTCATCTCATAGGGTTATTGGGAGAATTTAAATGAGATCCGGGCATAGAGAAAGCCTATTGTCCTTCTTGCTTACCTTCTTCAGGTAAAGAAAGCTATTATACAATGGGGGAAAAAACCTAATAGCAGGATTCCATGTAAGTATTCCATGTCCAGATTTACTGCTTATTTTTGATATTGGAGTGGGATATAGGTGACAATTGAATAAGTGAATAATCAATACAAATGTACTCAATAAATGCTTCTTGAATGAATGAATGAATGAGTGAATGAATGAATGCAGCAGATCTGTGTGCTTAAAAATCTAGCTTTAGGGCTCCCCAGGTGGCTCAGAATGCAGAATCCACCTGCCAGCACAGGAGACGCAGGTTCAGTCCCTGGTCGGGGAAATCCAACATGCCGAGGAGCGAGTAAGCCTGAGCACCGCAACTATTTAGCCTGTGCTCTAGAGCCTGGAACTGCAGCTCCTGAAGCCGGAGTGCCTCAGATCCTATGCTATGCGACAAGAGAAGCCGCCGCAATAAGAAGCCCAGGCACCACAGCTAGAGAGTTGCCCCTGCTTGCCACAATTAAAGACGAGAAAACCAGAGCAACAGTGAAGACCCAGCAGAACAATACATAAATAAATAGTGTTTTGAAAAAACCTAGCTTTAGCGACAAGAACAACACAGTGAAAGACATTACATAATCACATGGCACTAAATACCAGTGCCTTTTAAACTTAAACAGGTCTCAAATGTGTATTCTTCCACAGAAAACACATTTTTCTTCCTAAAATCCTTATGCTAGTGGCTGTTCACACTGTCTACTCAGTAACCCAAACCAGAAACCTCAGATGTGTCCTCAGATTCCCATGCTTCCCCAACTTCACACTTAATTCTATGCACATATGTTTCTGTCAATTAAAACTCATCTCTTGATGCTCCCACCTCCTCTTCATGTCCACGGCAAGTTCCAGCTCTCATCAAATCTTATAAAAAGGCTAGTGCAGGAGCCTCTTTCTTAACCTTTCACCTCTTCAGAGCCTTTGCAGATTCTGAAACTTAAAACCTTCCTATAACACCTTGGTTCTTGCCTGCTTAAACCTCTGTTAACGTTCCATTATGCCTAATGTAAAGTTCCACCTCCTTAAATACACAACTTCATTAACTGGACTAAATTTAGCTGCTCAGTCTCTCACCCACACTTGATACTTTGCCCATACCCAGACATTCACTAGCTTGGGAAGGATTGAAAAGAGGCCATGTTTACAGGGGATAGAAGAACAGGTTAAATGACATGAAGTGGAGATGGCCAGGCTGCTGAATAGCATGGGACACTCAAGGAGATGGTCGAGATAGTTTTTTTTAAAAAAAAAAAAGAACATCAGTATTATTTTTTTTTTTAATTGTTGAGGATGATCTAAAGGGGCTAAAGAAATTCAACCACAACCACGCATCTGATTGGATCCTGGTTCAGGAAAACATTTTTTAAAACTCTAAACTTAACTGTGTGGATATCAGGAAGAAGAGCCTTCCAAGGAGAGGAAACAGTCAATGCAACGGCTCTAGAGGGTGCCCTGTCTGGCTTTTTCAAGGAACAGCAAGGAGCCTAGTGTGCCTAGAAGGGGGTGAAAAAGTTGTAAGGACAGAAGAATGTATAGACTCACTGCAAAGACTTTGGATTTGAATCTATTTTCCACATGTTAACCTTGAAATGTCTATTTGATATCCGAGTGGAGGTGTTGAGTAGAGACTTGGGTACACAAGTCTGAAACTGGGGAGAGAATCTGGAAAAGGAGATAAAAAAAGCAAGAGTCATCAGCATACTAGATAATTTCAAAGCCAAGAGATGAATGAGGTCACCAAGGGAATGATCATAAACGGAAGGTACAAAGGCACACTGAGGTGCTCCGATATAAGAGGGCAGGGAAGAAAGAGAGCCAGCCAAGGTGGCTCTGAAGGATTGACGGTGGAGAAGAGCCCAGAGAAAGAGGTGGGGTCGAGCCAAGTGAGGACAGTGTCTCCAGCAGGAGGGGTGGCACCCCCGCTGCTGGTGGGTCAAAGATGAGCCCTGAGACCTGGGTTTATCCGCATCTGGACAGAGGGGCCACTGACCTTGACCTTGGAGGGCAGTTTTGGCAGACATAGGAAAACAACAGACCAGACGGGCACAGGAGGGACCCAGAAGGGAGTAACTGAACAGCAAGAGTACAGACCATCGAAACAGGAGCGTTTAGATGGCGTCACAGCCAAAGGGGAAGGGTGTCAAGAGATGTTTTTGGCTTTGGGGTTTTTCTGTTTCTGCTCTAAGATTGGTGTAAAAGCCCTGTGCTGATGGGACTGAGCGAGTGAATGAGCGAGTAAGCTGGTGCAAATAGGGTCAAGGGCAGGTTCTTGCCGTAGGGGAGAGGTCTGAGCAGGTTTAGGAGCTGAGTGCCAGGTAATAGGTGATGCCCCAGGGAGAGGTGAACACAGAGAGGCCAGGGTGCTGTCCCCAGTGGCCTCTCTCTGCCTCCACTGGCCGCCTCCTACCTCCTGTTGACACCAGAATCTGGCTTTTCTAACAGCCTGGAGCCCAATTAAGGCAAAGATACAAATTCGCCCGGCCGTGGCCCCACGGAGTCTGGCCTCAGGGCTGCAGCCCATTTGGAAAACGTTTTAATTTCATTTGTGTGTTTTTTCAATTTGATTATTAAGTGCTGTTTGCACATGGACGGGGGAAGGCCTGTTTTTATTCCCCGATTCCCCTTCCTCCCTGGCCTGCGTGCCTCCCTGGTGAGTAATGGGGAGGCCGCTTTTCTGGAACACAAGGGAAAACTTCCAGCAAATTGCAAAAGCATGTTCCTTCCTTGAAAAATCCTTTCACACTTGTTTTTTACTCCGTTTGTAAAGTTCATGAAAAGCCTCCATAAATGTACTTTAAAAGGCCTTAACTTTCTTTGTTCTCTATGGCGAACTTTCTTTCTCTCTCTTAAGGGGGTATGTAATTTAAAGGGATAATAAACAAGACATAAAGCCAGAGGGGTGAGTGGTGTGATGAAGGGAATGAAACAAAGGTTAGAAATGTCAGGGGTCTGTAGGGAGGGGGAGATTCCATCTGCATTTTCAGGAGGTAACAGCCTAGCACTTCCCGGAGACTCCTCAGATTTGTTTCTAAGGTTATTAACATTTCGCACAGGACTCCGGCAGCAGGGCAGACAGAAAGAACAAAGTCATAAAGGCTCAGAAGGAACGACAAATCCTTTTAGGCACATTTCAGCGGTCTGATATATAAGGGGAGCTGGAGACGGATGAAATAAAAAATGGTGTTGTCAAGAATTTGCAAAGAAGGTTCTTGCCTGGACCCTAGAGCAGGGTGTCGTCTGGACAGAGAAATGCAGACTTTCTTAAAGGGGACTGAGGCCGTTTAAGGAGGCCCCTCTGCAGAGAGAGACAGCATTCAGGTTTGGGTCATTGTCAGCCTGGGAAGCTCTCTAAATACGGGCAGGAGGAGGAAGGGGCAGAGAGGGGGCAGAGGGGAGGTGGTGGTCCTAGCCTCAGCATCCACTAGGGCCACCCATGGGACCAGCAGGGGATGGGGGAAGTGCTGTGGGTGGCTTGACAGGCGGGGTTCAGGGGCTGGGACCTGTGTTCTAGCCAGTCACTGTGCAGCTCCCTGTTATTGGTCCATCCCCAGTATCTGAGTCTATCCAGGGTGCCATGTCTGATGTATCTGTCATTAGCCTCTAGGCTCCAAAGTTGGCAAAGTGACGATGGAGACCCTTGCCTGTCCATTTCTCCCTGTAGCACCTGCTGCCTTCCTGGGTGCCCTTCCTGTCAGTTGCATCTCTCACCCACCAACCAGACTCCCAAGAAGAGATAAGAAGAGGCAAGAAGCTGTACTGGGACAAAGGCCTGAGATAGAAAACTTCCACCTCTTGGGAGACATGGACCCAGCCTCAGTTAGTGGTGTCTGCCTGGGATTCTGGGAGGTTCCACTGGGGCTGATGTTCATGGCCATGTAAGTGACCAGCAGACAGAGCCCTAAATCTCCACAAGCCTCAGGAGAACCAGCAGTGCCCCAGACCTTCCCCCAGCGGCTGCACTGGATGCACAGGCCCTGGGGCTCCTGCTGCTGGGGAGGTAGTCCTGCAGACCCTCCTGCCTGCCTAGCTGCTGCCCCACCCCCAGAGCTGGCCAGTTGCCTCCTCTCTGTTCCTCCTTGTCCTCGGGCCCCCTCTCTCTCTCTTCCTCTTTCTGCTCCTGAACTCTGGATTCCCCCTCTCCCTCCCACTCCTTGGCGGAGGGCCAGGGAGTCTTGGGGGCTTGGCCTCAAGATCAGGACTGGTTTCCTGCTGAGCCATGGTTTCCCCAAAGACCGCTCACCACACTCCACACTGGGGGCTTCCCCCCACCGCCCCCCACCTAGAAATACCCTCAGGGGAAAGACGGACAATGACTATGTCTTTTCTCATGCCTCAAGTGTCAGCCCAGCTTGATACCCTGCTGCCTCCAACACCTGATCTTCTATCCCTATTTCCATTTTGTAAATGGAAAACTGAGACTCAGAGAGGACTACAGAGCTTCTGAAGTTATCCTTGTACCTAAGGAAACACTTGCTAAATACATCTGATTCTGCCTTCTTCTCAGGACAGATCTGGTCTCTAAGGTTGCATCAGAGCTATTAACCTTCACTTCTCTGATGTGCTTGCCATCCTTCCACTGAGACACCAGCTTCCTCCTGCTTCCATGTCCCTTTCCCCACCCCAGTGTAGCATAAGCTTCGTGCCTGCTGTGGCTCTTTCCACAGCCCAAGTTCTACCAGAACCCAGAATCTATTGAGAGTGAACAAGAGCGTGTTGTGACACAGCTCCCAGCTCCCAGCTCCCGTGTTTTCACCTCAGCCACTTGGACGTGCACACAGCATTTGTATGTGCTTGCAACAGAATCGGTTCAGCTTGGCAAACCCAAGACCATCAGCCCCCTTGCTTCAAATCTGCTCCCTCAATTAACTTGGGGGATGGGGAAACTAATAAAGGAGTTTTATTAAATGCAAAGAAGATCACCACTTTGAAATGTCCCCGTGGAGGAGCCTGAGCCAAATGGCTGTGATTATTCGTCTGAACTAACTGGTCCTTTATGGGGAGATGAGTGAGAGCAGAGTTTGTGCAAGGCGCCAGGAGAAGCCGCCCCCGCTTGGCCCCGGGAAGGCTCTTTTTAGGGCATGCTGGTTTGTACACACGCTGATAGCTGTTTCATATCTGGGCTGATGAGCTTGACCGAGCGGTTGCCACACAGCCAGCACACGCGCTCAGCAGGGCTGAGAGGGGGTGTTTATGGGGCTCACCGCTAATGACTCCCATTTATGGAGCATGTGTGGAGCAGCTGAGCAGGCCGGCTAAGACAGGACATCAACAAGGCCTGGGGTTTGCAGGCCGGCTGCACGCACAGGCTTTCCCCAGCAGCTGTAGGGATGGTTCTGTGTTACAAGCTTCTGGGAGTATCAGAGGCTCCTCGGACTCAGGCCTTTGAGTGCAAACAATGGCCTGATGAGCATGGTTTTACCAAGGAAGCTGCCAGCCAAACCGATTGGGCAAGGCCAGGAGTAAAAATTATTGCTGTTATAAGGATAAGCCTTGTGCCAGGCATTGTGGAAAGCACACGTGTATTTTTTCTCTTTCATATAATCCTCAAGCAAATCTATGAGGTTGGCGCTACTTTTCCGTTGTTTGTTTAATGCTCATGGTACAGAGGAAGGAACAGGTCTAGTGAGGCGAAACTTCTTGCCCAGAGCTGCAGAGCTGCAATTTAACCCTGATGCTTGAACTCCAGAGCCTGGTTACATCAGCACAGAGAAGTGAGTTCTAGAAGTTGAATCATCATTTTAAATCACAGTTATGGGCAGGATGGCATAGCAATTAAAACATGCCCTTTGGTATTAGAAAGACCTAGATTTGAGTTTCAGCTTTCCCAGTTACAGGTTACATAAACTATTTAACTTACCTATTGAAAACCTCGGTTTCCTCTATAAAAGTGGGAATAGTAGTAACACCGACCGGTCGGTCTTGGAAAGCTGCAGCACCCAGCACAGAGTAAGCCTCGGGGGAATATGTAACAACACATGCATACATGCCTGCTAAGCTGCTTCAGTCATGTCCAACTCTTTGCAACCCTACGGACTGTAGCCCACCAGGCTCCTCTGTCCATGGGATTCTCCAGGCAAGAATGTTGGAATGGGTTGCCATGCCTTCCTCCAGGGGATCTTCCCGACCCAGGGATTGAACCAGCACCTCCTGCGGCTCCTGGATTGCAGGCAGATTCTTTACCACTGAGCCACCAGGGAAGTCCTTGTAACCACACACCCATACCCATTAAGGTCAGTGGCACTGTGAATGCAGCTGTGGACCCATAGAAGCAGGAGCAGATGCTGGAGTGTGGCTTCTGTGATGTGCCAGCTGCGAGCCCTTAGGTAAATGACAGCCACCTAAGCCTTCGTTCCTGAGATGGAAGGGGAGAGTGACAGGACTGCTCACAACAGAACCAATATAATCGGGATGTCAGGACCACACAGAATGGGTGTGAGGAACCCATCCTGCATCTTCCGAGGCACCGGAAGTGCTGCTCTGTGGCTCTGGAAACCCTGGTTGGATTTCTCCCCTTTGGAACACAGCTGCCTGCACGTTTCACATAGTTATGAGCAACAGAGGAAACAGAAACCCAACCTTCAAATTTCTTATGCGCTCCAGGGGGAAGATGGGACCAACAAAAATAAAGCACTCATTAAAAGCAAGATGACATGTCCGTATACACACATACTTGTAGATAATCACTTGCAGCCATGCAGAGACCCAGGCAGAGGCTGCGGGATTTTGCTGGAGTGCTGGGAAAGACATGTGGGAAGCCTTCTGGAAGGAGGGGCATTTAGGAAAGAGAAGGGAAGGCCCCTAGAGCAGGGGGTCAGGTTCCTTTCCTTCTCATCTTGTGTTTCCTGTGCTCAGCACACAGTAGGTGTTCAACGCGTGCTTGCAGAATGAGAACAGGAAGTGGAGAGAGGGGGTTCCAAGCAGGGGAAGTGAACAAACAGTATGGTGGTGACTCAGAAGGAGGGCAGATGCTCCGCTAACTGCTGAAGGCATGAATTTATTTTTCTTTAAGTGTTTTCTGCCAAGGTTTGGTCCACAATACGTCCGGAGTCAGAGAGAGGAGATGACCTTCTACCCATGCAGTGCTGGTGTAGTCCACCTTCACGTGTCCACCATCATGCCTGCTTCTTATCTTTCTTCTCTCATCCCCTTTTTGCTTTGTGATGCTGGAAGGGTCCCCATAAGCCACTTTTCACAGACTCTGATGACAGCTGGCTCTCTGTGAAGTTCTGCTAATAGGAGGCATTAGAGGAATATTGGGAGATGAAAGAAAAGAAGGAGAACTTCATCTCTGACTTTCAGTTCTTGTTAGTGTCTCTCCAGCAAGAGTAGACAGTGGGCTCCACTTCCCAATCCCTTTTGACACTCCCCGAGGCCCCTCACACGTCCCTGTAGAGAGTTCAGAGCCTACCATCAGCCATGGCACCTGGGGAGGGGCTTCCTCATCCACTGAGCATCAGACAGCCCCCGGCACCTCCCTGGGGATGTGAGCACCTGTCAAGTCTCTTGCTCTCATCAGTGGTCTGAGAACTTCAGGGGTCTGTGCCCCCCCAGGAGCCCAGTATCAGTCTCGTGAGACCGACTTCCAAGGTCATAAGCTCTGTTAACCACCCTCTGACCCTTTTCTGCTGACCTCAGGTATTATTAATCTCTGGGTTACCTCAGCATCCTCTTTTTGATCTCTCGCTTGTGTAACAAATTCCTTTATTAAGCCCCTGTGTTTTGAAATATCTGGTGTGGTTTCTCTTCCCCGACTAGACCCTAACTGATAGAGTGAATTTATCAGATCACGTAACCCCAACGTCCAGCTCGAGAACAGTCTCCAGGCACAATTTGTTCCAGAAGGTCTGAATCTCATTAGGGCTCCCTTCTGTTTTCTAACATTTTCTCAGCACTGATCTGTTCTGTCTGTGTATTGTCTGGAGGATGGCTGCCTTCCAGGTAGCAAAAATTGGTTGTAGCACCTTTATTCCTCATAGAGATAAATCATACTGCCTGTGAGGAAAAGAGGATGTGTTTGTCCCAAATTTTTAAACTAGAGTCCTGAGCTTCACTCTGCTCACACTGGCTTTAGCCATTTACCCAACACTGAACCAATAACTGTGGCCAAGGCCTGGGTCTATTGATTAGCTAGATCACATATTCTCTTTCTAAAGCTGGTGGTGTCAACTTCCATAGAGATACAGGGCTTACCAATGGAAATCAGGGTTTCTGGGAGGTGATGGACGGATGCTGATGAGATCAACAGACACCTGTGCCCTGAAACTCATCACAGATTGTATAGGGCAACCCCACTTTCATATTTCTCTCATTATGTAAATACAATGCCTTTTCAAATATAAAACAAAATGTATAGTGATGGCGTTTTAGGTATTATACCTAAGGGACACACCTGAAAGAAATAATTGATAAGCTGAAGTCCATTAAACTTAAAAACTGTATGAAGGACACTGAATAAGAAAATGAGTTACAGGTTGGAAGAAAATACTTGCAAGGGCACATGTGGAAAAGCCTGCCAAGCAAAATTTACAAAGAACTCTTAAAACTCAACAATAAGAAGATGAACAATCCAATCAAAACAAGGGATTAAAGACCTTAACAAAAAAACAAACACACACACACAAAATAAAGACCTTAACAGACACTTCACCAAAGACAAATACGCAGACTACAATCAAACATACAAAAATATGCATGTCATTATCACAGAAATGCAAATTAAAACAATAGTGAATTCTGCTACATGCCGACAACGTTAGAATGGTCAAAATCCAGAACACTGATGCCAAATGCTGGTGAGGACGTGGAGCAACAGGAACTCAAATTCTTTGCAGGTGGGAATGCAAAATGGTACAGCTATTTTGGAAGATGATTTGACAGTTTCTTACAAAACTAAACATACTCTTATGATTCAGTCCAGCAACTGTGCTCCTTGGTATTTACCCAAAGGAGCTGAAACCTTATGTCCACACAAAAACCTTCATATGAGTGTTTATAGCAGCTTTATTCATGATTGCCCAAACTTAGAATCAACCAAGATGTCATTTAGCAAGTGAATAAATCAACTGTTGTACATCCAGGCAATGGAAGATTTTTAGCACTAAAGAAATAATTTATCAGTGGGATTTCCCTAGTGGTCTCGTGGCTAAGACTTTGAGCTGCCAATATAAGGGACCTGGGTCCAGTCCCTGGTCAGGGAACTAGATCGAAAATGCCACAACCAAGAACTCACATGCTGCATGCCACAATGAAGGTCAAAGATTCCAAGTGACTACAACTAAGACAACAACAACACAGGCACAGCCAAATAAATACTTTAAAATAAAATAAAAATTTTTTTTAATTATCAAGCTATGAAAAAACATGGAGGAAACTTAATGCATATTACTAAGTAAAGAAGTCAACCTGAAAAGGCTGCACACTGTATGATTCCAACTTAATGACATTCTGGAAAAGACAAAACCATGGGAAGAGTAAAAAGTTGAGTGCCAGGGGCAGGAGAGGAGGGATGAAAAGGCAGAGCACAGATAACTTTTATGGGCAGTGAAAATGCTCTGTACGATGCTATAATGGTAGGGATATGTCTTTATGGGCTTCCCTGGTGGCTCAGTGGTAAAGAATCCTCCTGCAATGCAAGAGACGCAGGAGACGTGGGTTCAATCCCTGGGTTGGGAAGATCCCTTGGAAGAGGGCATGGCAACCTACTCTAGTATTCTTGCCTGGAGAATCCCAGGGGCAGAGGAGCCTGGTGGGCAGTGGTCCACGGGGTAGCAAAAAGTCGGACACAACTGAAGTGGCTAAGCGCAGCACAGCACGGGTATCTTTATACGTTTACCCAAGGCCGTAGAATGTACATCACCAAGAGTTACCCCTAAGGTAAGCCACGGACTTTGGATTTTAGGTGACATTGTGTCAACGTAGTTCAACTGTAATAAGTCTACCACTGTGATGGGGCAAAAGTTGGTAACGGGGAGACCATGCATGTGTGGGAGCAGGGAGTATATGGAAAATCTCTGCCTCCCTCTCAAATTTAACATGATCCCAAAACTGCTCTGCAAAATTAGTCTTTAAAATAAAGAGAATAAAGTATGTATACCCAAGTGAAACTTGATTTCTATTTCTTTTTCAAATATCTTCACAAATGAGAAATAACCCTTTGGTTAACATGTGTCCCAGTGTAGGTTTCAAAAGCAGAGTTCTGAAGGCCCATGGGGCAAACACGGATCGGGGAGTTCTGAGCCTCAGATAAGTTGTCCCCACTCCTTTGCGGTCAGAGAAGTGATAAGGAAGACGCTGAACAACCACAGTTTCCAGGAAATACTTTTCTATTTTTAACTTACATGAATTCACATTCATTGGAAACATAACCTGAAAGGGTTCATTTCTATCTCGACAACAAACTCACCCCAGGAGCTCGGGAGTTTTAAAGATAATATTAATAGATGAAAACCACCATCCTCCAGGGTCAGCTGAAAACATCCCCTGACATTGTTTAGACCCTCTAGTCCTCCTTAGGGACCAAACTGTCCTGTGAAATAAGACTATATGATGTTCTTTTATTTTGTTTTTTCTTCTCTCTCTTTTATTTCTGATAAAAAGAATTAAGACCCAGGGAGATCAATTGCTTTGCCCAGGGTCACACAGCAAGGTCAAGACACTGACTAACTTCAAACGTGAGGGCACTGGCTCCTAATGTCCCAACACAAGGCCATCTTGTTTCCAGATGACCTTCATTTTCTCTGCAGAACCCCAGGAGTTTGGGCAGCATCCTTTCAAGGGCAGTATTTAATCATCACAAAATGCTCTACCAGGAAATAACATTAATGAACACTTGTGCAGCCCTTACTGTGTTCCAGGCAGTTTTCTGAGCCTTGTACAGTGGTTACTTTATTTAATCCTCAGACAGCCTTGTAGGATAGATGCTATCAGGAGCAGCATGCACAGGGTATAGATGGGGATGCTGAGGCCCCGGCAGGTTCAGTAACTGGTCCACGATTTCTCTACCAGCAAGAGTGAGCTCTGAGCTGGGAACCCCAGCAGCGGGCTCCTGGAATACAACATTACCTTTGAGACTCAAAGGGGAGAAAACCAGACTTGTCAGAGGAAAAACAAAATAAGCTGAGGGAAGGCTGGAGGCAGGCGGTGGAGAGGGACAGAGGGGAGGATGGTGTGAGGAAAACCCTCCTCGCAGAATTCTTGTGCTTACTGACCCATGAGCACATTTTCCACCTTAAAGTTTTGCTCCAGTATTCTCATTCCCTCATAGTCAAAGTCCTAGACTAATCCTGGCCACTCCTAGGGCAGCCAGAGAGAAGGCCCACGTCACAGGGAAGGGCCCAAAGGTAGCGTCCCTGTTGCTCAGGAGAAGATGGCTTTGTTGGGGAATATCAGTCACTGAACAGTCACTGGGCCCTCCAGACGCTCCCAGCCAGCTGGAGCTGCAGCTCCTGTGCTATAGCCAAACGAACCCTCAGGAGTCACAGCCGCAGTGAATCCACTGCTGGGGCTGCTGTCGTGTGGAGATAATAATAAGAGCCCCAGAGCCACAGCATCTACCCGGGGGATGCATTCACTCAGGTCACCAGCCATCCCACTCGTCTGTGGTGACTGAAGAGCAACCTTTCCATTCCCCTGATCCAATCTCTCTCTCAGAGAAGATGCTGGAATGCAGAACATTTCCTCCTGCATTCTATTCAGCACTCATTGATTGAGCTCCTCCTGAGTGTCTGGCACTGTGGTAGGAAACAGACTTTCTAAAATGCATGAAACATGACCCTCAGCCTGCAGGAACCCGTGCCCTGAAGACAAACTCTCCCCCCACCTCCCTGATACAACACAAGTGATACAAGCTATAACAGGCAGTGGGTTCCATGTTGCGAGACCTTGCATCTCTATCATTTAACATTTTCCAGCACACAAGCCACCTAGGAACACCACACATCCACCTGGCCATCCCTCCTGTTCCTGGGTGAACCCCTGGCCTGGTCATAGGCCCCCACCTCACCAGGTTGCATGTTCCCTAGGAGGCTGGATCTTGAACATGGCTTCCAGAGTCCTGCCACTGTCCATAGCCACCACCTCGGGCACGACTCCAGGCTGCCCCAGGACAAAGCTCGGCTCAGCGTGGTGCCTGGCAGGCCAGCCCTTTGGACCCCTGGAAACCAGATGAGTGTCTCCATTCACTGATGCTTTCTTCTCATCTTACCATGCCTGGGAGGGAGAGTGTGGATCCACAAGCCTGATCACTCACATACATTTATTCTACCTGGTCCAGCCAGGCCTGAGCCCCAGTGCACACCACGCACAGGCTAGTCCATGAACAGGAAACTTTCAGCCCTCTGGATGCCCCTCCTCCCCCTGCAGGGTCTTGGCCCCAATATTAGTCGCCTTCAAAGCTTCAATGGCAGTTACCTTCCACAGAGCCCACTTCAAGAGATGATCAATTTTCTTAAAAAAATAATCAATGGGCTTCCCGGGTGGCTCAGTGGTAAAGAATCCGCCTGCCAATGCAAGAGACATGGGATCGATCGCTAATCTGGGAGTAGGTCACATACCACAAGGCAATTAAGCCCTGCACCACAACTGTGCTTTAGAGCCTGTGCCCCACAACAAGAGAAGCCATTGTAATAAGAAGCCTACACAACAACGAAGACCCAGCACAGTCAAATATACACAAATGAGCATTTTTTTTTTAAAAAAAAGAAAATAATCAACAATTCTACATGACAATTTAATTCTTGGTACGGTAAAGCCAAATCAAAGCAGGGCATTAGTGAGAAAGCCTTAATGAATATCTACAGTTATATTCCAAACATGAACCTTGTTTGTTTTAAATCACAACACGTCTATTAATTTTTTAACGGAGAGCTTTAGGTATTTACTGGCTGCACTGGGTCTTTGTTGCTGCTCTCAGGCTTTCTCTAGTTGTGGCGGGCGGCGCCTACTCTCTAGTTACGGTGCACAGGCTTCTCATTGAGGTGGCTTCTCCTGTTGCAGAGCAAAGGCTCTAGACTCATGAGCTTCATTACTTGCAGCACAGTTGCTCATTACTTGTGGCTCATGGGCCCTAGAGCATGCAGGCCTCAGTAGTTGTGTAACACAGGCTTAGTTGGTCCATGGAATGTGGTATCTTACCCAGGCCAGGGATTGAACCCATGTCTCCTGCATTGGCAGGTGGATTCCTATCCACAGGGCTTTCCTGATAGCTCAGTTGGTAAAGAAGCCGCCTGCAATGCAGGAGACCCCAGTTCGATTCATAGATTGGGAAGATCCGCTGGAGAAGGGATAGGCTAACCACTCCAGTATCCCTGGGCTTTCCCGTGGCTCAGCTGAAAGAATCCACCTACAATGCAAGAAACCTGGGTTCGATCCCTGGGTTTGGAAGAGCCCCTGGAGAAGGGCATGGCAACCCACTCCAGTATTCCGGCCTGGAGAATTCCGTGGACTGTATAGTCCATGGGATCACGAAGAGTCAGACACAACCGAGCAACTTTCACTTTCACTTTCCTATCCACTGTGCCACCAGGGAAGCCCTAAATCACAACACTTTTTAAAATGTTGCTCAGAAAGCACAACTGTTTAAATGCTCATGTGCTCATTACCTGATAGCGGGCTTCTCTTTGCTCTGTATCCTCGGGTGCCCGGAGCACTCTGTGCTTGGCTCCGGAGCATTCTTCAGCCTAAGTGTGGAGAGAAAGTTTGCCCTCTTGGTCTCAGTATTAGGGAGGGCTTTTATCAGCGAGAGTGTCTGAGGGCAGCAGAACGGAGGGGTGGAGGGAGTCGGGTCTGGGTCAGGCCCCTGCCCCTTCACTCGCGAGGGGTGTGATTTTGATAGGGCTGGCCTCCCTCAGAGAATGACAGAGAGACGAAGACATGAGAGCCCACAGCCCATCTGCTTGGTGATCGGAGGAAACACCAGGAGGGGAGGAGAGAGGTGAGAAAGGGAAAAGAGGGAAGCCATCCCACCATGCCTTAAGGAGCAGGTTACCTCAGAGACCGACTGAGGATTAACCCCACTGGGACTCGGGAGACTGTGTAGGGGCCTCAGAGATGTCCCACGGCGGGGGTGGTGGAGCCATCAGCTCCCGTCAGGCTGCTCCCAGGGCTGTGACTCCTCAACATGCCTGGCAAGGCTGGGCTAGTGCATGTGCCAGGGAGCCCGCGGGAAGGGCCTTGCACTATTTATAATAAGAAGCCATGAGGTTGACAGTACCAGGGCCTAAGGGAGGGCCAGGGACAGTGCCTTCTACAGGCCATAGAAGGACACCTGAAGAAGAATCATAAAAATGTGAATGCTGACTTCACTGTATGCTGGAGAACTCAGTGAGCTAAGATGTGTGAAACCATCACGTCAATGGAAAAGCATCACAAGTGTTCCATTGGATGCTCTCGGTGGTGATGATAATGATGAAAACAGCAATTCAGGGCTCGCTTACTTGTTCCATCTTCCTCGTAGGAACCTCTGAGCAGAGGCTGTGTGCCTGCACAGAGTTTATATCTTTCCTCTGTAACTTTCCAAGGCATCTGCAAGCAATGACGTTTCTTCAGCCTGTTGTGTGTTCTCTGGGAGTGAAAAATGAGACCCACCCCGAATCTCACAACTTTCAACAAATAAACAAGAGTGTCTTATTTTATTGTTAATATTTTAAAACTCAGTCTTTGGACAGTTTCTATATTTGCATGGGGCACAATTTTGAGATAGATCAAGAGGTGTACAGTGATACTGTCCCTGGCCCCCACTCGCTTCCTTTCCTGTGTAACTGTAGAGTATGGGGTGATGTGTTGTGAGTTTATATCAGTTTACATTTATCTAAACTAAATTTTTATTTTTCCTCTTTTTTTTTCCCCCTAAACAGATGATATCAACACATGCTGTTTTTCACCTGGTTTTTGTCATTGAACACTGCGACACTTGCCCATCCATAGAGAGTTCTCTCTCTCTCTTTTTAAACAGTTCTATAGTATTCCACACAACTTTTTGCTGCAGAAAATAGTCGTCTTCAGCAATCAACAAGCCTGTGACGGGCCAGTGCCATGCACATGGCTTGCACACATGATCTTGTTTAACCCTATAAGCATAAAGACAGAAAGAAAGACTTCCCTGGCAGCTCAGTGGTAAAGAATCCGCCTGCAGTGCAGGAGACACAGGAGACTCAGGATCAGTCTCTGGGTTGGGAAGATCCTCTGAAGGAGGGCATGGCAACCCACTCCAGTATTCTTGCCTGGAGAATCCCATGGACAGAGAAGCCTGATGGGCTACAGTCCACAGGGTCGCAAAGAGTCGGACACGCCTGAAGCAACTTAGCACACACGCACAACCCTGTAAGCACAAAGAGGGACTGTATTTGTTGTGAAAGTGTTAGTCGATCAGTTGTGTCTGACTCTTTGCAACCCCATGGGCTGTAGCCTGCCAGGCTCCTCTGTCCATGGAATTCTCAACCCACTCCACGGAGTGGGTTGCCGTGCCCTTCTCCAGGGGATCTGCCCAACCCAGGGATCAAACCTGGGTCTCCCACCATTTGCAGGCAGATTCTTTATCATCTGAGCCACCGGGGAAGTTATGATCACCATTTTATTGTAAGGAACTGAAGCTAATTGAGAAGTTAAGTTCCAGGCCTGAGGTTACACAGCAGCTAAGGGAGAGGCCGACTCTGGAGGGGAGTCTAGTGTGTCCCTTATCCTCTGAAACACCCTTTCTCTCATGGAGACATGAGAACAGCCATGAAGGTTGTGAGTTGTTCAGAGAAAGATCTCCATGCCAACTTGGACATTTCTTTGGCAACATACCATAGTGCATTTCATGCAGTTTGCTTTATTTAGATATTTGTATTATTTCCTGCATTTGGGCCCTGAAAGGATTCCATCTGAGGCAGGAGGCTGGAGTGAATGGCTGGAAGATGTTCCTTCTTTAAGGACAGGACTGAGACTGTGTGGGTGGTACCGGCGGAGTGCAATGAAGCGGCAGTCCTAGGTGAGCTGAGCGCTAGGGAGTCCCTGACGGGGGGCACTGCGGGCGGGGACTGAGCCTGGGGTAGGAGCTGTGCTGAAGCCAGGGACAGGTCCAGGGCTCTTGGCCATGGGATGTTGTTAAGGGAGGAAGCTGGGGGTGAGGGAGCTGGAACCGAGAACAGTATGAAAAAGAGGTTTGTCTGGAATCATCTGGTCCACGGCCATGTCTTTTAGGTGGAGAGTCAGACCCAGAACTAAGTGTTGGTCTTCACAAGTTCCCAGGAGTCCTCCTGATCCCTAGAAGATTCCCTCATGGCTTAGCGGGCAAAGAACCCACCTGCAATGTAGGAGACACAGGAGACGTGGGCTTGATCCTCGAGTCAGGAATATCCCCTAAAGAAGGAAATGGCAATCCACTCCAGCATTCTTGCCTGAAGAAGTCCTTGGACAGAGGAGCCTGGCGGGCTACAGTCCACGGGGTCACAGAGTCGGACTCAACTGAGTGGCTAGACACACACGTTTCTGATCCCTAAGTGCTCCCTCTACTACTCCTCTGGAGACAAAAGCAAAGACAGTGTGTGTGTTGGAGGACGGGTCTGGGGGTAATATATCTGTGCCTAAAACTGTGTGTGAGCCTGCAGCACGGGCTGAGGGATAGAGAGTAAGAGGAACTGAGGGCAAGGAAGAAAGAGGACATAAAACTCCGAAATCCTTCCAACAATGCATACAAGTCCCAGGGATTTCCAATCTGAAGCTTTGCCATCTCTAATTCCATGACAATGTTTGACAATATAAATGGTATTCATTTGGGCGGTGGTTGTTAAGTTTTATGACTCCGGCAACTGCAGATCTTGGAGTTCTCTGGCTCTTTGGCAGCTTCACAGAAGTTAGTTCTTCACTGCCTCTGTCATCCTACACAGGCCTGCTCTGCACTCATTTGTCCCTTTTCAGATAAAGTTGCACTAAATCACCGAAAGTGGAAGAAAGATGGTTCTCTAAAGACTTTTTGCTAGAATTGGGGCGGGGTGGGAGGAGGAAAAAGGTCCTTTCCTCTGTAGTTGCTTAGTAACAGAATGTAAACCTAGAGATGAAAAGACATCCTCGCTGGAAGTGCCTCTGAGAGTAAAGTCAACACAGAGGAAAGCAGAATGCAGAGCGTGACTCCAATTGATATCTTTTGATAACCTGGATCCAGCTGTGCCTAAAGCAGTTTACATCTGGACTTTCACAGTGCAGGAAGCACTGAATTATCTTTCTGGTGAGATCTACATAGTGATTAAGAATCAGGTTGCCTAGATTTGATTCTTGGATCTGCCTCTTACTAGCTATAGAACCTTGGACAAGATACTTAACCTCTCTGGGCCTCAATATCCTCAACAATAAAATGGGATAATAAGAGTATCTATCTCATAGGGTTGATATAAAGATTAAATGAGTCAACACATGAGAAGCATTTAGAACAGTACCTGGCATGCTAGTGTCATTACAAAAAATCATTTGTGCCAGTCAGTATGTGGCAGCAATAAACAGCCCGAAAGTCTCAGTGGTTTAAAACAGCTGTTTTTCTTTTTTTGAACATAGGGGCATCCACTGTGGATCAGCAAACACAGCACTCATTGTACTTACTCAGGAATCTGAGCTGATAGAGCAGCTGACATCTCTAATGCTGCTGGTCACCATGATAGAGGGAAACAACTTCAAAAAAGATACAATGGCTTTTGCCCAAGAGAGGTATCTGTCACTTCCACTCATATTTCATTGGCCAAACCAAGTCACTGGGCCACACCTAGCTTCAAAGAGGAGGGAAGAGCAGTCCTGCCATGTTCCCAGACAGGGCAGTCCTATTGACCACCACATTACTATTGTTCCATCATAACGGGTTGAGTATTGGACACCTACACTGAAAGATTCCCAAGTAAATAAGAAATCACAAGTACCCCTGGTTTTATACTCAGGAGCATCCAGGTGCCATTATGAAGCCATGTTCTTACTATCTCCCTTTTCCCTCATTCACTCCAACCATTTTTAAGTCTGTGGCTCCTGGCTATCTGTCTTTCAGGTGTCAGGACCACGTCACTGATATTTTCAGTGATCCCTTGCTAGTTAAATCCCAGAAAAGTGGATAGAAGTTGTGTGATTGGCGCAGAGTCACAGGTGTACAAAAGAAAGTACTGAGGGAGAAAAGATGGGAAGGTTTCCTTTGGAGAGGAGATGTGTTAGGTCAGGTTCACTAGAAGCACAGTTGAGATGAGCATTCAGGGACCTGTGATTAAGCAAGGGAGTCTCTCTGGAGGGAAGAGGATTGAGGGAAGCTGAAGAGGGCAGAGGCCAAAGCTAAGTCGGCCCAGATCCCATGGGCAGCTCCTGAGTGTGAGTTCCTGAATGGAGCCCGTCCTGCCTGGAGACAAGCGACTGGCCTTTTACAGCTTATTGTGATCAGTCACTGGCATCAGGCTGCTCTAAAGGGGAGAGTCAACCTTCTGGGCTAGGCAGCTCCTATTGGGTTGGTTAAGGGTGATTCTGGGAGAAGAAGGGGGGCAGCTGTGAGCTGCCAGCAGCTGGGGGCAGGGTGCAACAGGCCAGTCAAGGTGATTTGGATGGGGCAACAGCATCTAGTAGAAGTCATGAGGAAAGCACTAATAGGAACCATCTCCCCTTTCCTCCCACTAGCAAAAGTGTGCCTCAGAAGCCTGGAAAATATTGACATTAGTGGGGTAAGAAACAGCAGCCTGTGGTTCCCCATTTATCTCCTAGATTAAATAGAAATTTTACCATCAACCCATATTTCCAGGCCTATGTCCCAAGACCCTCACAAACCTAATCTATATGAAAAGTCACCTGGAACGTTGATATTTTATGAACAACCTCCATGCCTTTGCTCTGACTCTTTCCCTCTTCTGCCAAGAGTACACAGGTCCCTCTCCAGACCTCTGAAATTCTATCCACACTTCAAGGCCCTCTCAACTACTGACGACTTCATAAAGCCTTTCCTAATCACTCGACAGGATATGAGCTTTCCCTTCTTTGAAACCTCAAAGCCCTTACTTTCAGCAGTGGGTTTCATTCTACGAATTTGAGTCATTTGATAAGTGTTAGTCTCCAAATCTTTTATGGACTCTTTAGGACGAGTTCAGTCTTTTTCTCTTTGCTGCCTCTGGCAAACACCTTGAATAATGAAGGCACTTAATTCATATGTGTGTAACTGAGTATCTACTTAGATGAGATTAAATGTCCACACATGATCAAAGCTTT
The DNA here is from genome assembly GCF_910594005.1 of Cervus elaphus. Classification (NCBI taxonomy): domain Eukaryota; kingdom Metazoa; phylum Chordata; class Mammalia; order Artiodactyla; family Cervidae; genus Cervus; species Cervus elaphus. The sequence goes on from NC_057831.1 coordinate 45,655,749, forward strand.
TGTTTTACGCGCATCACCCAGAGCTGACATTTGCTGAGCACTTCCTATGTCCTGTGCATGAAGTATTCTCTTTGCTTTAGTGATCTTCACCCCATAGATAAGAAACCGAAGCCAAGAGAGGTCAAGCAACTTGCCAAAAGCCACACAGGTAGCAGGTGGTAGATTAGATGAAGCCTTAGGTTCGTCTAAATTCAGAGCCCACACTGCTAACCTCTATGAGGGACCTGCAATAGGGACAAATATGGACTTGCTATCAGAAGACACGACTAGACGTGCAGGCTCTCTCACTCACCTTGAGCAATGAGGTGAACAGACCTGAACAACACTGGGGAAAACGAGAAAGCTGCTTGCCCTACGCATCCATTTTTCTTCGTGGGTAAAGAACCAGACCAGTGCTGCGCTGGTCTTAATGTGCACACAATTCACCTGGGGGAATGGGGACGCCAGCAGAAAACACACACACACCCCACATAACACAATGTGAGAACATCTGTGATAGAAATAGGCCCTCACTAGAAAGAAGAAGGTGAGAACCCAGCAGGGGTGGAGATGGAAGTGAGAGAAAAATGCCCCAGAAAAGCTTACCATGGAGCTGAGTCTTAAGGATGAGAGAGCTGACCTGGTACAGAAAAGAAAGGGAAGAAGGACTATTTCAGGTGGAGGGTCAGCACATCAAAGCTAAGGAGGTCAGAGGGTCCCAGAGGCACTTGGGGAGCTGCCAGGGGCTAACTATCTCCAGAAAAGAGAGGGAGGGGCCCCTGGCAAGAGCCTGGCTAGAGAGAAAGAGTACAGATCCAAGAGACACTGCCATCTTGTAAAAAGGTTAAGGGGGCTTCCCTGGTGGTTCAGTGGTAAAGAATCCACCTGCCAATGAAAGACACATGGGTTCCATTCCTGGGTGGGGAAGATCCCCTGGAGAAGGACATGGCAACCCATTCCAGTATTCTTGCCTGGGAAATCCCATGGACAGAGGAGCCTGGAGGGCTACCATCCATGGGGTCACAAGAGACGGATGCAGCTCAGTGGCTGAGCATGCATATACACCAAGGATAAGGGAAACCACTGAGGACATCAAGGTGAGCAGCAGTGTCAACCTGACCCCCGGAAGTTTCCCTTCCACTGCTCTCAGGGAGACTGTCAAAGGGGTGCAGTCAGATTATTTTAAATGAGGAAGTTTCTAGGTCCCAACAAGCCTCACTGCTTGGTACCCCAGAGCAAATGTTTCTCCCCAGGATTCAGCCTGTGGATCTAGGGAGGCACAGAGCCGTATAGCCCATAGGGAAGGACCCCTGGATGTGGAGTAGAAGAGAAGCAAGAACAAATCAAAGGGGAATGTGCTGAGACAGCCCCCCACCCCAACACTGCCTCCCCAGGGTCAGTCTTAGTTATTTCTTTATTAGACCATCATTTCTCAACCTTTGTCCCGATGAGACATATATACAAGGCACTTGACCTTCACCAGCCAGACATATGTCTTTGATATATCCAGAGTTCTGCTCATTTCCTAGAGCCATAGTACCTATGATTGAAAGTGACATTCATGGAGGGAGAAAGAATGTGCTCACTCTAATTCATGAAGCAGATAAACTTCACAGAACCCTTGATGCCTTCTCCATGGCTGGGAGTAGATTATAAGCTTGGACGCCAGACAAACTCAGGTTCTTATTTGGACTCCCTCACTTACATCTGTGTGGCCTTGGGTAAGGTGCTTAAACCCTTGAAGCCTTAGCTTGCTCATCTGCAAAATGGTTATGATAATAAAATCCTACCATGGAGGGTTTGTCATCAGTACTGGATCTGCTCATACAATCTAAATGCTTGGGTATGTGCCTCTGATACATGGTGAATACTCAACAGATGATAACTTGGTGAATCCTCAATAGATGATAACTTCCTTACTGTTAATGTTGTCTTATTCTTTTAACAACATGCCTGGGACTTCCTTGATGGTCCAGTGGCTAAGAATCCAAGCTCCCAACTCAGGGGCCTAAGTTCAATCCCTGATCAGGGAACTAAAACCACATGTTGCAACTAATAAGAGTTCACATGGCAAAAAATAAATAAGTATTTAAAAATAAAAGCAATATGCCTGACTGGAATACACTACTGAGTAATGACACTGTGTTGCAAATTAATGTATCAGAGAAAGGAAAATCATTTTGTGCATGTGACTTCTAATTGATTTATCTTTACCTTTGAATGTCATCACATTATTTATTTCAAAACATGATGTAATTCCAACTCTGAACTAATTCGCTACCCTGCCCCTCTACTCCCCATCAGCAAGACTTTTAACAGCTGTTCACAGGTTCTACCTAAAAACTCAGTTTTAATTTCCTGTTATAGACCTATCATTCTCAAGATCTGCTGGGTGAAAACCACCTCAGTGGTGAGGCAGAAGGAGGTAGAAATGGCTTTTTGAGCCTTGCCAAGGGGAGTGTTTGGCCCCCAAACAGTCTCTCAGCAGCCCACTCACCTGGGCTCCATGTGGCCTGTAGTCTCTGCCTTTCAGAGAACTTGTTTCTTTCTACTACAGATAGGGGGCAGAAATACCCTGATCAGGACCTCATCTAAAATGCTCCCCACCTGAGAAATGGGAACGCTGCCCACCCATCCCTCAAAGGTTGTTGGCAGGTCTCCCAAAGATGAAAAGATAAGAAATTCCACTTTCTGATCTGAGCCAGTGTCACCTCCAGACAGGACTGAGGAAATAACCTTCGAACTCAACCCGGCAAGCCCACTCTGATCTTCCAGCTCGTCCTCTCTACGATAGAGATGACCCTGACAGCATGAGCTGGCCACTCACTCCTTAGGTCAAGAACTCAATATCAAGTCCTGTGGCTCAAAGACCAGAACCCTCGCCAGCCCACTAGACAATGGGTCTGGCTGCTTCCCGCTGGTTGCGCCTCTGCCTGGGGCTCTTTCCACCCTCGGGGGTGGACTGCTGGCGGTCCTTCATTGGTTTGGCTCCCCAACCTACCTTTGCACACGCTGGCATCTCTCTTGAGGTCTTTCCATTCCCACATCCCACCTCTACCCACCTTCTGCTCTCACTGTTAACATCACATCCTCCAGGAGGTCATCTTTGACCCCCAGATAGCTCCCATAATCTCAGGGAGATTTAATCTTCATTGGCCCCGTCACTGTCTCCCCAATGGAATATCAGCTTCATGAGGGCTGTGTTTTGCTTCCCTCATTGTCCCAGCACCTATTGACCACAGTGCCCACATGACCATCCTTATATTAATATTGAGGATCGCAGATGAAGAGCTCCATTTTTACCAAGAGAAATAGAAGAGTTAGTTCTTTCATTGATGTGATTGTTATAGACTGAATTATTCTAATGGTAAATGCAGCTTTCCTTATTCCTTTAAAATGTTATATTGTCGGGGGTTACTTCTCTTAATCCCTGTGTTCCCTTCATGTCCCTCAAACTCACTCTTTCTTAGGAGCAGCTATTCATTGATTCCTCACCCATGAAGTCTCAGATCTTTTTGGTGGCAATTATGTCACAAAGGGGAATCTTCACCAAAATTAAATGGAATGGAGGCAATTGAGGGAAAGAATTTTCTCTCTCACCTAATTTCCATCATATACCACTCTTGAGTCTGGGAGTAAGTGGTGGATTTGGGGAAGAGGAGGAAATGCTCTAAAACGTGCTGCTTAAAATATTACTGGCCCATGTCAAGTATAGAAATGTTAAGTACAAGATGTTACCAGCTTATATTGAGCCTAGAAACTTTTAGGGCAATTTGATGTTGCCATGACATTCAAGAACATGGTCTATAGGGCTGTCTCAGTGAACAGGGCAATAGCGACCACTTCCATGCTATTGAACTTGGATGGTGGGTCACACACATAAGACAACAGATTCTTCCTCATTTTTTTGGAAATTCTCACACACTGGCCCTTCACCACAGACAGTTTGAAAAATGTAAAAGATGATGTAGCCCTAGTCATGTCATAAGTGAAAGTCAAGGCTTCAAGAAATACCTAAAAACTAAGAAACATCTAAAGGCAGGAGTGGAAAGGAAAGCAAGAGAATGACTGTAGATTGCAGTGAGTCATGGGAAGAGTCTTTGGAGATGAATCTTGAATTGGGTCTTGAAAGAAATTATTGTTAAATATTGAGGAACAAGGGGTAGGAGGGCATTTCAGAAAAGAAGCACGCAAGCTAATGCATGGAGGCTGTGTGAGACATGTCCTCACACACTCAGCTGAAATAGTTAAGTCAGGAGATTGGGTTCTACCATTCGGTAATCATCACAATGATCACTGATTTCTGTGAAAATATGACAATCGTAAGAACAGTGAGCAAGTTTGAGAAATAACAGAGAATATCTATATAGTCTCAAAGTGGCTGCCCTCCAGATTCTTATCAATGACAAAGCAAACACAGCAGTGGAGAAACCTAGCAGGCATCACCTCAACTAAATGATCAAAGTTAAATAGGTTAGGTAGGTTATGAGAAAAATGGACATCGTGTACCTCCTGATATGATGCACTGGGAAGAACACAACATGATGTTTGTGCTATTCCCACTAAAAATGCATCTATCACTGAAACCACTCAGGAGGAAACAGCAGACAAATCCCACTGAACATACTCTATAAAATAGCTGAACTGTATTCTTAAAAGTGTCAATATCAGGAAAGACAACCAAGGAACTGTTGCAAGTCAAAGAGGCTGAAGAGATGTGACAACTGAATGCAATGTGTGATCTGGAATTTTCTTTGCTTTAAAGGATCTTAAGGGACAACCAGTAAAATCGGATAAGGTCTGTACATTAGTTAATGATATTGTATGAAATTAATTTCCTGAATTTGATGATCATGCTATGCTGTGCTTAGTTGTTCAGTTGTGTCCAACTCTTTGAGACCCCATGGAATGTAGCCCGCCAGGGTCCTCTGTCCATGGGATTCTCCAGGCAAGAATACTGGAGTGGGTTGCCATGCCCTCCTCCAGGGGATCTTCCCAACCCAGGAAGTGAACCCAAGTCTCCCGAACTGTAGGTGGATTCTTCACCATCTGAGTCACCAGGGAAGCCCTTGATGATCATACTATGGTTAATAAAGAAAAAGTTCTTATTTTTAGGAAATACCCAGTGACACATGTAAAGGGGCATTGTGTTTCAAACAGTTCTAAAAAATATATAGTAGGTATGAAGATAGGGCTTCTCTGGTGGCTCAGCAGTAAGGAATCTGCCTGCCAATGCAGGAGATACAGGTTCCATCCCTGGATCAGGAATTTCCCCTGGAGAAGGAAATGGCAACCCGCTCCAGCATTCTTGCCTGGGAAATTTCATGGACAGAGGAGCCTGGTAGGCTACAGTCCATGGGGTCATAAAAGAGTCAGACACAACTTAGTGATTAAACAACAATAACAATAAGGTATGAAGATACAGAGATAAATAGAGGATAAAGCAAAGGGGTCAAATGTTAACATTGGGACATACTGGTGGAAAACATATATGGACATTCTTTATATTATCCTTATAACTTATCTGTGAGCCTGAAATCATATTTTTAAAAAGTCAAAAGAAGAGACGGGCACCTAAGCTTTAGCCCCCACTTAGTACTAAGTGAGTTAAGTCTCCCCACCCCTCTGGATCTCTTCCCGCCTCCTCCAGCCCTTCCAGTTGGAGGCTGCATGGCTTGGCCTTGCTGGTTCCAGATCCTCCCAGCTAATTTCTGGATTTACGCCTTCTCTCCTTTTCCTGTCTAATGTTTCTTTCAGACTACACCCTGAGAGCTGATCTCTTTGGTTGAATGCCCCTTGGGATCCAGGGTAGCACAGCAAAATCCTGCCCGTGTCCTATACTTGCTCACTTTGCCAAACCCTGCTTACGCCCCAGACAGATCAAGACAATTAACTTTTCTTGAAGACCTACTATGGGCCTGGCACTGTGCAGTCATCCCAATGACCTAAAGGGTAACTTTTCCAATGAATCATCTCCATCTAAATTCCAATGGCTCTAAAGCTCAAAGCCTTTTTGACCATAGGAAGTGCAATATTTAAAGAGTTCCCCTACCTATATAATTCTGGGAAGACTCAGGACCACTTAGATGTCCCATAGATCCAATTTGGTTGTCTACTACCCTCTATGAATTATAGAGCTAGAATTTTTGGCCTCAGGTCCTCCCTTCCCCATGAAGTTGTCACTCCAAGCTGGCAGTCCCATCTCTGTCTCCACTGCCAGGGCACCATCAGAGCTGAAAATATGTGTACCTCAATGTCAAAGACCTTGCAGTCCTAAAATAAACAGGGGAATGCTCCTTTTGTATTACATTCCATTGCAGTGGGAGTCAGGGGGCCCCACAATCAACTGCTCAAGCTCTAGTGCTATGGTGTGCATGTCGAAGCATTTTAACCTCTGGTGGGGCCGAATTCTAATGATGCCCACAAGATAGTAGTGAGTCTCCATCTGTTTTCCAATTCCCAGGCTGGTTTCTAGGCCCATCTCACCATACGAGATCACTTCCCTTAGGGTGAGTTCTTTCTTAGCCCTTGTGGACCCTTCCTACAGACTGAAATTTTATAAATATCTGAGATAGATTGTGGATGGAAATGGATATGTGAAGGGTATTGCCTATTGCCACTCATTGAAACACCTGGGGGCCAAGTCCTGCACCATCAAGAAACCCTGTTGATATCCGTGGCTCAGAGAGGTTATTGAAGGCCTAGTATGGGCTCCCACAAGTAGGTGTTGAGATTCGAACCCAGATCTGCAGAACTCTTTCCTGTCCATCACTTTATCTTCTCTGCAAAGTGGAACTCAGCTAACAGGTTGGTAAATGGAGGTCCTCTAGTAGAGGGATTGTTAGCTAAATGTAGCTTTACTGGGTCAGATTAGGATTCCAAAAATTTTGGGGCAACTGTTCATCATGTGGCTGGTGCTACTGTTGAGTCCAGGCTTGGCTTATCTGGGCCAGTTAATTTTTTTTTTCTTTCTTCCTAGTATCTCTTTCCTCACAGGCATTTTATTTACCCAAAAAAAGGTAACATCAAGCATGGCCCATTTTAATATAGTTCTGGAAAATGCTTGAGGGAGGTGGGAGGGAAGGTCAACAGTACTGGTAATGTGGTTTTATAGAAAAAGTGTGGGTCTCAGAATCAGACGGACCTGAGTTCAAATCTGAGTTTGTTACTTACTGTTTGAGTAAATGTTCATCAGTTCAAGGCCCTTATATGTAAAACAGAGATAATGCCATGTAACTCTCAGGGTTAAAGGAAAAACCTTATTTTAAATCATCAGTCCCAAAGAGGGACTCAAGGAACCTCAGTTTCCCTCTCCTTGACTGATACTTTTGGATCATATGAGAATTTTAGCTATCTCTATTTTTCTATTCATTCCTCTTATGGACAACCCTAAAGACAGTTCAGAAGTGGGTCTTGTTTCCATGGAGAAGCATGAAAGGTAAACAACTTTGAAAAGGGGAAGCACAGACGCTCACCCCCTACGCCCACTCACAGCCAGTCAGTGCATAGCCTCAGCAGAAATGTTTCCAAAGAAATGCTTCACCCAGCTTTCGGGGAAGGCACCAAGTCCTCTTTCAAAGTCTTTACATGCTTTTTCACTGTGTGGCTCTTGAAATGAACAATAACTTGAAACAGAAAATGATGAACTTCACACAGCAATGGATCGAAAGTGGAATTATTGAGCTCACCATTGTCTAATATAATTAGGCTTACATTCTCTGAATCTAAATAGATGGGCTCTCCCCTCTTCTGTACATGCACATTTACTTATTAATGGGTAGAATATTACAAGTTTTCTGGGCCCCACATGGTTTCAGTTCTAATCCAAATAACTTACTTTCTTCTGAAACTCTGATTTTCCTCTTTTTTGGCAAAGTTATTTTGTATGTTTCAAAGGGGAATTGCTTCCCTGAGTCTGTGTGGAAGTACAAGCACATAAATCACATGCTGAATTTACTTAACAAGAAGGACTAATCCCACTGTCACTTCCCACTGAACAGTGCCTTCTTAGGAAAAAATGCTGCACATCCTTTAGAAGACCAAGATCCATCCAATCAAATGACTTTTTAAAATTCCACAAAATGATCTCTCTGTCTGAAATAATAAGCTTAAAAAGCTCATTAAACATAGCAGCAATTAGATAATAGATATTTCTTAATTAGCTAGCTTTGGATCTCGCTCCAATCATGGCAGAAATCAGACTAGCTTTCAAGGGAGGTAAGCACGCATTTGAAAACCTAATAACAGTATAGTTTCCTCTATTCTCCCTTTAACACAAGGGCCAACTTTTGATGAGTGAAAATCAACTTATGTCTTACCCAAAACATCTGTTCTCAAGATGCAACACCTCAAATGATATGGCAGAAACATAAATCACCAAATAACAACTCATAAAATTATGGCTAACAGTGGTAAACAGTCTTGTCGCCATCAACCACAAAAGGAAGAGAAAAGGCATCTAATAAAGCCTTTAGCAGTCACTAGAATTTGTCTTGAATTTTCTAAAGGCTCTTACAGAAGACTTGATGTGGTCCGTGTTGTAAAACCACAGGCAGACAATTCTGTACCATGGAGGATAAACACAGTGGTAGGAAGAGAGACTTAGCAGAATGATTTCCCCCAAACCAGAACATCTAGATGTCCCTGTGGACAAGTTAAGCCGCTATCCTCAAGGTGGGCTCTGAGTCTTGGCTAGTGAGATAAAAGCAACCACAGTTGCTGTGGAGGGGAGGCCCAGGCAGGCCTCTGATTATTAACTTCAGCAGCTCCTTCCTTCATCATGAGATCCAGAGCAGAAAAAAAAAAGGGAACTTAGGGAGGCCTTCCCTTTGTCATATAAACAAATGTTTTGAATGAGATGTGATAAGATTGAGTGGCCACCAAGCCATAGAATCTCTGAACACTGGAGCTGGAAAAGTTGTAGAAGAGGAAACTGCAACTGACGGTGTTGAAATGACTCGCCCAAGGTCACAGAGAAACCACCACCACCCCTTACCACTTGTGACTTGAGTGGAAATAGTCTTTTTTCTGACATGAAAAAAAAAAAGAAAGAAAGAAAAGAGTGAGTACCCTATGTGTCAGCAAAAGTTATGCCACATGCAGCTAGATCATTGCCCAACAAAGGAAATGTGGATTCACAGAACTTGCTTCCTACTTTGAACACTATTTTTCCTGTAATTGGGTAAGGTAGGGGGCAAATGTTGGTCAAACACCACAGAGATAAAGAGAAGCTCCATGTTCTTAGGTGCATAAACAAGAGACCCAAACGTTTAGCAATCCAGTATGACTTCAAGCATGGGCAACATGGGCTATGCATTCTGTAAAATAGAGGGAAAAAATCATACAATAATGGTCTTTTCCCTCAAGAAAAATTTAAACAACTGTAGGCAATCATCAGAGACCAAGTGCAAAGACTCAGTATTGACAATAACGCCTAACAGGCTTTCAGACATGGGAGAAATCACAGGATTTTGGACAAATAGTCAAGGATGGCTTGTTTGACCTGACTTCTTTGATATCGCGAAGGCTGGGTTGGGGAGGGGAGGGGGAAAGACAAGTTGGGAGTATCTACATGGGAATACATTTTCTGAAGTAGGAATTAAAGTGGCTCCGGAAAGTCTGGTAAAGAGACCCAACTAAGTGGCCTAGAAGTTGGGTTTAAGGACACAATGGAAAATAAGATTCCAGAGGGAAAGCATGATGAACGACTCAACAAATTGTTCAACTGAAGAAACACCAAACAAAGCCCAGCCTCTAGACCCATTTCCTTGGAGACGCTTGTCTCACTGGTGTGTTAAGGAAATCAAATTTTCAGTTTTTAGATATACATATGCCAGAATCATCAAAGGGTGATATTCTTCATATTGTGATTAATATCTTGACCTCTGTACAGATACAAAGTTGCTGTGAGCCATATGAGGGATCACAGTCTCTTTTACGCCACCACTCCCCGAGAGGAAATAGACCAGATAGTTTTAGAAGCCATTTCTAGATCCACAAGTTACTGACTCAACAAAACAAGGTTTTGCCAATGCTATTAAATATCCAAGAAGCTATCCAAATGCCTTTGAACATTCCTTCTCCTTGACCTTAAAGGCTTTATTAGATTTATCAACTCCTCCATCTGAAGGCTTGCCTGTGGTCTCTCTATTTTTACCTCCAATTTCTGGAGTGGGGAGGTAAACTGAGGTGCAGAGTAATCATGGAATCATCTAATTAGAAGACTATTTCAGCGTTAAAAGATGGCACGCCCAAAGCCTGCTGTACACAAAGGCGATTTAATAATGTCTGATTTTCAACTTGGATTTACAATGAAATTTGAAACAGAAAAGAGCAAAATTCCAGATTGAAGAAAAATTACAGCTGGAAAAATAATTTTTAAAAAAAATCCAAGAAAGCCTTCCAAGCAGTTACTCAATTTGGGAATTTAAGGAAGGTGGAGGTTTGTGTCCAAGAGGAAACTGCTCTGGGGACACAGAGGAATGGAAATTCCTGCCTTCAGCCTATTTTTGTAGCCCTGTCTTCAGCCATACACACATCTGAATTAAAGAAGGCATTCCTCTCCACTGCTTCCAACAAGGCACACGCCAGCAGAGGCCTCTGGTCACACTATGCATGAGCTCATGCAAAAGCTTCCCGCGGTGAGAGTTTGTGGGAGGAGAGGTATTAATCTGCCCCTGGCTGCTGGCCTCTAGCAAACATGTGCCCTTACTGCCTGCCTGCTTATGCCTCCAAGGTACACATAGCACATGGCTCCAGGTCACTCAGGAGTTCAGTGTTTGGACAGGGTTTGAGATATAGATGATGGACAGAAATTCCCTCTTTCCTTCTTCATCTAAAGTAGGAAGAAGCTTTGGGTTCATGGTTAATAGCCATTCAGCATCTGAAGATTGCAGAGTTTAGCCACCGGAAGGCAAACATATGGCATCAATGCTACTGCTCCTTATTCACTTTCCCGAGGCAGACACCACTGATCAAGCGGAGCTCCCTTCTGTTTCCAGCCAAGACTCAACTCTAGAATCCTTCCTGACCCAACAGTCCAGGCTGCCATCACCAATCAGAGCTGGCAAGTGGTTTGAAATTTATTTGCCAGCCCCAGGGTAAAGAGGAAGAAAGAGAAAAAGAGAGAAGGAAGAAAAAGGAAAGTAACACTTTCTAAGCACCAACTGTGTACCAAACAGTGGCCCATTGGAGGGCGAGGATGTCTGCCTGAGGAGAGGGGTGTTTTATCACTGGTACTGTTACAGTGATCACAAAAATCAGACTTTCATCAGCTCTATATTGTGCTTAAGTTCTCCACAGACAGTGCACCCCTCACTGCCTGCACCCCAGTGCTCCCACTGTCTCCCCTTGCCCTCCTCTCTGCATCACTGAGGCCAAGAACTGCCAGTGGCCTGGACACAGAGCTCCCCTCAGAACAACCTGGTGAGGTAGAAAGGCATTGGAGTCAGAAGAGCATCCCTCCATCCCTGCCTCACACACAGTTGTGGGAAAAGTGCTTTTCAGCTTCCTCATGTGCAAAGTGCAGACAACAAAGCTATCCCTTTCTGAGAGCACTGTAATGAGGGTTAGTTCTTCTGTGCTTGTGAAGGAACACAGAGCCTGGCATTTAGGAGGAATTTTTAATTATCGGGTTTTTTCCCCTGAAGTTACTGCCCTCACCTGAATTTTAGGTCATGATAGTAATAATTAAAACAATTCATAATGTATCAAATAAAGCTTTCAGATTTATAAAAATACAGGATGTCCAGCTAAATTTGAATTTCAGATAAAAAAATGAACATTTTCAGTATAAGTATTTCCCCAATATTACATAGGACATACTAACACTAAAAAATTATTCCTTTAAAATCTGAAATTCAAATCTAACTTGTCCTACATTTTATCTGGCAATACGAACATCAAATCTGGAGGTGTGGGATGAGTAGAGAAATAACTCTTCCGAGATAAAAATGTCAGACTGCAAGGAATGTTTCTCAAAATGGATGATTTTCAAAACTTCTTCAGCTATATTCCACAGTAAGAAATACATTTTGCATCATAATTCAATGCACATATACATCTGTTAGTTAACTGAAATAAACATTCCATGAAACCTTTTACGTATACAGTGCAGGCTGGCATTTTCTCTCTTCTTTATTCTGCTGCTGTTGCTGCTAAGTCGCTTCAGTCGTGTACGACTCTGTGCGACCCCATAGACGGCAGCCCACGAGGCTCCCCCGTCCCTGGGATTCTCCAGGCAAGAACAATGGAGTGGGTTGCCATTTCCTTCTCCAATGCATGAAAGTGAAAAGTGAAAGTGAAGTCGCTCAGTCGTGTCCGACTCCTAGCGACCCCATGGACTGCAGCCCACCAGGCTCCTCCATCCATGGGATTTTCTAGGCAAGAGTACTGGAGTGGGGTGCCATTGCCTTCTCCGCTTCTTCTTCATTCTACCAGATTCTATTTCTTTTTTTTTAAAGAAAGTCCTGACCCAACCTCACTTAATTGATTTCTTGACCCCCTGATACAAAGGCTTCCCTGGTGGTTCGGTGGTAAAGAATCTGCCGGCACTGTGAGGAGACACGGGAGACCCGGGTTCGATCCCTGGGTCAGGAAGCTCCCCTGGAAAAGGAAATGGCAACCCACTCCAGTATTCCTGCCCGGGGAAACTCTATGGACAGAGGAGCCTGGCGGGCTATAGTCCATGGGATTGCAAAGAGTTGGACACAACTGAGCACATCCACACACACACAGTCATACACCATACAGATTTCAGCAAACTACAGCCCAAGGGCCAGTTCCGCCCAGTCACCTCTTCTGTGGATGTCCAGTGAGCAAAGGCTGGTTTTTTACATTTTTTATTAATAAATGGTTGGGAAAGATCCAAAGAAGAATGATATTAATATTTTATGATATTTGAAAATTAGATGAATTAAAATTTCGGTCTCCATAAATCAAGTTTTATTGGAACTCAACCACACCCACTCATTTATGCATTATCTATGATCACTTTCACACAATTACAGCAAATTAGAGAGCTGCCTGTTAAGTATAATCCTCAAAGCCTAAAATACTTATTATTTGCCCCTTTACTAAAGAGTGTTGCATACGCCTATGCTAATATCCTAATGGTTTGCAACCTGTATTCTTCCTACTTCTTCCTCTGTGTCTGCTTAGTTGCTCAGTAGTGTCTGACTTTTTGCATCATCTTCTTCCTATGCGTCCGTGCTAACTTGTCTGACTCCTTGCGACCCCATGGACCATAGCCTGCCAGGCTCCTCTGTCCATGGAATTCTCCAGGCAAGAATACTGGAGTGGGCTGCCATGCCCTCCTCCAGGGGATCTTCCCAACTCGAACCCACGTCTCTTAGGTCTTCTGCATTAGCAGGCGGGTTCTTTACCACTAGTGCCACCTGGGAAGCCCCTACTTCTTCCTAGAATTTGTTGTTCAATCACCAAGTTATGTCTGACTCTTTGAGACCCCATGGACTGCAGCACACCAGGCCTCCCTGTCCCTCACCATCTCCCAGAGTCTGCCCAAGTTCATGCCCATTGAATCAGTGATGCCATCCAACCATCTCTTTCTCTGTTGCTCTCTCCTCCTTCTGCCTTCAATCTTTCCAAGAGTCAAGGTCTTTTCCAATGAGTTGGCTCTTCGCATTAGGTGGCCAAAGTATTGGAGCTTCAGCTTCAACATCAGTCCTACCAGTGAATATTCAGGGTCAATTTCCTTTAGGATTGACTGGTTTGATCTCTCAAGAGTCTTCTCCAGCACCACAGTTCAAAAGCGTAAATTCTTCAGCGCTCTGCCTTGCTTCTGGTCCAGCTCTCACATCCATACATGACTACTGGAAAGACCATAGTCTTGACTATGTGGACCTTTGTTGGCAAAGCGATGAAGACAATTTAAATCAGACCGGTTCTCCCAGTGATTTCCCTCATTCTGCCTTCAATTTTAGAGAGGACTCCTGTGCAAGCTCAAACTTTCACAGTAGGTGGCGCTAACATGGAGGGTGCTGGTCCTCCTTACTGAATGATAAATTAGCCAGACACTAATTAACGTTTCCTTCATTGACTATTCCCTCTACCACACATTCACTCTGGTCTAATTGAACCCTGTTAGTAAGTAGGCCCTGAGCGGTTTCACCCCAGGCTAACTCTTCCTCTCCAGAGTACTATAATGGAAAGAATTCCAGAGTCAGGAAACATGGGATATGAATTTTGGCTGCCCCCTAATGAGCCAAGTCACTTAATCTTTCTAAACCTTAAGATCTTTATCTTTATCTTTAAAATACAAGAGTTGGACTTGAGTTAATCCTTGTTTTCCAGGTCTGAAAATCAGTTTAAGGACCACAGTGAGCTAGTTTTTTTTTCACTTGTCAAATGAATAAATTTTAGGTACAATTCAAGATTTCAAGAAAAAGGCACTTTGACACAAGTTCTGTGGAGAATGTAAACTGGAACAGACTTTATGGAGAACAATTCAGGAGCATGTAGCAGAAATCCTAAAAATGTCTGTACCCTTTGTCCACCAATTCCATATCTAGGAATTAATCTTAAATAATTACAGTGCAAAGACAGAGCTAAAAGGATGTTCAATAAAGCAGGGCATTTTTGCTTCTCTGGAGGCTTAATGTATCCTTGTTAACTAGTTTCTGAAACTTTATATCATCCTTAGCACTACATTACAATACATGTGTAAGACAACAAAACAAACCGCTGCTTAATCACATAAAGAGAGGAAGAAGTAGAGTCTAGGGTTTCTTAAATATTTTTTTATTGCCAGGCACCATGCTAAATAATTTTCTTAAGTTCTTTCTTTAAATCATCTTACAATAACCTTGTTCAAAAGGTATTATTAATCCTATTTTACAGATAGAGGGTCTGAGGTTCAGACAAGTTAATCTTCTTCCAAGTCACGCAGTGCTGGTACATGGAGCAAGAAATGCCTCAAACACTTTATAAAGACCAAGTTCCCTGTGGGCTGGAGGAAAAGGAAGGGGAATTCAGTACATCTGTGAGCTTTGATTCTATCTCAGAATCAGATCTAGGCTCTTCAGAGCCTTTAAGGAGAGACTGTAATTTCGAAGCTTCTGCCAATTTTTTGTGCTGCTAAAAATGGAAACCCGAATTGGTCTGTGGGGGCCAAGGCCTTCTCAAAGGGAAAAAACACTTAATTGAGCTTTGATCTGTGTAAAAGGAGATTCCGTTCTGAACTGGGAAAGCCTAGACGAGGAGACTCTTCAATTCTGTGTATACCGAAGAAGAGTGGGGAGTTGTTCTAAAATGAACGGACACGGAGCTTCCCCTTGTGGAGTGGAGGAAAGAGGACCCTGGGGCTAGCCACTGGGGATGAAAGACACAGTCAGAATGAGCTCCTCTGTGGAGGTGAGGGGGGAACAGAGCGGTCCTCAGCAACATGGTGGGATCCTGCGTCAAGGAAGAGCAGCAGTAGGAACTCCATGGCGTGAGATATGGCCCAGGGTCTTGGGTGTAGTCATGGCCAGCTCTGAGCTTAAGTTTCCCTTCTGTGCACTGAAATTCCTTCACATTTTAAGTCGAGCCAGAAAAAAATGCCTTGGGGATGAAGGAAGACACTGAGTCTATTTTGAGGTCAGAGACACCATTCTGATGGAAAATAAGTAGCCATCAAGACTATGTCTACAGTCCATAGTGGATTCCTGGGTTTCCTGGAGCCTTATGTGTTGGAAGTTGGAGTTATTTTTTTCACTTTTTTTTTTTTTTTTTTTTAAAAGATGACCCTGGAGATTGTTATAAACTCAGGGACATATGAGTTCTATGCAGTTATTACATTTCAGGGAATGAGACAGGCGGGTCTACAGGACAGCTGAAGCCATGTAGCAGGATGCCTTTTAACAGGGTTCACCTGTTGTAGGGCCTCGGCCTGACCACAAGCACTTGGCTGCTGGCTGCAGGCTAGGTGATTACAGCATTAGATCATGCTTATAATGGGAAAAAAGGCTTCTCCTCCCCGGCTGACTAATCAGCTTGCCATTTTTATTGCACGATCAGTATCTAGAGACAGTGATTCTGAACTCTGTCAGTGTCGCGGGTGTACACGGGCGTGACAGAAAGAATAGCTATATTAGCAAAGAGAACAGGTGGAGGGATTTGCAAACTTGCTAAGGAGGTCAAGACAGCGTGGTCCCCAGAGGCACAGGAAAAGACTGTCAGCTCCCATTAAAACAAAAATAGTTACTAGAATAGAGTTCCCACACACCAAGTCCTCTACAGGCGCCGTGATTTGCCTTCTTGTTATTATTTTAATGTCAAAACTATTTCATGCTCATTATCAATCTGTATTAGTTTCCTAGGGTTGCCTTACAAATTATTCCACACTGGGTGGCTTAGAACAGCAGAATATTATTCCCTCACTGTTCTGGAGGTCAGACTGTCAAAATCAGAGTATCAGTAGGGCTGTGGTCCCTCTGGAGATTCTAGGGGAGAATTTTTCCTTACCTCTTCCAGCTCCTGGGGACTCCAGGGAAATTCCTTGTGTCCCTTGGCTTGTAACAGCATCATCCGGTCATTATGCCCATCTTCACATGGCCTTCTGCTCCTCTCTCTCTCTGTGTCTCATAGGAGGACATTGTCATTGGATTTAGAGCCCACCTACACAACCCAGGATGATCACATTTTGACATCTTTCACTTAGTTACATCTACACTTACCCTTTCCCAAACAAGGTCACATTCAAAGGTACATTCAAAAGGATTAAGATGCAGACATACCTTTCCCAGGGACCACCATTCAATTCACCAAAATTATGTATTTATCTTTATAAATCTCCTCCCTCTTTTTTCCATAATTTTATTTATTTACTGGCTATGCTGGGTCTTTGTTGCTGTCCAGGCTTTCCTCTAGTTGCAGCGAGCAGGCGGCTACTCTCTAGTTGCGGTGCACAGGCTTCTCACTGTGGTGGTTTCTCTTATTGCAGAGCACTGTCTCTAGGGCACTCGGCTTCAGTAGTTGCCACACGTGGGCTCAGTAATTTGGCTCCCAGGCTACAGAGCACAGACTCAGGAGTTGGTGGCCCATGAGCTTAGCTGCTCTGTGGCATGTGGGATCTTCCCAGACCAGGGAGCGAATCCACGTCTGCTTCAATGACAGGAGGATTCTTTACCACTGAGCCACCTAGGAAGTCCTCAATCCACTAAAATTATTAATGAAAGAATTCGAAGGTGGGTGTAAGGAAGGGATAATGTTTAGGAAAACCTTGCCAATGTGTTTGCAACTTTCAATGGTCTCCTTTCTCTTTCTACAGCCTTTCCTCGATTTTTGCCTCAGGAAAAGGAGGGCAAATATTGGGTTGGCAAAAAAGTCTGTTTGGGTTTTTCCAGAAGAGGTTATGGAAGAATAAAGGGGTAAGGGATCAAAGTAGGACAGAAGGGCAGAAAGGGAAGAGAGAGAGTCCTCCCAAATCCCAGGAGAGGTAAGAAGGGACAAGAGGAGGACGAAGACCAGAGGACAGATTGGGGGCACTGTCTGGATCCCTCATCCTAAGGTAGAAACCTAGGTGGGGAGGAAGTGAGAGGAGTCATAAAACCCAGACCAACCGGGAGCTCCAAGTGCAAGGGCCCTGCTGCTCACCCCTCAGGGTACAGCTCAAGACGGCTGGAAACCCCTTGAAGGAACCCCATGTTTATTGGGCCCACGAGTAAGGTGCCACCCACATGATGGTGGAAAGAAGGCTGACAGAAGTGGAGACATGCACAGATGGAGCGGGCATCCAGTTCCCATGGCTTGGTGCACCGGAGTTTCCGTGCAGCTTCATGCGGGGGACATGGATGTACAGATAGACCTTGGGATGCCTGGAGACATTGGGACCAGGAGGTCTCTGAGTGCAGGAATCTCAATAATGAGCAAACACAGAGGTCCATGGACTTCCGCAGATGGTGGTGGTGGTTTAATCCCTAAGTCATGTCCAACTCTATTGCAGGAGGAGCCCACAAATCAAGGAATGAGATGATTAAGCTATACCCCAACAGGCGTTTGCGCCAGATGCCCAGGGATGAGATGGGACCCGGAAAGATCACCTCCCATCACATCCCACCTGGAGGTCACTTCGGGAAGGACCCAGGGCAGAGGGAGCTTCCGAGAGGGGAAAAAAAGAATGACAATGAGCTTCAGCTCTGAACAGAAGGAATCTTTTTAAAGGCTTCTTTTAAATAAAAGAAGCTGTTACCTTTAACTGTCAAGATGTAGGCCTGTAGACTGGGAAGCAAAGTGGCATGAAAAAGCAATAGGATAATAAAGATAATGAACAAAACTAGCTTTGAGTGCATTTGTGTGTGGCAGGGGTGGGGTGGAGCAGGGGTATACACACCCCACTATGGATGTTCTTCCTTTAAAAGCTGATCATCATCACCCCTTGAGGGAACAAATTTCATCGGTTGACTGTGTGTCTCTCTATGCTCACAGAAACATACAGACACACACAAGCACGGATGTGTTTATTTTTTTAACTACATCATAGATGGTACCTTATAGTGAATGGGTCAGTATCTGTGCACATAAACACACATGCACACACACACATACACACAGCCTCTTTTAATTCCAATCTATAGTATGCAATATCCACAAGTCATAGCCACAATTTACCGCTTCTCACCACCACCAGTACCCTGCCCATTTTTTGACCATCCTAAACAGTGTTTCAACAGACATCTACACTCATTTTTTCATCTAATCCTCGTAAGAGTCCTGTGAGATGAAAGTCTTTCTGATACTCATGGCACAGTGACAGGCCTGGTTATGTCCTGCTGCTAAGGTCCATGTGCCTTTCTCTGCATCACATCAAGCTCACAGAAACATCTTCCCTCATGACTGTCCACAGTGTCTGGAAATCCCACCATCTCGGGTGGGTTAGTTTCCTAGGGCTCCCATAACAAACCGCCACAAACTGGGTCGCTTCAGACAGCAAAATTCATTCTCTCACAGTTCTGGGGGCCAGAAGTCTAAAATCAAGGTGTCAGCAGGACCACATACCCTCTGAAGGCCCCAGGGCAGAATCCTTCCTTTCCTGGCCTCTGTTAGCTGGCAGCAATTCTTGGTCTCCTGTGGCTTATAGACTCATCACTCCAGTCTCTGCCTCTGTTATCACATGGTATTCTTCTGGAGTGTAACTGTGTCTGAATGTTCCTCTACTTAGCTATACACCAGACATGGGATTAGGACCCATGCTAATCCAGTATGACCTACCCTGATGACCGCTGCAAAGACCCTTCTTCAAATAAAGTCACATATGCTAGTTCTGATCAGACATAAATTATCACTGTCATTTAGTCACTAAGTCATGTCCAGCTGTTTGTGACCCCATGGACTATAGCCTGCCAGGCTCCTCTGTCCGTGGGATTCTCCAGGCAAGAATACTGGGGTGGGTTGCCATGTTCTCCTCCAGGGGATCTTCCTGACCCAGGGAGCAAACCTGCGTCTTCTGCATTGGCAGAAAGACTCTTTACCCCTGAGCCAACAGGGAAGCCCTAGACATAAATTAGGAGGCTACTATTCAGCCCAGTACAGAGGTACGGTCTTTTAATTCAAAGTGCAGTTTCTTAAAAACACATGTTCAAGTCCTAAAGTGCAATTGGCTGTCTATGAGGACCCCTGCTAACATGTCTGGTGGCACGTGAACATGGAGGACAGGCTAGGTGCCGTGCTGGGACTGAATATTGATAGAAATCTCAGGATCAGTCCCGATCCTTCACTCCCTCCCCACTCAGCTCACATTAGTCACCAAATCCCTGTGTTGCGTCCCCTCTCCTCCATCACCAGATCACTCCCTCTTCTCCTAATCAGGCCACCGAACGGCTCACCCAAACAGAAGTAACATCCTCTGAGAGGAACTTCTTCACCTCCCATCCTGCCCTCCTTAACCTCTGTTCCTTAACCGTCAGCCCAGGTGATCTTTCTCAGTTAAAATTAAGTCCTGCTCATCTCCTCCAGGGCACAGTCCAAGGCTGCTGACCGGCACACCAAGCCCTCCGTGACCAGCCTCTGCTCTCACCAACCCCACCCTGTCGTCCTGGCCATTCTCAGAACCCAGCATGGCCCCCAACACCTCCTTGCCTTACAGACTCTGCTCCTACTGTCTGAAAATTCCTTCCTTCCCTTCTTTACATGGTGTAGTGGGTTGAATAGTGAATAACCTTAGAAAGTTGAATAACCTTAGAAAGATAAGTCCATGTCCTAACTTCTAGGACCTAAGAATGTGAGCTTATTGGGAAATAGAGTCTCTGCAGTTGTAATTAACCTTAGGGTCTCAAGATGACATCATCCTAGATTACCTTGTTGTTATTGTTCAGTGGCTCAGTTGTCCAACTCTTTGTGACCCCATGAATGGCCAGGCTTCCCTGTCCTTCACCATCTCCTGGAGTTCGCTCAAACTCATGTCCATTGAAGTCAGTGATGCCATCCAATCATCTCATCCTCTGTTGTCCCCTTCTCCTCCTGATTCAGTCTTTCCCAGCATCAGGGCCTTTTCCAACGAGTCAGCTCTTTGCATCAGGTGGCCAAAGTATTGGAGCTTCAGCTTCAGCATCAGTCCTTCCAATGAATATTCAGGGTTGATTTCTTTTAGGATCGACTGGTTTTACTTCCTTGCTGTCCAAGGGACTCTCAAGAGTCTTCTCCAGCATCACGGTTCAAAAGCATCAATTCTTCGGTGCTCAGCCTTCTCTGTGGTCCAACTCTCACATCCATACATGACTACTGGAAAAACCATGGCTTTGACTATATGGACATTTGTCAGCAAGTGATGTCTCTGCTTTTTAATATACTATCTAGGTTTGTCATAGCTTTTCTTTCAAGGAGCAAGTGTCTCAATTTCATGACTGCAGTCACCATCCACAGGGTGGTCCTGAATTCAGTGACAGGTGTCCTTAGAAGAGAAAGGCAGAGGAAGATTTGACACAGAGACACAGAGGAGAAGGCCATTGGAAGACGGAGGCAGAGACTAGAGTGATGCAGCCACAGCCAAGGAACGTGTGGAGACACCAGGAGCTGGAAGAGGCAGGTAAACTTTCTCCTAGGGCCTCCAGAGGGAGCGAGGCCTGCCCACACCTTAGTTTTGGACATCTGGCCTGAGGAACTGAGAGAATAAATTTCTACTTTCGAGCCACCTGCTTTGTGATCAGTTTTTACAGCAGCCCTTAGGAACCTGAAACACGTGGGGTCCCCTCGGGGGCTGCTGGGGACTGCAGGTTGCTGACGTCGCTCGGGTACCTCGGTGAGAGCCTGGGTGGGGACTCAGTGCACACACGTGGCCTGCCCAACTGTGTGGCCAGCAACAGAGGCCTCTTGTCAGAAGGAGTGCCTTTCTCTTATTCACCCAAAGGTGCAGCCCTAATTCCTGGGTGTTCTTCAGAGTTCTGCCCCCCGGTTGCTTCTCCAGGAAGGCCCTCCCTCAGAGCGGCCTGGAGCCTTCACCTGCTCCAACAGCGCCTGAGCACATGTTTATCCTGCAGTGGGACAAGGATCTGCTCACATTTCTGTGCCTTCCTCTACATCCTGGGAGTGAAGTTGCTCTTATTTGTCCCCTTCCCCTACACCTAGAACATAATAGGTGCTCCAAAGAGATGCACGGCATGGAAGACCAGGAGGGCTCCGTGGGGCTGGAGTGAGCTTAAGGCAGCAACAAGGCACCGTCAGCAGAGGCAGGGTTGAGAGGCTATCCGCAGAGGGAGCTAAATAAAGGCAATTTCACGCGCATCACAATTTTGCCTAAACTCGCCATCAAACGGAACTGAAAAATAAACTTAACTAGAGTGCATCACCCAGGACATTAACATTTTACAGATGCCATATCTGATCCCGTGTCTTTATCTTTCCCCTAACTGAGGCATCAGTGCCTAAGGATGTTTCCATTTGGGCCAAAAACATGCTCCACATGTCCAAGGGGACCTAGGGCTGCATTCCACGCAGACACACATATGAGCTCATACAAGTCCCAGGATGCTCATCTGGTCCAGATTTGAAGGAAACTATTTAGCTGGATGGAGAAAAACACATCATGTATCAAGTTAATACCAAACAGATTTTATGACATACTGAAACTGCTCTTGCTAATCTACTAATGCAGCAGAAGAGCTAATGAACTAAAAAGAACCAGCTCATCACTGTATCTTTGAGGCCTGGACAATGTTGGTGTAGGCTGTAAGGATGATAGAAAGACAAAGAGATGCAGAGAGCCTTAGGGAAAGTTATCCAAAAGGCCGCCCCCCACACCAGCCCCCTGCCGAGAATCAATTTTGTCCCTTGTAGCAAGAGGTGTATTTTGCCAATTTATAAGCATAGGCATTTTTTTTTTCCTGGCTCACAGTCAGGGTGGACTTTTCCAGAGATGAAGAAGAAGGACCATGGTCTGGCTGTCCTCATCCCTGCTAAGCAAGGCAGCCATGAATGCTACTGAGGGAAAGGTCATTGCTTGGTCATCTCACTTGGGAATATCTCATCCCACTGGTGGCTTCCTCATCAGCTACCACTTGACCACAACAGCAAAGTGGTGGTGGGGGGAACGGGGATCAAAGTGACAAATTAGCCAAGAATTCTTGGCTGCTAGCAAGAGCCAGTTGTGATTAGCATAAGAAAAAAGGATCATTGCACTGGGGGAGGTTGAAGAGATAATTAATTCAATGAAATGGAGAGTCAAGTACTTTGGGAAAGGCATTGCTGCTAAGTCACTTCAGTCGTGTCCGACTCTGTGCGACCCCATCCCTGGGATTCTCCAGGCAAGAACACTGGAGTGGGTTGCCATTTCCTTCTCCAATGCATAAAAGTGAAAAGTGAAAGTGAAGTCGCTCAGTCAAATCCGACTCTTCGCGACCCCATGGACCGCAGCCTACCAGGCTCCTACTTCCATGGGATTTTCCAGGCAAGAGTACTGGAGTGGGGTGCCATTGCCTTCTCTGGGGAAAGGCATGGACTGTGACAATTCAGTGCCTTCAGCAGTAGGAGCTGTCATTCATGGACAACTTCAAGTCCTGAGTGGTCAGTTCTAGGAGGAGAGTAGCTGATTCGTCAAGTTTGGATTGGACTGGGATGGGTTACCCAACCAAGTGCAGGGGAAGGAATGCTCTGGCAGGGTGATCTCTGCAAGCCAGTGCCCAGTAGAATTGGTGTCTACCATAAATGTCTTACCATAAATTAGTGTGTTACCATGAATGTGTAAGAACATGGTGAGAAAGTGTTAAAGCATATGGGAACTGAATATAAAGTTTTTGCTTGCTTGCATTCTTTAGTACAAAATGTTGGCCGAGTGTTTGGGGGGACTGTGGTACTGTCCCTGGGATGGAGGATGATATTTGGAAATTTGGGGAATTCTACTGGGCTCTCTCAATGTCTGGATAAGGGAGAGAAAGAGAAGAGAGCACTAGTGACCCTTAGAAGGCAGGGACCCAGGAAGCTCAACTTCTTGCAATACCCTCACTGAGAAGCACTGAATCAAGGTAATCCTGGGCTGTTCCTCGCTGAATCTCACTCCTTCCATATAATAAGGGGACGCGATGTTACTGTTTGCATTTGCTTCTGGTTTGAGATGCGTTGTTGTTTAGGAGGGCTTTTATTATTATTTTTTTTCTGCATAACCAAATCACTTTGTTGTCATTATATAAGCAGACATGTTTTCTAAACTGCCAAGAAAGGAGTGGGGGACATTTTTCAGAGTAAAGGCTTTTAGATGCCATGCTCACAGCAGAAACTCCAAGAAAATAGGAGGTCTTCTCTATTTGGAATCCTACACAAGATATTATACAGAGATTCTCAGACACCAGCCAAGTCCAAAGGCTACAGCACATTAGTACCTCAAGCACATAGAGTGTAAGGAGGAAGGGGATCATGTAATCCTTCCAGTCTTGAATGGAAGTCAAGACTGCCAGTGCAGGAAACTCCAGGGAAATGCAAGGAATTAAAAAAGGAGGAGAAGAGGAAGGAAGAGGAGGAGAATTCAGAATAAGGCTGTTGGAAACGGCACACTGACAACAGGAGCAGCTATGTTGAGGGGGATCAAGGTGCAAACACGATTAACCTCATTTTATTTTTATACAGGAAACCAGAGGGATAGCTAAGAAACAAGCTCATTATTTCTGATTCTTGGCTGGTTCTAGCTCTTAGGGGACACTCCCTTCCTCAGTCAGAGAACTGTTTTTATGACAAAGGACTCACATGCTTTCTCATAGCTACATTTTCCTTGAATCATGGTTGGCAATTAGGCATTCAAATTTGACTGTTTACCTCTGGGACTCCTCTGGGTATGTGAAGAATTCCCTCATCTGTTTTGCTCAAGATGTGGGCAGAAGAAGAAATGACAACAGACAGATATGGCCTCTATTTGGCTGGAGTTAGGAAAGAACCACTGCAATCAGCCAAGGAAATGTTCACCAGCACTGATCCAACAAACAGAAGTGTGTCCATGGGTCTTTGACCTGCCCCAGGTCAAATGGAGTGCAGGGGGGGAATCCCACTTTTCAAAGGTTGAAGACAAACTGTGGCTTAGAGAATTGTGGAAATTGGTAGAAGAATGGAAGGTCGTGACACAGAGTAAAAAAAAAAGAACAAGGAATTTGTATCAACAAATATTTACTAAGCATTAGATGCTGTACTATTAATAGATGATTCACCATCATAAAAATAATAGGAAGAATTCATGTTAATATCTATTAACTCACTTAACCTTCATAACAAACCTGTCGTGTTTATACCTGCTTGTACCAGCCCCACACATGAAGGATGCAGAAAGAAAGCAGCAAACGCCTAAGTGCCTCCCCAGAATTATCTAGGTAGTCAGGGGTGGAGCTGGGATGTTAACTCAGACAATAAGTCTTCTTCAGAGTCTAGGCTTTAAATCACTGTGTTATAGTCTCTTAAGCCACAAATTTCTTTTCTCAAGGTTACAGGGAGATGGACTCACAAACAGATAATATCAAGATTGTTTGCACAGACGATAATAGATACGTACAGGGTGTTTGGGAAGCCGTTTGTCCAGTTCAGGGGTCAAGGACGGCCTGGAGGAGGTGGTTTCTAACCAGAATCTCGAGGAGTGGATAGGAAAAAGTTAGGTAGGTGAAGAAGCTGAGGGAAAGCAACCAAGAGAGCAGGAATTAAAAATGAGCGATAGCAGTTTGGCAGTAGGAATGGCATAAAGCATGCGGAGCAGGGAGGGAAGAGAGAGAGAGAGAAACCTACCATGCTCTGCATCTGTTGAGTGGAGAACACACGAGGGGCCAGGCAAACATGGCTTTGTGAGCCAGTTTCAAGACTTTGGTGGCCACTGGGGCAGAGGGCAGTTAAGCAAAGGTTTGTAAACTCTACAGGTTTGTAGTATAATATTAGTAAGATTGCTTTAGAAATACTGTTGAAGTTTTTTGTGTTTTTTTTAACTTTGGGAAGAAGGTAAGTTCATCTGTCTTCTCTATTGTTTATAGGGAGGCCTGATGTCAGAAACTGGTTGGAAAGTGGACCACAAGGTTTGTCTTGATGTTACAACTGTCTTTTTACTAAAGTCAGTGCATTAGTTCAGACATAGTATTTTCAGTTTTTTTCCTTCCACAAATTATACCATGACATCATCAACTTAAGTTTTAATATATATGTGACTAGGTTTCTTTTTTTAATTTTTAAAAAAATTTTTAATTAAATTAATTTATTTATTTTAATTGGAGGCTAATTACTTTACAATATTGTAGTGGCTTTTGCCAAACACGAATCAGCCACAGGTGCACATGTGTTCCCCATCCAGAACCCCCCTCCCACCTCCCTCCCTATCCCATCCCCCAGGGTCATCCCAGTGCACCAGCCCTGAACACCCTGTCTCATGCATCAAATCTAGACCGCGATCCACTTCACGTATGATAATATACACGTTTCATCACTACCCTCTCAAATCATCCCACCCTTGCCTTCTCCCACGAAGTCCAAAAGACTGTTCTTTACATCTGTGTCTTTCTTGCTATCTCTCATATAGGGTCATCATTACCATCTTTCTAAATTCCATATATATGCATTAGTATACTGTATTGGTGTTTTTCTTTCTGACTTACTTCACTCCAGTTTCATCCACCTCATTAGAACTGATTCAAATGCATTCTTTTTAATGGCTGAGTAATATTCCATCGTGTATATGTACCACAGCTTTCTTATCCATTCACATGACTAGGTTTCTTTTATTGCCTCTTTTATTTCCTTCCTTAATTCATTTCTTCCTCTTCCTCTCTTCTCTCACTTATTTCATCAAGTGGCTAAATTGTTCCCAAATCATACTTTGATTTTACCACGGGAGTTAAAATGATAACGTGAAATTCATGTAGGAAGATACTGAAATGAGTCAGGCAAGAGGTTTTGCCTGATAAAGACCTACACTGGAATGATATTAGAAATGGAGAAGGGGAGAGCATATTTGAAAAAGAGGTAAGGATTAAGATTAGTCAGCTATGTGTGCATGGGGAGCTGGGGTGGTAACAGAGTTAGAAGAACCAGGATGAGTTCTGATTTCTGGCCTGGATGGCTGTCATTTACTGAAATATAGAGAATAAGATGAGAAATACATCTAGAAAAGAAGGTGATGACTTCAGTTTAAGGCATATGGATTTGAGGTACACGTGGAAACATCCAACAGAAAGTAGATGGGTCTGAAACCAAGGGAGTAATGATAGAAATTGGAAACAAGTGTTAAATTGGAAATATAAATTTAGCACTTATTTGACTAGAGGCTGTGACAGCTAGGTTCAAAGATGATCACATCAATTTCTCCTTTCCCTTCCTGTACCCTCTCACCCACAGGACAAATTTGTTTTCCCTCACCTTGAATCTCATCTAGATTTGTAAATACTTTGACCAGTAGCCTGTTCTGTAAGAGGAACTCTGGAATTTCTGAACTCAAGCTTCAACAAAACAGGCAACTTTTAGTAACTCCCTCTTGGAATATTCTTCTTGGACCATAGCAAGGGATGCAGCTGCCATGCTATGAGGAAGCCCGAGCTATAAACCCACAGAATCATGATAATAAATGGTTGACTGTTATTTTTTAAGCCACTAGGTTTAAATGACTTAATATATGGCAATAGAAACAGAAATCTGTACCTGAGTACTGCTGAATGAAGTGTTGCTGTAACAAAAACCTAATACGTATGACATGGCTTTGAATCTGGCAGGAGGCAGAAAGTGAGAGGGCTTTGAAAAGACATCGAGGCTGAAAAGGAAATGAGGAAATATCTAGTAAGGATTTGACAATAAAGGACATAAGTTATAGATTGGTAGCTTAATTAATGCAATGCTGCCTACTATAACATGAAAAATAGAAAGAGTACCTAATAAATGCATGGATCTTGCTAAGAAGATTTCCAGGTAGAGTGGTACTTACTTTTGCTGCCAGTGATAAAGGCAAGATGAACCTAAGAAGGAACTGTCCAGTTTTCAAGCAGAATACAGAGACAGTATTTCCAATGCAAGCTCTACTTGATGGGAAATTTAAAAACGATCTTATATTTGTAGTTTCTCTGGAAATGAGAGATTCTCAAACTAAGAAATGGCCATAGGGGAAAAAATCAAATCCAGTGGCTTTCTATAAAATATAGCCTCTAGGTACAGATCAGATCAGGCTTCCCTGGTAGCTCAGCTGGTAAAGAATTCGCCTGCAATGTAGGACACCCCAGTTCAATTCCTGGGTCAGGGAGATCCACTGGAGAAGGGATAGGCACCCACTCTAGTATTCTGGGGCGTCCCTGGTGGCTCAGATAGTAAAGAACCTGCCTGCAATGCAGGAGACCTGGATTCTATCCTCAGGTAGGGAAAATCCCCTGGAGGAGGGCACAGCAACCCACTCCAGGATTCTCACCTGGAGAATCCCCATGGACAGAGGAGTCTGGTTGGCTACACTCCATGGGGTTGCAAAGTGTCAGACTCAACTGAGCGACCCAGCACAGTACAGATCAAATCAAGGGTATCATTATAGCCTTTGTTGACATGTCAAAAAAATTTACAGTTATGCCCCATAAAGGTCTCAACTAGATAAATGGACTTCCTAATAGGGAGCTTCCTGGACCCTCTCAGTCAAACAATACAGCATCTGAGAACCTTAAAGGTTTTGCCACATAGCACACTGACCTTGAGGGTCCTATCTCAAAGAAAGTGTGGGTATTGTTTTTGTCCTTGACATGGATTTATAATTTGATACACAGGGAGCCCACAACTTTTTAAAAAGGATTTATATTAGCTTAAACTCAACAAGCAGGGAGCTATTAATCAGAGGAAAAACGTTTCTTTGGAGAAGGGAAATGCGCAAAGTTTAGATTACAGATATAGAATATATATCAAGAGACAGTGGAAAATGAAAGGAGGTTCCCAGACCCTACTCTTCTCATGACTAGGAGAGAAAGGTACCTAGAAGTAAGCACAGGGTGTTCTTGTAGGAAATGCAGGTAACTCAGAAGATGAAGCTAAGATTTCAGAGAGAGGAACCAAGAGCCATGGAAAAACTACACACAAAGAGGAGAAAGGAACTCTTCATCAGGGAATATTCTCTCCCCCTGGAGTCAGCGAAAAGGTCCACATGTGTCTTGTTGGGTTTCAGGATTACTAAGGACAGGGATGACTACGCACCTCCTGTTTTCTCCCCTTTTTTGAGTGGGAACATTTACTGCTCTATTCTGTTCCTTTTTCATAATTGTGTGTTAGCTGGAAAGATGGCTTGCTTTTATGTCTCACAGCTCTCCACACCCGAGAAACCATAGCGGAAAAGCAAGATTCAAGAAGTAGACCACAAGTGCTTCGTCTTTATTTAAATGATGATATCCTTGACTTTGAACAAATGCCATAATAAGACGAGAATTTTGAAGAAGAGGTGAGTGTATTTTACACACAGGAGTATAGTTAACTGTTGTGGCCAGAGAGTTAACCATGGTAAATAGTCTCTAAATAATCCCTTTCCCCCTTGAAGGTATATGCCACTTGTCAAAGAAAAATCAGAACTGGGCACTAGTTAGTGCAGTGAAAACATTTTGCTCAGGACTACTGCTTTAGGGGGTAAGGGGCCTCAGGATAGAATTCAGCTCAATTTTGAACATGGCCTGGGCAAAGTGGAATTCATAGCCAAGGAGCAGGGTAGGGGTTGGTGGACAGAGAATTATAAAAAGGAAACATCAGGAGTAAGAGGGGATTCCAACTAAAGTGACCTGGCAGAATTCTTGCAGAAGATAGCCAGGATGACCAGACATCAGCTGGCAATGGTGGAAGATAAGGAATCTGATTAGACATTGAAGGTGATTGGATATAGAGGATGGAGGATCCTGGCTAAACCAACTTAGCAAGATTATTTATAAATTTGGACCATGTCGAGAAGGAAATGGCAACCCACTCCGCTACTACTGTCTGGAAAATCCTGGGAACAGAGGAATCTGGTGGGCTACAGTCTATAGGGTTGCAAAAGACACAACTTAGTGAGTAAATAGCAACAACAAAACAATGTATGTAGAAGTCCACATATCAGATCTAGTTGAAAAAGAGTTCAGGGAAGCCTGAGTAGAGTCTGGCCAATGAGAGAATATTTGTCATTCTCTCCCATTAAGAGGTGGAGGTTACTTCCCCTGGGCTGGTCTTGTGGCTGCCGTTGACAAAAAATAATGCAGCAGAAGAGATATCTGGGACTCTAGAAGCTCAGTTTGAAGAGAGCTGAGAGCTTCCAGCTTCTTCCTTTTGAAACACAGCCACCATCTTCGAGGAAGCTCAATATCCATGAGGCAAAGACTCTACAGAAGACCCTCAATGGTCAGCCCTGGTCAGTGGTCAACACCCGCTCTCAGCTATGTGAGTGAAGCAATTTGAAGACGACTGGCCCCCTCACCACCCTAGCCAATTCTACAAAAGCAGAGCAATCACTTAACTAACCCACAGAGCCATGGAAATAATAATTTGTTGTTGTTTTAAACCACTAAGTTTCAGGTAGTTTGTTGTGGCAACATGTAACCAAAACAGATAAAGATGAAGACCTTGAGACTGGAGGAAGTATCCTCAAGGCAGCGTGTGCAATAATAAAACAAGAACAACTCAGGGGAGAACAAGAAGTTTAGGTGGCCCCAAAAGGAGACTAAGAGGAAATGTTCAAAGAGATTGGAGGAGAGAAAGAAGAAGTGACATCACAGAAGACAAGGCAGAACTTCGAGATGTAGGAGAAGGCCAATGTCACCGAGAGTTTTAGCAAGAAAAGATGTGGAAATCTGCCAGCAGCTTTGGTGATGTGAAGTCTTTAGTGACCTTTGTCAAAGCAGCTTCAGCAAAGTGGTGGAAACGGAAGCCAAATGAGAGGGCCTTAAAGAGATTCCTAGCTAGGAAATTTTACGTTGTCATAGGCAGTAAAAATGAAAGTAAACAACAGGTACAAATATCTCTTGTAACCAAGTGTCTGGAAAGGAAGTAAGAGTAACAGGGCATTTGGTAAATGGGGTCATAAGGTCAGGAGAAGTATATTCTTAACACATTTATGCTTTTCAACCTAGTTCTAGGTTGCCTGGGCTTTTTGCAAATGGCCATCTTCAGACTGATGTTCAGCTTATATTGGTCAGCTTGTATTAGTCCCCACGGTTCTGTTTGAGAGCTGGGCTGAAGCAGACTTTAACAATGGCAGCGTCATGCAGGGTGAGGAGCTCCGTGTGGGGATTCTGACAGTCCGCACTGGCTTGGTGCAGCAAGTTAGCCCCCCAGACTTCGGGTCCTCCTGCATTCAATATGTGAATTAGACCAGAGGACCTTGAAGAGCCCTCCAGTGTTAACATTCTATAGAAATGACTTTATGCTCAACAATTACATATATTATGCTTGTTCTTGTCATTTCCTGGAAATCCAGCAAGCTTACATGAGTTAAATCATCCTAGAACTTAGCCAGCTCAATATTGTAGCTCCTTGCTTTCACCTAAAATGTATACAGTACTCTCATTTCTAGCTCATATCCTATAAGTTGGAGTTTGGATATAAGGACCTCAACAAAGGGTTTGGTTTCTCCTGAGTGGCCCAAAGCCAGTCATCCAGAGCAGCATGGCCCGTGGTCACCCCTAGGGCAGAGAGATTTATAGCCATGCCCAGGGGTAAACCAGGCCACCAGGCAAAAAGGGAGGGGTCGCAGTAGGTTACCACATACAGCTGATTTCCTAAAAGGGTAAGCACTCCTCAATTTACAAGGGCTGCAGAGACAGAACTCTATCACTCAAGGGGATGCAGAGATGAGGAACACACCCTAACCCCTCAACATCCCTCTCTCCTGAGGATCAGCACAGTCAAGCACCTTTTTTCACAGTTAATGTCCATTGGGGTATATTATTTCTGCATTCAGCTTCTTTCTTTTCTATTTTGAATCTGTACTTTATCTTTACTTTATGGGGTGCCTTTGTTTCCAGATGCAGTTAAAGATATAGCCAGCTATAATGGCAATTTTATTACAATATATAAATGTATCAAATTAACATGTTGATACCTTAAATTTACAAGTTATATGTAAATCTATTTCAATTTTCTTTAAAAAAAAAAAAGAGGCAGAGGGTGAGCAGTTTTTGTATAGTCAGGAAATGTATTTAAGTGGTATTCCTATGCTCTCTTGAGGAGGGCATGGCAACCCACTTCAGTATTCCTGCCTGGAGAATCTCATGGACAGAGGAGCCTGCGGGCTACACATGCATAGGTTGCAAAGAGTTGGACACGACAGAAGCAACTTAGCACGTGTGCACACGCCATGTTTTCCTGGGGCTTCCCTGTGGCTCAGTGGTAAAGAACCCGCCTGCCAATGCAAGGGACACAAGTTCAATCCCTGGTTCAGGAAGATCTCCTGGAGGAGGAAATAGCAACCTACTCCAGTATTCTTGCCTGGGAAATCCCATGGACAGAGGAGCCTGGCAGGCTACATTCCATGGGGTTGCAAAAGTCAGACACGACTTAAGCGATTAAGCAACAACAGCAACTATGCTTTCTTCCTGTAGAAGAAGAAAATAACTAGAAAGAGAAAGCTTATTACATCTCTCAAACTGCCACCTGAAATCCTAATACTTTAATATCAATATTATTAGTGTGACAGGAAGAAAATCATGTGTGTGATAAAAAAGGTAATTTCTTGTTTTCCATTCGGTTCTAACGAGGAAGGCCCTCCGAACATCCATGCTAAGTGGGATGGTGAGTATGAATGTGCAAGTTGGGAGAAGGCTTTCGAGGGCCAGCTTGCTTTGTTTAAGGAAGAGGAAGAAGGAAGATACAGAGGGGAGGAAGGAGAGAAAGAGAATTCCAGAGAAGACAGTCCATTAAGCTGCAGGGTGTATTTGAGGGAGAAGGGAGAACCACAGAGCAGCTATTGGCTAAAAAGAAATATTGCAAGAAGAACTGAGATGTTTAAGTGGGAATTTTATGTGCATCTTATGCTGTGTGATATAACATTCTTCACCATCTATTTCTCTCCAGCGCCTTCAGCAGCTTTTCTCTTGGTGGGGTGGTTAAGAAGACAGACCCTGAAGCCAGACGCTGCATTTCAACTCTTGGGCCCACACATACACCTGACTGTGACTTTGGGTGATTTAATGTGATATCTTCAAGCTTCGTGGACTTCCCAGGTGGTGCTAGTGGTAAAGAACCTGCCTACCAATGCTGCAGATATAAGATACACCGGTTCAATCCCTGGGTCAGGAAGATCCCCTGGAGGAGGACATGGCAGCCCACTCGAGTATTCTTGTCTGGAGAAACGCAAGGACAGAGGAGCCTGGTGGGCTACAGTCCACAGGGTCTCAAAGAGTCGAACATGATTGAAACGACTTAGCACTCAGCACTTCAAGTTTTGGTTTCCTTATTTATAAAACAGTGATAATAAGATGACCTACCTCATAAAGTTTTTGTGAGAATTAAATATATTATTACATGCAAAGGGGCTTGTAATTGGCTTGGCACATACCAGGCTAGAACTTTCTGAAACTTTGTTTGTTTTGGTTTTGGGAGGATGTGACAAAGAGCTAAGTT
This sequence comes from Cervus elaphus, assembly GCF_910594005.1. Lineage (NCBI taxonomy): Eukaryota > Metazoa > Chordata > Mammalia > Artiodactyla > Cervidae > Cervus > Cervus elaphus. The sequence continues at coordinate 45,688,707 of NC_057831.1, forward strand.
CTCTTTTCCAGAAGTAAGATGAGAATAAGGACTACTCCAAAGGACCCGTCACATCAGATATTTTCATAATCGTTATTACTATTGTTATTATCATTATTTTGGATCTCCCTCTTAACATGCATCTATGTACACACATTTTGTTTATTTTATTTGCATATATAGCCACTCATTATTCCTTCATTTAAGTAATCATTTTTCTTTGATTCATTCAACATCTATTGAGCACTTACTATTGATACTTTCTACATGGAGAAAGTAGACTGTCCTCTTCTTGGTAGCAAAGAGAAGCAGGAAAATAATAAGAGCAGTAAGTCACCACAAATGCTGCTCGCTTAATAAAGTCAGGAGAAGAAGAGTTCCTACAGTCTTCCATATAGGAAGACCACCGCTGGAAAAAGTAAGGTAGTAGGAATTAATCCACATTTGTCAAATTTATACTGCCTGTGACCACGTCAACAACAAATATATCACGTCTTCATTACTCAAGAAGTTTCCAAGCCCACCATCTCAAGCACAATTACTTGCACAATAAGATCTTTATAATCTCACCCTTTGTTCAGGGCACAAATCTTCCTAAATTCCTCAGCAAACTTTTCCCAAAATGGCATTACTTGCCCACCCCTAATTACAGTCCCTTTTATTTGCATGTGACTTTTCTCATGACAAAATTAATCCCATGAGGAGGCAGTACCAGGAATGCTCCATCTAACTGAGCTCCAACTGTGTTCTTGGCTCATCACCCTCTTGGACAAATAAGAATGTAAACATTCCACAGCCTCCGCCTTCTCTAGTCTGCTCTCCCACAATGTCTTGCTGTTTGGTGCAAGTTCTTCTGAATTCATGAACCTAACACAGTCTGCATCTGTAATCTAAACTTTATGCACTTTCCTTCTGTAATAAAACATTTCTCTTCTGATTAATAGTTTCCCAAACTCTGCCTGTTGTTATCTTCCCTGGAATGGGCACCTTTAGTAACATCAATTTGCAACTTAGGTTAAAAGGTAAATATCACAAAGTCCATTTAAAGTCATAAAAGAGCAGTGAAGTAATTTCAGGTTAAACTACATGATGGCCAGAGAATTTTTTTCATTTATGTCCTGAATTCCCATAATATCACTCACCTACTTCACTGAAAATGTTGGGCTTCCTAGATTCTAAATAATTAGAATTAAATTGTAAACTGCTAAACGTTTTTTATCTGTGATCTAAAGCAGCTCTCCACTCAGAGACTCTAAAAATGAATAACTGTAACAGATAAAATTCTATTGCTCTGTACCCGACCTAAACCATCATTTCCCAACATACTGCAGAATTGTTAACCTCTTGACTCTGGTGTTCCATTTTTTAAAAACTGGTGTTTTAAACTGGTATTTCCATGATTTCAGAAGTTTGAAGTCCCCTACCAAAATTTGCATTTCCATTCTAAAACAAGCAAACAAACAAAAAATACCTATTGGCTTCTTGAAAGATCAGCATTATACAGAGGATTTGAATCTCAATACCCCAATGGTAAAGAATCCACCTGCAATGCAGGAGATGCCAAAGATAGGTTCGATTCCTGGGTGGGGAAGATCCCCTGGAGGAGGAAATGGCAACCCACTAGAGTATTCTTGCCTGGGAAATCCCATGGACAGAGAAGCCTGGTGGGCTACAGTCCATGGGGCCAAAATAGAGTTGGACATGACTGAGCACACACACCCCACTTACTACCTTAATCAAGGGACTTGGCCTCCCTGTCTAACATGGTTAAAAATTCTGAGCTCTGAAAACTTTGTGGGTCTGTATGAAACAATCATCACTCATTTACTAACTGTTGATTGAACACTTTCCAAGTAGAAGGCACGAGGCCATAAACTCTGCAGGATACAAAGATGAGTTAGAGAAAGATAATGCCCTGAAGAAGCTCAGGATTTAGATGAATATCAATAACTATAATTCAAGATGGAAACACCTTCAACCAGGTCCCAGAGCAAAGGTTGCCTCCTTCAAGAGGCCCTCCTGAGTACCCCATTTAATGTGGCCTTCCATGTACTCTTTTCCACTGCACCTCATTTTAGTTTCTTACAGCACGTTCATTATCTGACATTACCATGGTTATTACTTTTTATTTACTAGATTTTAGTCAGTTTCTTCCTTGCACATGAGAGCACCATGAAAACAGAGGCTTCCTCTGTCCTGCTCATCATTGTAAAACAATGCTTCATAAATATCTGTGGATGAACAGACACGAGGTTCAAAAGTAAAGCAAAAAACGGTGGGAGTGAGACAGTGCTTCTGTGTGCAAAATTACTTGGAAAAACACTAACAGTTTTCTCAATGGGAACATTTTAATCTGTGAACATTATGTCTCAAGAGGATATTGTCTTCAAGGACTGAGCCTGGAGACAGAGCTTGTTGAGAAGCCTCACTGAATGAGGGTGAAGGAGAGAGAGAAGTCTGTCTTCCAGCCAGCCCCCAAAGTAACGATCTCACCTTATGTATGAAACTGACCCATGGCGTCTTCCTTTCCACAGAGAGAAAATCAATTCTGGCAGACGAAGCAGCCCTTTCACCCTGCTCCTACCAGGTTATTTAACACAATTAGATTTCATACACGTCAACACCTCACGTGAACAAACATAAACTTGTACCAGAGAGCCTTTAGCCTTTAGAACATACTTTATTTTTTTTATTTTTTATTTTTTAATTAATTAATTTATTTATTTTTATTAGTTGGAGGCTAATTACTTCACAACATTTCAGTGGGTAGAACATACTTTAAAGTCAGTATGTTAAGTACCAATAAGATAACTACCATTCAAAATAGGGAAAAAAAATCCTGAAAATGCTCTAAGGTAATTTTTTAATATGATTAGATGAAATTTAAACAACCCAGGAAATATCCATGCCTTGTCTGAAAAGACTATAATTAAATGTCTAATAAAAAGAAAATGACCTATAATTGTCACCATTTCTTTTCATACTTGCAGTCCTTGTAAGATCAATAGTGATATGCATGTTTTTACAACCTCATTATAGTTAAACCACATTTGCTAACAATTGCTTCCTTCTTCATTAAAATAATGTTTCACTCAATAACCTCTGCAAGTGTCAAGTCAATTTCCCCAGGGCTCCTTGATTTCCAGGTTGCTAATGTTCTACACACACCACATACAGCTATTCACGTTTGTAATCTCAATGGGAATTCTCTCCACCGAATGACAATGAAAGGGTGCTCTTCCGTTCAGTCTTCTCCCAGGGCAGGGGAAATACTAAAATTGTCATCCTTTGTGTTTCAGCATGGGGCATGATTTGGGGGAGTCTAAAAATAAATTTGTTCTTGATGTTTGACATAAACCAGGGACTCAATTAATAGTCCTTCGTTGTTGAAGTTCCTCTGGAGTAGAGGTGAGTGATGACATTAAGGACCTCTCCAGAGAGAGAATTCACGTTTATAAAATTCCTACTCTATACTAAATACTCTACATACACTGCAGAGTATGTGCCGAAAGCATCTAATAACTGTGTATTATTTACCACCATGTGCCTTAGACTGTTTCACTTTGGGAGAGTGAAGAAGTGAGAACATATACTCCGAGGTCACTGTTCAATATTCATAACAACCTTTTGGGATGGGACACTTCTATTCCCATTCTACATACAATGTAGTTTCCACTTTGGACTTGAGCTATGTCCATTTTCCTGTGTGCAATACAATAGCATCAGTTATCTATCTGCATGAAGGAGTGAAAATTTTTGAGCTCCCACTAAGGGAAGGTGAACCCATCAATCTTGATCTAGTTACAAATATCCTATTGAAAGGGCCAGTAGAATGTGGAGTCAGACACGACTTAGTGACTGAACAGCAAATGTAGAATGTGGTATTTGTTGCTGATGTTCTTGAACCCATTCAGAAGGATTCATGTCTGGGTCCTAAGAAGATAAAAGGATATAAAACAAAACAAGACAGGAAAAACACAGAGTCACTTCTCTAGAAACTGGGTATGCCCATAAGCCATAGGCTTTAACGCCACCTCCCTCTCGCCAGACTAGAGGGTCCTCTGCAATCCAGCTTTGCTAGGGCATTGTGGGAAAATTCTCTCACATTCCTTTAGGAGAGTGTCCAGAAGCAATCTCCTCTCTCTGGACATTGTCACGGTGGGCATATTCTGGAACTGTCCTCATTGTTTTGTTACCAAATTCAGATGAAGCCAAAACACTGAGCAAAACAAAACAAAGCCAACAGAATCGTAAGAAACCAGAGCTTATGCCTCTGGAGTTCATCAACCTGAAGGTGTTTTGGCAGAAACTATTCCTCTCGTATTTATTCTCCCCATCATCCATGTATTAAAGCCCTGTTATAGCTAAACACTTGGCTGTCCAGAATAAAGACATCCTCTCCCTGCAGGTTGGTGCCTCCGAGTGACTAAGATCTGGCTAGTGGAATACAAGCAGAAATGTCATGTTCCAAGAACCCTGCTCACAAGACAGCTGGTTCATGGACATCTTCATCCTTTTCTCCTCCTTGCTATCGGGAACATGAATACAATGAGTGGAGTCCTACACACCATCTTGGACTATGACAACAGAGTTAATTCTTTTTGGAAATGAACTAGAAGGAGCCTGAAAGAAGATGAAAGTTTCTCCAAATTTTGTTGAGCACAGTCACGCCAGAAGCCATGGCCTTCCCATCTCTGATTTTGTATGTAGGAGAAACAAAGTTCATTTAAGTCACTGTTAGTTTGATTTTCTGTTTCTCACAGCTTAAACTAATTTTCACTGGTACATATGCTTTGTAACCCTTGGGCTTCTACTGTTTTTGTCTAACAGACAGTGAATTCCACTTGCTTGATGCAGATTGGGTTGAGTTCTCTAATAACCCGCAATCAAGAGCATCCTAAGTAATACATAAACTAAGGCAGCCGCATCCTCACTTGGCTATGCACCACCTTGTAGCTTTGGCACCTCAAACCATGCAGTGTATTGTTGGCTAACTCCAAGATAAATCCGGCATTAGAGAGGAGGTGCCCATCAGCAGAACTTACTCCTCAACAGGAGCCAGAAGATATGACAATGCCCATCAAAAGGGGAAAACTAAAGAGAAACATGTATTCTGCATGTCAGTCAGCATGACAACAAAGTGGGTTTGCCTGGGAGTTAACACAAGACACTCCAAGACTCAGAAATATTTGACCACGCCATCAACTAGATATAATAAGAATTAGTTGAATATGCCTTATCACCCTTAAATTGAGCCCTTTTTAACCAACAGGTTGGGGAGAATAGAAAAATAAGCTCAGAAAAGTTAAATACTTTGCCCAAGTTCAAGTAACTAGCCTCATAATTTGAATCAACACCAAATTCTTACAAAGGGATATTTTCATGTCATGTTTTTTCTTATAATATTATTTATTACTTTTCTCTAAACACATGCATCCTTGTGTGCCAAGGATTTTCTAACAGTGGATTAACAAATAAACCATATTGACAGTAACACTCACTGACCCAAGAAAACTGAAGATAACATATCAGGAATGTTCATACTTGAAAGTTCCCTTCTAGGTCCTCTGATTCTATGATCCAATCATTATAAATGTTAAACTGTAATTTTGAAACTCAATCTATGTATCTTTTAATAATGTACATATTCCTTCATAACTTTAAATAAGAATAAATAAGACTTAGTTTGGTATTGGAATAATCTAAATAATTCACACTGTTGGATTGTTCATTGTTAAAAAATCTTCTTTCCAGTTTCAACCAGTTGGCTCAGCTTTGGGACACGTGTAAATTAGTAAACCTGGCAGAGAGAAAAGACATTTTTCCAAGGGTTGGCCAGAAAATGTGTGATTTTTTTCCCCCTGCAGGCTGTTGGCTTACCCATTGCAAAGGGTGAATCTCAAGAGATTCAGAAGCTTAATTTGAATAAACAAGCAAAAGTTTGGATGCTTATCAAAACTCTGGCAAAACTAGGCCAGAAATGGACCTGATTTTCTAGTGAGGTTTCTAGTATTTCCTGTTTCCAGTAGGATGGACTATCTTGGGAAGAGTCTACTAATGACTGGAACCAGCTGGACATAACTGGAGAACACTCAGGCTGAAAAACAAGAGAAAAGATAGTGTATGCTGCTTCAAGCTTCAAGAGAGATGGAGATAATTAAAACATGGGGCTGAAAATAAGTATCAACTGGTTGACTTGTTGCTTCTTTTATTTCCCTCAGAAAAAAAACCTGAAACATTTTATCCTTTCTGCATTTGGTACTGTTCCAGAAAAAAAGATCTACCTAGTAGACCTCACACCATCTGTAGTGTGGACTGCAAACAAATGTATGCAGTGACCTAGAGCCATGGAGAGAAAGGGGCTATTTATCTACTCTTGTACATGCTGAAATCCCTGTGCGCCAACAAGTTGGAAGAGGCTACAATGCGATCTATGATAAATAATAGTCTGATAATGAGTCATCTTTCCCTGAGCCAAATAGGACTATCCTCACAGAGGTTAACCCTCTGTGGTAAGCACAATTGGTCAAAGCATAGCATCCCTTCCAACTTCCTTCTGGTATGCCTGCTGGTACAGAAGAAATCATAAAAGCTGAAAGGTGTTTCCCAGGCTTCTTTGCAGCTGCAGTTCTGGATGCCATTTGGATTCCCCTCATTGGAACCACTAGTGTAAGATCTGAGGTTGAATTGTGGGGTGGAGGCTACACTTCTGCAGTCAAACACCACCCCTGTAGCCGAATTAGTGAGGTCCCAGTAACCTCTTATTCGCTTCATGTGAGTCTAGTGGCAAGATGCAGGCTGTTCATTTTTCAAGTATGGATTCTGGAGCTGACAGATATCAAAAGCTCATTGATTATGGCTGTAAGCTATAGTTCGGGCTGAGACAGAAAAGAAGGAGAGACGACCTCAACAGAAGTAGGTTACCTTTATTCAGGCAAGGAGGGGCAACTGTCGGCTTAACGACCAGCTCGAGAGGGATCAGGGAGGCTTCATATTTAAAGGGAATGTTTGTGGAAGTGATAAGGGAAATGTTAGTCAGGAGGGACATTTTGGGTAATCTTTAGTTGAGATGGCAGTTGTAGTTGAACAGGGGGTGGGAGGTTTTGGGCAGGGGGTGATAAGTCCAGGTAGATGCAACCGGCCCGGAGCATCGGGGCAGAACTTTAAAGTTTGGTTTTGTTTTCCCGGAAGTTAGATGATTCAGCAAGGGCCTTTGAGACCATTGTTTTCTTTTCTAGGCCCAAGGGCTCCTTCAATGGCAGATACTTGATGCTGCTGGTGTCCTAATTGTGAGCCCTAATGGTACTGGATCCCTGATGGTGGCCACGGTAGGTAGTTCTAGAACCAGCAGCTACAGCAGCGGTTTCCACATTCAGTGAGTGGGTTTCCAATTATGGGAGATTTAGTGGCTAATTTGGTGTCCATTTTCTGCAGTATGGCATTGAAAGTCATCCCTGTAAACTCAACTTTCCCAATAATTCTATATGCCACCAAATACTCCCTAATAACCCCCTTTCTCTTTTACATGGACTAGGGCTTCCCTTGTGGCTCAGCTGGTAAAGAATCCGCCTGCAGTGCAGGAGACCTGGGTTCGATCCCTGGGTTGGGAAGATCCCCTGGAGAAGGGAAAGGCTAACCACTCCAGTATTCTGGTCTGGAGAAATCCATGGACTGTCTACTCCATGGAGTCGCAAAGAGTCTGACACAACTAAATTACTTTCATTTGGATTTTAAATGGACTAGAGTATGTTTAAAACCATTGAACCCTAACCAATGCAACTCAAGAAGAATCCCCACCTTCTTTCCAGTTTTACACGTGGATCTGGGATAAACTGAATGAGAAGTGAAATTGAAGTAGAAAAGAGAAAATATATTTCCAGGATCTGATTGAACTAGGAAGATTGTTACCCAGGAAGCCATTTCTGAATTGATGAATTGTGAGGGAGAGAGAAAACCAGAAGCCAGGAAATGGAGCTCCTTGGAAATGGAGCCAAGGTCAGAACAGAAGATTAATTAAATTCTGTGTTAAATGGGAGTGGCTGAGATGAAGAGAGAGACCAGGGATGAGTTGAAAGGTCTGTAGTGAAGTTGAAAGCATGGAGTAAGGGGAGGGATGCAACTCTGAGTGACCCTAAGTTCTTCAGGTTATTGTGATCAATTAGTTCTTAAGAATTAGGTAGAAATGGACTCAAACACCAATCCTACACATCCTATAAAACTGGTTTTCCTCCAGCATACTGAAGTACCTAGGAAAGGAGAAGTGACCCCTTAGAAAAGTGACCTCTAATCCTCTCAGGTTCCCATTTCTGCTGTTTTGTCCATCTCTGCACTGTGTTCCACTCTCCAGAAGAGGTGCTCCATTCCCCACGGTCACCACTTCAAAGCCTTCACTTCCCAAAGTGTTACCAGGTCAAGACAGTGTGCAGCAGATCTTCACACCATAGCTCGTTAGAGAAAACCACAAAAGTGAATAAGAGTCCCTTTCTTTTTTTTTTTTTTTTAAGAGTCCCTTTCTTAAAAGACCTTTGGCCGACTTGGGCTTCAAAAGCTCTCTTTGGTTCTTTCTTGAGTTCTTGTCTCATCTCATCCAGTCTTGTGGTCAAGACTCTCTTCTTTCCTGCAGCAAATTCTTATTTATTTCATCTGCTGAGCAGTTTAAATTTTTCCTCCCTGTCTCATCCATTCTGGTCTTCCCAGATGGTCCTTTTTCCAGGCAAAATGGCCCATTGAGACAGTGTGTCTCCTAAGAGGACCTCCACCACTAACTCTTAAATCAGGGTAGAGAATGGATTTGGAGACATGGTAGAGAGGGTTTACATGAAGCTAAGTCCAAACTGTGGAAAACTCTGAAAGAGATGGGAATACCAGACCACCTGACCTGCCTCTTGAGAGACCTGTATGCAGGTCAGGAAGAAACAGTTAGAACTGGACATGGAACAGCAGACTGGTTCCAAACAGGAAAAGGAGTATGTCAAAGCTGTATATTGTCACCCTGCTTGTCTAACTTATATGCAGAGTACATCATGAGAAAGGCTGGGCTGGAGGAAGCACAAGCTGGAATCAAGATTGCCAGGAGAAATATCAATAACCTCAGATACACAGATGACACCACCCTTAAGGCAGAATGTGAAGAAGAACTAAAGAACCTCTTGATGAAAGTGAAAGAGGAGAGTGAAAAAGTTGGCTTAAAGCTCAACATTCAGAAAATTAAGATCATGGCATCTCGTTCCATCACTTCATGGGAAATAGATGGGGAAACACTGGAAACAGTGGCTGACTTTATTTTCTTGGTCTCCAAAATCACTGCAGATGGTGATTGCAGCCATGAAATTAAAAGATGCTTACTCCTTGGAAGGAAGTAACCTTCCTAGACAGCATATTAAAAAGCAGAGACATTAGTTTGTCAACAAACTAGTTTGTCATCTAGTCAAGGCTATGGTTTTTCCAGTAGTCATGTATGGATGTGAGAGTTGGACTATAAAGAAAGCTGAGGGCAGAAGAATTGATGCTTTTGAACTGTGGTGTTGGAGAAGACTCTTGAGAGTCCTCTGGACTGCAAGGAGATCCAACCAGTCCATCCTAAAGGAGATCAGTCCTGGGTGTTCATTGGAACGATTGATGTTGAAGCTGAAACTCCAATACTTTGGCCACCTGATGAGAAGAGCTGACTCATTTGAAAAGACCCTGATGCTGGGAAAGATTGAGGGCAGGAGGAGAAGGGGACGACAGGGGATGAGATGGTTGGATGGCATCACCCACTCAATGAACATGAGTTTGAGTAAACTCCGGGAGTTGGTGATGGACAGGGAGGCCTGGCGTGCTGCTGTTCATGGGGTCGCAAAGAGTTGGACACGACTGAGCAACTGAACTGAACTGAACTGAAGTCCAAAAGGAGAGATGAGAGATAGCATCCAGGCTCAGGTGGAAGGGGTGATTCACCTTGGACTCCTCCCTCTGAGATGGAGGAAAATGGAAGCAACAAAGCAGGTAGAAGAAGGAAGACTATTTCTGCTTTTATTCCTATAAGGCTGGGAAGCCAGTGGGCACGTCCACTTTCCCTTTGACTCAGCCTTGGCACATCCATAGTGGTAGAACATAGTGGTTAAGAGTCTGCCCTAAAGCATTAGCCTGCCTGAATATAAATATTTTCCCCACTACTCACCAGCTATGTGACTTTCAGGCAAGTTTGCCTGGCAGTCTGCATTTGGGAAATGAGGATAACAATAGCACCTATTTTGTAGAGCTGAGAGGAATATTAAATGAGAAAATTTATGAAGTGCATAGAACAGTGACAAAAATATCTTCAGTGCTGTTATAATTATGCTAACAGAAGTGCCCTCTTAAAGGAATCAGAGTCGTGTGGACACATCTAAGACCCAGAACAGTTGAGCAGTAGAGAGAGATTAAGGAACAAAGCTCCCATCTGACTGTTTAAAGCTGATGACTCTGAAACAGATCACCAGCCCAGGCTGGATGCATGAGACAAGTGCTCAGGGCTGGTGCACTGGGAAGACCCAGAGGGATGAGATGGGGAGGGAGGCGGGAGGGGGGATCGGGATGGGGAACACATGTAAATCCATGGCTGATTCATGTCAATGTATGGCAAAAATCACTACAATATTGTAAAATAATTAGCCTCCAACTAATAAAAATAAATGGAAAAAAAAAAATAAAGCTGATGACTCTGCACAAACTGCTTAACCTGTCAAAGGCTATTTTCTCATCCATAAAGTAGGAGTGACTCTACCTACCTCATGGAGCTTTCTAAGGACAAAAGAGAATGACATTTATAAAGAGGGTAGCACAATTTCACTATTAAGTCCCTTCTTGTCCAGGAAGTTGTCTCCACTTCCAAACTGGTCTATTATTCTTGATCTTTCACAATCAGTCCTTGAAGATTAAAAACACCAGCAACAATAAACCATAAATATCTCTCTTGACTTCCTCTTTTTCTTGACATTTCCTCCTGTGTTCTCAGTAGATTTTATAAACAAAAGGAAATGGAATAGAATAAAATTGAAGCAATACTAAATATACCTTCATAATAATAATGTTTATCATCAGCATAAATCAGACTTGCCAGAGGGCAGACAGGATCCATTTTATTCTTTCTCTCATTGCCCATTCAACAAGCTCTTTGGTCCTCTTCTTGCCTACCCTGGGGTGAAATTTCTGATTTGGTTCCAGAGCTTTCCCCATTATTCTTAGATACTAAAAAGTCCTTAGGTTTTTTCGACCATTAAAGAGACCAATCCAATGTAGTAATCAAATAATCAAAACTATATGCTTTCACAACTTGAATGGCCCTTGAGGGCATCATGCCAAGTGAAATAAGTCAGACAGAAAAAGACAAATACTGTATGATTTCCCCTATATGTGGAAGCTAAAAAAGCTAAACTTAGAGATACAGAGTATAGTGCTGGTTACCATGGGTTGGAGAGAGAGGACATGGGGAGACACCATCAAAGGATGCAAACTTTCAGTTATAAGGTTAACAAGTTTGGGGATCTAATGTGGACTATAGGTAACAGCACTGTATCATGTATTTGAATGTTGCTCAGTAGTGTCCAGCTCTTTTAGAGACCCCATGGACTATACAATCCACGGAATTCTCCAGGCCAGAATACTGGAGTGGGTTGTCATGCCCTCCTCCAGGCGATCTTCCAAACCCAGGGATTGAACCCAGGTCTCCCACATTGTGGGCAGGTTCTTTACCAGCTGAGTCACAAGGGAAGCCCAAGAATACTGGAGTAGGTAGCCTATCCCTTCTCCAGAGGATCTTCCCAACTCAGGAATCAAACCAGAGTCTCCTGCATTGCAGGTGGATTCTTTACCAACTGAGCTATGAGGGAAGCAATGAGTCTTAAATATTCTCACCACAAAAAAGAAATTGGTAACTATGTGATAGAATGAAAGTGGTAGCTAATACTATGGTGATAACTGCCTTGCAATTTATACATGTAGCAAATCAGCACTTGCATACCTGAAATGTCTACAATACTATGTATCAATTATATCTTAAAAAAACGTGGGCATGGGGCAAAACTACAAGTTTTCACTTGGTTAAACCTTTGCCCATCCCCTACGCAGGCTTGCAGCAGGTGAGAGATAGTGGTCAATTTCTTTATACTTCTTACTCCATCTCTTCCCCACTAGTTGCTGATTATGAATCTTTGGGGTCCAGCACAAGGGGACAGGAGGAGGCAGAGGAAAAGATTTACTTGAGTAGAACCGTTGACAAATGACACTGGTGCCCTGTGGCCTGGCAGATGTCCACAGCTAACCCCTGACCTCCTGGAGCTGTGACTATCTCCTTGGAAAACTTCCTTCTAGGCAGCTTCAAACCGAGGTCTTCTTTATAGGCAAAGGTATTGCCTATACCTTTGGTCTGCCAGTTGGCTGCTTAAAACTCTCCCCACCGCATTGATTTCCAGGAGCCAACCCTTCCATAAAGGTAAGCAGACAACTGTCATTTACACACCTACTCACATTTTTATTTTACACTTTCCCACAGTATGAATCCCAGCTCTCCAGGGAAGAATCCACAATACAACAATTTCCAGTTGCCTTGGTGCAAAGGCATGGACACACGACAAACTCTCTATGGATCAGAGGCAGCATGTGAGGCTTTCAGGCTGGAGTTAGTCACGGGAGAGAACATGCAGCTAGCCATGTCTCCCCTGGCCCTGATGGGGGTGATGGCAGGTGCAGCTCAGTCTTGGAGCCAGACTAGTTCCCAGGAGGCCAGACTTACAGCCTGTCCCAAACATCTTGCCAGTTGCTGATGTTCCCTCCCAAATCCCTCCCTGCTTACACTGACCAGAAAGGGTTCTGTCATCTGTAACTAAGGGCTTGCACAAGATAAGACTCTCTAAAAGTCATTGATCCAGTTCTCTTTAGAGATGACCTCAGGCCAGTTTCCTTCCAGGGAACAAAAAGCAGTTCATCCATCAGGACCCTCTGGATTACCAAAAAGCAAAGACCAATTAAAGTGAGCATCAGCAAAAAATATTAGGAGGTAGAAGATGAATTCCAAGGTGTCCTCTGAAGTCTGTGGTCAGGGGTGAGGCAGAACCTCAGGAAAGACCTAGAACTGTTGGTCCAGCTCTCCTTGGAGATGACTCCATACCAGCTTCCTTCCAGGGGCCACAGGCAGGTGGTTCAGGATTGCTAACAGAGCAACTTGCTCACATACCACTGCCTGACTCCACTCTGCTGCCAGATAGCAGGCCCAGCCTCTGGCCTTCAGGCTCTTCTTGTGAGAAAAAGATATCAGTTCCTGGACCCTTTGGCTCCAGGAGATTCTCGCCCATCTCTGCAAGCAGTTTTCCAAATCTCTGTACTTGCCTTAAGGTGAAAGGAAGGCATTCATTTCCTCGTATGGAGTTGGGCACAAAAATGCCCAAAACCCCATGTTGCACCCCGTGTGGTTCTTCTTCTCCAGCGGCCTCCTTCCCTCTTTCTTCTCTCCTTCTATAGCCCAGGCAGGGCTCTTGGGCTAAAGCCAGCAGAATGAATTTTGTCATTTCTTACCATGTGATGCACAGGGATCTAGCTGCTTGCTACAGATAAAGCTATATTGTGCAACTATTACACTTTTCTCAGTTTTTGAGGCATCTGAAAAAAAAAACTAAACCCTAGGATAGAGAGAGTCCCTATTTAACATCCTGTTAAAAATAAGCAGGCGTCATGAATTGACTTTTTCAAAATAAAACCATCCCCAAATTAGCCTTTAGTTCCAAGATTCCAAATTTTCATCAGGTTCTCATTCAATAATATTAACCAATCCAACATTTCCCATTTGTGCTATCAGCACTGAAAACACACATCCATTCATGTTGACAGCCTCTAACAGACTGACTCATGCAGAGGTATCAACAGACTGCACTGATCTGACAGGTTGTCAAGCCGATAAATAGACAAGGATGATGTCAGAAAACTGTTCCATCAATGCTGCCTAAGGCTGCTTCTCATTATATGGAATGTCAGGTATGCTGTGAAAGCCTGGAAAAAGAAAACTTTACCTGTTCTTAATCTGTGTGTAAGTCGAGTCTCTCAGGGAGTGCTGGCCTCAGGGGACTAGGTTTACACACTATTTCTGCCATTTTTCCAGCCTACTATGGCAGGACCCTTAGCCTTCTCCATCTTTAAAGTCCAACCAACAGTTCCTGGGGTCCCTTGGAGGCATTCAATGTGTACTCACAGACTGTCCTCTAAGCTACTGTGGGCATACATCAATATTTTTTTCCTCGATAACCTTTGATTTCTAGAAAAAAAAAAAAACTACAGCAGAAACTTCTCATGCCCATGAAGGTGCATCAAACAAATTGCAAATGTATGATCATGGGACATAGGGTCCCATAAAGCCTGTTGCTTTGCCTCTTCCTGTTGCTAATGACACCCTTTCCCTGCGGGTCCTGCCACTGAAGTCACAGGCTGCTAAACCTGCCCAAAACAACCTAAAAATGCACCAAAGCCCTTCACCTGCTCTGTCCCTCCCAGGCTGGCACCCTGCAATGTAGGTCCCAGTGCCAATGTGACTTGGGCATCCAAGTCTCACACAGGTTCAGATAAACTTGAATAGATTTGCAGTGTCCTGTGGCTCAAAGTGTTAGTCACTAAGTCGTGTCTGACTCTTTGTGACCCCTTGGACTGTAGCCCCCCAGGCTCTGATGTCCATGGGATACTCCAGGCAAGAATACTGGAGTGGATTGCCATTTCCTTCTCCAGGAGACCTTCCCAATCTAGGGATTGAACCCAGGTCTCCCGAACTGTAGGCAGATTCTTTACCATCTGAGTCACCAAGAAAGTCCAATATTTATTTATTTGGCTGCATTCAGTCTTAGTTGTGGCATGTGGGATCAAATCAGGGATTTGATTCCCAGATCAGGGATCAAATCCAGGCCCCATGCATTGGGAGTGCAGAGTCTTAGCCACTGGACCAGCAGGGAAATACTTTTTTTAAAAAAATCTTTTGGCCATGCTGAGGGGCATGTGGGATCTTAGTTTCCAGACCAGGGCTCGAAACCATACCCCCTGTCTTGGAAGTGTAGCGACTTAACCACTGGAATACCAGAGACGTCCCAAACAGAGTGAAAATCACTCAGTCGTGTCCAACTCTTTGCTACCCCATGGACTGTAGCACATCAGGCCCTTCTGTCCATGGAATGCTCCAGGCAAGAATACTGGAATGGGTGGCCATGCCCTCCTCCAGGAAATCTTCCCGACCCAGGGATCGAACCCACATCTCTTACATCTCCTGCATTGACAGGCAGTTTCTTTGCCACTAGTGCCACCTGGGAAGCCCAAAATTCTGGCCATCTTCCCTAAATGTGATCTGAACTCTCACTATACCTAACAAAACCAAGCCTCACTGCATTCTATACTGTGTAATATACATACACAAAATATGAAATATTAGAGCCCTTGGCCAAGTTGGAAAAAGATAACTTTGGGCACCCACCAGATGTTAAGTATTAACTAATGGAGATGAATCAAAGTGACTTCAGGGTTTACCATCTATTCCCAAGGGACATAACCTGTTATGGGCACAGATTCTGGGAAGAAAGCTGGGCTCCTCTTCTTAATTAATATTGTAACCCTTAGACAAAAGAATTAACTTTCCTGTCTTCACTTATTCATCCTTAAAAATGGAGATAAGAAGAGTTATCTAATGCTTAATTTTACTCTGAAGAGGTAACAAGTCAATATACATTTAGCATCCAGAAAAGCACCCAGCATTATTAGCATTTAAAATAATTATTAAGAAAGATAGGCATTGTCATAACTGCCTATGATATAATGAAATTATTTAATAGTGTAGTAAAAGTATAAACAACAAGAATATACAATTCTATATTCTTATTTAAGCAAAGCTGTGTCCACAGCTAGGATTTAAATATACATTCATTCATATATATTTTCTGATATCCTACAGTTGACAGGCACTGTGCTGGACCCAGAAGACAGTGAGAAGCAGGGCTCATAAGGGCTCAGGACTTAAAACACAGTTTAATCTGTGGTGAGACAGATCTGGAGAATTAGACACAAATCTAACAGATGTTTATTTGTGTGAAGGACTGAGGGACTGCTTTTGGAAAAAAGTGTACCCTCCAACATTAATCATCGACCAGCTGGGACACAGTCAATCCCTGGTTTGGTTCCTCCCCAGGTGGCTGTGACCGAGTGAGCAGAATCGTGTGATGGCAAAGCAAAGCTGCCACCTCCTCCCTAGGGTGGTAGACAGGCCTCTCCTCGAGACAAGTGGAGGGAGTGGACCCACGTGTACATCTCCGAACACCTCCAGGCAGGTGTGGAAGACTGTTCAGGGCTATAGGGCAATGTGATCAAGGCACAGGAAGAGTGGGGTCATTCGTGCCAGTCCAAACATAGGAAGAGATGGCGTCCCTCTACTCCACTGGTCTACTTTTGCAATAATGAGTCTCTGACTTCTTTATGTCTTCCAATTTCCACTACTGTTTAGGTTGATTCATATATTTTAATCTTAAGGAATGGTCACAATAAGCTCATAGTCTTACTTATCCTCCAAAATTTCCTTTTGAACTGCCAAATCCCAAGTAAAAGGAACTCTTGTATCTGGCTTCTGTCCACAGCTCTCCCCATCACCCACCCTTGAAAACTCAACATTCTCTTTGACACCACTCTTCTTCTTGTTTCTTTCATTTAAACCAATTGCCAGTGACTTTGGAAGGCAGTCCAGAGTAGTCCAAAGAAGCATGATTTTTGGAGTCCTCCAGGCTTGATGGAGAAGAAGGAGATGACAGAGGATGAGATAGCTGGATGGCATCACTGACTCAATGGACAGGAAAGCTTGAGCAAACTCCCGGAGCTGGTGATGGACAGGGAAGCCTGGTGTGCTGTAGTCCATGGGGTTGCAGAATTGGACGTGACTGAGCCACTGAACTGAACTAAACCAGGCTTGAGTACAGATCCTAGCTCTATCATGCACTAACGTGAGATCTTTAACGAGTTACTGCATTGATCTGAGTCTCAGTTTCATTATCTGTAAAATCAGACTAATAACACCCACCTATTGCCATTGTTAGATTAAATAACATAAGGAAAACCCCTTACATGGGCTGCAAACAGTGAACTCTCAGAAACCGTAAGCTCTTATTTGTTACCTCTGACAGGTATTTCACATCTATTGTCTCATCTTGTTTTCTCTGACACACCATGGAATGACAATAATAACCTTGTTGTTTTCCATCATTTCCCTCCCCAGCCCATTATACACCCAGCTGTCAGAAGACTCTTCCTAAAAACAGCTCTGACCCCTTCACTGCCCAGATTGGAAATCTTTCATGACTCTTCCAGTGTCAACCCAAGAAATAAAGTTTAGACTCTCTAGCTTGGCTTTTAAATTTTTTCTTGCTCCCTCCCAAGAAAGCCTCTGACTTACTTAAACTGGATGAGTCACTAATTGTCCCCCTAACTTTCCATACCTGTCCTTTTGTTACACTGTTCCACTGCCTCGAATGCACTGTCCTCTTTATTCCTTTCTGTCAAAATTCTGTCCATCCTTCAGAGCTCCATTTTACCTTCACCTCACTCATGAAGGCTTTCTGAATCACCAGTTTTAAATCAACTTTCTGTCTGAATTTCCACAGGATATTTAAGTACTCACATTATATAGGTCACCTTTTATTTTATAGTAGTACTATTAGTGTAACAGCCTCAACCCTTTTGTGGTATTAATACAAAGTAGAAATTAAATATATTCAAGTACTGGCTTTGGTATGAACCGTTAAAATAACAGAGTTACACAGACTGCCTAACTTACATATAAAATACCAATGTTTTGGGTACTAAGACCCAACCTCTTTGGCTACAAATGATTAAATAGGACTCTGTGCTTGAGCCAAAAAAAAATTTTTTTTAATCTATTTTCTAGGCAGGATCTCCTTCTAGGAATGTTTGAATCTGAGCCATAGAAAGAGAAGAGTTGGAAGAACCAGGGTTTGAGAGAACCAAGAGATGCCAATAAGCAGGTACCTTGGAGCAGAAGTCGTGAGGAAATACAAAGTGTGAAGCTGAGTGGAGAGTAAAGGAGGCAAGAAGTCAGAAGGAGTTGTAGATGCAGACTAAGCCCAGTAGAGGAGACAAAAGTAAAGCTGAGTCACAAGACAGGAGCCACGAGGTTACTGCTGGGACCTGAGATGCTGTGATGGCCTGAGCAACCTTCCAGTCTCCATTGGGTGGGCTCATTCTGTGCTTTCTTGCAAGCTCAACACCCGTACAGCAAACCCCCATCACCTTGAGCAAATGAGTACATATTTGTTCTTAACAGTCCAGAAGCATCTCCCATAGTTCACTAGACATGAAATAGTTCTCAGAGCCCCTGTTTTCTCTGCGGAGACAGATTTGGTCATTTCCATCTTGCCACATAGCACACGAGAGAAATGCATAAATGTTCTGGCTTTTTACACTGTTCGGACAGTAAATGTCTTGTTTTTGAGACCTGATTTCTTCCATCCTGACCTTGGCATCTTATTGCCTGATACTATCTTATTTGAAAATTCTGGCTCAGCCCTTTCTCTCCTAATGGCCTTAACTCGATAGGTAACTCAAGACCATTATCTTAAGTTTATAGATGAGGTAGCTGGGGCATGGATGATTGAAGTCTGGCAAAGGGAACTGTGCTTTAGAAGCAAGAATATAATTTAGAATTCCTGAGTGTCTTAGCTATTTTTCTCCCCAGCCCCTATGTGATTAGACTGAGATGAATGAACATGAATTGAAGGAAAAAAAAAAAATCTACCATCTTCAAAAGTGGCTAGTAACTGAAGCAGCAATTTAACAAAATGATTGACTTCCTTCTGGGATCCCTCTCAAAAGCTCCAGAAAATGATAGATTTCAACACTTACCTGAAGCATCAAGCTCCACAGGCACAAGCAAAGATTTAATCTGATAATGCATGGATCTGAAGCCAGCTGGCTGCCCTGCTTCTTCACCTCTGAATTTCACTCCATCAACAAATTTTCTCTTGCCAAATGCTTCTCTGTGCACTGTCAATAACTTAAGAGCCAAGTTGGCAGAGACAGGTTTGTGCCCAAATAACTGAAAGCCCAGAATGGAACAAACTGGCAAGAAAGGGAATTCATCCTCAAGATGAACAGAAGAGATCAATCCATCCATCATCCTGATTTTAGAGACGAGTACGCTGAGTCTCAAAGGCACTGAATAAGCTGTCATGACCACCCAGGAAGTAGAAGATCAGAGCTTCAAATCCACTTTATCTAAGTTCTTATACCACCCTTGCCTACCACTGCAAAATTCTGCCTTTTACATCCTGCTTTTGGAAAAAATTTGGATATTGCCTACGTTTCAGTTTTCAGCCAGACATTTAAATTCTGAAAACTTTAGTCTTGGCTAAAATTAAAAAAAAAAATAAAATAGCTATTCAGAGTTCACATAGGCATTGTAATGTGCTGAGCTCAGTAATCTTTTAAATAATCAATTAGCATCCAAGTCAGAAAATCGAGCTGCACATTACCCTTCAAATAAATGTAACATCACACACCCCAGAAACAATTAAGACTACATAAGAGATCCCTATGTTGCCTGGAATGAGCAGCCATTGCCTTTTATTATCTCCTGGTCTCCCTTTTTTCTTTTCTAGGTAATAAAACCACTCTTTCCTGACAGAAATCCATTCTATTGTTACCTTAAGCCTCCTCATGTGGCTAATCAAGTCACTCCCTTCCTCTAGACACAATGACTGGTTCAGGCATAAACTTTGACTTGAGCAAGGCCAATTGGAACTGTTCCTAAAATTTGTTATGTGGATATGTTTATGGATTATTAGAAGGATGCAGCTCCAACCTTTCAGCATCCATAATTTCAGAGCACAAAAGGCCCATTTAAACAGATTATTATAGATAAGCAGAGCCAAGAAATGGAGAGAAATAGAGAGCCAATAAATTATCCCCATTAAGTAAAATTTTGGCTACAAGCAATCAAAATGATCCTACCAGATACAATACAGGATCCAGCATTTTTGTAAGAATTGGTCAGTGGCTCAAATGTTTCTGAGAGGGAAGAGAGTGACAATAAAAATGTGGGTATTGCAGGTTCACGTAGGGTAGCATCTAGAGTAAATTCACTAATTTCATTTTTTTTTTTTTGGAGAAGAATTTAGTAACCAAGTAAGAGAAATGTAAAAAGACAGTAAAATATGCAGAGATAGCCATCATTAATATTTTGGTATACATATGAATTAATAGGATATATCAGGGGTTGTAAAGTTTTTGCTGTAAAGGTCCAGCTAGCAAATATTTTCAGCTTTGTGAGCCATATGGCCTCTGTTGCACCATGCCAATACAGCCATAGACAACACAAAAATGAATGGGGATGACTGTGTTCCAATAATTAATAAAAACAGGTGGGGGGCCAGATTTGACATGCAAGCCATAGCTTCCTGACCCCTGGAATACAGGGTCAACTGCTCTATCAAGTATGGTGACAAAAATAAACTAGAAATGCATTCTTTTCTCAGGAACATTTTGGGCATAAACTGTTCAGGGCATAAACAGTTCAGGACACCTACAAGGCCAGACTCCGTCTACCTTGTTGCTCTGCCACCCGTAGGATGTTGCCCTCATATATATTGTCTGAGATGACTTACTACCAGGTCCATGACCCAAGAAGCAGGAAGGGAGAAGGAGGGAAAGGAAAAGGGAAAAGGAAAAGCACATTTCTTCCCTTTAAGGGTGCCAGGGTGAAACTGCACCCATAACTCCCACTCACACCCCATTGGCCAGAACTTGGTCATGTGACCACATCAAACTGCAGTGGAGGCTGGGAAATGTAGGCTGTCTTCTGGGCAGCACGTGGGTAGTTAAGCATTAGGGTTGGTTGGTTGGTTTGCTTTTTCCTATAGAAAAAGAGAATAGATACTAGAGGACAAGTAGCTGCCTCTGCCAGTTTTCTGCCTTTCTCTTTAATGCACACATGCATGTTAGAACAGCCTTCTCATCCCTCTGCCCCCATCTCACAGCCTGGGAAGAAACTCAGGAAAAAAGGAGTGACTGGGACAGGTGGCTTCATTGTCAAATCAGGAAAATAGGGTTGGTTTTTTTAAATTAATTTATTTATTTTAATTGGAAGCTAATTACTTTACAATAGTGTAGTGCCTTTCACCATACATCAACACGCATCAGCCACAGGTGTACACCCATCCTGAACCTCCTCCCACCTCCCTCCCCATCCCATCCCTCAGGGTCGTCCCAGTGCACCAGCCCTGAGCGCCCTGTCTCATGCATCGAACCTCCACTGGCGCTCTATTTCATATATGGTAATATACATGTTTCAATGCTATTCTCTCAAATCATCCCACCCTCACCTTCTCCCACAGAGTCCAAAAGTCTGTTCTTTATCTCTGTGTCTCTTTTGCTGTCTCACATATAGGGTCATTGTTACCATCTTTCTGAATTTCATATATATGCGTTAATACACTGTATTGGTGTTTTTCTTTCTAACTTACTTCACTCTGTATAATAGGCTCCAGTTTCATCCACCTCATTAGAACTGATTCAAATGCATTCTTTTTAATAGCTGAGTAATATTCCATTGTGTACATGTACCACAGCTTTCTTATCCATTCATCTGCCGATGGACATCTAGGTTGCTTCCATGTCCTAGCTATTGTAAACAGTGCTGCAATGAACATTGGGGTACACGTGTCTCTTTCAATTCTGGTTTCCTTAGTGTGTTTGCCCAGCAATGGGATTGCTGGGTTGTATGGCAGTTCTATTTCCAGTTTTTTATGGACTCTCCACACTGTCCTCCATGGTGGCTGTACTAGTTTGCATTCCCACCAACAGTGTAAGAGTGTTCCTTTTTCTCCGCACCCTCTCCAGCATTTATTGTTGGTGGACTTTTTGATAGCAGCCATTCTGACCAGCGTGAGATGGTACCTCATTGTGGTTTTGGTTTGCATTTCTCTGATAATGAGTGATGTTGAGCCTCTTTTCATGTGTTTGTTAGCCATCTGTATGTCTTCTTTGGAGAAATGTCAGTTTAGTTCTTTGGCCCATTTTTTGATTGGGTCATTTATTTTTCTGGTATTGAGCTGCAGGAGCTGCTTGTATATTTTGAGATTAATTCTTTGTCAGTTGCTTCATTTGCTATTATTTTCTCCCATCCTGAAGGCTGTCTTTTCACCTTGATTATAGTTTCCCTCATTGTGCAAAAGCTTTTAAGTTTCATTAGGTCCCATTTGTTTATTTTTTATTTTATTTCCGTTACTCTGGGAGGTGGGTCATAGAGGATCCTGCTGTGATTAATGTCAGAGAGTGTTTTGCCCATGTTTTCCTCTAGGAGTTTTATAGTTTCTGGTCTTACATTTAGATCTTTAACCCATTTTAAGTTTATTTTTGTATATGGTGTTAAAAAGTGTTCTAGTTTCATTCTTTTACAAGTGGTTGACCAGTTTTCCCAGCACCACTTGTTAAAGAGATTGTCTTTTCCCCATTGTATATTCTTGCCTCCTTTGTCAAAGATAAGTGTCCATAGGTGCATGGATTTATCTCTAGGCTTTCTACTTTGTTCCATTGATCTATATTTCTCTTTGTGTCAGTACCATACTGTCTTGACGACTATAGCTTTGTAGTATAGTTTGAAGTCAGGCAGGTTGATTCCTCCAGTTCCATTCTTCTTTCTCAAGATTACTTTGGCTATTCAAGGTTTTTTGTATTTCCATACAAATTGTGAAATTATAAAATAGATTTTGTGATATAATTCAGAGTCAGAAGGTGGATAAACGTCCCTTAAGGATAGTAAATTAAAGCAATTTTATCAGGAGTGATATGACTGTCTTGTCTAAACTTAAGGTTTTTCAACAAGAGACTAGTCTTAGCAATGAAGAATACACACACACACACACACACACACACACAAACATATATACACTTGGAACAAAGTCGAGTGTAATTAGGATTGGTAAACACTCCCATCCCTTCTACCTTGGGACTCTCAGTTCAAGTCTCTCCATCAGCACCAGAAATAATAATAGATTATGCCGTTGGCTTGCAAGCAAATTTCAAAAGCTGAACAACTGCAAGACACAAAAGAGGATATGGAACTTGGTGAATAATACTGAAAGAAGCACAGAACGTCCCAGAAAATGGGATTGGGCAAGCAAGCCAGGACTGAGTTTGAGAGGGAAGAGAGAGAAAATAAAGAAAAAGAAGCAGGGGCATTAGAACAAGACAGAGCTTCTGTAAGGTGGCACAATCTGGAGCCCCCATATGAAGCATCCCGAGGTCTGGGCAGTGAACACCCCTCACCCAATTTGCAGAGATGGTGATGGAACCAGCCTGGGGTCAAGTGGTTTATTTTTCTACATCCATTAAAGCTCAGGAAAGTTTTAATGTATCTTTGCAATCTCTGAATGAAAGGTTGTTAAAACTTTCCCCTGTGAAACAGGCTTTCATGTGTGAAAAAGGAAGCCAAAGTGGTATCTGAAAGAGAGAAAAAAATAATCCCTTCTCCCTTATTACCAGCAAGCACCCTCTATGAGGATTAAAGGGTGACTGAGGAGTCCACTCATGATAGCAAAACAACTAGAGGGGCAAAATGACAGAACTCCACGTGCCCTTCCCCCAGTGCAAGGACAGTGGCATACCTGTTTTGTATGGAATGTCTCACACAGTACATGTGTATATAAATAGATCATTGCCTGTATGCTCCAATCCCACTTCCAAATTTCAAAACCCATAAAGAATTAGTGTTCTGTGTATCCATCTTTGCATTCCTGAAGAAGCAAGCACCAGCTTTTCCATATGTGTTGGTTCTTTGAATGACAGAGATCATCTAATGTGCAGTTTCTTTAAAAAAAAAAAAAAATCTATTAAGTACCTATGGAGAACCAGACACTAGGCATCTGAGATACAAAGATAGAAATCCACAGTCCCTGTTATAAACACTTTTAGCCTAGGAAGCGGATGGACGCTGGAGGGGACATCTGTTGTTTTCTGGCTTCCAGCCCTCGACCCCAACTTCCTCTTAGCAGATCCCTCCCTCTTTTGGGAAATCCCTGATGCTGTGTTTGGGATGGGCAGTACTCTCTCACACCAGAGAGCCCAAGTTGCTGGACACTCTTCTCCTTCTCCCCTTTTCAGTCCTGGCATAGCCACAGGGTGGGCACATGAATAGGCCCAGCCAATCAGATCCTCTTCTGGGGCATGGACCCTCAGTGGTGTTGCAAGAACCTTGGCTATGGTTGGAGGTTATAATCGACATGACGTTGGTGGCAGATCCTTTGATTCCTGCCCATTTCCCAGCCCTGGTCTTAGAGTCTTTGACCTTAAGAACCGCAATACCATTCCAATAAGTTTATTTCTTCCCCTTAAAATTTCCAGAGTTGGTCTTGTGGCTAACAACCAAATCCCTTGCTAATGCGGAAACGCTGATCTTTTGAATACAAAGATGAGAAACCTACTCAAACCATCTCAAAAAAAGTGGAGTTTATTGTAGGAACACAGGAAGCAATATGGGAAACAGAGGTGCTGAAATCTAAGTCCAGACACCCCTAAGGGAGAGTCTTCATGAAGCCTAACCTTAAAGGATATTTCTGGGTTTAATTAATCACCCTGTTACATGCTCTGAAGAAATTTACAGTCCAGTGAAGGAAATATATGATGTAAACTGATGAGCAAAATATTGTGGTTCATGAAAGAATGAAGAAAGTATATTTACCAGGGACCCAAGGTGATTCTAGGACTCTTGGCCCAAGAGCTGCTATTGACATGACTACAAGCCCCAGAATGTTAGCTTCTTTCAGTCCCACCACCAAGTGATCCTGGAGTTCCTCTAACACAACTCTCTGCCTTACAGATTTTGCTTCTTCAGAGTTCCCGATGCCTCCTAATTTAAGCTTTTATATCATAGCTTCTCCAGGGTCACAGATTGAGTTTCCTGGGGAAAAAAAACCTGAGATGGAGATTAGCAGTTGTTGTTGTGGTGGTTGTTTAGTCACTAAGTCACGTCTTACTCTTTGTGACCCTATGGACCATAGCCTACTAGGCTCCTCTGTCCATAAGATTTCCCAGGCAAGAATACTGGAGTGGGTTGCCATTTCCTGCTCCAGGGCATCTTCTCATCCAAGGGGTCAAACCTGAGTCTCCTGTACTGGCAGGTAGGTTCTTTACCACTGAGCCACCAGGGAAGCCATGGAGATTAGCAGACCAGAAGTTTATTAGGGAATGTTCCTGGGATGCCCACCTGTGGGAGAGAAAATAAGTGGATGGAAAGGGGAATGAGAGAAGTCAAACTGCAGTGCAATCTTGACTTATGTGACCAGCTTGTCCTAGTTTCCTGGGGACTTTCCAAGTTCTAGCTCTGAAAAGTCCATGTCCCTGGAACTCTCACTATCCCAGGCAAACCAGCACATTTGGTCACCCTAGTATTGATGAAGGCCTCAGCCAACTAGACAGATCACTCTGAAGCTGAGATGGTACTTCAAAATTTTCTCAAGAGGTTGACCCTGCTTCTGTGTCAACCAGTCATCAGATAGCGGCTTCCTTGGGAAGGATGTATGACCTTGGGTTAAGAGCTGGGGGGCGGGGGGGGGGGGGGGTGGCAGTGAGGGTGGGAACCCTTCAACAGAGACAATTCCCAAAGACAGCTAAGAATTGAGGACTGTCTACTGGCAGCACTCCCAGCAGCAGAGGGAAGAATCCTTCATTCCCAATGTGATCTGAGCAGCACACAACAGCATCCACTCCCTCAGGTTCTCTGTGCGTCATGAGCTTTCAGCTTGAGTTCCTACTGCTCATTGCTAGAGTCTCACCCAGTTCAAACCCCTGGTAGAATCTGATCTGAAATGGTCCACATCACAGGTCACAATGGATCTATGTATGGATGTGAGAGTTGGGCCATGAAGAAAGCTGAGCACCAAAGATTTGATGCTTTTGAACTGTGGTGTTGGAGAAGGCTCTTGAGGGTCCCTTGGACTGCAAGGAGATCCATCCAGTCCATCCTAAAGGAAATCAGTCCTGAATATTTGTTGGAAGGACTGATGCTAAAGCTCCAATACTTTGGCCACCTGATGCAAAGAACTGGCTCATTAGAAAAGACCCTGATACTGAGAAAGATTGAAGGCAGGAGGAGAAGGGAACAACAGAGGATGAGATGGTTGGATGGCATCACTGACTCAGTGGACATGAGTTTGAGCAAACTCCCAGAGTTGGTGATAGACAGGGAAGCCTGGTGTACTGCAGTCCTTGGGGATGCGAAGAGGTAGACATGACTGAGTGACTGAACAGCCCTGAACTGAACTGAACAGGTCACTAACCACTTGGAGACGGGCTCCCCTTGTCCACTTTGTTATAGTTGGAAGCAGGATCATAGGTAGAAACATATCCTCGTAGACTCACCCCTTTGAAAGGGTCTGTGGGCAGGGCTGGAGGAAATCCTGTTGGTGGGCATCCCAATGAAATGACCATATTCCTTCCAGCAGACAATTATAATGTGCTATGGTGGATGGAGCATGTAAGTGTATAAGATGGAGTATTTAAGTATCTAGTGGATGGAAGATACATATAAGTACAGTTTGTTTACTACTTAAACACCTAGGTCTCCTAGTAGAGCCCAGAAACGTTCTTCACAGTTGAATTAGGACTTGAAGGATGAGCAAGAAGCAGGGTTTTGCCCAGCAGAATCCTGGGTAGGTAGAGGAAGACATTCTAAGCAGAGAGAATCATATGTACACAGAGGTGTGAACCATATGTACACAGAGGTGTGAGAGAAATCTTAGTGGCCCTAAAGGAGTTGCGTTTCAGTCATCCCTGCACTTACTGCCTCTTAACCAGGTGCCTAGGAGGCATTTTTGGCAGCTGCATAGAGGGAAACATGCCACTCACTGAATCATCTGGGGCACTCCCTGTTCCCACCTTTCGTGAGCTGGTGCCAGTGGATTCCTGGGCCAAGGCATGCCCCACCCTGATCCTGTTTGGCTGTGTGCTCTGCCAGGATCCCTGCAAGAGGTGGCATGGCCTGGGGCCACTGCTGCCCTTCAGACAAGAGCAGCAGCCAGGTCAGTGCAAATACTGCTCTGTCCTCATATGGTTGGGCTCCCATTGATGGCAGCTGGGCCTTGGGAAGGGGGGCAAAAGGTGGGTTTAGTGGCCAGTTTGCCTCTGGAAGGCAGCTCTGCTGCTCCTGTTTCAGCGCTAAGGATGGCAGGACTCCCAGGAGAGGTGTGAAGGCCCCATCTACAGTTTCCAGAAGCACTAAAGCTTGCTGACTTCTAAAGCACCACATAAGTACAACAATGAAGAAGGCACTTACAACAATGAAAAAGATATCACCATCAGCAAATTTGCAAGATAATAATAATAGCTAACATATATTGAGCACTTATTAAGTGCCAAACAATAGTTTATAGAAATGAATCCACACTACCCCCATAAAAATCCTATAGTGAAAGTTGCTCAGTCATGTCTGACTGTTTACGATTCCATAGACTTTACAGTCCATGGAATTCTCCAGGCCAGAATACTGGAGTGGGTAGCCTTTCCCTTCTCCAGGGGATCTTCCCAACCCAGGAATAGAACCTAGGTCTCCCGCATTGCAGGCGGATCCTTTACCAACCGAGCTACAAGGGAAGCCCTATATGCTATTATTGTTCCTATTGATCATGAAGAAATAGAGACACAGAAGAGGTTAAGTAGCTCTGCCTGAGAGTACACATCTTGTAATTGAATTTTGGCAACCCACTCCAGTATTCTCCCCTGGAAAATCCCACAGACAGAGAAGCCTGGTGGGCTATAGTCCATGGGGTCACAAAGAGTTGGACACAGCTGAGCGTGAGCATACCCTCCATCTCAATTGTTCTATCAGCCAATGTTCTGATGATTTAGCTGCCGTCTTATGTGCTTCCCTGGCAACTCAGCTGGTAAAGAATCCCCCTGCAATGCAGGAGATCCTGGTTCAATTTCTGGATCCAGAAGATCCACTGGAGAAGGGATAGGCTACCCACTCCAGTATTCTTGGGTTTCCCTGGTGGCTCAGGTGGTAAAGAATCTGCCTGCAATTCGGGAGACCTCGGTTTGATTCCCGGACTGGGAAAATCCCTTGGAGAAGGGTTAGGCTACCCGCTCCAGAATTCTGGCCTGGAAAGTCACGGAGTCAGACATGACTGAGCAACTTTCATTTTCACTTTATGGAGTGATGTCTAAAAATGCTCTATGATTTATTAACACAAAATTATTTCATGTACATGTCTCAATTCATCTTCACATTAGTCCAATGAGGAAGTCATCCCATTTTTCAGATGAAGAAATGGAAGCTGAGAGAAAATTAAGTGAATGAATAACCAATGAGTGATTGTATTAGGACCTTAGATAAGTATCTTCCTTCCAAGTTTACCCTGTCATGAATCATTTCAAAGGGACCTAAGAATATTTGTGTCCAAATACATATAATGATCAAAATAGTCAATCCTAAAGGAAATCAACCCAGAATATTCATTGGAAGGACTGATGCTGAAGCTGAAGCTCCACTACTTTGGCCACCTGATGGGAAGAGCTGACTTACTGGAAAAGACCCTGATGCTGGGAAAGATTGAGGGAAGGAGGAGAAGGGAGCGAAAGAGAATGAGACGGTTGGACAGCATCACTGACTCAAATGGACATGAGTTTAAGCAAGCTCTGGGAGATAGTGAAGGACAGGGAAACCTGGCATGCTGCAGTACATAGGGTTGCAAAGAGTTGGACAGGACTGAAGGGACGTCATGCATGCATGCAAAATGGGAATAAAGATAAGTGCAAAGAGATCTGAGCTGGGAGCCAAGAGTCCTTGGTTCTAGTTGCTCCATCGTGAATGTGGTGACCTCAACTAAAACTTGTCCTTTGGGATTGAATCTCTCCAGAGAAACCAACAGGTTGGGTTTTAAGAACTCAAGTGTCCTTCTAACTATTAGAGATATGCTGATGGCACTGTAAGACTGGGTTACCTAGAAACATTCACATCATTAGAGTTGCCAAGAGGTGTTGATGGGAAACCAGCATCTGTGTGGTGGCAACCTACCCTTTCACTCACAGGTGACCCTACCTGGCCTTAAGGTGGTCTGACTGATATGGAGTGTTTCTACTTGGGCACCGTGTGAATTTTTTTTAATTTAACAGTGGAAGCAGAAGAATTATTTTGAAAGAATCAAAGCAAATCTACAGGTTTAAAAGAATCGAAGTAAATCAACGCTTTCACCCTTTTGAACTGCCAAGTTAGGCCCCACATGCCTAGCGTCCATAGATGAAACACAGGGGTTGTATAACTGCTGCCTGTCCTTCTTCGGAGGGAGTGGTCACATCTTCTCACTGTGAGTACTTGGAGGCAAAGTCTCCTTGTGGGTCTGTTTCTGTGCTGCCCTCCTACTTGGACCACATACTTCTCCATCTAGATTTGTCGTCTTCTGTTGGTAGGGACATCTCTAGATATTCTAGAAGGGTGCTGGCTGAAGCTATTCCTCAAGTTTTCCCTGCCTTGATTCAATCCTAATTTTTCAAGCTTAAGATATGGCTGCTGCTCCTTTTCTTTGTTTCCCCATTTTTATCTGTGTGTCTTCACAATCCTGTATCTCATTACACTCCCAGCGGTAGACTAGTGTTTCTTAAACTTGAATGTACTATTCATTGTATCAGAAGAAAAAATTCTTGTGGCTTTCCCACCACCACCACTCTGCTAAAATTGTCTTAAATTATTTTTCTTTTATATCACCTGGACATGTGCAAATATAAAAATGGATTTAAAAAATCCTTAGGCTTATAGCTTTCATATAATATATAAGAACAAAGCAACCTTATAAATGAAGTACCAACGGCACTATAAAATCTGAACTAACAGTATTAATTTACTGTGGCAGACAATGCTGTTTTAAACTGTTGAAATGAATTTTCTGAACAAAATGTGACTGTGGTGAGGGCTGTCATTGCATGGAGCTCTTTAGAGTTTGGCAAGCCTACGCCATCGTGTGCCACGTGAGAACTCAATCTTGCCATCCTTTTCTGCCATCCAAACGAACGTCAGGTCTTCAGTTTTTCAACATGCCAAATGGTCTTTGCTTATCACAAATGCATCATTTCCATATTTTAAAATAAGTTTGTATATATTTAAGGTATACAACATAGTGACTTGATACACATACACTCAGTGAAATGATTACTACCGTTGAGCTACTTTATGTGTCTTCCCGCATAGTTACCTTTATGTGTGTGTGATCATAAATCTACTCGTGGCAAATTTCCAGTGTTCAATACAGTATTTTTAGCAATAGTCACTAAGGTGTATATAAGACCTCTAAGCTTACTCATCCTACATAACTCTCACCTTGTATCTTTAACCAGCATGTCCCTATTTCTCCCACCTCCCCACACATGGTAACCACTACTCTGCTCTTCACTTCTATGTATTCAACTTTTTGACAGTCTACATATAAGTGAGATCATGCCATTTTTTTTTCTGTGTATGGCCTATTTGACTTAGCATAATGTCTTCCAGGTTCATCCATGTTGTTGCAAATGCCAGGATCTCCTTTTTTAAGGCTGAATAATTTTCCATTTTGTATATTAACACCATAATTTCTTTATTAATTTATCCATCAATGGACACTTAAGTTATTTCCATATCTTGGCTGTTGTGAATAATGCTGCAGTGAATATGGGAGCACAGACATCTTTTTGAGGTATGATATTACTTCCTTTAGGTATATACTCAGAAGATGAACTGTTGAATAATATGATGAAAAGTGAAAGTGAAGTCACTCAGTCGCGTTCAGCTCTGTGCGACCCCATGGACTGTAGCCTACCAGGCTTCTCCGTCCATGGGATTTTCCAGGCAAGAATACTGGAGTGGGTTACCATTTCCTTCTCCAGGAGATCTTCCTGACCCAGGGATTGAACCTGGGTCTCCCACATTGTAGGCAGACGCTTTACCGTCTGAGCCACCAGGGAAGTCGAATAATATGATAGTTGCATTCTATTTTTTTTTTTCTGAGAAACCTTCATCCTATTTTCCACAAGGCCAATACCAATTTATACCCCCATCAACAATAAGTGAGGGCTACCTTTTCTCCACATCCTCACCAATACTTATTCTCTCTCTCTCTCTCTTTGATAATAGAAATCCTAACAAGTGAGATTCATTGAAAGGACTGATGCTGAAGCTGGAGCTCCAATACTTTGGCCACCTGATACAAAGAGCAAACTCATTAGAAAAGACCCTGATGCTGGGAAAGATTGAAGGCAAGAGAGGAAGGGGCGACAGAGGATGAGATGGTTGGATGGCATCATCGACTCAATGGACATGAGTTTGAGCAGGCTCCAGGAGATAAAGGACAGGGAAGCCTGGCGTGCTGTAGTCCATGGAGTCTCAAAGAGTCAAACACAAGTGAGTGAGTGAACAACAGGTCAGATGATACCTCACTGTAGTTTTAATTTGCATTTCTCTAAGATTAGTGATATTGAGTATCTTTTCATATAACTGTTGGCCATTTGTATGGCTTTTTTGTAAAAACGTCAATTCAAGCCATTTGCCCAATTTTTAATCAAGTTATTTTGTTATTTTTTTGTTTGTTTTGTGTCTGTTCTTGTTTTTGCTATTGAGCTGTATGAATTCCTTATATATTTTGAGTAGTCACTCTTTTTCAGATATACAGTCTACAAATAATTTCTCCCTGTCCATAGATCACTCTTTTTCAGATATACAGTGTACAAATACTTTCTCCCTATCCATAGATTGCCCACTCATTTTGTTAATTGCTTCTTTTACTGGGCAGAAGCCTTTTAGTTTGGCGTGGTCTCACTTATTTATTTTTTGCTCTTGTTGTCTGAATCCTTGGTGTCATATCCAAAAAAGTGTTGTGAAGGCCAGTGTCAAGGAGCTTTCACCCCGTGTTTCCTCCTGTGAGTTTGACAGCTCCAGGTCTAGTCTCTAATCCATATTGAGTTGAGACTTTGTGCCTGATATGACAGACATCTGATTTCATTCTTTTGCATGTGGATATCTAGTTATCTCAACACCATTTACAAATGATAGTCTATCTAAAACTACCCTTTCCCCATTATGTATTCTTGGCAAACCTGTCAAAAATTCTACATCATTTACACATTAAAGTTCTCTCTATTCTTTTCTCTTTAGCTTGCTATTGCTTCTACTATACTGCTATTTAGTTTAGGGTCACTCATAAAAACACAACTACAGGACTTCCTTGGTGGTGTGGTGGGTATGAATCTGCCTGCCAATGCAGGGAACATGGGTTCGATCCCTGGTCCAGGAAGATTCCACATGCACAGAGCAATTAAGCCCTTGTACCACAACTCCTGAGCTCAAAGGCCACAACTCATGAAGCCCACTCTCCAGGGCCTGTTCTCTGCAACAAAAGAAGCCACGGCACCGAGAAGCCGGCACACTGCAACAAAGAGGAACCCTCACCCACCGCAGCTAGAGAAGGCCCTCCCAAAAGCAGCAAAGACCCAGTGCGGCCAAAAATAAAATAAATAAGACATTTTAAAAGGAAATATACTATAAAACACAGCTACAGGCAGTGGAAACTGTGGCACTGCTAGGTTACCACATTAGAGAAAGTTTGCAATGCTTTTCAAAATGAATCACAACCTAATAGTGGGTCATGAAATCAGTATACTGGGCGCAGCAAGCACTTTTAAAAATATGATATAGACAAGACCATAATGAGATATCACTTCACACTTGTCAGAATGGCTATTGTCAAAAACACAACAAAGATCAAGTGTTAGTGAGGACATGGAAAAAAGATGTTCACTATTGATGGGAATGTAAATCAGTACAGCCACAGTTTGGAATTTCTTTTTTTTTTTCAAATGCATCACTTTATTTTCCTTGGAAGGCAGTCATACATTACACACCTTAAGCATGTGATAGTCACATGGTTTCTTCAATAAGCCCTAGAACTTCCACAGCTCTCCTGGGGCCTGCAGCCCAAGCAGTCCTGAGGAGTCAAATGTTAAAGCTTTCTCCACAGCCACATGTTCCTTTGATGTTTGGGTTATTGAACACAAACTCACTGGATAATTTGTCTTCAACATAGTCCATTTCTGTTCCTAACAGTGTTAGCTGTGCTTTCTTCTCGATGAACACTCTGACTCCATCTTGAATAACTTCTTCATCAGAGTCTCCTTTTGTCTTTGTATATTCTAAAGTGTAGGAAAGGCCATTATAACCCCTGGTTCGGACACCAACTTTCACACCAACATGTTCAGGCTTATCTTTAAGAAGTTGTTTTACATTGTTTATCGCTGAAGGTGTTTTTACTTTATCCAATGCCATAGGGTTTCTATTCCTTGTAGCAGAAACTTTCCATCCTCAGTACTGTATTTCCTTAGTCATTCCCCAGGCAATTTTCATTTTTTGCAGGGTGAGTGCGGCCCGGGTGGGCTGCAGCTTCCTCTTGCTCACAGCCCGGACAGTGGCCTGGACTAACGAAGCCGACATCCTCGCCGTCCTGCCGCCCTGGTGTCTAGGGCTGGAGGTTGGCCATCTCAACCTCTCTCCATGGACACCGCGGGCACTCTGACGCCACAAGCTCCGGCGCATGGAGCCCTTGGAATTTCTTTAAAAGATTAAAAATAGAACTACAATACAGTCCTGCAATTCCACTTTTGGGTATTAATCCAAAGAAAATGAAAACACTAACTCAAAAAGATATTTGGACCTCAATGCTCATTGAAGCATTACTTACAATAGTCAATATATAGAAGCAACCTAAGTACCCATCAGTAGATGAGTGGATAAAGAAGATGCATTTTATATGAATATTACTCAGCCATAAATGACAAAATGAATGCACCTACAATGTATTACGCTAAATGAAATGTCAGACAGAGAAAGACAAATACTGTATTATTTCACTGATTCGTGAAATCTGAAAACAAAACAGAGGAACAAACACAGCCAAACAGACACAGAGTCCCAGATACAGAGAACCAGCAGGCGGCTGCCCCAGGGGACAGGGGTGAGGGGAAGAGGGCGATAGGTGAGCGAGATGAAGAGGGATAAACTTCCAGTTACAAAACAAATGAGTCTCGGACATAAAATGTACAGTATGAGGAATACAGTGAAGAATTATGCAATATCTTTGATTGGTGACAGATGACAACTAGATTTATCATGGTGATCATTTTGAAATGTATGGAAATACTGAATCCTTATGTTGTGTAACATGAACTAACATAGTGTTGTAGGTCAATTATACTTCAAAAACAAACAAACAAACACAAACTAAAAAAGGTCAGATTTGTGGTTACTAGAGGCAGAAGGCTCTTGAGCATATGAAGGCTGTCAAAAGATACAAACTCCCAGTTATAAAATAAATACTAGGAATATAAAGTACAACATGATAAGTATAATTAATATTGCTGTACATTATACATGAAAGAAAGTAAATCCTCTCATGTGTGAGCTTTCATCACGAGGAAACAATTTTTTCTGTTTCTTTCATTTGAGGTCTCTATGAGAGATGGATATTCACTAAACTTATTGGGGCAATCATATGATGCATGTAAGTCAAATTGTTGCACTGTATACCTTAAACTTATAGAGCGCTGTATGTCAATTACATGTCAATAAAACTGGAAGAAAGATAACTAAATTAGATTAAAAACTATTTTTTTAAATGATAGAAAAGAAAAAACATCAAAGTACATCACATTATGTCAGAATAATGAAGTGAGTGAAGTAGCTCAGTCGTGTCCGACTCTTTGCGCATCTGTGGACTGTAGCCTGCCAGGCTCCTCCCTCCATGGGATTCTCCAGGCAAGAATACTGGAGTGGGCTGCCATTTCCTTCTCCAGGGGATCTTCGCAACCCAGGGTTCGAACCTGGGTCTCCCGCATTGCAGGCAGACGCTTTAACCGCTGAGCCACCAGGGAAGACCCATGTCAGAATAAGTATTGTATAAAGAAAATTATTTCAAACACACATACACACACACAGGAGTGACCAATCCAAAGAGATACTGCATCTCTGGAGCAAGGCCCCGCAGGCACTGTAGTTACCCAATAAGGGCTCCCTGTGATATCAGGTCCTAATCCCTGGAGTCTGTAAATGTTACTTTATAAGGAAAAGGGGCTTTTGCAGAAGTGATTAAGTTAAGGACCTTGAGATGGATAGATTAGCTGGGATTATCTGTGTGGGCCACACTTGCACAGCCATAAAATCATGTGCTCTTAAAAGTTCTTAAAAGAGAAAGGCAGGGGGGGAGATCTGATCCAGATAGAAGCACAGCCCTGTAAACATCTTGGTTTTGACCCAGGGACTCTGGTTTCAGACTTCTGGCATCAAGGACTGCAGGAGGATAAAGCTCTGCTATTTTAACCCATCCATTGCATGGTCATTTGTTACAGCAGTGACAGGAAGCTATCCCACTCTCCCCGTTGGCTTCACCTCTGCTGGTGAGGGGGTTGAGGAGGACCGCAGAGGAGGCACCACGGCCATCAGGGAGGTGGGGGCGGTGACACTCCAGAGGCTCAGAGCTGCCTACCAGTTGGCTTGGAGTCTTTTCATATTTTCACAGCTGTTGCGGCTGCCCTGGTCTGGATGGGCTGCCTGTCAGCTCTACTTAAGCGATCGTGAATATCAGTGTATGGAAACCAGGTCGCCAGTAAAATGGATTCCTTCTGTGAGTGGACGCCAAAAAAAAAAAAAAAAAGATCAGAGGTCACTAATCCAGATTACCCAGAATATGCTCATATTGACTTTTTTCTTTTCAGCTCATGATCAAAATAAAACTGCAAAATTTTAAATATCCTCATAGAGAACCTGCGGATGCCCAAGATTCATCTGTAGGTGTTCAAGGACCCTCGGACCCCAGTTTGGGAAACTCGGTGAAACGTCCCTGTAGTATCAGGCTAGTGTTTCTCTTTTCACATCTCTTGTACCTTCAGCCTAATTTGTGTGGGCTCCTCCACCCACAGGCGGTACCCACCTGCTCAGCCTCCTTAAGCTGCCCCTTGCACCTGCTTGTGAATATGGCCCTTTTCCACACGCCACCTGCTCACAAGGGCAGGTTCGAGGTCTGGGGGACCTGACCTTGGCTGTGCAGACTGGGAACCACTCTGACCTTCCACCTCCACCTGTTCTCTACCTAGCTTAGCCTCAGGCCTTCAGAGTCTTTTTGTTCCAGGGAGCCCCAGAGTCGTGGCTCTCTATAGTCTCCAAGCACTTATTTTAGCCCCATGGTCTTAGAAGCAAAGATTTTGAGTAAAATGCTGCTTTAAAAGCAAAACAAAACAATAACATTGCCTCTGAGGTCTAACAAACTTCTTTTTCTGGGGCCTGGTTTCAGCTTCTCCTTGACTCTCAAACTGCTATGGCCCACGCCTGGCTCTGACACAAAACTGGGGTCATCACCAATCTTGGTAAGTGGTGGGGTCCTTACCTAACAACCAAAAACCTGTGCTGGCACCCCAAACACCTCTATCTCAACTGAAGAGCCTGTTTCTGCATTCGTGAGGCCTCTCTGCTGTCCTGCCCCATCATAGGTTGTTTGTTTTTTGTTTTTTTTAAACTATTATTTTTGTTATTGTGTGCATGTTAGTTGCTCAGTGGTGTGTGACCCCATGGACAGCAGCCCACCAGGCTCCTCTGTCCATGGAAATTCTTCAGGCAAGAATATTGGAGCAGGCTGCCATGCCCTTCTCCAGGGGATCTTCCAGATCCAGGGATCGAACCCGGGTGTCCTGCATTGCGGGCAGATTCTTATATCATCTGAGCCACCAGAGAAGCCCAGTAACTATTATTACTGTTATTGGTACTTCTGCCCTCTTTTGTAGCAGCAAAGTCTGAAGCAACCAGAGTCCCAATCCCTGTGGCACCCACTCCTCCCACCTCTTTCCCACCCCAGGTCACTTCGGACTCCAGTTCCACCTTAGGGACAGCAAAGGTCTTGCCCTGAGGCGAGACTACCCTCAGCATGACCCAGGTGTCCCTCTCTTTTGCCAAATCATTTCCTTGTGTGCATCCCAACCAACCCTATGAGTCACAAATGTTCATGGAGCTTGTACTGACCTTGACATAGTATTTTGAAGTCCATCTGGCCATCTGACCCTCACCACAACTTGGATATTGGTTGTGTTTGCATCACTTCATTTTACAGATTAAAAACTGGGACTTGCAGTCCAAGAGACGTGTTGCTTTCTGCTATTCATCTAGTAAGGGCATAGCTGGTTCTGGACTGGCCCCCCCCACCCACCCCCTGCCCTCCGCTGACTTTTGGCTCTAGATCCTGTCCCTTGTACCTCTTCACCTTATCCTCTGTGCAGTAAAGCTACAATGAGGGAGAGGGAGGAGAGGCATTCTTTACTCTCTCCCTCCAGGGGCTGCCAGCCTGGACTTACACAGTATCTTTCCTACCCTGAAGCTGAATGAGTTTATACATTGGTCTTACCCTTATGAGTAGTAGCACTGATAAAAACCTTCCTGGTGTAGATAAGATGCCTGGGGAAGGCCTTTCCCTCACCCTGAAACCTGACAAGGTGGCTGAAATCAGAACTCCACTCTCAAAGTCCGTTCCTTTTGAGTCTCAAAGTCATGGGGTAGCAGAACTTTGGGGTCAGACACCTCAGGATTCCAAACCCATTTCCACTCCTTAGCTGTGTGGCCTTGGGCAAGTCTATCCTTTCTGAAGTTCTTAACTGTGTAGTAGACAGGACCCACTACATAATTCGTGAAGCCCAGTGCAAAATGAAAAGTCAGGGCCTCCTCGTTAAAAAATTTAAGAATTTCAAAGACAGCAATAGCAAGAGCATTAAACCAAAGATGGGACCCTTCTAAACCTGGGAGGTTCCACCCATGAAGCCAGTCCTGAGAGCAGAAGATTGTTTCAGGGGGAAAGGTGTTAAGAGAATTTAGTACTTAATGAGATGTTCCATTCCTTTCCCATCAGTCTATGGTTCTCCAGACAGAAGACCCATCTGGTGTGAGTGACTGTGCTCAATCATTCAGTTGCGTCCTACTCTTTCTGACCCTACGGACTGTCAGGCTCCTCTGTCTCTGGGGCTCTCTGCAAATGCAGGTTCCCAGTGCTTTCCTATTCCATTCTAATTCCAATTCCATGTCTAATTCTAAACACACACAGATATGTGTGCTTTAAAAAGAATCTCCAGAGATTCTGATGAAAATGGCTATCGCTTCTTTGAAGAATTTGGAGGTTAACTGGTTTAACCAACAGTTAACTCCCTGAAAAAGATGGCTCTGTAAACTCCGGTACATAGTTGACCCAGTGGCCTTGGTCCCCTATGTATGCCCTGGAGAGAAGAAAGAGCTGGTCTATAAACTGAAAGA
This sequence comes from Cervus elaphus, assembly GCF_910594005.1. Classification (NCBI taxonomy): domain Eukaryota; kingdom Metazoa; phylum Chordata; class Mammalia; order Artiodactyla; family Cervidae; genus Cervus; species Cervus elaphus. Next base: position 45,727,024 of record NC_057831.1, read on the forward strand.
GTCAGCCACCAGGAGATGTAACATATGGGATCCCTGGCCTGCTTTAACATGAAGCACCCTCAGCTGAACAAAGCTCCCTTTGAGGAATAGCAGCCCAAGCAAGGGTGGTGGCCGGCCTTAGGATGGCCTTTGTCCACTTCATTTTCCACCTGAGATCCTCAAGCGCTCCTGCTTCTTGGATTCTGCCTCCGGGGGCCCTGAGGGTGCTGTTGAGCAGCTGCCTTCCCCTCAGTGCCTGCAATGTGTCCCACAGGTAGACCCCAGTTTGCATCTAAGCCCTTCTCAATTCCCAAGGAAAATAGGGCTTCTTCCCTAACATGGACTATGAAAGCATCTTAGACCTTAGAAATCCAGATAGCCTCCTTGTGGTGAGTAATTTGCATCCCTCACTTCAGTTAAGCCTCACCACAACCCTCTGAGGGAGGTTTGTGACCCCATTTTACAGATGAGGAAGCTGAGGATGAATCTTGGGCTTCTTTCAAGGAATTGGTGGACATGGGATTTAAACACAACAATGCTGCCAGACAGGTAATGCATATATTAGCAATTCTTATTTTATAGCTAAGGAAACTAAGGCCCAAATGGGTTAGGCAGTTCTCCAAACATAAATGCTATCAGCAGAAGAGCTGAGATTTGAACCCAAATGGACTTAGCCCTCTCCCCAGGTTCTTCCCAGTTCACTTTCTCTGCGCTTCTCTGGATTTAGCCCCTTCCATCCTTGTCTTAGTCTGTCCAGACTGTTATAACAGAATACCATAGACTGGGTGGCTTACAAGCAACAGAAGGTTATTTCTCATAGTTCTGGAGGCTGAGAAGTCCAAGATCAAGATGACGAGTGAAAGTGATAGTGTTAGTCACTCAGTTATGTCTGATTTTTTGTGACCCCATGGACTGTAGCCTGCCAGGCTCTTCTGTCCATGGGATTCTCTAACAAGAATACTGGAGTGGGTTGCCATTACCTTCTCCAGGGGATCTTCCTGATTCAGGGATCAAACCCAGGTCTCCCACATTGCAGTCAGATTCTTTACCATCTAAGCCACCTGGGAAGTTATAGCATCTAGTCAAGGCCTGCTTCCTGATTCATAGACAGAGCCTTCCCCGTGTCTTCACATGGCAGAAAGGGCAAGGGTGCTCTCCAGGGTCCCTTTTATAAGGGCACTAATCCCATTCATGAGGGCCCCAGCCTCATGCCCTCACCACTTCTCAAAGTTCTCACCTCCAAACCATCACACTGGGGATCAGGTTTCAAAGCATGAATTTTGGGAGGGGGACAATTGAATTTATAGCAGTCTCCTTTGGCAGAAACCTAAGAGGCCCTGCTGGGTATGTAAGAAGGAACTGAATTCAGCTGGAAGGAGAGAGCCCCAGCCGAGCAAGGCCTCATAGCATCCTGACATTAGTGACCCAAACACAAAGGTTGTATCAGCCCATTGGAGAAGCATCTCAGGTGAGCAATGGGACCTAAGGAGGTTGATCCCAGGGGCAGCGGGTGTCTTGCTTCTGGGGCCATACTTGGCAGCCCTGCCTGGGCAAGAAGGTCAGATGTGGATCCAGCTTCTCAATCCAAGAAGCTGAAAGGACCCCTTCTTTCCCAAGGCACCATGACCAGGCTTCCTGCTCCTCTTCTTACCTCTACTCCTGAGGGCCAACCACACCCAGTGCCACCCAGGCTGTCCCACAAATCCCTCCTTGTTGGCTCCCAAGCCCTCAGCCTCTACACCTGTGCCAGGGTAAGGAGACTGGAGGGCAGTTCCCCTCAAGTGACCTGGAAGCAAGGAGTTGCAGGGGAAGCTATGAACCCAGGTGGTGGCTGACATTGCAGGAAAACAGCTTGCTGTTGGAACCCTGGGGCATGCCTCCATCCTGAATTTTCACTGGCAGCATCCTGCAGTACTGAGGCATATCAAAAATTTAGATGACTTAGATGGAAAAAAATATCAGTCAGAACAGGCACTTAGAAACATTATGGGCTTCTCAAGTGGTGCTAGTGGTAAAGAACCTACCTGACAATACAGAAGACTCAAGAGATGCAAGTTCAATCCCTGGATTGGGACAATCCCTTGGAGGAGGGCATGGCAACCCACTCCAGTATTCTTGCTTGGAGAATTCCCATGGATAGAGGAGCCTGGTGGGCTACTGTCCATGGGGTCACAAAGAGTCAGGCATGACTGAAGTGACTTAACATGTATGTACAGAAACATCATAATCATCACCTTCATCATCATTGTTCAGTTCAGTCACTCAGTCATGAATGACTTTTTGCAAACCCATGGGCTGTAGCACACCAGGCTTCCCTGTCCATTACCAACTCCTGGAGCTTGCTCAAACTCATGCCCATCGAATCAGTGATGCCATCCAACCATCTCATCCTCTGTCGTTCCCTTCTCCTCCCCCCTTCAATCTTTCCCAGCATCAGGGTCTTTTCCAGTGAGTCAGTTCTTCCCATCAGGTGGCCAAAGTATTGGAGTTTCAGCTTCAGCATCAGTCTTTCCAATGAATATTCAGGGCTGATTTCCTTTAGGATGGACTGGTTGGAGCTCCTTGAAGTCCAAGGGACTCATTCAAGAGTCTTCTCCAACACCACAGTTCAAAAGCATCAATTCTTCAGTGCTCAGGTTTCTTTATAGTCCAACTCTCACATCCATACATGACTACTGGAAAAATCATAGCTTTGACTAGATGGACCTTTGTTGGCAAAGTAATGTCTCTGCTTTTTAATATGCGATCTAGCTTGGCCATAGCTTTTCTTCCAAGGAACAAGCATCTTTTAAATTCATGGCTGCAGTCACCATCTGCAGTGATTTTGGAGGCCCCCCCCCCCCGCAAATAATAAAGTCTGTCACTGTTTCCACTGTTTCCCCATCTATTTGCCATGAAGTGATGGGACCAGATGCCATGATCTTAGTTTTTTGAATGTTGAGCTGTAAGCCAACTTTTTCACTCTCTTCTTTCACTTTCATCAAGAGACTCTTAGTTCTTCTTTGCTTTCTGCCATAAGGGTGGTTTCATCTGCGTATCTGAGGTTATTGATATTTCTCCCAGAAATCTTGATTCCAGTTTGTGCTTCATCCAGCCCAGCATTCCACATGATATACTCTGCATATAAGTTAAATAAGCAGGGTGACAATATACAGCCTTGACGTACTCCTTTCCCTGTTTGGAACCAGTCTGTTGTTCCATGTCCAGTTCTAACTGGTGATTCTTGACCTGCATACAGATTTTACATCATTGTTGGTAACTTTATTTTTACCACGTTTTTATGCCAGGCCCTCTGCATAGTAATCTATTCTTTGAGCATTTAGCATGTCTAATAATTGAGTATTTAGCATGTCTAATTTAGCCCAGGGCATAAAAAAGACCTTGCACTCAGCCTAGACCCCAGTGGAAGAAAGTAGAGAGATCCAAACAGACCTTAAAATGGCCATAGTCAAATTTTGTCAGCCGACTCTGATTGCTCTACTCCGTAAGCAGTTAGCCCCAAGGGATAAGTTCAAGTTAAGGTGCATTTGAACGCATATACGGTAAACTATTCCCCAAGTCCCAAAGAAGGGACACTTTAACCTCCTTGAAATAAACCAACTCAAGTGTGTCCTCCAGGTAGGAGAAACAATGGAAGTCCTCAGGATATATGGCAACCAAGTGCTGTCCCCACTCACTGACTAGTTCTCTACCCGCCTTGGACCAGGAAACTGGATGCACCCACAAACCTGGAAAACCAGCGGCTCACTTCTAAGTGGAACAGACTCCACTTGGTGATCTTAACCACCCATTCTGCCCTGAAGTTGCAAAGCATCACTCTTTGGGCACATCACACTCCAGTGAAGAGATCCTCAGCCTCACTCTCCACAGAGACAACCTGGGGCAACAGACCCCTCCTGACTACTTGTAATCAGGTAATCTAGGTTACCTAGATTACCAGGGAGGGCTCTGTGCTCTGGCCCATACATCAGGTTGTTTTTTATGTCATTGTAAGTGACCCGATTGAAGAGAGTGCAGACAGGCTACTGAAAAAAAGCAAATTGACTAACAGGAGGCTGTCAGTCTTATCTGGCTGAACAAATGGGGGGAGGGGTAAAACAGACCCTCCCCGGCATCACTTGGTTTCTACCTTTCCTGGGCTCGTTCACAACCATTGTTCTCTTGCTGATATGCAGGCCTGTATCTTAGACTGTCTCATGTCCTTTGACTCCAAAAGGTTAGAACCTGTAAAACTTCAAATGCGGGTTGCTCACAGCTACAGTTAGCGCTGAGGCCTGGGGGCACAAGCATCACTAAAGGCTGCAGGGGAGAAGCTCTGTTCCCCTCCCTGGGATTATGACAACACACCCAAACTGAGCACACCTGAAGTGTCCCTCAAGAATGAGAAGCAAGGGACTTCCCTGGTGGTCCAGTGGTTCAGAACCTGCCTGCTAATGCAGGGGATGCAAGTTCAATCCCTGGTTCAGGCACTAAGACCTCCACATGCCACAGGGCAACTGAGCCCCTGAGCCACAACAAGAGAAGCCACAGCAATTAGAAGCCCGTGCACCAGTCCACACACTGCAACTACAGAAAGCCCCCACAGAGCAATGAAGACCCAGCGCAGCCAAAAATAATAAAATAGATTAATTAAAAAAAAAATTTAAAAAGAATAGAAGCAAGATGGAAGACAGAGGAGAGATTTGTCACCAGCAGAAGCCACTGGGGTGGAACGGGGAAATAAGATGGAATCTAGGTGATAAGACAAGGTCCAACTTTTGTGCTTTGCCTACTTTCACTTGCCTGTCGGGGCCCGTGTGCAGAGACCTTGCACTGGGTTAGATTTCCCAGCGCAGCACGGCTGTTCCTGACACACAGCCAGCCACGTACACAAGCGCTACACACGCACCTCAATCCAAAATGGCAGCGGCAGCAGGCGGTGTGCAGAGAGGTGCGCCCAGCACTCACTCCACCCTCCCCCCAACCCCCCACCCCGGGGCCAGAACCCTACAAAGCAGCCCTACCCACTGCTGGTCAGGGAAAGCATGCCCTGTAGAGCAAGACCTCCCACCTCTCCTTTCTCTGATCCCATAATGAAGCTTTCCTTTGCTTCTGAACCAAATTCAGTCTCGTTCTATTGGTGCCAGCAGGAGGGCCCTTATCGGGGTCTGAATCAGTAGGGTCAGTAACAGGAGCTAAAGAAGACATGATATCTCCCATCAGAGAGTTCAAAGTCTGATACTTCATAGCTATTGGCTAGCATGAAGCAAGGGCCTAGAACAACCAGGGGACTACCATGTGAAATCTAAGCGTGGAGTCCACACTGTGGGTTGCAGAAGAAGAGAAATGGAGCCCTGGGGGCCTCTGTTACTGGAGCAAGCCCAACCTGATGCCATTCCAACCACCAGACTTTGTATTCTTCTAAGTAAAGAAATGTCTTCCACCATTTAAGCCAGTTAGAGTTGGATTTCCTGTTAATTACAATGAAACACACTGCCGTTTTAGTCCTCTTGCTGTTCCCCGCATCCTTTGTCCATTGCTGGAGACCTCTTTCCCATGAGGCAAAAAAACAGGGCAGAAGTAAAGAAGAAAGGATTTGAAAGCCAACTACATAGATTTGACTTCTTGGTAGCTGCTCTGAAAAGAGTTCCAACAGGGGACATTCAGAGCTGTTGGCCAGATTAAATTCCAAGGTTATTTGGAAATGTCAGTGGCCCATCTTCTCCCTTCTCCTGCAGATAATCAAGAATTGGCTGAGAGTGCTAATCCCCACCAGGCCCAGCCAAGGAAATATCACTGCTCTGGAATCCTGAGTCTTCCCAGAGGTACAAACCATCGTATTTAGAGTGAGTTCCATGGCTGGGGGCAGAGGCCACCTGTGTTAGTGACCCATCTGGAACACCTCAAGCCATTTCAGAGGTCCTAGGAGAGTGGCTTACAGGCAATCCTGCTTGCTTCTCTTGGTCTGTGCTCCAGTCCTGCCCCAGAGGACATGATGAGGTGGGGTCTGAAGGGCCCGTATAACCAACCAGTGAGAGTCAGTATGAGTCCAAGTGCATAACACAGCCTCTCCTGGTAGCAGGATTTGAGACAAAGAAGGTGAAAGTGAAGTCACTCAGTTGCATCTGACTGTTTGCAACCCCATGGACTGTAGCTCACCAGGCTCCTCCATCCATGGAATTTTCCAGGCAAGAGTATTGGAGTGGGTTGCCATATCCTTCTCCAGAGGATCTTCCTGACTCAGGGATTGAACCTGGGTCTCCCGCATTGCGGGCAGATGCCTTACGATCTGAGCCACCAGGGAAGCTGAAGTGCTAGGCAAGAAGCTGGAGACAATTAGGACCACCTGAGATTGCTCTTCATCCAAGCTAGAGAGAGAGGTGGGCCTGGGGGACAAGGGGGGACCAGTCCACAAGCCAGGACATCCAACAGGCGGGGCCAGCTCAGGGGTCAATCAGGCGACTGCTCGTACCTAAAGTTCCAGAGAAGGGAACACATTGCAACAGTAGGGTGTGAGGGAGACGGTCACCCCCCCAAGGAGTGTGTCCATGGGGGCTGCAGGGGGCGCAGGTAGAGCCCTGACATGCATGTTAAGTCCTCTGGACATTGCCTGTCACATAGGTGAACTCAACACAAGGAAGTTCTTTGGCTCCTGGGGTAAAGAGGAGCCAGGATTCAATGGCGAGGCTGGCACCGGGAAGCGGCAGTGAGCAAACCAGAAGCCCAACACTCACACCTCTCTGATCATGCAACACTGAGCATCCTCGGTGGGCCAGGCCCCCTGCTGGAGATGCAGAACGAGACAAGAGCCAGAGCTCACCCTCAGCTCCAGGAGCCTCAGTGAGGCTGAGTCTGCACAAGGGGCTGGGCCAAGGTCTTCCTGCCAGCCATAGGTGAGCCTCCCCTGAAACGGTGGTGGGCAGGCCTCACTGGGGAGCGCTCAGTGGGCTGCCTCGGGGATCTGGGAAGGGCAGAGACTGGAGAAACACGCAGGAACTGACAGAGGTCAATGGGGCCTGGAGAGAGGGAGTGTTGCACAGAGTTGGCCACGCTGGGCACCTGTCCACGGCCCTCTGTTCCTGCTCCTTCCAAGTCACGGGTAGACCAGTGAGTCCGAGGGGAAACCGAGGGGTGAGTCTTCATCTCCACTCACACAGTTCACAGTTTCCTTAACCACTGCCCTTGAATTTCCACCTGTGTTTCTGAATTTCATTGTTAAAAATAGTTCTTTTTAAGAAAAAAAACAACAAACTCTATTCCACAGGAATATTCCTATATCCCCCGAAAGCACTTGGAGCTTCTGATCTCTGGACGAAAGTCAGGAGGGGCGGGGAGCGAGGAATGCCGAGGGCATGGCCACAGCAAGATGGCTGCATCTGGATGGAGCCCAGCAGCACTCTACTCCCATCTCAAGAGCTGTGTGATCTTAGACATGTTCTCTACCATTCTGTGTCTTTGGTCTCCATCTTTTTAAAAAATGGTGATAACGGTAACTTAAATGGACCAATACAGATAAAAGACACTTAAAACAGTATTTGGTGCTTGGTAAAGACCGCACAGATATCTGTTGACACTATTCCCATGGCTCTAATCCATAATCGCCCAAGCCCTGCAGCTCTCCTCAAGCCTCTGAGCTCCCAGTGAGACCCAGGGGTGTTTTTAATTGCCCAGTTACAGCCCAGACTGTAGCACCAACCACACACTTACAAAAGGTTTAATGTATCCATTAGGATTCTTTTGGTTACAAGTAGTGGTAAACCTCCGCCAAACTGACATCACCAAAAATGAAATTTTATGAGTGTACATAACTGAAGAGTGCATGGCTTGGTTCAGATGCTCAGAGGGTGAGTTCAGGCTCTAGAAAGTCACTCTGTCCACTTGTCTCTACTTGATGTGTTGTGAGGCTGTCACAGCTAACGCCATGACAAGCAGCCTAGATTAGGAGTAGGCCTGGTTTCCGGGAGTAACATAATTATCAGGCCACCTGGAGCCAGCCAATCAACATGTGCCTAGCAAGAAAAAGGGAACCTATCAGGGGAAAGCTGAAAGCCCACAAGGATTGGGCCAACAAAAATTGCCTTGCAACTGTGTAACCAATCCGCTTGCGCCAACTACCTGATTGTACCCAATAAATACCCGAGAGAACTGGGGCTCGGGGCCTTTTCATCCTCACACCCTTGGTGAGGGCGGGAGGCCCTGGCTCGAGTCAGTAATAAATTCCCCTATTGCAAGTTGCATTGTCTCGAGGAGTCTTCTTTCCCGATCAGGGATCCGGACTACGGGCAGAACAGTGTTAACTCAGTTCTCAGACGATCTCTCCTCATGGTCATAAAAAGGCTGCCAATAGCAGCAGAAGCTGCCGCCTCTCTGGCTCAAAATTAGTGAGAAAAGAATGACACTATTTCCCTATAGGCTCAAACAAAAACTGTCACTCCAATCTCCTTACCATGGAATAGTCACCAGTGTTTTGATTAGCAAGGTCTGGATCAATGATCACCCCCAGAAGCAGAAATAGAGTCAGGTGAAGAAATGGATGTCCAAATGGAAGTTGAAGCACTACTCCTCTTTAAAAAAAAAAAAAAGTTTGCAGTATTTAGTGATGGCAGAAGAGGATGCTCATGTAAGAAGGAAAATTCCTGCTTTCTTTTTTCTTAACATCTCTTCTTTCCATTCTGAAAAAGAGAGTCAGGGCAAGTTGTAGCTTGACAGCAAAGAATCCATGCTTGGAGGAAGACAGCCTGGAGCAAATTCTGGCTCTGTGGCTGACCCCCTCTGTGACACAGGGCAACTGACTTTTCAGCCTCAGGCCTCAGTCGGCTTGTCTATAAAACAACAGCAATAATCCTACTTTACAGGCTGTGAGAATAAATAAAAGAATAAGGCCTGTCCCTGTGTATGCTCGGCTGTGTCCAATTCTTCACGAACCTATGAACTGTAGCCCGCCAGGCTCCTTGCTCTATGGAATTTTCCAGGCAAGCATACTGGAGGAGGTTGCCATCTCCTACTCTGGGGGATCTTTCTGATGCAGGGATCGAACCCTCATCTCTTGTGTCTCCTGCACTGGCAGGCAGATTCTTTACTACTGTGGCACCTGGGTCAGATAGAAGCCTGTCTGGCCCACAGTAAATCATTTGCAATTATTATTAGTGAGTACACGTTCCTACCCCAACTCTGCTCTATCTCACTCGGCACTGGGCTCTGGCTGACAGCCTTCAGGAGAGAGAAGGGGACAGGAAGGCCCCTCCAAGACTGGCTTGCTCTCTCCTGAGAGCAGGGCAAGAAGGGCAGGGCCCAGCCAGGTTGGAGCACAGACCCAAGGGTGGGAACCAGCTGGCTCAAGGAATTCCTAGGAAGCACTGCCTACTTCCGAGTTCAGAAGAAAATGACAGTATCTCCTTTTGCCTGCATAACCCTCTTTCCTGAGGGAGGCAGTGAAAAACTCGATCCAAATAAGGCCCAAAGCTCTGCTGGCATTTCGCATGCAGTGTTTGCATAGATTAGAACCTCTCTGTGGACGCCCAGCTTAAACCTCCAAGGCTTTGTAGACCATGAATGTTTAATGTTCTGTTTTGGATGTTCCTTGCCATCCTAAGTGGTTCTGTCAGCTTTTAGAAGGAAAACTTCCCCCTTCAGGGTACATTTCCCCTGCCCTGAGCCGGAGAGCCCCGTTGCTAAGGGCATCTGTTCTGTTTGCTTAGGAGAAGTACAGATGTGAATAGTCACCAAGTTGCATCTTTTGTTCTGCTCATCTGGCATCCGGCTGATGTAACAGCTGTAGAACGCTGGGGCTCCCTGACAGGGGAGAGAGGGAAAAGAAAAAGGCCAAAAGGAGCCCAGGAGAGTATGCCAGTGCTCAGAGGCTTTCAAGAATTGGATCTCTTCTTAGGAATCTCCACATTGCTCCAACCTGCATGGAGGCCAATGGGAGGCAATTTAGTCAAACCCACGTCTGTTGGGCCCTCACGGGGCAGCTGTGAGGGGAAGATGGTGGCTCAAAAGGGTCATGTAGATAAAGTTCCTGCCACAGCAGGGGTACATTCCTCACTGGAGAAGAGCTGGATTTACTGCAAAGAAGTCTAAATTGCAAAGCACTCATCAGTGTCAACGGGCTTCCCTGGTGGCTCAGTCAGTAAAGAGTCCACCTGCAATGCAGGAGATCGCGTGCATCACAGGAGACCTGGGTTTGCTCCCTGGGTCAGGAAGATCCCCTGGAAAAGGAAATGGCAACCTGCCCAGTATTCTTGCCTGGGAAATCCCATGGGCAGAGAAGCCTTGTGGGCTACAGTCCATGGGGTCGCAAAAGTCGGGCATGACTTAGCGACTAAGCCACACCACTATCAGTGTCACGTCACTATCAGAGGAGAGGACCAGTGAACTTGTGAGCAGGTGCTCAGATACTACCTGAGTTAAGCTACTCACTCATGTCAAAACTCCAGATACATCTTGAGTTGCCAGTGGGTTTCCTGCACTGTGAAACCACAAGATGAAGAATAGATGGTCAAGAAATATTAGTCGAGTTGATGACTACCTCAAACTTACACTCAATGAACCCCATAGAGCGCAATAATTCCATAAAATAAGTAGGAGAAAGCACAGAAGAATATTAATCCAAATCATTCACCTCGTCCCCTTCCTTGGCTGCCACATTTGTCCAAGCCGCCATGTACTCTCACCTGGGTATGGCAATCGCTTCCTAAGGGATCCCCCTGCTCCTCCCTTTAACAGACCACCCCTTTTTTAAAGTTTATTCTCAACAGAGCAGCCAAGGTAATCCTGTGAACACTAAGTTAGATCATGTCACTCCTGGGCCCAAAACCCTCCAGCGGCTTCCCATCTCACAAAGGGCAAAAGCTAAAGTTCTTCCAATGAATGGCTTTCAGGGTCCCCAAGTGAGTGAAGACACCTTGAAAGTGGCTCCCACAACCTCCACATCTGACATTGCATTCAGCAGAGACAAGTTCTTCCTTGTGGAACCTTTAGAATTTGCAGAATCCTGAAAGAATAAACAATTGTAATATTTGTGAGCCACTAAGTTTCAAACGGTTTGTTACACAGCAATAGGTTAAGATTTCATTTTTTTTTTAAAGTTCACTGCTGAAAAGATTAAAAAACCACTATTGTAGAATAATATTTAATGAAATGATAAACGCTTCATTTTGTGTTCCATTTCAAAAGGTTACAAAGTAACATATATAAAATGAAAAAAAATTTTAGTATACAAAGTATCTATAGTTCTCAGGTAGTGTAAATTTTTAATAAATTCACTTCCCTAATCAACGTAAACAAGTTGCAAAATGCAACTCAAGATTTCAACAAAATTGCAAGTGATTCATTTGCTCTGATTTCTTTATAGAGGGAAAGAGAGCAAGGGGGAAAGAAAACAAATTTTCATTTCTGTCTAAACCCCCTATTGTCTAAAATAGACTTTGTCCTCAAAATCTCAGAAGGGGAAATGCAAAAAAAGAAATAGATTAAGTTAATTCTTAGGCTGAGCTACAAAGAGCTCAGTTCCTGATGACTTGGGAAATTTGGACAAGTTCAGGGTATTTTTAAATATTCTTTGTTTCCTGTGGTTGTTGGCAGCACCGGTGGCGGGGACTGCCTTTGACCCAGCCCCGAGTCAGACGTGGTTGCCCTGTGTGGCTGGGAGACCAGGCTGTCTACAGGGCAGGTGAAACTGATTCCCTGTGTTCCTTCCTGGGATTCCTTAACTCTTCCCTGGTGTCTTTAGTCTCCCGCACAACTCCTTGCAAACAGAATAGGCCTAAGTCAACACAACCATGCTGAGTTCTCAGGCAGTTAAAATTTCATCCTTTTTACTAAGCCTCCCTCACCCTGGCATTGATTTTTCCTTTTTTTTTTTCCCCAGACAAAATGAGCTGTTTACATTTTTCTGAGTTTCATTTCATCTTCTTGTTTTCAACGGTGCTTCCAGCCTGTCAAGTCCGATTGAAACTTCGTTGGATCAAGAATCATGCAAATTTCTCCACTCTGCCTTAGGTCTCTTGGAAATTTTACAAATCTGTCTTGGGTGTCTTCATTGAGAAAAACATTGACCTTTTAAACTCTGTTGGTGTGGGCAGAGTCTTCCTGCAGAAGTTATACTCATTTAGTATTTAAAATCTCACAACCACCACCAGAAGATTAAAATAGTGCCAGACACCATGTTTACCTCTAAACCGTGTTGCTTTTGACATCACACAACTGTGCACAGAAGTGTGTCTGACCAGGTCCTGCATATGATCCAGATGAAAAGCATGGTAGCCTTGCAAGTTCAGTACTACTCCAAATGATTGTTTACACTAGAAGTTCTTCTCCCATGTGATGTAAATAAAACTTGAGAGTTTGTCACCAATAAACAGTAATACTGCCAAAAAAAAAAAAAAAATAGTGTCAGACAAAAAGGTAGGAATGATCCCAGGAGGGATTAGGTGACTTTAAGATGAAGTGACCACAGCTCCACCCAAAGTAAATATGAAACTCCCCTGAGAATCCCTGCATTTCAGCGACTGTTCAAGAACCCTTTTTGAGGTCCAATGCAAATATCTGTTCTGTGTTTATTATTCTAGCATGTCAACGTCCTCTTCCTATTTGCCAATGTCAGTTCTTTTGAGGCAGGGACAATTGTTACCATTTGGTTAAACAGAATACAGGATTAGGGGTTTCTCAAATCCTGGATGGAGGAAAATGGGATGAGTCACAGTTACATGCAGGATGTTTCTATCAAAATGCCTTTTAACCATTTAGTAAACATAACAAATCATTGGAGAAGGAAAGGATTATTCAGTAAACAATGGCAGGATATTCATTAGACATCTTGAAGAGGAGGGAAAACTCTATTTCAACCTTAAATTCATACCATGAATCAAAACAAATTCTAGAAAGATTAAAGAAACATATGATGAAAAAACAAATCATTAAATAGACATATAGATCAATGGAACAGGACTGAGAGTCCGGAAATAAATTACTACATTTATTCCTACATTTATGGTCAATTGACTTTCAAAAACCTACCACCACACTTCACTGGTGAGAGTATAGCCTTTGTAACAAGTAACGCTGGGACAATTGGATAGTCAGAGAGAAAAAAATCCTTACATTCATGTTATACAAACTCTAACTCCAATTGAGTTGTAAACTTGCATGTAAGAGCTAAAACAATAACACATTTAGAACATAACATAGGAGAAAATCTTCAGGACCTTCAGTTGGGAAAAGACTTCAGCAATAATGACACCACAAATACAGCCCATAAAAGAACAAATTGATAAATTGGACCTCATCAAATTTAAAAACGTTTATGCTTCACAAGACACCAGTAAGAAACTGAAAAGACAAGCAACAGATGGGGAGAAAATATCGTGTTCTCACAGTTTATATTCTTTAGGGAGTATGGGGGCATTCAGAAACAAATAACAAAATATCAAATCATGATTAGTGCTCTGTAGAAGACGAAACACCTGTGACAAGTTGGATGTTGTCCATGTTAAACTGTGTCCTTAGGAAAGAGTACTCTGCTGGGATGTCATTCATATCGAGCAATGTGAGTTCTGAGTAACAAACAAACAGTCAATCATGTGACAATCCAAAGGGGAAAGCAGCAGCACGTGCAAAGGCCCTGTGGTGTATACAAGCTAGACATGTTTGTGTCAATAAATGATGGCAGGTGAGGCTCTGTCAACACGGGCAAGGAGGATAGTGATGCCAGGTGGAATGGGGGCCTCAGGAGGATGCCCTTCAGAGGGCTTTGTGAACTAAGGTGAGAAGGGGGTGTGTCCTCAAGTGTGACTGAATCAGACTGGAGTATGACCTTAATTCAGCAGGGAATGGATTCCAAGAGAGAGTTCCTGGTTGCAAATAACAAAGCTGACTTGGGCTGGTTTAACAAAGAGAAACTTATTTTATTTATTTTTTTTCTTTTAAAAGATTTTATTGAAAAAGAATATTGGAGGGACTTCTCTGGTGGCCCAGTGATTAAGAATTCACCTGGTAATGCAGAAGACGTGGGTTCATTCCTGGTTGGAGAACTAAGACCCCACATGCTAAGGAGCAACTAAGCCAGTGCATCAAAACTAGAGAGTCCGAGCTCTGCAGTGAGGGATCCCACAGGACTCAACTAAGACTCGACACAGCCAAACACCTGGATAAATGTTTTTTTTTAAAAAAAAAAAAAAAAAAAGAAAGAAAGAAAGTAAGGTAAAAGCAAAAATGAGCAGTGGGAAACTCATAGATTTCTTTTTTTTTTTTTTTTTGAGGACCTTAAAAACAAGACTCAGGATCAAGGGTCCAGGGACAATTCCTAAACCACAAGGGGGGAACCCCCTCCCTGCTGATGTCCCATTGGTGATACTTCTGCGTGTGGAACTCAACTTTGGCATCCTTTCCACCCCAAAGCCATTGCTTTGGCTGTTTAAAAAAAAGAAAAGTTCTGCACAGCCTTTTTCCTTTTTCAAACTGTTCACTGCTGAATCAAAGGAAGTGTCAGTTGCTCAGTCATGTCCAACTCTTTGTGACCCTAATGGACTGTAGCCTACCAGGCTCCTCTGTGCATGGAATTCTCCAGGCAAGAATATTGGAGTGGGTTGCCATTCCCTTCTTCAGGGGATCTTCCCCACCCAGGGATCGAACCCAGGTCTCCTGCACTAGCAGGCAGATTCTTTACTGTCTGAGCCACCAAGGAAGCTCAGAGTCTCCTAATAAGTATGCTAAGTGACAGTCTGGTCACCAAGTCACATCCTAGTTGCAAAGGGAGCTGGGAATTAGAAGTTTCTACCTTCTAAATTTAGGGACTAAAACTTTAAAGACTGGAATTTCCCCATATATAAGAAGGGTGCTTTTAAAATTACTAGGCAGTCATAAAACATAATAAAATCCATTAAGCAGAATGGGAATAAAAATACGAATCCAAGTGAGGAGGCTGGTGCAGTATTTCAGGTGAAGGATAATGGGAGACTCAACAGGCTGACACTATATTATAGGACAGTGGTTCTCAGAGTAGGGCCCTAGACCAGCAGCATCAACATGTTCTGAACACTTTGTTAGAAATGCAAATTTCAGGCCCCACCTTGAAACTTACTAAATCTGAAACTCTGAGGGTGAATGAAGCTCAGCAATTTGCTTTTAACAACCCACCCAGATGACTATGATGCCTGCTAAAGATTGAGAAACCAAACATTACCATCACACTGGGGTTAGAGCTTTAGTGTATGAATTTGGGAGGGGGCCATGATCCAGTCCATAGTAGACATGTAATATTAAGAGGATAGCTTTGCAGAGCTCACGTGAATATAGGGTACATGACACTTCTCTTCGACTCCCATCCCTTCCAGCCCTCCCCTCATCCGATTCACATCATACAGACAGCGTCCTCGCCTGTCCCCAGACCTTCAGATTGGCCACCCTGCCTCCAGTGTGTTTTCCACGAACAAGACTGATTTCATGAAAAGGCAGTTATCTCCAAGCCACTCCTTTGCTCCAAACCCCATAGCTCAGAAGTGTTTTCCAAAATGTGTCTGATTCTAAGAATCATCAGGGTCTTTATTAGCCCCCAAGCCCCTCCTTACAGTTCTGGGGTGAGTCTGGGGCATCCAAAATTTTATCAAGTGTCAACAAGTACGCATATCACCCATTCTGAGAAACACTGCCCCTTATGATAAATTTCAAGATCCTTAGCAAAGCATAAATATGGCTTGGTAATCTGGCCCTACCCTTTCTCTCCTGCTTCCTGCCACTCCCCATCTCCCATCCTCACCCCCCTCCATACCCTCACTCACCCCCCAGCATTCCAACTCCAGCTGTGGAAAATTACTTGTGGCTTCTGAGTACCCCATTCCCCCTTGTATCACCCTGACTTAGCATATGCCTCTCTGTCTGAAAGGGTGCCCTCTTTTCTCCTGGCCACCTGACCAATTCCACCTCTTTCACTTCCAAGCTCCAGCTTCCCTCTTCCAGGAAGGCCTCCTGGTTGACACCCTTTATGCTTCTGCTGCACGCTTTGTGCCTGCACTGCCATAATCATTTCGGTTTTTCATTGGCATGCCTCCCCAACCAGATCAACAGGTCCTCCAGAGAAGGGAATGAATCTTTTCATCTTTGTATCCCTGGCTCCTTGAACAGAAGCAGGCTCAGTGCAAGTATTCAATAGATGTTTGCTGACTAAATCAGTTGGTGAATTATTATGGGTAGGACAAAGCTGCTCAACAGAACTGCATATTCCTTAAGGACTATTATTAAAAATTAGGGGGGGAAAGGTCATTAAGCACACATACACATGTATACACACACACACACACACACACACACTCTCTCTCTCTCTCTCTCTCAATAGTATCCAAAGAAAAGAAGAATGTCAGCCAATGGGGAAACTGAGGCACTGGCTGTTGCAACCAGTAATAGTAAGGATGAAACACAAGTTGCTCCCTCTCTGGGTTCAGATTCAAGTGAGAAATAGAGGATTTTGTCAGAAGTAGTGTAAAAGCTGCACTGTTTCTGGCAGTGAGACTGCAGAAGGTGGAGATTTCTAAGACATGGTTGTTGTATATGCATGCTCAGTCCTGTCCAACTCTTTGCGACATCATGGACTGTAGTCTGCCAGGCTCCTTTGTCCAGGGATCCTCCAGGCAAGAATAATGGAGTGGGTTGCCATGCCCTCCTCCTGGGGAACTTCCCAACCCAGGGATTGAACCCACATCTCCAGTGTCCCCTACATTGGCAGGCGGATTCTTTACTGTTGAGCACCTGGGAAGCCCTAAGATATGGTTGGGCTTCTGAACATCTTCCCCTGACTGAGGTCTTGGGACAGACCATCCCACAGAAGACAGGCTGGAACCCTGACCCATAGATGTGCTTTCACAGGGAAGCTCAGGAGGCCTGCTTCCGAGACCAGGCTGCTCTGGGGGAGAGCAATGAGAAGACCTTTCCCCAACCTCAGCAGCCAGAGAAAGTCACTTCTCTTTCTGGGGGGAGGAAGGAAGCGTGGAGAGTGGCAGATGGGTGTCTCCACATACTTCCATCCTGGGAGTGGAGAGAAAGTGGAATCACGGGGCATGGGGGCCCCACTCCCCTCACTGACCCCCCACAAGGAAGTGCTTCAAGAAGGGCTATTTGTAGAGTTGGGTTTAAGAAGGAAGTGAGAGGCAGTTTTTCCAAAGTCAGAAGGGAAATGGAAAGGTTCACATCACGTGACTCTGCAGAGGGCTGAGAAGGCTCCTGTATGAGACTCAGAAGCCAGAGTTCAAATACTTCCCAACTTCAGCAAGGTTGTAAGAAGATGTGGGAATTGCTTCATCTCTCTAGGCCTCCCTTCAGCCTCCATCAAACATCTGTTACGAGCCTGGTGGAGTGAGATGATGGCAGAAGGGCTGGATTGACTCAGTATTATCTTGGGTAACAGAAATAACTGATGCCACACTCCAGACGTGGGTGACTGGGGAATCCACGCCTCCAGCAAGCTGGTGGCTGGTCCTCCCTCATCAACTCCCCTCCCCACTTTCCTGCCATGTCTGCCCAGTTCACCAACCTCCTCCAGCATCAACTCTGCCCCAGGACTTCAAGAGTCAGGATTTAGGTTTCCTGGCCTCTCAAAGGCCATTGCAGTTAACATTTAAGAATTTTCCCACACTAAACACTCTTTATGCCCTTAAACCAGGCCTCTGGTTAAGAGGGTCTAAGGATTTGCATGTCTCAGAAAGGAGCCCCCTTTTTAGCAGATGCAGTTCTGAATTCAGTAGAGGAAGATCTCTTGGTGCACAAAGAAGCCTCCACCCCAAAGCTCTTCTTAATAATTATCTGTTGATGACAAATCTCTAGCCATATGCCTTGCCTTGTAACTATACTTCCTTCATGTGTCACACAACCTGGGCAAAGTCTGCCCAGTTATCAGAGGCATCTTATAGATGAGGACCCCAGGTTTGCAGGGACTAACCTGGCCAGCATCCCACTGCAAAACAGAGGCTAAAGCGGTGGCTTCCAAGGAACTTTCTTCCCGGTTGCTGAGAGTAGGGTGGGGTAAACAGGCCTCTGTCTGCCAGGAGTTGGTGTAGATGGCTCCTGCCCCTGAAAGTCTGTCTGGGCCCCAGACTCTGCCTGTTTTTTATGAACACTTGTAGAGCACCTACTATGTGCCAGGTATAGTGTGAAACACTTTAAAGACATTATCTTGTTTAATCTTCATAACTGCCGATGCTGTGCAGCCTGAGGGAAACGACTTAACCTCTCTGTGTCTCTATTTCTCCCACTAAAGGGGAGATTCCATAAAGTACGCACTTCCTAGAGCTGTTGTGACAGCTCCATGAGTTAACATGCTTCAAGCACTGGGAACAGTACCTGGCACACAGAAAGGGCTACAGGATTAAGTATTTGTGGTGTAAATAAAGGGGCAAGGACAATGATGGATACAGAAACAAAGAATAGGAGGATAGACCCCTAAATCAGTCCTAGCAGGTGAGAGAAGCTCCCAGGAAGCCAGCTAGCTGGCAAAGAGCTAAGCCACATTCACACTAGAGGCCCAGAGAGGACATTTACTCTGGTTCCCAGATGCAGGTGCATGCGTGCTAGGTCATGTCCGACTCTGTGACTCTATGGACTGTAACCTGCCAGGCGCCTCTGTCCATGGGATTTCCCAGGCAAGAATACTGGAGTGGGTTTCTATTTCCTACTCCATGGGATCTTCCCGACCCCGGGAGTTAAATCCATGTCTCTTGAGTCTCCTGCATTGGCCGGTGGATTCTTTTATTACTACTGCACTACTTGGGAAGCCCAACTCTAGTCCCCTCCAATGATCAAATACAAAACACAGCTTTAGATAAGAGTAAATACTCCTTCCAAGACATAAAGATGCACTTGCCAGCCTTTATTTACAGGTGTACTAACACTGGAAAACCCATGTTCCCTGCCTCTGACCAACTCTGAGAACAGTGCCAAAGGTTTCCTGTAATGAAAGGGACTAAAAATACTTTTTGATGATGGAGAGAGTGGAAGTTAAGCAATGCCGACTGAGCGAAATACGGAAATGATACCAAATGGTCCCCAAGCAGCCAAGCAAGCAGCCCACCTGGCCTTTGATCTCACAATCTTGCCCCAAGACTCAGTGCGTCTTGTTTTGTTCCAGGAGGCCATGCTGTGTCTCTACGTTTGCACGCTCCAACTAATTTTCTAGAGAAAAAGTTAGTCAATCATGACTAATGCTGAGTTAGAGCATGAGAGGGTTGCCAGCAAATTGAACACCTAAATAATATAACTCTCTTCTTTGCAACTCTTTGAAAGAGAGTTCAGAACTGGGAATTTCTTAGGTGCTTTGGGGACTCAACAACCACCCCCACGTTTACTGCCAAATTATTGTTATCATCAGATATGTTTCATACACCATCATATTTTTTGTTAAATTTAACTTTTTTGTTAAATTTAACCATTTTGTTAAACTATGGTGGAATGGTTTGTAACACTCGTCATGTGTATTATGTCTTCTTCCTCTCCTCCCCACTCGGTGAGAAACAGTCAGTATACCCACCACAACCACCCCCTTTTACAGATGAAGAAACTGAGGAACGAAGCAGTGAAGAGCTCACCTGAGTTCACACTGCAGGCTGATGACAATCTTCTGACGGCGCACCGGCCCCTCCTTCTACTCCTCCCAGCTGATCCCCTGGAATTCCACTCTACTCTCTGTTTGGGGCATCCTCGCTGTTATAAATCTTCTCTGTTTATAATGGCTGGTCTCCAAAAGAAGCCTCAGCCTGGCCAGGAGGAGCCTTCTCTTTCTCTTTGCAAGTAAATTTTTCCTCTTCTGTCTGGAAAAGGTGGCTCGGCAGCCAATTCAGTGAGCAATTCAGTGATTTAGGAACAAATATGTGGTACAGTTGAGTCTCTCCAGATGTGGAGCTAAATAAGGCACAACTAGACGTTTTTATTTTTGGGTCCGACACCACTTTAGGCCAAACAAGGGGGGAAAGGGAGCCCCAAGTGCACTTGCGAGAGTAGTGATAATATTCTGATTCAAGAACGCTTACTACGTGCAGGCACTCAGGAGAGCTGGGCCTCAGGATGACTAGCTGGTCAATTGCGTGAGTATATGATAAACTATTACAGAGTTCTCCCCTTCAGTTCCCCCCTTGCAGGAGGATTTTCCACCCTTGCACTGTTGAACTCAGGAGTGGCGGTATGACTTATGTTGGCCAACAAAAAGTACACAGAGGTGACACATGTCTCCCAGCTCGTGTTGGGCTTCTCTCTTCCATGTGCCACACACAGGCAATGTTCCAGAAGAGGCTGCCTTGAGTCCCAGAGAGGGGTGGAGAAGCCAAGCTTTGGGCCAGTCCATAATGGCCATGTAATTTGAGCAAGCACTGTTTCTCTGCCGTGTGGTAAACCACTGATGTTTCCAGATTGTTGTTACAGCAGCAGGATCTAGCCTCTCCCAACTAGTGAGTTTGCGTGAGATCCCACAGCTAGTACATGACTGAGGCTAATCACTCAATCCAGCATTGAACGAATGCTTACTAACTTGTATTAACTATGCTGAGTGCTTGCCATATATTAATTCATCCTCACAATGACCCCATAACCTGTACATACAGTTGTTACCCCAATATTTCAATCAAGGACATTTTGGCTCACACAGCTTGTAAGGAGCATATCCAGGACTTGAACCTTTGCTCTGAATTCATGTCCCAGTTTCATAATTACTAATTCATGTTGACTCCTTGTTCACTTCTTCAGGATACAGATCTTGAGAAATTGAAAAGAGCAGTATGAATGTGCCAACCACTATCAGACTGTCAGATGGTCCTCATGTGCTCATAAAGTCAAGAAATAATGTGAACTGCCCCAGCTTATGAACAATCACCAAAGGAACATACTATGGGTGAACAAGGAGGTGGAAGTATTCAGCATTTCTTCAACACTCCTCCATTCCCACTTAACTCCTTCCTCGGTTCAGAAATTGTTCTCAGCCACTAACCCAGAGTTCCTACCTCCCTCTGTTGTTCCTGCTCGGAAGGCACACGAACGACCTTACACTTGGATGATAGACCAATAGTAGCATGGGGAACAGAAACAACAAAGGCTTTGGAAGGAAACATATCTGAGTTCAAGTTCTGACTTTGCTACTTCCTAGATTTGGGACGTTAGGCAAGTTGCTTAGGTAAGTCTGCACCTGTAAAATGGAATAAATAAAATAATCATGCCAACCTCACTGGACTACTAGGAGGAGAAAATGAGAAAATGGGATTTGACAAATACCTTAGCCAGGGTCTGACCAATAACAGGTGCTTGACGGATGCTAGCTCTCTTAGGAGTTTACCCGAAAAGCATCATGTGAACCCTCCATATTCCTGTCTACTCTTGCCCTTTGCCCCTAACCCCCACTCCGACACACCCTTTCCAGCTGAATCCAAAGGAGCTGCTGGCCCCCAGATGTGTTTGCTGACCTGATCTGGACCTGAACACACATCTTTTCCCTGAGAATGTGGTTTGGAAATGAAGATTGAATGTCTTGAAAACTGAGCTGGGCTTAAAGAACATTAAGAGTTAAACTACAGACACATTTGGAAACTAATTCTTCTTTTTTTAGAATATCATTTACAAGGGGAAATGCAAACCATGTTCCAAATACTCACCCCCAAGCAAAGATATGGATCATAACCCTTTGGAAGTGAGAGATAAATACATGTGCATGTACGTATTTATACCAATCATTTCCTCATGTATTTACTCCAATCATCTAACAAAAATTACACATTTTGACCATGCAAAAGTCCTACAGCTAACAAACATTTTAAAGTGACCAATAAAGTACCATTTCTGTCTTTTCCTCAGCCCTGAATTCAGTCCTCAAACTGAGGTGTTGAGCAGGGGATCCAAAAGTCAACCGGCGGCCCATGCCTTCTGAGTCACTGATCGCCTCAAGTTTTCCTTAAGAGAATCAGAGCAAGGAACGCTCTTTAAATATACAACTCTTTCTTTCCATAGTGAAGGCTGAAAGTCAAGGCTGAGAAACCTCGAAGATTCTTCAATGAAAGTGCAGAGGAAAGAAGTTCCATGTGACCTTTGGCACACTGGCATTGTCTCTTCATTCACAAAATTGACCAAATTGAGAAGACAGCATGGTGGGTGCTTCTCCATCACATTATGCAGGTAATTTAGTGTCTCTCCCAGATGCAAACAAGTATCACTGAGGGCCAAGAAGGGCAGAAACAGGGCCCAAGGACTCAGACAGACCTGTGTTCAAATCCTGTTTCTGATATGAACAACTTCTAGGATGGAAACAAGAGATGTAGCCTATGGACTGTATTTCCTCAACCATCAGATGGGAAAAATAATTCCTACTTCACAGAGCATTGTGAGAATTAAAGATATTGTTCAATAGCATTTGTGCACAATAAGTATTCAAGGAACGATGACTGTCATCTTTAATAGAATCTAAGGTCAAGTTGACAATCTGGTGTTCGGAATAGTGGCTGAAAAAGACATGCTTTTCAAAAACCCACTAGATGACCTTTCAAGCATCAGACTAAGAATTTATCCAGTTTCTTTTACTCTTTCCACATTTCAGATTTACTCTGAAAACCAGGGAGTTGGGATTTCTGATTAAAACTAAATCTTCCTATAGATTAAATTTATTACAAGAAGCCTATTTACTTTTTAAGTAAAAAAATGAAGATTTTTTAAGTTAATTACGCTGCTTTAGGGAATATGTAGAGACCACTATAAAGTGGTATGGATTGCAAAAAGTGGCCACAAATGTCTATAATCCCTGTATGCATTCTTCATTGCAATATAATTTTGCTCTTCCCCCCATCATGATGTAGAGTTTATCTAAGCCTGTTTAGCTGTGTGATTCACTCAGACCAATAGGTCAAGAGCAAATGTGCTATAGACAGAGGCACACTGGGGTCTACCCTCTCTTGCTTCCCCAAGATCACCAAGTAAAGAAGCGCAGGGTAGCCTAGCAAAGGATGAGGAGTCCCATGGAGTGGCAGTAGGCTTTCCCTGTGTGTATCAAATGCTAACTTTCAGACAAGCAAGTGAAACCATTTTGGATGATCCAGCCTCAACTAAGCTACCACATACCACAGCCATAAGACTGACCCCAAGTGAAACCAACAGATGAACCATCCAACTGAGTCCAGCCCAAATTGCTGACCCACAGAATCATGAGCAAGTGGGTTGGCCAAAACGTTCATTCAGGTTTTCTACAACATCTTATGGGAAAAATCTGAATGGGCTTTTTGGCAAACCCAATACAATAAAGTAGTTGTTGTTTTAAACGGTTTTAAAATAGTTATACACAAAAGGTAAGTTTTGCACAGTCTTTCACCAGCAGTTCTGAGGACATCTGCAAGATTCACAGTAAATCCTCAATCTCTAGGCACTATCCCCCAAGTCACAGTGGCCTTGGTCATAGTTTCTTGGTCAAAGCTGAATCATGTCTGAGATCGGACCTATCCCATTCCCTCTCACATCACAGCAGTGCTTTAGATAGCTGACCCCCTGACTGTCATTGCTGAGGGTCCAGATTTGCCTTGGTTCTGCTCCTTTCAAGATCCGGTTATTCTAGTTGCTTAGATTTGATGAACTTCCCTGGTATTCTTCAGATAAATTCCATTTCTCCTCAAGAAAGTTAGCTTTGGTTTCTCTTACTTGCACAAACCCTCCCCCACAAAATTCCTTTTTAAAATTTTTGCTGAAGTAGGGCTTCCCTGGTGGTTCAATCTGTAAGGAGCCTGTCTACAATGCAGGAGACTCAGATTCGATCCCTGGGTTGCGAAGATTCCCTGAAGAAGCAAATGGCAACCCACTCCAGTATTCTTGTCTGGGAAATCCGATGGACAGAGGAGCCCGGCAGGCTCCACGGGGTCTCAGGCTCCATAGTCCATGGGGCAGGCTCTCACGGGGCAGACTCCATAGTCCATGGGGTCTCAAGAGTTGGACATGACTTAGTGACTAAATCACCAACACCACCACACTTACATGTAAAAGTACGTCATCGCCACCATGATTTACAATATCATATCAGTTTCAGGTCTACAGCACAGTGATTCAGTATCCATTATGAGTTATTACAAGATATGGGTATAATTCTATACACATATCTAGCAGCTTACTATATAGCAGTGGTCCCCAACCTTTTTTGCAGGGGGCATGTTCAGGCAATAATGCGAGTATGGGGATGAAGCAGATGAAACTTTGCTTATTCACCCAATGCTCATTTCCTCGTGTGCAGCCAGTTTATAACATGTTGGCTGTGGACCAGTACTGACCTTTATCTCTTAATCCCACAAGCTCCAAACTTCTAATAAAGTCCCCTCTGAAGAGTTTGACCCTCCATGTTCCTGAGGAAAAGGTAGTCAGTGAGGATGCGTGAATGTTTTTTTGTACACAGAACACCCCATTGGCCCCTGCAGAGGAGGAAAAAGTAAGGAGATGGCACCAACCTCGCCCCCATGGAATCTCTGAGGTAACAGTCCTCCTGGCTCCGTTTTCTGCCTGCTTTTCCCCTTGATTTGTAGACTGGCAACTAAAGAGAATTCTGCCAAGTCAGTACACTTTGAATTATTCCTAATTAGCTTGAATTCTAAGATCATGTGTCATCCTTGTCTTTACCAGGAAAACCCACAGAAGATCTGATTCTTCACTACGTGCCTAAGGCCATATCCATGGAAGATGAGGAACTAAAAATCACTTCTCTTTCTGAGTATCTGACAGCCCAAAAGGGATCTAATGCTTTTCCTTGTAACTTTTAAGAAGATTTACTTATTCTCTCTCTCTCTCTCCTTCTCTCTCTCTGTCCTGTGCTCTCTCTCTCTCTTCCACCTTTTAGAATTCAGGTAATATACATAAGAAAAAGCATCATACTGATCATGTCTTTCACTTTCACTTTTACTTGGGAGGGGAGGGTTTAGAAATGACCTAAGAATGAACTTCTTAGAAGAACTATGAGACCCTGAAAGAAATTTCATGGAAAAGCAGATGGGAATAGGAAGGGGGAATAGAGACTCTTCCATGCCAGGTGCTTTTATAGTCAGAATTCAAACTATCCTATGAAGTAGACATAGGTATTCTCATTTTTCAAAGGAGGCCACAGAGGCCTGGAGAGGTGCAGGAGGATGCCCAAGGTCACAGAGCTTAATTCCAGCCCAGGTTTGTGGTCATTCATGTTTCTGCTTTTTCTACTCCCTGCCTGCTTTTCCAAGAAGAAAGCAGTGAAAGCTGAGTTGGGGAGTTGTGGTGGGTGGTGTCGTGCCCCTTATTATAGCCACTGGAAATGAAAACTCCATGCTCTTCCCTGCCTACCAAGATGAGTCTATTTCAGTAATTTCCAAAAAGCAAAACTATTTTAAAGTTGCTTCTGTGATAACAATAAGTGAATATCAATAAATATTCCACACACAAAAAGAGGGATTCCCTCAGTAAATTAGATTTGAACTAGTTTCTTTACTACTGGATACCTCTGAATCTTAAGTATATTTAAAGTGAATGTCCAGGGGAAGATACAGGGTGATATTAGTTATGGTCCACCTTAGGCTGCCATAGCAGAGAGACTCTAAAATACAAGGGCCAAAATAGAAGTTAGTCTCTCTTTCATTTATCAACACAGAGAGTGGCCCAAAGCTGGCTAAGTGGCTCTCCCATTCTCAATACATAGCTTCCAAGATAGCACCAGTGGTTACCATTTCTCAAGCAGTGAAAGTTGAAATAGAGCATTTAAGGCAAGAGACTTTCCCTTTAAGGAGATAACATGGAATTACACCATCTCTTGTGCTTACATCCCACTAGTCTGAACTTGGTCATATGGACACAGATACTAAGGAAGCTAAGAAATGCACTCCCTGGTTAGTACCCAAGTGTCAGGCCAAAACTCAGAGCATTTTTATCACCAAAATGCAGAAAGAGAATAAACACCAAAGGGAAAATTAGCAGTTTCTCATCGTCCCCAACTGTATTTACTTACAGGGTATTTAATGATGCTGTGACAACCTCAAACCTCAGTTTGAGTTGAGTTTCAAAGAACATCAGTTTAGTTCTCGCTCTGCTGTGTGTGCATAGCGGGGAGAGGGATAGAGAGGGTCTTTTCTTCTCTCTGAGAAGTAGATTGCTGAATGAAGGAGCTGTCATCTACAACAGTCCTGATTTCCAGGGTAGAAGGGAAAAGAGTGTGGATGAACCATGTACCACCGCATCCAAAGGCAAGGAAATCAAAGTAGAGCCTGATGGTATTTCACAGCCTTCCTCACATGCATCTCCTTCAAGCCAGGCTTTGCTCCCAGAACTGGGATGGCTTAGACAGATCCACTTGTTCCCCTGCAGTGCCTGGAGTCTGCAGAGGATGAAAGGGGCTTCCTTCTGTCTCCCTGGCCCTGATCTTCCACCTTGTTGTGCCGGTTGGAGTACCAAGAACAAGCTCCGGATGATTGTGGTAATTGATTCCTCTCTCTGTATCTACTCTCCCAAGAAGCAGAGACTATTTTTCCAGCCCTTGAATTTGGTCTGGGCTTGTGACTTGCTTTAACCGATGGAATGAAGCTGAGGTCACTCCAGGTCAGCCCATTTCAGCCACCCCAGTAGCTGACTGCAGATACATGGCTGAACCTGGCTAAGCCAAGTCCGGATTGATGACCTACAGCTAGATAAATGGTTACTGTTCTACAACACTAAGTTTCAGGTGGCGTGGTACATACAAAAGCTAACTTGCATAGTGATTGAAGCTGAAAAGGGATTGACTAAAAGGTTGTATTCTCTGAAAAACCAAGGCATTCTGAGGTTTATAGGCTATGCCCAGAATGATGCTGTAGAACTGGGCTGGCACTGAACACTTTACCTGCCACTGTGGACATCAGTGCTGAGACCACACCGTGCCCGAGGACCCTGGACCCTGGTAGCAGCCACTGGGACCACTTAGGAAAGTGGGTGGGACTTTCCTGGTGGTCCAGTGGTTCAGACTCTGCACTTCCAATGGAGGTGACATGAGTTCAGTCCCTGGTTGGGGAACTAAGACCCCACATGCTGTGTGGCACAGTCAAAAAAAAGGTGGATGGAGTTCTTACTGTTGACACCTGTTCCCAGAATTAGCTCACATACAGGCAAGATGGGGCTTCCCTCATAGCTCAGTTGGCCAAAACTCCGCCTGCGATGCAGGAGACCCCAGTTCAATTCCTGGGTCGGGAAGATCCGCTGGAGAAGGGATAGGCTACCCACTCCAGTATTCTTGGGCTTCCCTTGTGGCTAAGCTGGTAAAGAATCCACCTGCAATGCAGGAGACCTGGGTTCGATCCCTCGTTTGGGAAGATCCCCTGGAGAAGGGAAAGGCTACCCACTCTAGTATTCTGGCCTGGAGAATTCCATGGACTATGCAGTCCTTGGGGTCACAAAGAGTTGGACACGACTGAGCAACTTTCACTTCGCTTCACAGGCAAGATATTCTACAAAATAAATATTAATAACACACGAATGAAAGGGCAATGAACCAACAAAGCAGGAGACCTGGGGTTAGGGTCCAGGAAGCCCCCATGGTGTTGGTGATGGTGGCTTGGTCACTCAGTCATGTCCGCTCTTTGCAACCCCATGGACTGTAGCCCACCAGGCTCTTCTGTCCACGGGATTCTCCAGGCAAGAGTACTGGAGTGGTTTGCCATTTCCTTCTCCAAGGGATCTTCCCAACCCAAAACTCTCCTGCATTGCAGGTGGATTCTTTACCAACTGAGTCACCAGGGAACCCTATGGTGTTGCTAGACATTAACACTTCAGTAGCTGAGACAGGGCAGTTTACCATAGGAATCCTGGGGCAGGAGCCAGTGCACTTGGGCAACATCTCTGTACCCACCACTGCAAAGCATTTCAAAGTTTTAACAACTGGTAATACCACACCAGGGCATACCACGGTCCCCTGCTAACGCAGTCTCTGGCAAGGAGACTAAAATTGCGTGCTTGTCTTAGATTAATCAAGATCCACTCCCCCCATCTTGAAGAACTGGGATTATGGTCACCTTTTCTGGGCACACAGTCACTCAGTAGGTGGACAAAAGCATAAAATCAGGGCTTCACCAATAAGGAAGGAGGTGCTAAGGGAAGATAAATTGGCAAAAATGATCATTAGTATCTGCAACACACCACAACTCCCAATTGATAAGATGGAGTGAGATATGCAGGACAGGGCAACTGAAGGCCCTAGAGGTTGATCATTAGTGTGCCCTGGAACACAGCAAGGGTCACAGAGGCCCAGGGTAACCCCTGTCCCAGTATACCTGTATCAGGGGTTTGCCAGGATGTGGGACTTTGCATGCTAAAGCTGACAAAGCCTGGGACAAGTTGGTCCCACTTGGTCACCAAGGTCAATTTGGGCATAAGGTCAACTGGCCCATGGTCTGCATGATGTTACTTAAGAGGAGTTAGAAAGGGCCAGAGAACGTTCTTCAACAAGATCACACTGCTAATTCATTCATTCCTTTCCTTCAGTAAGTCACAAGTTCAATGTCCATTATGTTTTACAATTCTGTGATATTTTCCTTACAATTCTATGGTTAAGGCTCTGTCTAGGACTAGGGGAATCCATTTCACCCAACAATTTCAATTCAACAGAAATCACTGAGGTCAGGAATATCAAGGCAGCTCCGAAACATGAAAGAAAATCAAATTAACCTAAAGCAGCTGTAACATCATTTCTCTCCCTTATCCCGTTGGCAGTTTGTTTTGCAGCTTCTATTTATATATAAAAATCATGCCTCAGATTTCAGGATAAACCCAGGGAAAACAAGAACTAGGAAAGATTATTTCTTGTTTCCCTTTACAGATTCCTCTTCAACCAGAGAACTTCCGAACCCTCCACCCCATAAAAAGAAAAAAAAAAGCCTGTGTCTGCATTTTTCCCCTTAGACAGAATGTTGACTTTCTTCTCTTCGATTTGACACTTTCACTTCCTTCGCTGCAAGGTGAAGTGGGCACCAGAGTCAGGGTGCCCAAGGCTCTCTCTACAGCCTTTCACGTCACTTGAGTCTCCAAGAAGAACCTGTGTTAAGAGTTTCTCTTCAACATGATCGGACTGCTCTACCCAGCGCTGTCGAGGTGAGTGAGTCCTCTCATGAATTCTCGATGTCACTTTGCCCATGAAAATATTTACTGTGCTTTAGCTTGTGATTTATGGATCCATACATTGCTTTTCGCCACTGCCACCTCAAGACATGGTGAACTAACCCTCTCCTCTGCCAGTTCAGTCACCACCCGGGAGTGTTCTGGTCACCTCCTCTCTGATGCAGCCTGAGATTACTTAGCAGAGGCTGAGCCTAGCTTCAGAGGATGAGGTTGCTATGCTCTCCCTGCCTCTGAGCAAGCAGCTCTGCTTCATAGGCCCTGCCCCCTTCTCAAGCTTTTCTAACTCCATACTTACTTTCACTTACCCTAGCAGAGAAACACAAGTTTTCTGAAATCAAAGACCTATTCCTTCTAGGTGGTTTAAATTTTAGAAGCTTCCTTTTAATAAGGTCCTCCAGAAATACATCTGTTGGTAGCTGATGCTAATCAAGTTCCTGGTTTATCTGAAAGTGGGCAGCTTTCTCTCAGTACAATATTGGGTTCTGCTGGAGATACAGAAGGGCCTGCAATTTGCTTGCTATCTCAAAATTATAATCCAGTTGAGACAACTGAGGGCCTACTGTATACTGGGTGAGGGGTTTCTGAGCTCTGGACCCCAGGGCAGGGATTGGGGATGGAGTTACGACAAAAGAGTCACAAATCCACAGATACCACAAGCATTAGCTGCACATTTTCATCCTCTTCTTATCCAAGTCTTTATGTGACAAGTGCCTGCTGAGTGTTCATATGCATGCCTGGTGGAATAAGGTCTTAGATATGTCTGTGTATTTTTCAAAAGCATTTGGATGCAGTTGTAATCAATTAAATATACATCCATTTAAAGCGTTTTCTGGGTTTGTAATGTCCTATGGTCACTGAGTATTTTCTCAGTCAATGGATGCCAGGAATTCATTATCATTGTGGAACTACATGAAAAGAGGTAACATCTTAAAAGGTTTCATTAATACCAGAAAAGTGGGGACTTCTGCGAAGGAAAGCTAACACAGGTGCATAACAATACCAGGTGTGGGGCTTGTAGGCGAGTAGCTCAGAGACTACAGGCAGAAAACTTTGGGAAAACCAGGAGGTATGGGGAGAAGCACAGAAGGCATCAGTCTTGTGTTTGAATAACCCCTACATGTCAGTCTATGATCGGAAAAGGACAGTTCTCTAAATAATGCATATAAAGTCTTTCTTTTAAAATGATTTAGTGACATATTAAATTATTTTATATAATTATTATATACAACGTATAACTAATAAATCCAGAACATTCAAATCTTCACTTCCCTGAACAATCCATTTAGCTCCATTTCTATAGATTAAATTTGTCAAAAGCAAAATATACTATAATTCTCCATGCCCACGGTTCTTTATACTTTCCCAACACATTGTTTGATTGAACATCACCAAATCTATGACATGTGAATAAGACAGGAATCATTATATAATACAATTGACATATAGCACTGTATGAGTTTACAGTATACAGTGTAATGATTTGACTTATATATCATAAAATGATCACAAACAGTTTAGTGAACATCTATCATTTCATTAGATGCAATGTTAAAGAAATAGAAAAAAATTTTTTTCCTTGTGATGAGAACTGTTAACAACTTTGATATATCACATACACCAGTGTAAATTATATTTATCATGTTGTCCATGGCATCCCTAGTGCTTATTCATTTATCCTATAATTGGAAGTTTGTACCTCTTAATTGTCTTCAGTCCATCCCCTTCCCCAACCACAAATCTGATCTCTTTTTCTATGAGTTTGTTTTTGAAATATAACTGACCAACAGCATTATGTTAGTTCCTATTATATAACATAGTAATTCAATACTTTTAAACATTTCAAAATGATCACCATAATAAATCTAGTTACCATCTGTCACCATACAGGATATTACATAATTATTGACTCTATTCCTCACACTGCACACATTATCCCCACCTCATAAAAGAAGTTGGGGTGTTTAGGAATAGGCAATGAATTATGCAGATATAAAATGGGCAAGGATTAACTAGGTAAAATTGTCAGGAAAACAGATTACAAATAAACTTAAAATGATCTTGGGGCATAAAAACCGGAAAAAAGAGAGGAAAGAGGAAGCAAGCTCAAGTCTCATTCTTCTACTGGTCATCATCCAAGTTCTAACTAAGAATGCCGTGCTCACTTTAAACGCCAATCTCTTAAATCTTAAATCTCTTAAAAAGAGATATTTTAAGAGAATGCAGGAAAAGAAGTAATAAAAATATTGTTTGAAATAAATAAGAGAAAATCTAGAAAAGAAAGACCAAAAAGCAGACTGCTCTATTACAGGAGAAATTAAGGGCAACAGACAAATTCCAGTAGGCTGAACAGGATTCAAACAATTGGTCATTTTCGTTAACTGTACTTTCATGGAACCATAATTCATGTAGCCTAAAAAAAATTCTGAAAATTGAACTATATTAGGTTTCCTTTTAGGCGATGCATATTTAAGTGAAAGGAGGCACTGTCAAAAGAATGGGCTTGGATTTGAATTTTGCTTTCAGCGCACATTAGCAAGCTTGATTTCTCCTAACTTCAATTGTTTCATCTCTCAACTGAGTGTGATAATACTTCTACTGCATAGTTGCTTCCAGCATTTGGGATGGAAGCAGAGCACCTGGGCTTCCCAGGTGGCACTGGTTATAAAGAATCTGCCTGCCAATGGAGGAGACATAAGAAACACGGGTTCAATCCCTGGGTCGGGAAGATCCCCTGGAGGAGCGCATGGCAACACACTCCAGTGTTCTTGCCTGGAGAATCCCCATGGACAGAGGAGCCTGGTGAGCTACAGTCCATGGGATCGCAAAGAGTCAGACACAAACGAAGCAAAAGAGCATGCATGCAGGCACATAGTAGGGTACCCAGGACACAGCAGAAACTCAAGCAACAGGAGCTAGCTGGTGGTGCTGGTGTAAATTAATATGAGTTCTCATTGCCTGAGCACTAGACTCTGAGCAAAGACCTGGGTTTGGATCCTGACTCTTACACTTAGTAATTGTAAGATGAAATATTATTCAAGGAATTTGTATTTATTTATCCTGAAACTCTTCACTTATAAAAATGACTACAATTTTTCTTCTTACTTTTAGTTTGAGGTTCAAATGAAATTACATATGTGAAATAGCTTTTAAACATGTGTGTTAGTTACTCAGTCATGTACACTCTGCGACCCCATGGTCTGTCCATGGAATTCTGTAGGCAAGAATACTGGAGTGGGTTGCCATTCCCTTCTCCAGGTGATCTTCCCGACCCAAGGATTGAACCCGGGTCTCCTGCTTTGCAGAGGCAGATTCTTTGCCATCTGAGCTACAAGCGAAACCCAGCTTTTAAATATAAATGTCATATAAAAATAGAATTCCATTGTTATTAAGTCGTTGAAAACTAATCATCTAGGTTAGAACAAATATGTCAGCATATGTATAACAAAGGTATCACCATAATAGGAATACAGGGTAGAATTCTTTCTCCATTTTTAGAAGTCCTAATAACAATGACAACCAAAAAAAAAAAAAAAAACCCTCAAATTACAAGAAATGTTCAGTTAGCATATGGGGAAATTGCTTAATTTTAAGGATGAGGAAACATTTGAACAGGCTTACATGGGTCACAACAGACTGTCCACCCTAAGGGCAGGATTACCAAGGATGATCAGCCCTCTGTCCTGGGTAGTTTATCAAAGAATCAAAGAGTCTGAAAGCGCAGAAGGGACCAGAGAGAGTTCAGCTCATCCCGCTTGCTTGACTGAAGAGGAAACTGAGACCCAGCGAAGGGAAGGTACTCAATCCCCAGGGCCCCAGCGAGGGGCCGTGGGGCGAGCCCGCCACCTGCCTCTGCCTTCGGCTTCTGCTCGGTGTTTTCCAGGACTACACTGGGGCTTCTGTTCAGATGCCTGCCCCACTGGCATTAAAATCTCCGCATCTGGTAAATAGGAAGGACCAGGGAGCAAATTTCAAGCTGTCTGCTGAGCTAGAGGAGAAAATCGCCCTAGGATGTTCCTGCGTTGGGAAGTGAAGGGCTGGAAATCCATATCTGAAGGTCCCCCCTCCTTCTGTGTTTATGATATCATCCAGGAAACATTTAAACAACATACATGGAACGAAATGTCTTGCCAGGTGGTAGCGTGTGATATATACAGACAGCCCCTGACTCACAAAGAAAGACTACAGAGATCCCATACATACAAACAGCTGCTGCCATCCGCCCGGCCCCCACCACCTTGCAGCTGTCACTGGCTGTGTAAAAAAAATTAAAAAAGAAAGAAAGAGGCTAGAGAAAAAACTTGGACCACTTGCAGATTCGGCACATTCAGAGGCAGAGGAAGGGAAGAAGTTGTGGAAACAGGAACCACATGATGGAATGGACTCTCAGGATACATTTTCAGCCATGGATGATCTGACAGCAATGCCTGCTCCCTCTGCCCTGAAAAATCTCCTCCCAGGAAGGTCTTCTCCCATCCATGCTGCCAGAAATGTTATCAACGTAGCATGTTGTCTTAAAGCCTTTTTGGAAGAAGGAAGGCAGGGAATAAATAATAATTAATTTACCACTAGAAATCTCTTTCAAGAGTCACTCTCCTTTGTAACAGTTAATAATCAAGTATCTACCTCACAGGATTGTTGGGAAGATAAAGTCAATCAATGAACTAAAAGTCCTTAGCACTGTGCCTGATAAGTGATATAATACTAAATGTTTTTAAAGGATTATTAGAAGCTCTCTTCTATTACCATATGTAAAATAGATAGCCAATGGGAATTTGCTATATGCTTCAGAGAACTCAAACCGGAGCTCTGTAACAACCTAGAGGAAGTGGGATGGGGTAGGAGGTGGGAGGAAGGGGAAATATGAATACCTATGGAGGATTCATGTTGGTGTTTGGCAGAAACCAACTCAATTCTGTAAAGCAAGTATCCTTCAATCAAAAAATAATTTAAAATTTAAAAAGACTATTATTAATAGCTCTAGGGAATTCCCTGGCAGTCCAGTGGTTAGAATTCAGTAATTTCACTGTGGAGGGTTGGGATTCAGTCCCTAGTCTGGGAACTAAGATCCTGCAAGCCACATGGTGCAGACAAAAGAAAAAATATATACCTATAGTTATTCCCATTTTACAGATGCAACAACTGAGGTGTAGAGAACTTACTTTCCCTAGGCCATATAACTTTGAGGTAGAACCAGCATTCAAATCTGTCTCTAAAGCCTATAAATCTAAATCCTACTGTGCTATAAACAGCCATGTGCTTAGCACTGGAGGGTGGGGGTGAGGTGGTAATGGAGGGATGTTAGAGGCTATCATTCATCAGTTCAGTTCAGTTCAGTCGCTCAGTCGTGTCCGACTCTTTGCGACCCCATGAATCGCAGCACGCCAGGCCTCCCTGTCCATCACCAGTTCCCAGAGTTCACTCATACTCATGTCCATCGAGTCGGTGATGCCATCCAGCCATCTCATCCTCTGTCGTCCCCTTCTCCTCCTGCCCCCAATCCCTCCCAGCATCAGGGTTTTTTCCAATGAGTCAACTCTTCGCATGAGGTGGCTAAAGTATTGGAGTTTCAGCTTCAGCATCAGTCCTTCCATAGACTAGCAATAATTGAGTTAATTCTTGCTAATCTGTGCATTTCCCAACAACTGTGCTCACTTGCGTTCAGGAAATAGGAATTTTGACTGGTGAAGGGGGTCAAGGAGGTTATTCGGGGAAGAAAAGTGAAGACCTGGGCAAGGGGCCACAGCTGGATACTGAGCAGAAATCCTGGAGACAGAAATGACAGACAGATGGAAGAGATAGAAAAGGAGTTTGGAGGGAGCCAAAGATGAACTCCAATCCACATGATATTTCATCTAGGTCTGACCTAGAAAAGGGGAGGAAGATTTCTATCTCCCTGTCCCCACCACCCCACCTCTCGCCCCACCCATGGCTCCAGATAACTTAGTACTTTTGGTAGACGAGAGAAAGGTTAAAGAAACTCTTGTGGGCTAGTTGGAAACGTAACACTTCCACTCCCGTTTGTAATGCATTTCTTTAGGGAAATGTGTGCTGAGTTCCAAACAAATGACCTGTAATTTAATATAATACATGTACACTTTGGGTCTCCGAGGGCTGGGTGCTGTGCTGGGTGCTGAGAATACCAAAGGAAACACAAGGCCAGGTCCCTGGCTTTGAGCAGCCGGGAGCCCTGTCCGGGAGAGAACCGTAAGCACCCAAGGGACAAGATGCTGAGTGTAACAGGAGAGGTGTCTACAAAGTGCCCCGGAGCACAGAGCAAGGGAATGGTGAAACTGCTTTTAAATCAACTTTTAGAATCCAACCTCTGCAAGTTGGAAACTGCATGCAATGCATTAAAAGTTACAGGAAGGACACTCTTACCATTTCGTTCTGAATGAACTCTTTCAACAAAACTATTGCCTGCTGTTTTCCTGCCAAGTGGTGTTATCAATACCTGTTGGGTTTGTTGTTTTCCTAAGAGATTAGAGAGAGGGGTGATTGCATGGACTCTAAACTCAAACTGCTCTGATTTGAATCTGACATCCATTTACCAGCGCTATGACCTTGACTTTACCTGTCTTAGTCTCAGTTTCCTTATCTGTAAAATGGGGCCAACAAAAAATACCTTAGTGTTCCTGGGAGGACTAAATACCTAGAAAGTCCATGTTCTAGAATGGAGTAGACGTTTCACTAAGTCTGCCTATTACCCAGATGATGGATAGGAATTTCTGACTTCAAATAACTTCATGAAGTTGTTCAAGAACTGTGTTCCTGAAAGAGTTTTAAATGATACACAGATGAGCATATTAAATTTTTAATAGCATGTGTTTATCATCACAGGATAGGGAGGAAAATATATAATATATCAAATGCTACATTTTAAAGATATTCTTTAACGTACTCACAGATATAGAGAACAGACTTGTGATTGCCATGAGCAGGAGAGAGGAGGGAGAGGGGTAGACTGGAATCTGGGGAGGAATTTGGGGTTGGTTGGAGAAGGAAACGGCAACCCACTCCGGTATCCTTGCCTGGAAAATCCCATGGACAGAGTAGCAAAGAGTCAGACACGACTGAGCAACTAACACACTTTGGGGTTGGTAGATGCAAACTATTACATTTAGAATAAATAAACATCAAGGTCCTACTGTGTAGCACAGGGAACTATATTCAATCTCCTGGGATAAACCATAATGGAAAAGAATATTTTTAAAAGAATGCATGTATGAGTCACTTTGCCATACAGCAGAGACAGGGACAACATTGTAAACCAACTGTACTTTGATAAAAAATAAAAATAAAATTTAAAAAATTTTAAGATTTTTTTTCTTAGAATGAATAAAAATTTTAGAAAGTATATTAAGTGAGAGGAAAACTATTTAGAAAGTAATAGTCAAATATTACTTCTTCTCTTCCAAAATAAGAGTAACAAGATGACTGTGACACCTAAGTAGAGACTTGAAACAGAGGTTTCCCTTTAAATTTTTCTTTTCTTCCCACCCCCACCCCGACTGGGCATGGCTTGAATTAATTTAGTTTTGTTAACTTTAAATAATACATATTAAAATGTCTAAATCTTAAAAGGCTGGATGAAGGGGGAAACATGGCAGAAATGAGGACCTCTCTTCCTGTGTTTTCTCACTGTGATGAAATTCAACACTTTCATCTAGGACTCTGGGTAAAAACAGCATTTTCTAATGCCCCTAAAGAGAAAGCACATCTGAACAGTAGAAAGAATGCCTTCTGCATGCCCCCACTGTCTTGGCCCCGATTTCAATCCTGGTGGAAAAATTCCCTGAAGCCGACGACAGCTGAGTTCCTCACCCGGAATTCGATGATCAGAAGAGGAAAATGACACCCTGAGGTTCTGGGGGCCCTGGAGCAGCCTGCAACGGACACAGAGACCACAGAGTGACCTGCCACCTGTCCATCTCCACCCCATGGGCCCAGGGAGCTGAAGTCGGAGGGGATTCAAGTTGGGGGGTGGGGGGGTGCTTGGGAGGAGCCATAGGAAGGAGCAGAAGGACAGGCAGTGTCAGCTCGTACCCCGGACTTCCCCAGAATCTCAGTAAGGCCTCTGGGGCACCGCGTCCCCTTTACCCCTTCTTTGTAAAAATCACCTCCAGGAAAGTCCCTCTGTCTAACACAGCGGTTGGCCTTTGAAGCCTATGAATGGTCATGGATAGCTGGGGTTTCCCTGGGGTCAGCATCTCCGTCTGGGTGCCTCATGACCCCATGTGTCACCTCCATTGACAGCCTTGCAGAGAACAGGTGGAGCATCTAAAGGCACACACGATCAAAGGACACTATTTGCTAGAGGCTTAGCTCATGAGTTTGAGCAAACTCCAGGAGATGGCGAAGGACAGGGAAGCCTGGCGTGCTGCAGTCCACGGGGTTGCAAAGAGCCAGACACAACTGAACAACTAAAGGATAACAAATAGTTCATACCAGCCCGCACGTCTTCTCTCCTTTCTTACTCCTCCCGTGGAGATGTCCACTGATCATGCTCACCTTCTTTCCACCAACCTGATCACAGTCTTTATGTCTCCTACCACGGAAAAGCGAAGCATAATCACAGGGCCCTCCCTGGGAGGGGAAGGTACAGAGGAAAGAGTATTCACCGAGGCATGGGCAGGGGCTTGCAGATAAATCCCTCCATTTCAGCCACAAGAATAGGATTGTTAGGTAAAATGCAGAACACTCAGGTAAGTTGGAACGTCAGATAAGAAACAAATGATTTTTTAGTTATGAGAATATCCTGTGCCATGTTTAGGATATACTAATACTAAAAGAGTATTTTCATTCATCTGACATTCCCATTTAACTGGATGTCTAAATTTTTTTTTGCTAAATTTAGCAACCCTACTCTAAAACAATCTCAGGGACTTCCTTGGTGGTCCAGTGGTTAAGAGTCAGCCTGCCGATGTGGGGGACACAGGTTCCATCCCTGCTCCCAGGAGATTCCACATGCCTCAGAGCAACTAAGCCACTACTGAAGCCCACAGCCTAGAGCCCGTGCTCCGCATCGAGAAGTCACAGCAATGAGAAGCCCTCGTACCACAGCTAGAGTAGGTCTCGCACAACAGTGAAGACCCAACACAGCCAAAAATAAACCAGTAAGTAAGTAAATAAAAACCTCATGAGGCTGGCATTATTATTCTTACTTTAAATGTGGGGAAAATAAGCCTTTGAGAGATTTAGTAACTTGCCTGAAGCCACAGTACTTGCAGGTGACAGAGGTGAGATTTCAACCCAGACTCACCAATTTCAAGACCAGTACTGGTCCCACACCACATGGGGATCCAAGCCTTTAATGAAAAGGTCAGATGGGATGCTAAGGGAGGAAACTGAGGCTTCTCTAAGAATTTGGGGGAATTCTTGGATGCCTGGCTCAAGATGTAGACAATCACTCAATAAACAGTATGTGGATGTAATGAACTGAACTATCACCATCTTGCATCTTGCATCACCAGGCTTGGTATCCGGAAGACTCGTCTCCTTTCCTAAAAATGCTAAGACTTGTTCTCAGTCCCAGCTCAAGTCCTCCTCCAACACCACCCTTCAGCGCCTGAAGGGAGCACTTCACCCCATGGGTATAGGCAGTGGAAGATGAGGTCATGGGACACAGCTCCAAGAGAAGCTTTGAATCGTGTTACATCCATTTAACACAAGGAGGAAACGCACAAGACTGAAGACACTGGCTGGCCCAAGTCCGTCTGTTACTTTCAAACCAGTCGTCTCTTGGCCGGACAACCTACAAAGCTCAGCGTGTGGAGTCCAGTCACCTTGCTTGAACCAGGCTGCCTTACCACAACTTGAAAACATCTGTCTGCACTTTCATTAACATTGTTTTAGGGGAGCAGGGGCCGTGGGGATAAGAGGAGGGAAGGGCTGTGCTGCTAGAACTCTTTTGCTCTGAAGATGAGAGCCATCAGCAGATGCAAGGCTCTTTCAGCCTCGTTTCTTTCTTAGTTTCTATGAATCCGCAGACAGGAATCCAGACAGAACGCATGTGGCTCATAGGTGCCCACAAACCTCCGGTCCCAAGGAAAATTGCTGTGGCTCTGTGTGTAGGAGAACATCGCCCAGTCCTCATCTAAGTCTCAGTTTTTTCCTCCAGATCCTCACTGGAGGAGCTGTGGCAGATAAAGTATCAGTTCAGTTCAGTTCAGTCGCTCAGTCGTGTCTGACTCTTTGTGACCCCATGAATCGCAGCACGCCAGGCCTCCCTGTCCATCACCAACTCCCAGAGTTTACTCAAACTCATGTCCATCGAGTCGGTGGTGCCATCCAGCCATCTCATCCTCTGTCGTCCCCTTCTCCTCCTGCCCCCAATCCCTCCCAGCATCAGGGTCTTTTCCAATGAGTGTAGTAAGGGTTAATAAAAAAAAATGGTATTGAAAGAAAATGTGGACCCAAATCCACTACCACCAGGAAGTTGACCACTTTATAATCATTTTAT
The DNA here is from genome assembly GCF_910594005.1 of Cervus elaphus. Lineage (NCBI taxonomy): Eukaryota > Metazoa > Chordata > Mammalia > Artiodactyla > Cervidae > Cervus > Cervus elaphus. The sequence continues at coordinate 45,766,526 of NC_057831.1, forward strand.
TTCCTGACAATCAAAGCAATAAACACTCACTGTAGAAATGTTTGAAAATGCTGAAAAGGCTAAGTAAACAATAAAAACTACCCAACATTGCATCATGCAGAGCTATAACCTGTCCTAAAATTGTGGTGTATTTTCTAAGGATCTCTGTCCATATGATAAATATAATTGATCTCAGACTTCATATGTAACTTCATTTCTACTTTTTTTAACCTAACAAATCATAGACACTTCTCTCAACACCATTCAAGACTCTCTGAAGGATCTTTAAAACTTTTGATGAATCCTTAATAGATGCATTGAAAATGGTTATAGGTAATTTAATTATTCTTCTCCTGTTAAACATTTAGAATGTTTCCAGTGTTTCCCCTAATTGAAATAACATATCAGTGAACATATTCACATACTGTGTTTCTTAATTGTTATTGAAGTATTGTTGTTGTTTAGTCGCTAAGCCATGTCCTACATATAGTTGATTTAAAATGTTGTGTTAGTTTCTGGCGTACAGCAAAGAGATTCATATATACATATATATATATTTCAGATTCTTTTCCATTTAGGTTATTGCAAGATGTTGAGTATAGTTTTCTGTACTATACAGTAAGTCCTTGTTGAGTTCCCTGTGCTATACAGTAAATCCTTGGTTTCACATATGTTTTTATCAGATTTTTGGCACCTGTTCCCTCATGTCTAGAATCTAATATAAAATGGCATCTAATCTGATCCAAAGATATTCATCTTATCATGTTTTCTGCTTTACCATGCTCTACCAAAGGCTGTGCCTTGCAGAGGCCCCACCAGCTGACCTAGTTGGAGAACCACAATGGTCAGTTACACAACAAGAATGACCGGGTCCCTTGTTGAAATCCAAATGAAAGCGATTCCTACACAGCAGGAAATCTTAGTGACAGCACCCACCCCCCACCCGCCACCTCCCTTAACTCAGGCCATGGTTTACAAGAGAGAGGGACAGAGGGAGAGAGGAGAGAGGGAGTGGAGGAGAGACAGAGAATCCCAAGGATGATTTTCAGAGAAACCACCACACGATGTAATTCCACCGGGAACATGACGATAAAAGTCCTCAGAACTGTGCCGCTTGGTATTTTAACAGAACTGTTGCTTGCTGATTTAGTTAATGATAATGTTGGGTTCCAAATTTGCTCTAAAAGGGAGTCTTAAGTGTTCTCAACTTGGACAGGACTGGCTTAAAAATAAACAAATAAGTTATATAAGTCCAAATTTTGGAGGATCGGGTTTTGGAAGCCAAGAATCTGGTATAGGATTAAAGGGGCCTGCCTCACATCTCGTGGTTGGGCCTCACGTGCCGCCTGCAGGGTGGAGCAGCAAAGAAGCGTTCCAGCTGTCCCCAAAATCCAGCCTCTAATTTAAGTGCCAACACCCACAAGGAACTCAGGCAGCGTGCACCCCATGGCTCCTAGGAGACACACTAGGTGCTTAAGACAGCGAAGAGAAACAAAAGCAATCAGAACCACCAGCAGATGATGACAGACTTCTTTTTCTTTACTCTCTTCCAATGTCAGATGTTTTGAAAGGCTCACGGGTGCTATTCAAGAGCTGTCATCTTCCACTTGAGAGTTGACTGCATCTGGGTAGGAAATGAAGTGATTACTATGTGCTGCCTTTTTAAAATGTTCAAGGCACCTCCAGGAAGAAAGATGTCAGGGTCCGCAAACTTACCACTGTGGATGGAGCCCTACTTTGGGTCCAGCTGTGGGAGACACTGCCAGGGAGAAAAGAAACCCAATGCTCTGGTGGGGTCCTGAGTCCTCCATGCACTCCAAGAGTGATATGAATATGTGAAATGTCACAGATGAGTCCATTCATTCACATATTAATGTCACGGAATTATTAAGAGCTAAGTAAGTGAAAGGCACTCAGGGTCTAAGGGTTAAAAGATACAGTAGACTAGGTTCAGCCCTCAGATTGCTTGTTCTTGTTGAGGAGAATAGCTGTGTTCACAAATAGCCAGAAAGGGCTACATACCCATCACCATTATTGATGTAGACCAAGGATCTACATAGGCCAGGAATACAATGCAGCAGCACTCCTCAGATCTAAGCCAATAACCGGCTTCCTGAAACTCAGGCCCAGTGTGGCTGGAGCTTCATATTTTCCAAATCGGGAAAATGTACCTTTTTTGTAAAATATCCTGATTTGTTTAAGTTGGCTAAATTTTTTAAACTATGCAAACTAAACAAAACATACCTATACACTGGACCAGGGCAAGCCACCAAGGTGAACCTCTGAGGCAGACTATATTTGCTAATACGGACATAGGGACATATACCTACCCTTATAAGAAAAAGCACTTTATACAAGCCATATATCTAATATGATCACATTTTTACTGCAAAACTATGTATTTACACATAGGAAAAAATGGAAGGCTACATCGAATGTTAGTAGATATTCTGGTTGGCAAGATTACAAGTGATTTTTTTTCCCCTCTTTGTTTTTCTGTTTAAGTGAAATTTTTACAATGGGCATGCATGACTTCAATAATCAGAATTTTCAACAAAATTTAAAAGTTTACAGAAAAGACCCAAGTGCTTTTAGATTAGTGGAGATAAAATATGAAAGCCTTAAAAATAAGAAAAATTTAAAAAGAGTAAGAATTAATGAGAAATATTAAGAATAATAAAATCCAAGTAATACAGAAATAAATTATCTACATTGAACATTTACACTGGTGCAGGAGGAAGGATACTCACAATGGAGTTTACAGGCATTATCTTTCTTATTCTTTGAAACTTCCCTGTAATGGTACTACTGTTATTCCCATGCACAGAGAAAACGACGAGGCTTAGAAAGCTTAAGTAACTTGTCCAAGGTCACACAGCATAGAACTAGAATTCAAAACCCAGGTCATCGGCCTCCAGAGGCTGCATGTTAGCTTAACCTTAAGTAAGAGATCCCCAGAAGCAAAGTAAGGGAGGAAGGTCAGGGACACAGGGGTCTTTGATCAGGCCTTGAAGACCCAGAAAGAGTTCAGCCCCTAGATATAGAAAGGAAACAACATTGCCAAAGAAGTAGAGATGATACCAGGATATAAGAAGATTTTAAACTTAATGAAGTAAGGATAGTAGACTGGAGAAGTCAGAAGAGTCCTAAGGACCGGATGCCAGGCCAAGGAGTTAGACTTTACTGACAATCAGTGGAAGCCAGTGATGTTTCCAGCATAGAAATAAGATGGGTGTCATGCCAAGACCACCATTAACGAATTTTCACAGACTGGGCGGTTTATACAACAGAAATCTGCTTCTCACAGTTCTGGAGGCTTGCAGCCCAAGATCAAGGTGTTGGCAGGCTTGGTTTCTCCTGAGGGCCTTCCCCTTGGTGTGCAGGTGGCCACCTTCTCACTGTGTCCTCCTCCCAAGACCTTCCCTCTGGTGTCTCACCTTCCTCTTCTTATAAGGACACCAGTCAGTTTGTGTTGAGGCCTCCCTGATGGCCTCATTTAAACTTGGTTCCTCTGTAAAAGCCCTGTCTCCTAACACAGTCGCATTCTGAGGCACTGGGGGTCAAGACTTCAACATGTGAACTTGAGGGGGAACCCAGTTCAGCCTGTAACAAATGGTGATGCAAAAAGAGCACTGAACTTGGACAGTCAGAAGCCCTGAGTCTGAACGCTGCCAATACCACTTATTATTAGATGTGGGACCTTAAGCAACACATTTAAGCACTTTGCCCCTCATTCATTAAATTAAAAAAAAAAGCAGCTGATACAATTTGTCTGCACTGCAAGGTTGTGGTAAGGCTGAAATGAAATAATTAATGTATTTTTAATGTATTGTGCCACCCATTTTAAACATTTAGGGCCCCTACTGTAACAAAATGCATTTACATTTGAATTTTAATCTATAATTCTGAATTAATAAACATTTGTTGAATATCTATAATGTGGAACATGCTGGCATCGATGAATTTCCCAGACCTCATTTAATCCTCACAAACCTCACTGGTCTGGAAACAGACCACCTCCTAATACAATCACCCTGAGGGTTTGAATGTAACAAATGATTGGGGTGTGCATATATTCAGACCATAGCAATGATGTTATCTATTTTCTATCCATTTTTTTTCAGTACAAAGATAGCTCAATGTGAGCAGTAAGCATCTATGCTCTGGAACCCTAAAAATGCCTCAGTGGAAAATGTGTTCTTAATTGTTGCTAAGATTCTTCTCCTGATTTTCCTGCCGCTCTAACTCCATGTGGCCAATCCAGTTTCAGCACAAGGACACATCCAAAGCCCAGTCAAAATAGCCCTACATGCATGCATGCTAAGTCACTTCAGTCTTGTCCGACTCTTTGCAGCCCTATGGACTGCAGCCTGCCAGGCTCCTCTGTCCATGGGATTCTCCAGACTAGAATACTGGAGTGGGCTGCCATGCCCTCCTCCAGAGGATTGTCCCAACCCAAGGATCGAACCCCTGTCTCTTACATCTCCTCCACTGGCAGGCGGATTCTTTACCACCACCTGGGAAGCCCCAGGAGATTTTTAAACTATATTTTAAATCTCTGATTTGCATCTTTGAAAAGAAAATTCAAGAGGATCCAATTCCTAGCCCCCCAGCAATTCTGGTCATTCCTAAGTTGTCCAAAATTCAATGCTGCTGCTTCCATACTGCTCTCTGTACCTTAGGCCACAAAGATAATCCTCTCTTCTCACGCTTGTCCTCAATCTCCCAATTTTTTTATTATTTAATTCTTTCTTATAGGACAGGGGACAGGGAATAATCAGGGCACAAGGTCATATTAATAATCGGCTACCCCATTACACACAGATATGTCTCTCCACTGCTGCAAAGAGTACCTGATGCTGGCACGGCTCCTTTTAAACCAAAGCTTGTTTTTCACTTCAGTGCTATCTCCTGATGCTCCCAACAACTCAGACAATTACCAGGCAATTTAATCTTTGCAGGGAAAAAAATAAATGAGACTTTGGGAAATTTCTCTAACAGATTTAAGGCTGGTTAGTGGTATAAGCACTGGCTGATCCCCACATCCTTCTTAGCAGGACTCATAGCCAATGCTTTTCTCCCCAGGAACAAGCTATAGCTCTGCAGTGCCCTATATAATATTAAGGACATTGAAATGTCCCAGAGATGCCCCAAAGTAATTTTTGCTTTCCGGGAAAGCACAGTAATAGATACCCATCTATCTCTAAATGCAGGACTTTTTAAAAAAGAGTTATGTTGTCCAGGGGAGAGGGGAGATTGGTGTTTTCAGGAGAGGGTTGTATTTTTAAAGCGGTTTTCCTTTTGCAAAGTGGCAAATTTCCTAACGTATTTTTCACCCTCCAAGTTCTTGCAACCTTTTTTGACATCCTCTCCCTGTGTCAAATGGCAAGCCCAATGGAAGTCATTTGGAAGGCAGGGGCAGATGGCAGAAAAATAGTTTCTCCCCTCAACTGCTCTGTCCGGGTAATTTGTTTTCCTCACTGATGTAAAGGAAACCATAAGAGTGCTTTGCCCACTCCAAACCTCTGAAACTGGAGTTATGAGGTCGTACGGAGGAGGCCAGGAAAAATAGTTTTTGGGGTGGTTTGATGCTTTCTGAGGCCTTTTACTAGTGACCTGCAACACTAATTACCCAGGCTTCCTGTCTGAATAAGACATTTAGATGATGATTCACGGCTGTGGAAGCCAGCGTCAATAAACAGGCCGTTGAAATTCAACTCTTGCATCTCAAAACTGGATTCTCTGGATCCTCACAGGCAAATCCAATATACTTGTAATCCAGACAAGTGTTGGGTGTAGGAAAAAGAGCATGAAGTACCAGGTTTGTTGGGGAGAAAGCAGTCTGATGGTGGTCCACCATGGGTACTAAGAATAGAACCATTTCTCTCTGCCCTGGTTCCACCATTCACTAGATAAGTGACATTTAGCAAGTCATTTAATCTCTCTGTGCCTCAGTTTTCTCATCTGTAATATGGGGATAATCACAGTACCTACCTTACAGGGTTTTATGAGACTAAAATAAGTTACTGTTTGGAAAGCAATTAGAAGAGTGCCTGGTACATAGTGAGTGCTATCTGTGTGTTTGATAAATATACTTGGAAAAAATGGTCATGATAACCAATCAAGCAGACTTATCTGAGGATGATACTGGCTAACTGTGCCCTGCAGATCTGACCCTCTCTTTTCTGCTGAATGAGCCTGAGTGGTACCCACTGACGTCACGGCTGAGCAGCCCTTCAAAGGCAATTCAAGAAGTAGGCCAGTGGGACACTCGAATCTAGCCATGGCCATTTGCTTTCACAGACTTGCTAACATCCGCTCAGAAATTGTCGGAAGACTTCAAATGTTTTCACTCTAATACGCCCAAGAAATGAATTTTGAAAACTACACCTCTGCACACATTCTTACTTAATTTTATCATTTCAATGTAAGATTAAGTGACTGGAAAAAAAAAATCCCTAAATAGAATATTATAAAAATGAATGTTTGAAAACAGTTGCATCACTATTTTAAATGAATCCCTTGGGGTTATCCCCCCAGCAATACCCTAGAATTTGCCACCCACTATCATTCATTTAAAGAGACTCAAATAAGGTTTTCTTTCACACTAAAAATTCTACATTGCTCCTGCATCTCCCTGTACAGCTATTTCTATTTCTCTTCCTTCTCAGAATTTTATCTTAACATTTTTTATAAGTAATGCTATGCATTTGCAACACACATATGAATATTTTTTCCTCTGGCCACCAAGCTCTAAATGTAAAAACAAGGAAAACAGTATTTTTAATCCTTCCAGATCTAAGGGTTACAAGTTATTAATAGTATACAATTGATCGAAACATTGATATATTTTAACTTTTGGTATATAATCATAATACTAAAAGTAATTTTTAATGTGTCTCAATGAAACCAGTGGAGATATTTTCCCCCACTAGCTCATATTCAGGAATGACTATTTATTACAAATGACAGAGGATGAGATGGTTGGATGGCATCACCGACTCAATGGACATGAGTTTGAGCAAGATCCAGGAGTTGGTGAAGGACAGGGAAGCCTGGTGTGCTGCGGTCCATGCAGTCACAAAGAGTCGGACACAACTGAGCAACTGAACTGAACTGATTTATTACAATAAGAGAGAGAGAATGTTTAGAATTATTTCTATCCTTATTTTCCTGTCTCATATATGTGAGCACTGACATCTTTTATTCACATTTAAAAGGAGATGGGAAGGGAAGGAATCTCTCTAAAATGCTGACATTCAATTCTTTGAACTCCCTCTGAATTGTATACCGAAGACATAATGGAATTCTAAGGCATCTATCACTTTGATTAGGGCCTCTTCCAATTTTGTTGAAAGGAAATAATTGGAAATCATTTGACTTGAGAAAAGATTCATTATTCAGTCCTCAATGTCTCATTCTGTGTTATATACCAGAAAGGCCAAAACTTTTAAATTACCATTATCTTAACCTGTTGTCCTTATCTGTTACTCAGAGGCACTTTGTTTAGTTTGTCTCAAAATACCTATTTCCATACATCTTTCAGAGTTCAGTCCAGTTCAGTTCAGTCGCTAAGTTGTGTCCGACTCTGCGACCGCATGGACTGCAGCACTCCAGGCTTCCCTGCCTATCACCAACTCCTGAAGTTTACTCAAACTCATGTCCATTGAGTCGGTAATGCCATCCAACTATCTCATCCTCTGTTGTCCCCTTCTCCTCCCGCCTTCAATCTTTCCCAGCATCAGGGTCTTTTCAAATGAGTCAGTTCTTCGCATCAGGTGGCTAAAGTATTGGAGTTTCAGCTTCAGCATCAGTCCTTCCAATGAATATTCAGGACTGATTTCCTTAGGATGGACTGGTTGGGTCACCCTGATGTCCAAGGGACTCTCAAGAGTCTTCTCAAACACCACAGTTCAAAAGCGTCAATGCTTCGGCGCTCAACTTTCTTTCGTAGTCCAACTCTCACATCCATACAAGACTACTGGAAAAACCATCGCTTTGACTAGACAGACCTTTGTTGGCAAAGTAACGTCTCTGCTTTTTAACATGCTGTCTAGGTTGGTCATAGCTTTTCTTCCAAGGAACAGGCGTCTTTTAATTTCATGGCTGCAGTCACCATCGGCAGTGATTTTGGAGCCCAAGAAAATAAAGTCTGTCACTGTTTCCATTGTTTCCCGATCTATTTGCCATGAAGTGATGGGACCAGATGCCATGATGTTAGTTTTCTGAGTGTTGAGTTTTAAGCCAACTTTTCCACTCTCCTCTTTCACTTTCATCAAGAGGCTCTTTAGTTCTTCTTCACTTTCTGCCGTAAGTGTGGTGTCATCTGCGTATCTGAGGTTGTTGATATTTCTCTCGGCAATCTTGATTCCAGCTTGTGCTTCATCCAGTTCAGCATTTCTCATGATGTACTCTGCATATAAGTTAAATAAGCAAGGTGACAATATACAGCCTTGATGTATTCTTTTCCCAATTTGGAACCAGTCTGTTGTTCCATGTCCAGTTCTAACTGTTGCTTCTTGACCTGCATACAGATTTCTCAGGAGGCAGATCAGGTGGTCTGATATTCCCATCTCTTTAAGAATTTTCTACAGTTTGTTGTGATCCACACAGTCAAAGGCTTTGGCATAGTCAATAAGGCAGAAGCAGATGTTTTTCTAGAACTCTCACTTTTTCAATGATCCAATGGATGTTAGCAATTTGATCTCTGGTTCCTCTGCCTTTTCTAAATCCAGCTTGAACATCTGGAAGTTCACAGTTCATGTACTGTTGAAGCCTGGCTTCAAGAATTTTGACCATTTCTTTGCCAGCGTGTGAGATGAGTGCAATTGTGCAGTAGTTTGAACATTCTTTGGCATTGCCTTTCTTTGGGACTGGAATGAAAACTGACCTTTTCCAGTCCTGTGGCCACTACTGAGTTTTCCAAATTTGCTGGCATATTGAGTGTAGCACTTTCACAGCATTATCTTTTAGGATTTGAAATAGCTCAAGTGGCATTCCATCACCTCCACTAGCTTTGTCCCTAGTGATGCTTCCTAAGGCCAACTTGACGTTGAATACCAGATGTCTGGCACTAGGTGAGTGATCACACCATCGTGATTATCGTGATTATCTTTTAGAGTAGAACCACTTCAATGCTTTTATCTTGCTGTGTGCCTGAGTTAAAATTTTGTCAAAATCTTGGAGCTTCAGAATGGCTCATGCAACTGATGTGCTTAGTCACTCAGTCATGTCCAACTCCTTGCAACCCCATGGACTGTAGCCCACCAGGCTCCTCTGTCCATGGGGATTCTCCAGGCAAGAATACCCCATTGAGTGGGTTGCCATGGCCTTCTCCAGGGGATCTTCCCAACCCAGGGATCTAACTCATGTCTCCCATATTGCAGGCAGATTCTTTACCATCTGAGTCACCAGCGACGCCCCATGCAACTGATGTTTCATCATAAAACCTAAGTATCAAACCAATCAGCCAAATTAGACGTATTTCTTGCCTTTTAAAGTGTGACTTCCTTTTTTAATTAAACTAAGTATCTTAATATTCATTTTGGAGGATATTATAAAAACTACAGCAAAATAAGTTATGGAATGCATCACATGAAATAGATTCCTAAAAAACAGCCAACTTTATGTTGATTAGATTAGATGTAATTAATTTTACAACAAGGGTAAAACAGGATAATAATGCTGTTTCTCATTACTTTATTTGCAATAAAATGGCATACTATTTTACTAAAATTATGTTATTTATGGAGCCAGAAATATGACAGAAGGCATACTATCTCTTCCCAAAGCAGGGTAAATGTGTGCTGTAACTCTGATGTGTGGCTTGGGGATTAATTAAATAGCAATTATGTTTAAAAATCAGAAATAATTTCATTGATTTCACTAGGCCTCATGCTCAAACTTCTCTGTTTAAGTTATATAATAGGAAAACAGTATGTATCTGTATACTACTGAAACTAATCAGGTCAGCATGTATCATAATCCAAAGTATTCATACTAGGTAAGAAATCCATACATGATTTTATAAAATCAATTCTAACCACCTCATGGAATAGCATACACAATATCTGAAAAACACTATCTAAAATTTCTATCTGCAGGTTTTATGCAATGTATCATGGAAATCTTGGTAGTTCCAGACAATATACCAGCTGCATCTATTAAGAGCATCATTAACTGGCCTAGACAGTTCAACTGTTGTCAGGCACAATCTCTTCTAGCTAATTACAATTCCTAGGGATGAAAATCAGAATTTTCTTAAACACACAAATTCTCCCAACACACACACACTTTGCCATTAATAATTAAATTCAACCACAGGGGGAAAAAAAAGGATTACAGGATACTCATCGATCAGATAATAACAGACATTATTTTAATGAGCACTTACTATGTGCTGCTCACTGTTCAAAGCTATTGACATATACTAGCACTGAACTGGTCTTTACAGCAACTTTGTGAAGTGAGCCTGATTGACAGTTCCATTACCAGATGAAGAAACGGACACTCAGAGGCCACAGGACTGACAGTTGGGGAAGGCAGTGTGCAAACTCAGGGTGCCTGTCCCCAGAGCCCAGGTTAACTATCACACACACTGCCTCTCTAGAACATGAGTCCGTTTCAAATTACTTCTGTTCCACAGCTAACCACAGTGGAGAGCAAAATAAAGACATTCCCCCACAGAGATGTCCATGCCCTAGTCTCCAGAACCCATGAATATATGGCAGAAGGGACTTTGCAGGTGTGATTAAGTTAAGGATCCTGAGATGACAAGAATACCCTGGATTATCCAGGTGAGTGAAACATCATCGTAAGTGAAAAGGGGAGGCAGAAGAGTCAGAGTCAGAGGAGATGTGATGATGGAATCAGAGGTCAGAGTGATGCAATCTCTGGCTTTGAAAATGGAGGAAAGGTCCCCAAGGCCAGGGATGTAAATACCATCTAGAAACAGGAAAAGACAAGAAAACAGATTCTCCCTTATAGCATTCAGACAGGAGCACCACCCTGCCAACTTGTGATTTTTAGCTACATAAGACCCATCAGACTTCTGACCTCTTGAACTGCAAAATAAAAAATGTGTGTTGTTCTAAGCCTCTAAGTTTGTGGTTAAGTTATTACAGTAGGAAACTGATACAATCACAAGAAAAACGCACTGATAAGAGGAGGGTACACGCGTTCAAAACCCATTTTATACAGGCTGATTGCAGCAACATGCTTGCTGCCCAAATAAAACCAGGAAATACGTTTGAGCTGCTAAGAAGCAACAAACAAGTTCTTGCTTCCGTATTGAAAATGAAGGTGCCTCTTATCTCAGTTTTGGAATAAGTAAAGATTATCCACAGAGATGCTTTTTCATTTTTACTTTTACAAAATTGACTCTGGTGGTTCTTTGAATTCCGCCCCCCCACTCCCCCTTTTTTTTAGTTGGTTCAGTGTCAATTTTTCACTAGAAGGTTTTTTAAAAAACTTTCCCTTCCTGAGCATTTTTCCACTGGGTTTGGGCCCTAACTCTGCCATTTAACTCGATGCAGAACACTGGCATTATTATAATTGCTGGTATAATAAATCATGTAACTATTACTCTGGGTTCAAAGTAAGCACCTTCTTGGCTCTTACATAATTGCTATTTCTGCTGTCAGATGGTCCTCCTGGCACTCAATTCCACACAGCAGCCAGGGTGAGATTTTTACTCCAGAAATCTGACAGTGTCCTTCCCGTCCTCAAATTCTTTCCATGACTCCTTCCATGCTCAGAATGGAGAGCAGACTAAGTCTTAATGACCATCACCCCTTGTGATAACCACCCCCTGCCCCAGGCCCTGTTGCCCTGCTATCTCACAACCTCACCTGGCATCTCTCTCCTGCCCTCTCCTGAGCTCCAGCCCTACCAAGCTATTAGTGCTCCAAAACCCAGCAGGTTCTCTCAAGCCTCCTGCGCTGCACTTTCTGCTTCCTGTCCCTATGGCAACAGACACTCCTTTTTGTTGCTCAGTCACTAAGTCCTGTCTGATCTTTGCCACCCCATGGACTGCAGCTTGCCAGGCTTCCCTATCCTTCACTATCTCCCGGAGTTTGCTCAAACGCATGTCCCTTGAGTTGGTGATGCCATCTAACCATCTCATTCTCTGCCGCCCTCTTCTTTTTTGGCCTTCAATCTTTCCCAGCATCAGGGTCTTTTCCACTGAGTCAGCTCTTTGTATCAGATGGCCAAAGTATTGGCGCTTCAGCTTCAGTATCAGTCCTTCCAGTAAATATTTAGGCTTGATTTCCTTTAGGATTGACTGATTTGGACTCCTTGCTGTCCAAGGACTCTCAAGACTTCTCCAGAACCACAGTTTGAAAGCATCAATTCTTGAGCACTCAGCCTTCTTTAAGGTCTACTTCCCTGGTGGCTCAGGTGTTAAAGCGTCTGCCTGCAATGCGGGAGACCCAGGTTCGATCCCCTGGAGAAGGAAATGGCAACCCACTCCAGTACTCTTGCCTGGAAAATTCCATGGACAGAGGAGCCTGGTAGGCTACAGTCCATGGGGTCACAAAGAGTCAGACACAACTGAGCGACTTCACTTTCTTTTCTTTTCTTTCTCACATCCATACAAGACTACTGGAAAAACCATGGTTTTGACTACATGGACTCTTGTCGGCAAAGTGAAGTATCTGCTTTTTAATGCTGTCTAGGTTTATCATAATTTTCACTCCCTTTTCTATTGGATTAATTTCGTCTTCTCCTTCCCCAGCTCAGTGATACATCCAATGGTCCCAGCGTCACCAGCAAAGACACAGGCAGCAGTGCTTGATAGACACACAGGTGTGGGCCCAGAACACCCTTCCTGTTATTCTTGATCGGTGGTTTCCTATGTCATCTATCTCTAATTTCCTGACTGCCTACTGACCTACACTTTCTGGGTTTTTGACCTTGGCTTTCTTCAATGGACAGCTGACATTCTGATACTTACTCCCATTAGCCAGCTGTCATTTGCAGCCCCAGGTAAGAAACACTCCCAGAGGTTTCAGCCTCAACTTGCAACCACCCTCTACTACACACACACACACACACACACACACACACACACACACAAACGTTTACTCCAGATGAGGCACTTCATTTCTTTAATTAAAAAAAAAAAAAAACCTGTAAAGTAGGTACTATTTTGTTCCCATTGACAGGTGAGGAAACTAAGTCCATTAAGATGAAACAATTTGTTCAAAGCTATACAGCCTTTTAGTGATGGAGCTATTAGGGCACATCACTTCAAAGAGCTCAGTCAAGCAATTGCCCCAGTACATTTTTCTGATCCTTGTAGATCCTGCCACCACCACCACCACCACCACATTTCGAAGTACTTCTCTAAGCTGTCAAAGTTAGCTTTGCATTTAGTTCACTGGATTCTAATTGTGTGGACCTATGTATCTCCCTAGGAGACCTGAGCTACTCAGAATCAGGAGCGTGTCATTCAAACTTGGATACACATAGAACTTCCTTTGTAGTCCAGTGGTTAAGACTCCAACCTTCCACTGCAGGGGTGCACGTTCCATCCCTGGTGGGAAAACTAAGGTCCCACATACCTTGCAGTGTGGCTAGAACAAAACAAAAACTTGAGCACACAACAAAAGGTCTAGTTTTTCATATCCTCTAAACTACACTTACGCATGCACCCACCAGGAAGCAAGGTACTAAATTTCACTGTCCTACTGACCCTCTCAATTCCAGCTTCTGTACAATTATGATTTCTCTTTCTGAACTAATTTTTAACTGTCCTATCTGGCCAATATTACAAGGCACCTCAAAATCTCTTGGGAAATAGAAGTGGGTTTTATTTATAAGTGACTGTGTTGGTGAGAATTTAATTAAATTCCAGAAAAGTAAAGTTTTCATGCTAAGAGAATCCATAGGGTTCAGTTGGTTCACTTCTCCTGTTTTGTAGATAAAAGAACTAAGGTCTATACCAGCTTTGAAATCTGGTGCCTGAATATACACTGTTTTTGACTCACATGACTTATTGAGTCTATACTTTTTAATCGTGTGCTTAAACACACACACATACATGCATACACAGAGAAAGGGTTCTGTTGGTTCTAGTTCGGTTGAAATACTGAAATATTGTCAGCCTCTAGGTACATACCAAGAGAAATGAAAACATCTGTCTACACAATAACTTGTACATGAACGGTCATAGCAACATTACTCATAACAGTCCCAAAGTAGAAATAGTCCAAAAGTCCATCAATTAATAAGTGGATAAATGAAATGTGGTAGACTACACACTGGAATATTATAAAAGGAATGAAGTTCTGATATATGCTGCAACATGGAAAGAAGCAGGTCACAATAGGCCCTGTATTGTATGATTCTGTTCATATGAGATGTCCTATATAGGGTCAGAAAGTCTATAATAGACTGGGGGAAAGCAAGAATGGGGAATGTCTGCTAATGGATATGGGGTTTCCTTTTGGAGTGATGAAAATGTTCCAGAAATGAGTGTGGCAGTGGTTGGCACAACTCTGTGAATATAATACTAAAAAAAAGACCAATGGATCATTTAAAATATATGTATACATACATATATGTGTATGTTGATACGTATATAGCTCTAGCGCAATAGTGAATATTATTAGCTGGTTCTAAATAATGGCTGCCCCCTTTAAATGAAACTTGGGTTCTTCCAGTTCTCCACAATCTCCACCTCTTCCCATCACTAAATCCAAGCTTGCCCACTTTCTTCAACTATGTTCTCTGCTTGGCTTGGATATTTGAGTTTTCAGCTTTTGGCCAAGACTAGTCATGGAATCCCCAAGTTGGAAAAGATGCCACTAGTCTGACCGCCCCACAAAAAAAGGAGTCCTTACTCACATCCCAGGTGTCCTCTTCTTGAATGTCACCCTCCACTTGAACCCTTTCAGGGAGGAGCATTCACTACCTAGTAAGACAACTCACCATTGCTGCTGCCATTGTCATGACCATGAATGACATTTATGACATGGTTCAGAAATTCCAAAATGCTTTCTCTGGCTTGATCACAGCAACAAACCTGAGAACTACTTATTGTCATCCACATTTTACAGGTAAGCACGTTGAGAAATTGAGGGACCTGTCCAAGGACGTGGAATTCGAGGTCAGATTTTCTGAGGTCAAAGTCCATACCTTTTTAGTATGAAATATTTCAAAACACAATAAAAGTACCAACTCATATAAGGAACATGCAGGTACCCGCCCCAGAGATTACATATTGGCATCAGAGCGCCCATCTCTCTGGACTGTGTCACTGATGTCACGGTGTTCTTTATCCTGCACCATGATCTACCATTCTGAAGAGGACCAGATCAGCCCGCTGTGGTGTGCAGAATTAAGTATTCAATCCCACCATCATGGAGGGCTATTTTCCCCTTCATTTTAAATGAATATTCATGGGGATTTCCTTGGTTCAAACTAATCATTTGAAGAGAAAGAGAACCTCAAGGAAAGAACGATATAAAAATATTTGATGAATATGCTTATCTTAACATCTGCCATCTGTAGCAATCTCTCACTCTCTGTTTTCTAACAACTGGTAACCCTCCTTTCAAAAACCCCACAAGATTGACCTAATTGTTTTGTTATGCTTTGTTATGCTGCAGTATAACTGTGTCAAGTAAGAGGCCTTTAACCAAAATGGTTAAGGGCAAGGTTGTGGTGAAACCAATGGTTTAGATGTGCTATAATCTAATAACTGGGGAAACAGCATGAGTCGGGGCGAAGAATCTGGGGAAGCTTTCCTGACTCGACTGTTCATCGGTTGTCACATGTGGTCGTGACCCCAGCTCTCCTTTCCCTCATCTGTGAAATGAAGATAAGATTGCAGACTGGACCCCTTTTACTCCTGCTCCGGCCTGGTCCGCTCTGCTCCACCACCCAGCAGAGCTAAGGAAGAATCACCCCATGGCCGGAAATTAAACTCATTTCAGGAGCTGAATGCATTCAGAGGGCTGAGGAGCCAGCTCAAGATGAGTCATTTGGCTCAAGGGATGATTATCAGTGGTCCTAGCAACACACCCCACCACCAATAGCCATTTCATTTGATCTCCGTGATGATGCTCAAACCACAGATTTCCTGGGCCTGCATCCTCCCAGGAAATGGAAGCCAAACAGCAGATGATTCATATTTCCTCTAACACAGCAAGACAGAAACTACCTGCTGCAGAAACTGCTACCAATCTTCTGAGGCCCTGGCCTGAGCTGCTCCCACTACTTCCCTGGCCAAGGGGTTTGGAGGCCGCCTGGCCTCTAACTCACTTCTCTCCAAAGAGAGAGGGAAAGAAAGAAATAAGAGAGGGGAGGAGAGGGGAGTTGAGCTAACTCCTGTCGTGAGCCAGATCTGACGCCATCAGCCCCTGACTTACACTGTCTCATGTACTTGTACTCATATTGTAAGGCAGATATTAGATGCACATTCACTTGTTCATTGTTGGTTTCCTTACTAAATGATACACTCCAAGAAGGCAAGACTTTATTTGGTTCACGGTTATGTGTCCAGTTTGTAGAACAAGGACATGATAATATGTAATAATTGTAGATGATGCTTATACCAGATACTGTTCTGAATGCTTTCACACAACTCAAACAAATAATAATAATAGTAATAAGTAGCATTTACCTTGTACCAGACACTGTTCTACTTTTATATACTAACTCAATTATTTCTCACAACAATCTTACAGTGGAAAAACTACTCTCTCCACTTTCCAGATGATGAAACGGACACAGAGAGAAAAAAAAAAAAAAAAAAAATTGGCTTTCTGGCTCCCCTACAGCTAAAGATCTATGGAACCAGAAAGATAATTAATTAATTTTTAAAAGGTTTTTTTAAAAGAGCTATGGAACCAGGATTCAAGTTCAGGCCACCAGCCTTTGATTTTTTAACCATGATACCATTCTTCCCCTCTCCTGATGGATATTCAATAAGCACTTGTTGAATGAAAGATCATATCCATGTTACAGATGCAGAAACTCAGCTTCTTGCTAAAGTCCCACAGCTTGTAGGACCAGCTAGGGTTCAAATCAAGAACTGTCTGATCACAAACTACCACTACCACAGCCTATAAAATTCTTTTTTTTTTTTAATTATGGTAAAATAGACCTAGCCCTTCTCCAGGGCTTCCGAGGTGGCACTAGTGGTAGAAAAAAAAAAAAAAAACCACTTATCAATGCAGGAGACATAAGAGAGAAGGGCTCGATCCCTGGGTCAGGAAGATCCCCTGGAGTAGGCAATGCAACCCACTCCAGTATTCTAGTCTGGAAAATTCCATGGACAGAGGAGGAGCCTGGCAGGCTACAGTCAATAGGGTTGCAAAGAGTCAGACAGGACTGAATCAACTTAGCACACAGCACACACCTAACACAAAACTGTACTATTTTATTGTGTTGTAACCACTTTGAAGTGCACAGTTCCGTGGCATTAAGTACATTCACACTGTAGTGTGACCATCATCACCATTCCTCTCCAGAACTTCTGTATCTTCCACAACTGAAACTCTGTACCATTATAACTCATCTCCCCTTTCCTATAAATTCTCAACAAGGAGAAAGGCAGCCAGGGTTAGACACTGGAGTGAAAAGTCAGCTGTGTGAATGATTGGAGAGGAACTGAAAAGAATTCCTACCCTTGAAATTTGCTCTCCTGTTAGTAATTATAAATTCAGACATTCTAATCACTAGGGGATCATTCATTCTTATAGTCGTTAAAGATTTTGAGGCCTTCAAGAGCACAAAGAGAGGATTAGGACATCAAGCTGCTATCAACAGAAGTACATGTAGGGATCCAGAGAAGACTCAAAGGGAAGAATGGAAGGCTGGTACCCAGAAACTCCCCTCCCCACTAGCTTGTACAGACCTGGGAGCTGCCTTCTTTTATTCACTCATTAAGTATGGAGGAGTGCCCACCATATTTCAGGCCCTGCTGAAGCCCTGCGGATACACTGGTGAGCATTCACAGTGGGGACCATGGAACGGTAAACGGTGTGACCCTCCGTGCTCCGGAAGGCGAGGGGCTCGAACTCTGGGAACACACAGGAGGAGTTCGAGCTTTCTTAGGAGAAACAACATCTAAACCAAGACCAGAGTAGAGCTTAACTGGATGACGAAGACTGGGGAAAAGTGGGCAGAGGGCAGGGAGAGTTTTCCAAGGAAGAGGGAACAGTATGTATAAGATCAGAAAGGCAGATATCTAAGTGAGGATGTGCCCACTGATGAAGGAGGTGGACTGAGGCATGACATGCGAAGAACAGAGAGAGAGAGAGACACGTTAGAGTGGTGGGTAGGGACCAGATCAGGCCTTGTAAACCTAATGAAAGAATGTGGACTTTGTCCTGACGGCAAGGATTTTAAACTGGAAGGAGGCATAATCAGATTTGCATATCAGAAAATGTGGGGGATGGAAAGGAAGGAGGGACAGAGCTGAGAATAGGAAGACTCCGTAGGAGGTGACTGTGTAAATCAGGCCAGAGATGAGTGTTCTCTGAACCAGAACAGTGACTGTGGTGGAGATGCAGATGGTGGACGTGTTCAAGAGTGACTGTGGAAGCAGAACTATCCGGACTCAGTGATTGCAGGGAGGCAGGAAAGAGACGTGTCACAAACGACGCCTGCATTTCTAGTGTGGATCAGTGAGTGGGTGGTGGTTACATTCACTCATTCACTGAGATTAGGGAGCTGGTTTGAGGAAGAGGGAGTTAATCAGTTCCATTTTGGATGAGTTTTGATTGAAGGTCTGTGAAACACTCAAAAGAAGATATCAAGGAGAATGGGGAAAAGGAACCAAGAGGCCCTGCTGGTGTGATTCTCCCTCCTGAGGATGCCAGGGTCAGACAGGGTGAGGAAAGGATGCTGGAAGACAGGTCAACTGCTAACTAACAGGTACCACTAACACACACACACACACATGCACACACTCTATATATGGGTGTGTGTATATATATATATAAAACACATGTGTGTATATATACATACAAATATAATACATACACATGTTAGAATGGAACATAAGACAGTGTTGCTATGCAATAATTCATCTAGGTCAGTTTAGATGTCTAGAGTGAACCTTCAGAGGATGGGGAGGCAGGATGCAGAAAATCCCTGGAATGAGCTCAGTAGCTCCATTCTGATGCTGTTCATAAATTTCTTGATCACAGACATTTCATTTCTAATATCAGCAACTCTGGCACAGCTTCGCACCATTCAAAAACATGCCAAGCAGTTTCTCTTTGGGGTGATGAAAATGTTCTGGACTCAGATAGCGATGATATCACACAACCTAGGGAACATACTAAAACCCACTGTACACATTTAAAGGTGTATTTTATGGTATGTGAATTATACTAATATCTCAATAAAAAGAATTCTTAATAAAAAAACACACAGACACACAAATCCTGACCAGTATCATCCGGTTACAGTGACCCTCCTCTTTTTTTTTTTTATGTCTCTGGTTGTGCCAATGTCCTGTGACTTTTTGTTTCAGTAATTGATGATAGTGCCATCCACCCTCCGGTAGCCTCCACCTCAAGGGCAGAGCCCAAAGACCTGGAAGTAGGTACATTTACTATTGAGAAACTTAAAATGTTGTAAGAAAAGTAGGGTGCTGAATAAAGTTAGTTAAGCCCTTAGAAATATACTATTATGAAACAAAACTTCAAATGAATGGAATATTGTTGACATTTTACTTATCTTTTACTTAAACTTATCTCCTTAGCTTATTTTAGGCGCTGTACTTAATGATTTACAGACATACTTTAATCATCATAGTGACCCCTTGAAAAAGGTAGTATATCATACCATGAAGAAACTGAGGCATAGAAAGATGACTAGCTTCACCAAGGTCCACAGCTAATGGCAGAGCCCAGATCCGAACCCAGGCAATGGATCCCAGTGTCCACTGTGCTATCTCCTCCCAAATAATAGGTGCCCAGCAATCTCTTTATTCTCCTCATCTACGGGTCGCAGCCTAGACCGTTTCATCTCATAAGCCTCCTCAAGTCCCTGATTAAATACCTCTCCTCTATGGCTCTCAAGTACTTCTATTTCTCTTCTTGCATTATTTATCACCCTCAGCCATAACTGCCTATTTACTTTTCAACTGTAAGCGCTGTGAGGGCAGGAATCACAGCCATCTTGTTCTCTGATCTGTCCCCAGGGCCTAGCATATGGATGATTTTCCAAAATGAAATTGAATGAATGAATGGATTACATGTACCAACTTTTAAGAGACTTTTCAGACTTTTTCTGCTCTGCAATTTCCAAAAATGTTTGGAAACTCATTTTTATGTGTTACAGGTAATGCACATAATATAAGACTCCCCTCCCCCAGTGGTTTCTCACTCCAAATGTTCAGCACTTTATATTTTGTAACTGTGATTTGTTGACTATTTTTTGCCTCTGGAGTCTGTCCTCCTAGTTTTAATTGTGGTCCCAAACTTGTGGCATAACTGGGATAATGAAGATGGAAAAAAGATGGTGTAACTTTACTTAACTGGGTGTGACGTAGCTGAGTAGGTATTTCTTAATTCCCTCTCTGGTACTCAAGGTTAAGGAGCTTTAGCTCTATTATACAAGCTTTGTGCCAAAAAATATGTCATAGACCTCCCATTAAAGGCGTCTCCATACCCCCGCCCAGGAGGGCATTACTGTGACTGCAAGGACCAGGTGGTCTTTTTCCTCACTTACCATGTATTACTCAGTGCTTCACTGTAAAAACCTCCACCCTTCTCTACCTTTACCTCTGCTTCCCATTTCTACCTCCAATAGGCATGACCCACAATTCAAGTTCTCTGGGAACAAAAGGGACATTGAAGTAAACCTCAAAGCAAAAGGTGTAGATAGTTCTGTGACATCCTAGAGAACAACAACAACAACAAAACACTACATTTCTTTAATGCTCTAAAGCAAATTAAACCTTTATCATGCCCTGCATTCAAAAGGAGCAACAGTTGACAAATTCCAGAAATTTTCCATAATTTATCCTTGCCCCCTGCATTATGGGGCTTCCTAAGTAGCACAGTGGTAAGGAATCTGCCTGCCAATGTAGGGGACACAGGAGACATGGGTTCAGTTCCCTGGGTTGGGAAGATCCCCCTGGGCAAGGAAATGGTGATCCACTCCAGTATTCTTGCCTGGAAAATCCCACGGACAGAGGAGCCTGGCAGGCTACAGTTCATAGGGTCACAAAAGAATCTGACATGACTTAGTGACTAAACAACAACAACTGTGTATCATACAAGAAACTCAGGGCTTACCCAGATCAGAAATTTCGGGTAAGTCCCTGGTCCTCCATCCACCACTTCAATGATACCCAGGAGCTGCTAATTACAAAATGCCATGGTAATTTTTTCAGTCTTCATCTTCCACCATTTGACATGGTTGACTTCTGCGTGTGCTGAGTACACAGTCACTTCAGTCACATCCAAGTCTTTGTGACCCCATGGACTGCAGCCCACCAGCCTCCTCTATCCTTGGGATTCTCCAGGCAAGAATACTGAGGTGGGTTGTCAGTCCCTCCTCCAGGGGATCTTCCCAACCCGGGAATACAACCTCTGTTTCCTGCACTGTTACAGGCACATATTTTTTTTACCACCAAAGCCACCTGGAAAGCCACAATTGACTTCTGCCTCTTCCCAAAAAACTTTCTTTCCACTTCTCTGGCAGTGACTTTGTTGGCTCTTCCACCCCTCCTCTAACTCTAAAACTGGGGTGTCATTCTTAGACCTCTTTTCTCTCTTCACTCATTGTGTAGATGAGCTCATCTGGCCCCATGGCTCTGAATACCATCATTCTGCACTGATCATTTCCAAAGTGATCTCCAACTTCTCCCCTCAACTCTAGACCCCTATAACTGTCTGCCTACTTGACGTCTCCACCGCGGTGCCAACAAACATCGCAAATCTAACATGGCCCAAACCTGATCACCCCTCTCCCCTCCCAATTCAGGTCGATCCTCATTTTTTCCCATCTGAGTAAAGGCAACCTTGTTGTACTGTCTCCTTAGGCTAAATATCTTGAAGTCATTCTTAACTCTTTCACCTAGATAGATAGTGAGAGAGAGAATTCAATCCACCAACAAATATGATTGTCATAAAGTTTTTCACCTCCTCCTCTTCTCCCATCCTCGTCTAAGTCACCAGCATAGTTCTGCTCGGATCATCTCCATAAACGGTCTACCTGTTTTGCTTCCATCCTTATCCCCTAAATCTGTTCTTCACAGAGCAGCCAAAGTAATCCTTTTCAATGAAAAGTCAGATTGCATCACTTCTCTCCTCAAAACTTTCCAGTAGTTTCTTATCAGCATCAGAGTAAAATCCAAAGCTTTACAATAATCTGCAAGTACCTACATGGTTTTCTCGGCCTGGAATACTCTTTGCCAATACTCACCCAAGCCATTCCCTCACCTTCTTTCTGTCTGTATTTAAATGCAAACTTAAAGTGGAGCCTTCCCTGAACAGCCTATATATGCATCCCCCAGGCCTGCCTTTCTTTGTCCCCTTGTCAGTTTTATTCTTCTACATGGCCCTTAGCCTGATTTGTCATAAACGTATTTATCTCTGAGTTATCTCTCCCTCCTCTGAAATGTAAGCTCATACCGAGAAGGAATTTTTGTCTGTTTCCTTCACCCCCTACCCTCCACTCTTAAACGGAGTCTGCTCAGGCTAAAAGCTCAGTGTGTTGAGTGAGTACATGACGGGCCCCTGCTGCCACCTGTGGACCTGTGTGGAGGGGGTGGTTCCAACAACTTCTCCCTCTCTGATCTTTGCCGAGGTTCCCCCACTCATTGCCCTTCTTCATTCTCAGCCTTCAGGTCTTCCCAGACAACCATCGTCATGGAACCTTGAGAGTAGGTCTCTGCCCCTTCACACCTCCTCCCTGTCCTGCAGATGATAACTTCACCACTACTTTTCAAATATAAACACAAACTGCTTACTTTCTCCTGGAGAGGAGACTAACAGGCAGTACATACAGCGTAATTCTTAATAGACTTTGGAGACCACCTTCTTTCATCCAAGTCCTGGTCACTTAATAGTTAATGTGGCTTGGGGCAAGTTCCTTCCTTCCTTCCTTTCTTTTTAATATTTATTTATTTGACTGCTCCAGGCCTCAGTTACAGCATGTGGGATCAAGTTCCCTGATCAGGGATTGAACCCAGGCCCCTTGCATTGGGAGCTTGGAGTCTTAGACACTGAACCACCAGGGAAGTCCTGGGGCCAGTTCCTTGTCTGTGACTTAGTTTCCCTATCTGCAAAACAGAGATGATAAGGATTATCATCTTTAGGTGATTAAATTAGTTAATTCATGTTAAGCGCTTAGAGTCGTGACATGTGTTCACTACTATTTTTGTGAAATGTTGGTCTCTTTCATAAGAGAGGGGAGCTATGGAGGAAGAGATGGTGCTTTTTTTTTTTTTTTTTCCTTCCTTAGGGAGTTTTGGCAGAAGGGGGGAAGGGGGAGACTCCCTGTTATGCAAGTAGAGTAAATTTTCACATCAAAGGAACTCATGATAGGAGAGAGGTGGACTGTACAGCTCTTAGAGTTTCTGTCAGTTGGAGATAACGGTGGGGTTGCTGTGAGGAATAAATTCATTCCCTCCGCAAATATTCACTAATGCTTACCATGTGCCAGGAGTGTAAATATGAAATAACGCAAAGTTCATACAACCAAGCACAGTTTCAAGCTGGAAGCCCATGCTTAATGAGTGAATCTATTACTCTTGGCGTGAAGTATTTTAGCCTGGGAAGGGGAGACTAAAATCAACAGTATTCTCTGAATTATTTCCTAAACCCAAGCCCATTCTAACCTGTCAAGATTCCTGCACACAATCCTACTTCTTCCAGCGACCTGCCCTACCAGAAGTCTTCTTGGTCTAGACCTCGAGGCGCTGGAGATGGGGGCCCGGCCAGGCAAGCGGGTGCCCGATTTCCTGCCCCAGAGGCGACTTTGAGGCCGCCACCCCGACTCCGGGGCGCAGCTCCCCGGCGACTCGCGCTCTCCGCTGCGGCGCATGGCCCGGGGCGCGGCCGCGGCCTCGGGGCGCACAACCCATCCGGGATTCATTCCACGGAGACCTGCAGGCGCCGGGCCAGCCGAGCAGGAGCCCCGCGGGGAGCACTCCCGGGCTGCTGCGATTTGCTTCTGCTCCTGAGTGTTTGCGGGAGCTGGGTCTCCGGCAGGTGGGAGCCAGACCAGCCGCCTCTGGTGAGGCCACACGAGGGGGGATCGGGGAGGATGCGGGAGACCTGTGCGCGGATCAGGCCCACAGCGGTGTGTCCACGGGTACTGTGGGAAGACACTTCAGCCGACGAGGGGAGACGCTTTGACGTGTTTTCTTCTAATGCTCGGCCCAGGGGTGCCTCGCCATCACTAGCCTCGCCGACCGCTCTGGCTCGCTGAGGAGTAGGCTGGGGTGAGGGGGCGACATACCCAGGGATGGAAACACTGAGGTGGACGTTTCGGTGATGGCTTCACCGCCTCTCTTCTCCCCTGTCCCCCCCCCCCAGCCCCCCTACCCCTCGCCGTCTACCTAAATAGGTCCGTCAGATCAACTAGAGGATTTATCACGCCTGATAGTTAGGAGCCAGAGGTGCTGTTCCTAAGGCTGCCTCCCTTGTTCTGGGGCCTCTGCTGAGCTGCTGAATCTCACTGGGACTCCATTGCATTTCCTTAAAGTGACTGCATTGGGCAGCGGATCTCTAAGGATGCTTTCCAACCCTAAGAGTCAGTGAATACTGAATCGAGTTAAGGAAACGGTTCTCACGCCAGTGAAAGAAGGGATAACCTTGGAAGACAGGACATAGGGAAGGGTTGGTTCTGAGTTCTCCGTTCAGTAAGGCTATAAGAGATCTGGAAATGAGGGGCAGGGGAAGGTGGCCCTCCAGGTCCATGGGGGGCCAGTAGGTGCAGCCCCACCTTCGCCATCTCTGTAGTCACCACGTGTATTTACCGGCGAGGGCAACTGGTGGGAACCTTCATAGTTGTGGTCTTGCAAAGAGATAGCACAGTGGGGCAAGATGACCTGCGTGTTAGTCCAAGTTGGAAGCACCGTGGCTCTGCGCTGAGACATCTCCAGAGGAGCCCCAGCACTGTGGCTAGCTATGACAGCCCAGCCTCAATTTTCTCATCTCAAACACAGTGCTGCTCTCATAAGATGGTTACTGTGCGTGCATGCTAAGTCATTTGAGTCGTGTCCAACTCTTTGTGACCCTATGGACTGTAGCCCGCCAGGCGCCTCCTCCAGGGAACCTTCTCCACCCAGGGATCGAACCTGCATCTCTTGTTTCCTGCATTGCTAGCACCACCTGGGAAGAAGGCCCAACATGGTTGTTATGACTCAATAAAATAAAGCATGCCAAGTGCTTAGCACAATGCATGGTAGACAGTAAGAGCTCAATAAATGTTTGCAGTAACCTTGTTTTATGGCTGCAAGTACATGGCCAGCACCATCTCCCTGAGTTCAGCTATAAATAATCCAACCCCTTGCACTCATTTCACCCAAGACGCGGGTCAGAAATCTGTGAGAATCTGGCAAGTGCAAAATTGGCCATCTTTCCAAAGGCACATGCCAAGGTCCTGGCCTTGGCGCCAGGGGCCACGTGGCTGAAAGGAGGTGTCTTGGTAGCAGAGTTGCATGGGGGTGAGGCTTAGGAGGACCAAGGGTGCCCATTGGCCAGCAGGAACACAGGGAGGGTCAGCCAGCAGGTCCTCAGAGGGTCATGCAGTGACTGCTCTTGGCTCAGTCTTTCCCAGGCAGTGGCAGGCATGCACTTATCTTTCACAAGGAGCAGGGAAACAGTGGCAGCTCCAGCTCTGTGCCATTTTCCATTGCCAACTGTTAGCATAAAGGACACCGCCCCACCCTCTCCACAGGGCAAGAGTACCCAAGAATGACCACGCAGGGCAAAAGAAGCTGGCAGACTCGGGACTGATGATGTGGAATCCCTTTCTAACTTTTCTTGTTGCCCCCCTTTCAGTCAGGCATTGTTCTACCTATTACACTTAGAGTGGAAATCCAGACCCAAGTTACAAGGAATAAGGATAAATAACGCAACCCAATCTGCTAAGTCAATATGTGCATATTTCCTTAATAAATACATGCACAAGTAAACACGTGGCATAGAGTCTTATGCTCAAAATAAATTGATAATACAATAGCCTAACATAAAACATTAAAACCTTTACTACGTCCCTCCTTAAACATCCCACCACCACCACTTTCCCACCCCAAGCCAAGACGGAAAGATTCAAGACATTCTAAAGTGGACAGCTCCATCGTGTCTGCAATATGACTATTTTCTTTCAAAGCAATGGTTTTCACTTACCAACTCTGATTTATTTTTGTTTAGTTTGGGGTTTTTCCCCTCTCAGTGTGATGAGTCTAAGTGAAAAAATTAGCAGCAAGAGAGAAGGCAGGCATCCTCCTGGAATCAGAAGTTGCCCTAACTTATCTCCTTTCTCCAAAGGTCAAGATTCTTCCTCTGTCCCGCCCAGAAGCTCACCGTGGCGGCTGCTTTCTGAAAGTTTATGTGTAACTTCCTTTGCTGCTGAGGCCAGGCTCTAGGTTAACTTCTGGAAGTATCTTTGGAAACTAATGCTCAGGCAAACCTCCAAGAAAAAGAGGCGCATGGTGAGGAACTGACATAATTTTTTAACACCACAACCAGCATATTTCTGGAGGCAACTGCAGCCAAAAGGGGTTGCCAACACCAATATTGATCTAGTCCTTCGTCCAATCAACAAATGCCATTGTTTATAAGATATAATTTTTCTTGGTTAAAGTTCAAAGTTAAACTCCAAGGATTTTCAAAACTATAAAAATGAGAGGCTTTCATACCCTCAGAAAAAAAAAAAAAAGAAAAAATTCCTGGCCAGTTTTCCTCCTTCATGGGTTTTCACAGTCACTATAAGAAACCTAGCCAAGAAAACATTTTTGGGTCTTTTTTTCTCTGAACTCTGGTAGTTTTTAAAAGGAGGATTATGCTAAATATTTATATAAAAGTCCCTTAAATCTTTGTACCTCTCCTGAAAATCATGACATGTCAGCTGCACAGGTGACCAAGGTTTGCTTTTCTGCTCCAAGGCTACCCACCTGCAGAATTCTGTAAATCAATTCAGGTTTTTCCAGAATTCAAGCAGCCCTCTCCCTTCCCACTCCTCTTTTTTAATGTGGAAATGACAGAGTCTTTTCTAAGCCCCTTGGAGAAGGCAGGGTTCTGTGGCTCACATCTGATTCTGAAATGGAAAACCTTAGCAAGTAAATGGTGAGCAGATGGTGTTTTAGAAACTAGCTCCTTGCAGTCATTCTAGATCCAGAGCAGTGTCCACTTCTGGGAGCTAGTGTCAGCGGCAAGCAGGAAAAGGTTTAGGATTGGAACTAGGATGGGGTCATAAATAGATTCGTGACATCTCAAGTGGGACATCTTCATTAAAAAAAAAAAAACAGTTTTAACAGAGGCCATACCTTCCCGTCCATGCCTCCCTTCCCCCAGAGGACCTGCAGAGTGGCTTGTGCACACATGTACCTGGGCATCAGCTGCCTGATGGATTGAGTGGTTCCTCTGTGGATGCCCACAGGATACTGATTCCTTCCTATGGAGACGCCTCTCAGCTCAGTTTTCCAGTCTGAAGGAAACGTGAGCTGGGGATGGTGAGCACCTATTCCTACCACAATCATGTATTGAGTGCTATCATATATCAGGCTCTTGTCCAGACTCTTGGGGTTCAGCCAGGAATAAAACAGACAGACAAGCAGGAGCTGCCTTCAGGGAGCTGATGCTGTAATGGGAGGGGAACACACAGTTTATGAACAATGAACTCATCTTTTAGGGGAGATGCTTTGAGGACATTAACATAATTGTTGTTATTGTTTATCCGCTAAGCTGTGTCCAACTCTTTTGTGAACCTATGGACTGTAGGCCACCAGGCTTCTCTATCCATGGGATTTCCCAGACAAGAACACTGGAGTGGGTTGCCATGCCCTCCTCCAGGGGATCTTCCTGACCCAGGGATAGAACTTGCATCTCCTGCTTGGCTGGTGGATTCTTTACTGCTGAGCCACCAGGGAAGTTCCTCTTTCCATGGAATTTTCCCAGCAAGAACACTGGAGTGGGTTGCTGTGCCCTCCTCCAGGGGATCTTCCCAACCCAGAGACTGAACGCACGTCTCCAGTGTCTCCTGCATTGGCAGGGGGATTCTTTACCACCATGCCATCTGGGAAGCCTGTACATTAACATGATGCCCTTTGACAAAAGACAGGAAGAGGAAACAACCCAAAGCCAGCAAGCTGGGACTCTGTGCTCTGGGACACAGCAGTGGGGTTGTAGAAACCACCACAGCACACCAAACACAACAAGCCATATGAGGCCAAGAACCCGAGGGCTACTTCTGAGCAGACATCTACCAGCATCGACAGCTCACGTCTGTACAGAACTTTCCAGTCTGCTAAGCTCTTTTACAGACTCTACTTTCTAGAGTCCTCACGTAGCCCTGCAAGTGAACAGAAATGATCTTTCCTGTACTTTAGGTGAGGAAATCAGGGTTTCAAGTCCAAGAGTGACTTGAACAAGACACGAAACCCATATGGCAGGGCTGGGCTTCGAGCTCAGCAGAATAATAGCAATTATAATATAAATAGTAGTGCTTACTATTATTTATTATCATTACTTACTATGGGCTTCCCTGGTGGCTCAGATGGTAAAGAATCCACCTGTAATGCAGGAAACCTGGGTTCAATCCCTAGATTGGAAAGATCCCCTGGAGGTGGGCATGGCAACCCACCCCAGTATTCTTGCCTGGAGAATCCCCATGGGCAGAGGAGCCTGGCGGGCTACAGTCTATGGGGTCTCAGAGAGTTGGACTAAGCACACAGCACACACAGTGCTTCCTATATGCTCAGTAGCGCTTGATATGAGTTAACCCATCATCCCCATGAGACAGACATGAGTACTTTCCCCATCTTATAGACACTGAGGCATAGAGAGGTTAAATCATTTGCCTAAGGTCATACAGCTAAAAACTCACAGAGTTTGATTCAAACTCTGGTCATTCAAACTTGAGTAGCTCTGGGCCTAAAGGCAGTACACTCTCTCAAGTGCAAAAAAGAAGGCTGGCCCATTGATCAACTGGCCAAGAAGACATAAATAGCCACACACCAGAGATGTCATCATCTGTTACAAAGAACAATAGTGTCTCTGCGTTAATAATATATTTCAGGAGTGATAGTATTAAGTAAGAAAGAGAGGATTTTTTAAAATTGTCTGAAGATACCTTTGTGGCAAACCAAACATCCCATTAGGATAAAGCTAGTTTATCTGTTACTGCTTTGAATTAACAAAAGACCATGATTTGTATGATTTTCTTGCTTAATTATAACCCCCTATGATATTCCTTTTGAAGTCTTGCTGCACCCAGTTTTTACAATATTACATGTAATTAGACTTTGTTTTGTACTCTAACATAATTATTCCATGTATGCCCATCCTGTCTCCCCAAACAATTTATAAGATACTCAGTGACTGAGATCTATACTGGATGCTTCCCTTGGCTCTTCAGGATTAACCTAGACACTCAGTTGGTGTTTGTTGACTGCCTGAATGATGATCTTTAAGATGAGTTCCAAGTTGCCTCTTCAGAAGTATCTGTGCTTGTTCCAAATGGTTGGTTAGAGATATTTCTCTTGGTTTTCTTGCAGTTAAAATTGCGGTTAAAACTATTCACGTACAAAGACAGTGTACTGGTAAATGTTTAGCAGCCAGCCCTCCAGGAAAAAAAAAGCCCTTGACCTCTAGCATTTCTCATGGTACAAATACTCTCACCGTGGACTATTTCATGTTACCAGCATGATGTCAAGTAGCTTGCAAAGTTCCTGAATATTTAACAATGGATTCTATTAAGCTGGTACAAGTGGATCTTTGCTGGATATAGTGACTTTTGGTTTTCTATCTTAACAAAGGCTTTCTTAGTGAGAGACTGTACCCAGGTTTGCCTGTAATACAGGACTTTTGGTTCAAATATATGCTAAATATATGCTAATTTGAAATACCAGCTTTAGCAATGTAGCAATCACTCCCCGAGTCATGCCAGAGTCAGATTGTGGAAAAGGTTCCCTATTTAAACTGATGGACCTAAAAAATAAAAATTTGTTATCTTAAGCCACCCAAACAACCAAACCCCAATCTATCCCTTGTCTTGTTTCCTCCATCCATTCCTTCTTCCATCACTTCACTCCTTTTACTTCTCGTGCCATTTTCATTTTGAGTGGTAGATTTTGCTGTTGACCTAATGGTGATGTTGGTGGGATAACGTGGGATTTTGAGGCCAATAATCTTGCCAACCTAAACCCATGTGATAACCACTGTAGAACTTTAAAACAACTGTTGGATTGATTTTCTTTCTAGCAAACTTTCCAGAAAGTCTTCCTTCTAATTCAACTTTTTATTCAGAGTTCCTAAAGTGTCCTTAATGGGATATGAACTGGCCACAGTCAATTTAGAGGAAAAGAGATAACTCTCAACACAGTTTGGAGAGTTTAACAAGTTTCAACAGTTGGGAGTGTGATCTTCTCTGAATGTATAAAGATTCTATCTGCCAGTTTTCTCCCCAACTCCACTAGGCCACCGCCTCGTTTTTATTAAACCTCTTGTTATAAGAATTTCTACTTGGCTTGCGAGTGGAGGGAGGAAGGGAGGGATAAGGCCAATTGACAGGGAGAAACCGGCTCCTTGACAGCTCGGTTCATGGGCCTGTCTGGGTACAGAGAACTGCAGAATGCGATTACATTGCTTCAAAATCATTGCCATTGCATCAAAAACAATTATTCACATCTTTTTTTAAAATAGAAGTGGCTCAGATAGTAAAGAATCTGCCTACAATGTGGGAGACCCAGGTTTGATCCCTGGGTCGGGGAGATCCCCTGGAGAAGGGCATAGCAACACACTCTAGTATTCTTGCCTGGAGAACTCCATGGACAAGAGGAGTCTGGTGGGCTACAGTCCATGGTGTTGCAGAGTCAGACACAACTGAGAGACTAACACTTTCGCTTTCATATGACATTAACAGGTTTTTTGAGGAAAGTAAGGAAGTAAGAAAAATCACTTTTATTTCAATTATCAATGAAACGTTTGTTAAATTTATTGTGTCACCCATTTTTACTGGTTACATTGGTTCTGAAACCCTAAAGCAAGCTTGCATTCTCTTATTTATCACCACATATGCCTGGGCTCTTTTGTCAGAGTGCCAAAGGAAAGCTTAGTTATGGGTGCTTTCAACCCAAGAGCCTGCACGAAACCTTCTCCTCACGGTTTTGGATCATACGGGTTTCTTTCTCTCCAAGTTGACCATAAACACCCTGTAAGCAGAGGTAAAGTATTTTACTTTCTACCTAGAGCCCCTGTGCATGCACAGGTGTGTACAATTCTTTAATTTTCAGAGCTAGAAGGGTCTTTGGTGAGATCCTCTAACCTAAGCATTGTTACTTCAGTGCTCAGAACTGAACACCTTGCTTAAGGTGTTTGTGAATCCTCTAAAGCTAAATAAAAAGTATTGTATGCAGCTATATGGAGACACATGTGGATGCGCCTGTTGGCATCTTACTGGGGAAAAATGGTCATCAGATTCTCAAAAAGATTAATGTCATTAAACCTCTGGGGAATTAGGACATAGGACAGAGAGAGAAAGTGAGTCCCAGAAAGAGTATTAATACAATACATAAACATTGCACCTATACATTCATGAAAGAATTGTTTCTGAGATATATTTCACATACCATAGGTTCACCCCTGTACAGTGTACAATGCGGTGGTTGTTAGTATATCCAAGTTGTGCATGCATTACCACTATCTAGTAAGGATTACTTACTGAAAGCCTTTGTGCTGAGCACTGTTCTTAATACAGTGGATACAGCAGCGAGAACAAAGTGAATGACATCTCTGCCCTCAAGAAACTTCTATCAGCACAGACAATAAATAAGTAACCAAATAAGAGAACAACTCTGTTATGGGTTGGCTTGTGTTCTGCCCCTCTCCAGAAAAAAAAGAAAAAGAAAAAATCACATGTTGCAGTCCTAACCCTCAGCACTTAGAATGTGATCTTATTTGAAAATAGGGTTATTGCAAATGTAATCAGTTAAAATGAGGTCATACCGAAATAGGGTGGGCCCCTCGTCCGCTTTATAAGAAGGGGAAATTTGGAAGCAGTGACATCCACAGGGAGAACACCACGTGAAGCTGAAGGCAGAGATGAGGGTGAAGCAGCTGAAGAGAAGAGCACCAGGGCTTGCCGGCACGCCGCCAAAGCTGGGGCAGGGGTGCGGAACAGACCGCCTTCCCCAATCCTCAGAAGGAACCAACCCCACCAGCATCTTGATCTCATCTTCCAGGCACCCTGTGTGTGGTACTTTGTTATGTTAGCCCTAGCAGATGAATGCCTTCATGTGGCTCTCAGAGGAAATTCCAAGGGTGCCATGAGATGCTCAGAAAAGGCGGCTACTTTTTCCTTTATACAGAGGGTTGTAATGGAAGCCCTCTTTGAGAAGCAGGTGTGGGAAAATGAGAAGGAGACACTCATGAAAATCTTTAAAGAGCATTCCTGACAGGGGATACAGCAAGTGCAAATGCCCTGAGGCAGGAACAAGATTAGATTGTTAGAGGAACAGAAGGATGATGGGAGAGGCATGGTAGTCATAGGTGACAGTTGCACCAGATAAGAATGAAAAGGTAAGTTGGGGCTAGATCCACGTGGCTTGGGAGGCCATGGGATAAGTGTGCATCTTTTTTTTTTTTTTTTTTTAATGCAATGAAAAGCAATTGAAAGATTTTTATCAAGGGATTGTTGAGAGCAGATTCATGTCTGGAAAGGTGACTCTGACTCTCAAATAGACGAGATTGTAAGAGCAAGTGGGCCAGCTGTGAATCCATGGGAAGGCTGTTGTAAAGTCCAGGAGTGAGAGCGTGGGGGCTTGTAAAGGAGGTGAGAGGCAGACCACCTGGGGATGTATTCTGGAAATGGAGTTCACAGCTCTGGCTGGTGGGGGTGATGGCAAGACAGAAAACAAGAGTGTCACTCGAGTCTGGGGCTCACATGGCTAAGTGGAGGATGGTGCCATTTACCAAGTCAAGGTTGGAAAAGGTACAGGGGAAAATTTTAATGGGAATAACTGAGAGTCTGTTCAACTTGTGTCAAGTTTGAAGAGACTCAGAGATACTCAAGTATATTTGCTATTCCATTGCTCTTAGATGAGGGGACATAGGTATACCTGTAGCTGGTTCATGTTGATGTATGGCAGAAACTAGCACAATATTGTAAAGCAATTATCCTATAATAAAAATACATATATATATATTTGCTAATTATTTGAAATATGTTTCAAGTAACAGTTTTCTATTAAAAGTGAATAAACTCATTTTGCTGACAGAACATTTCTGAGATTTTGCAACATCTCCTCAGATACTAGGATGCACAGTGGAGTATTGTATAAACAGTGCTGCAAATCACACATGGAAGGCCCCTCATCTAAGAGGAGAGGAACCTCCTGTATCGAAGGTGTAGCCGGAAATTGCGATCTTTTAGCATGTCTCAGGTGTCTCCCCACCCCTGCTCTCCCCAGACCCTTTTCTCTCCCTGCCAGTCTCCTGGACATTGCTCATTCAAGAAATTGCTTGGGGCCCCCTCCTTGGTGCCGGGCAGAGTGTTGAGAGTGAGTGGTACAGCAGTGTACGTGTTTCCTCGGCTATCACAACAAATTACTAGCAACTGGGTGCCTTCAAACACAAGAAATTCATTTTCTGCGCTCTGGAGGCCAGGAATCTGAAACCAGCAAGGCCGCGTTCCCTCCTGAGGCCCTAGGGGAGAACCCTTCCTTGCTGCTTCCAGCTTCCCGTGGTTCCAAGTGCTTCTTGTGGTTGTGTCACTCGATCTCACGGGATCTTAGTTTCCTGACCAGGGATCAAATCTGTACCCCCTGCACTGGAAGCTCGAGGTTCTACCCACGGGACCACCAGGGAATTTCCTCTGCCTCCATCTTCAACATGGCCTTCCCTTCTCTGGTCTCCCATCTCCCTCTGCCTTTCTCCTATAAGGTCACTTATCACTGGATTTAAGTCCTACCCAGATACTCCAAGACGATCTCACCTCCAGATCCTTAATTATATCTGCAAAGACCCTTTTTCCTAATGAGGTTACACTTAGAGGCATTATAGGACATATCTGAGGTGGGGGTGGTTAGTGGGGGGACATCATTCAACCAACTATCAACAATGAATGAGAGACCTGCTCTGAGTTCTCACAGGCTATTACTGAGCCCAGAATGTGAACGTGAACTAGCAGAATGATGGAGAAAGAGAAAGCATCCAGGCAAGGGAGCCGGCAGGTTGGGAGGCTTTGAAGGGAGAGCGTGGAGCTCCTTGAGGACATTACCCAAGCTAGAAATGCTATGAGATGGGGTCAGAGAGGTTAAGCAGGGCCAGATTATTAAGGGCCTGCTAAGCTCTGGATTTGGAGGCAAAAATGGGAAATGACTTGAGATTTTAAGCAGGGGATCATAGACAGGTGTGCATTTGAGAAAAATTAAGTCTTGTGTCTCATGGAAAATGGATGTGGGAAAAGAAACCTGGAGGTAGACATGTCAATAATGATGCTCACGGAGAGTCTAGACAGGCGTGCTGGTGGTTTGGGCTAGAGGACTGGCAGAAGGGTTTGAGAGAAGAAAGAGTAGGCCAGAACCATCAAATTTTACTGGAACTTGTCTCTCCCCATCAGAGCTTTGGTTGGTCATATTGAGGAAGGCAATATGTAAAGATCATGCCTTATTGTGGTCTGGTAGAACCATTTAAAAAGGGAGTCAACCCTTACAGATTAATTGTAAAGGCTTGAGGAAGACATGTTTAAGAGGACAAATGAAGGCTTATAATGATTGGTGCTGAACTCACCCTGAAAATATTGCTTCCTTTTCCATTCAACTGTGCACCCCTGTGGCCTTGAAGAGCAATACTGGTGTAATTTGAAGGTTTTAATAGCCTCTGCATGAAATACGTGGATGTGTGGTTGTTGGGAGTATTTTCATTCTGGTATTTTTATGGCCTGAGATATTTTAGCCAGCAGCCCTGTGCCTAGAGTACCCAAGCAGACCCCAAAAGCCCAATTACTGTGTCGAGGAATCTGGTCACCCTGTAACTTAAAAGACTCTAAGCAGCAGCTGTCCCAGGAGTCAGGGCTGTGTCCCCTCCCTCCACTCAGAACCATGGAGTGGGCTCCTGACTTGAAAGGAGAACATCCTTTGTCTCTTGGCAATATCATTTGTGTTCAATGTAAAATCAGAAATGGATGGAAAATTTGCCCAGTTGGAAAAACCAACTAAAATGCAAGCCAGTAACTGGTATTTTCACCCAATTCCTTCCACTCTGACACAAAACTTCTAAATTCCCTGATAAAATCCAGCCTTACTTTGTAGCTGGGGCTGTTCCCAAGGTAAAACTTGGGTTTGGACGGTCCTCATCTCATGGGTTGGTCAGGTCCATCTCTACAGTTCTCCACAGGGACAAAGTCCCAGTCTTTGGATCTTTGTAGCTCCTGCAGGTCTCACAAGTTTCAGGCATGTAGGTGTGCCCAGGAAATCCTCATGGAGGGGTAGGTCAGTGCTCTTGGAAAGGGGGAAGAATAAAATAGAACAGGGCATTTGCACCTTATTAAAGCACAGAAAGATGGAGACCCAGGTTCGATCCCTGGGTCAGGAAGATCCCCTGGAGAAGGAAATGGCAACCCAATCCAGTCTTCTTGCCTGGAGAATCCCATGGACAGAGGAGCTTGGCAGGCTGCAGTCTGGGGTCACAAAGAGTCGGACATGACTGGAGACTAAACAGCAACAATAATGAAGATCATCTCGGTGGATCAGTGTTGATTTACCACAAAGCCTGAGCAGGGAATGAGACCTCAAGGCCCAAGGTCTAGTTGTGTGACCTTGAGCAAGTCCAGAGCCCCGGATCTCTGGGACTCAGTTTTGCCTTATTTCCAATGAGAAGCTGGGTTAGGAGACCCGGTGCAATGGCAATCTTGCCCACAGCATCCATTCAACTGTGGCCTGTGGCCATGTGCATCCACAGGCTCGCTGCTGCTGGGAGGGAAGCAAGTGCAGACGGCTTCTCAGTGACGTAACCGAGGCCACCAAGCAGATTGCTCAAATGACAGAAGTGAAAGTCCATCCCAGGACCATGGCTGCCTGAGGAAATTCCCCTTGAAGCACCCAGACAGACCGGAGGGCAGAAATGCTTGGTTTTGTTCCCGCCCACAGAAGGATGCTTCATCCTGAAAGCACTAAGGGATAAGATCTCCTGCCAGGGTGGGCTTGTGGGGTCAAACATGGCCGCCACTCTGGGGCCTGACAATATGCTGGTTCCTAGATGGCCCTCTGACCACACTGCTGCCGTCTGCGCCTGACTGCAAATCCCCGAGGGTAAGGTCCTTCCCTTCGGTTTCTGCCACGGCCCCTTCCCCTCCCCACTGGGGTCTCCAGCCTCATCTTCACACACAGCCGGCAATCAATACTGCTTGTTGATAAACCAACCCTTAAAAATAAGCCCTGTCAGGATGCAAAGAGCCTGAAAGAGTATGACTAAGGTGGGGCGGGGTGGGGAGGGCACGGAGCCACAGGAAGCCGCGCCGAGTCAGAGCTCTAACGAGAAACAGGCCTTAAGTACCAAGGAGAAATAGATTACTCTGCCTCTCCCCTCCAGCCCTTCTCCAGAGCCAGCCACCAGAGAGCTTTGGCCCCACACTGAGGTCAAGGCCGGGCCTCCGTCCTTTTCAGGGCCAACCCCCAAGCCCCAGATTCCAAGAATTTATTTTTATTTAATAAAAATAAAGTATTTTTTGTTTTTTACTTATTTTTTAATATTTATTTTATTTTATTTATTTGGCTGCACCGGCTCTTCGTTGCAGCACATGGGATCTTCAATGTTCATTGCAGCATGCCTGGTCTTTCAGTTGCAACATGTGGGATCTAGTCCCCTGACCAGGGATCGAACCTAGGCCCCTTGCATTAGAGGCAAAGTCTTGGCCACTGGATCACCAAGGAAGTCCTCCAAGGATTTGTTTCAAAATGGATATGATACCATTAATGCCGTAAAATTAAAAGAAAACTGAGTCAAAGACAAATACAAATAGAATCATCTAATGAAGAAATTTAGATTTGAGGGTCAGGCTGATAGAGCACTGGATTTTAAGAAGACCCTCCGGATACCCTGATATGTCACCAGATGAGGGTCTGCCCCTTTAGCCTGTAAGATTTCCCAGAGAAGATGATGTGTTTTCTTGACTACAGGAGAGGTGGTGACCAGAGTCAGAGCAGAGGACTTGGAAAATACAGATCAGGACACAGACACGGTGTAAGCCAAGGCGTCTATGGTGGTACTGCCTATGGTCACTGGGAAAAGAGATGGGCAAGCCTGCTGGTCCGGGGGCAGACCGACAAGAGTTCAAGGGCTGTCTCCACAGCTGACTGGTGGCTCCTAGCCTTGTTTTTAACTTCCTGAGATTGGCTGTAAAGGGGCTGTGCATCGGCATGCTCAATCGTGTCTGACTCTTTGCGTCCCTATGGACTGTAGCCTGTCAGGCTCCTCTGTACATGGGATTTTCCAGGCAAGAATACTGGAGAGGGTTGCCATGCCCTCCTCCAGGGAATCTTCCTGACCCAGGGATAGAACCTGCATCTCCTGCATTGGCAGGCAGGTTCTTTACCTCTTGAACCATTGGGGCTTCCCAAGGGGCTTTGGAGAGCCTCCCAAATCCCCAGGAATAAAAACGTGAGCATGTACTTTCGCATAGCAAATGCTACTCCACGCACTTAGACATCTGAATTCCTTGAACGCTCTGAACACCCCTATACGGTAGGTGAGTGTTATTATCACCCACATTCTGCAGACAAGGATGCAAAGGGCTAAGTAACTTGATAAAGGGCACATGGCTGGTATCTGGCAGAGCCGGGGTTTAAATCCAGACTCTCAGCCCTAGACTTTGTGCTCTCAGTCACTACTTTACACTTCTTATGTGCTCCATAAGTGATACATGCAGGCTGAGATAATACGCAGATGAGTTGCAATCATACCTAACTGAATAGCTAGAGGGTAGGTGTTTATATCCCACCTGCAAAGGTGTGCATTTGAAGCTGGGAAAGATTCCACCCCACTGCTATTCTAAAGGCTGTACCAGTAGTCACTCTCGGTAACAATGTTTGAGATCCAGGTTTCAGAGACGATGAAATGCACTCTCATATTGCTACAGGAACTTTAAAAAAATTCAGCCAACATTTAGTGAGCTCTTAGAGTGGGCCAGCCACTGTTGCATGCACTTAGGATAGATCAGTGAACAAAAGGGACAAATTTCTGCCCTGACAGCTTATATGAGCTGGTGGGTTTAGAAAATTTTGTTGTGACACAGACAGACTCTGGTCCCCAGTATTTTCTGCCTCTCACTGGGTACTACACATAAAGAATTAAGAAATGAAGGATTCAGATTGAACAACCATTCCCTGAGTTCCAAAGAACCTCCTCAGAGAGGAGGACTGCTGGTGTAAACAACCCCCATCTTAGAGACGATAAGCTAGAGGATGGAAAGGAGTTAGGGTGATTGTTCCAGATGCCCGGCCCCCCACAAATGCTGAGGGGCAGAGCCAGGAGCTGAACTCCCCCGGGCCAAGCTCCAATGTCAGCTTCACTGTACTGCAGCAGTTAAATCACTCTGAGGAAATTCATCTGGGGCCCAAACACGTATTTTGGTCCTTAATCCTATAGCATCTACTGATTGTATCATTTATTGGAACTTGGAATATGTTTGCCTGGATTCTTATTTTTTATTTGTATATTTACACATTAACCTATAACAAGGACCAACATTACTGATGTATTCATTTCCTTTTTTTTAAAGGTTGATTTTAAATATACTATTTGCTGGTTTTTCTAAGTTGAAGTATAGTTGATTACAATATTATGTTTCAGGTATACAACACAGTGATTCAATTTTCTTATAGGTTATATTCCATTTAAAGTTATTACAAAATAATGACTATATATCCCTACCCTGTACTTTATATTGTTGTGTTTATTTATTTAAACATAGTAGTTTGTATCCCTTAATCCCCTACTCCTATCTTGCCCCTCTCCCCTTCTCTCTTCCTATTAATAAGCACTAGTTTGTTCTCCTTACCTATGAGTCTGTCTCTGTTTTGTTATATATTCGTTTTTTATAATCTATATATAAGTGATAATATAGAGTATTTGTTTTTCTCTGACTTATTTCATTAAGCATAAAACCCTCTAGATCCATCCACATTGTTGCAAATGGCAGAATTTCATTCTTTTTATGGTTGAGTAATATTCAATTGCCCATAAATATACTATACCTTCTTTATCCATTCATCTGTTGATGGATACTCAGGTTGCTTGCATATCTTGGCTATTATAAATAATGTTGCTATGAACACTGGGGTCCATCTTTTTGAATTAGTCTTTTCATTTTCTTCAGATATATACATAGGAGTGGAACTGCTGGATCATATGGTAGTTCTATTTTTAGCTTTTTGCGGAACCTCCCCACTGTTTTCCAGAGTGTCTACATCAATTTAGATTTCCACCATTAATTTTCATATTCTGTCCCCTTCCTCTTAGATGTCTAAGGAGTCTAGGGAGCAAAGATTCTAGCTTTCTGGGTCAGTTTCTAGACTATGATTTATCAAGGGAAATCTTGTTAATGGATTAACAGAGAAAACAAAAAGGCCAGAAAGGTTAAGCTGAACTTCAGAATAAAGTCAAGAGAGGGTATGAGAGGAAAGGGAAGCAAAGCCCTTGGGTTAGATGCCTGGAGGGAACTTTGAGATTTGAAAAGTGAGCGTAGAAGGCAGACAGCATTTTCGATAAAAGAGTACTTGGCACCTAATAGGTTCTCAATAAATGTTTACTGACTGAATAGATGAATAAATAAGTGAATGAATGAGTGAACAAGGAGCTGCCATGTCTATGGAGGCAACTGAAAGTGGCAGAGGCAAGGAGGCAGTTTTCTAAAGGCTTTGCAGTGCATAAACCATACATTCCTTGGATGTTTCCTCAAGCAGCTGAGTAAGAATTACAATCCTTGCATTAATTGTTGATGGTGAATGTGCTTCTTTGAGGGGCACCCCATGAGATGGGGCAGCACAGCAGTTGCTGGTTTTTATATGAGCTATACATGAAAGGACAACCATGTCATAGGCTCCATGAAAGGCTGAGGACACAGAGATGAATGACATTCTCTGACACTGAGGAGGTTACAGGCAAGTAAACAGATAGCAACATGCATCCCACTTTATCAAGGATTATAATAAGGATATGAATAGATGTATGAATGCTTAGAGAATTAAATTACCAACTTTGCCTAGGACTCTGGGGGAAATCTTCACAAAGGAGGCTATGTCTGAGAGTGACCTGGAATATAAGTAGCAGGAGCTTTCCAGGTTATGAAGGAGAGGAAAGGCATTCCAGAAACAGAAGGAACAGAGACAGAGGGTTCTAAGATGGTAAAACAGAGGGAGAGAAGAAAGAAGATTCAGGGAGACTAGAGCGAGGGCATGAGGGGCCAGACCTGGAGGATGTAAAGGACCTTGAACCAGGTGGCAAAGGGCCTCATGGTCCCAGCTTTGCTCCTAGGAAGCAAAGCCAGCAGAAAAGTAGAGAGAGAAGCAGGACTTTTTCTTAGGAATCTAGCAAGAGGGGAATCAGAGGACAGGCTGGGCAGGAGAAACCCAGAGCAGGGAAACTATCTTTAAATCCCCTTGTTAGCCCAGGACTCGGCGGCGATTGCCCCAGTTGAAATCCATGCTCTACCACTTAACTAGTTCTCTGACCTTTGGGCAGGTACTTGATTTCTCTGTGCTTTAGTTTCCTAAATGAGAATAATATTACCCATCTCATAGAGTTGTCATAAGAATTTAATGAGTTGAGAAGAATCTCTGCCATTCTTAATACATGTCAATGATTAATACTGTTTGTATTAATATTGGTTAATTATCTTGACTTGCTCTCCATCATTTTCCAACTCAGAAAGAATGTCTTGGACACCCATTACCACCATCCTGTCCCTTACTCTCAAACGTTCATCAGTAGCAATGAGGACAGAACATTCTTTCTCTTTTTAAAATATTTATTTATTTACTTATTTAGCTGCCCTGGGTCCTGGTTGCCACGTGCGGGATCTTTAGATGAGGTATGCAAGCTCTTAGTTGCAGCATGTGGGATCTAGTTCCCCAACCAGGAATTAAAACCTGGCCGCCTGCCTTGTGAGGGTAGAGTCCCAGCCACTGGACCACCAGGGAAGTCCCAGAGGATAGAAAATTCTTGATGACAGAAGCCAAGTGACATACACTTCTCTTGAAACACAGTGCTAGCATGTAGCAGTTGCTTAATACATGCTTGCTAAATTTATGTCAAGCAGGGCAGTCCAATTTTCCAGAGACTGGCCAGAAGGGCTGGAGTTAGAAATCTGGCTACCTCTCCAATGGAACTCCAACTGTCAAAGGAGTTCCTGTCCCGTCTCATTTACCTCTGCTAACCCAGCCCCGAAGACAGCCCTAGAAACTACAGCCAGGAAAGAGTCCAATAAAGCAAGAAGTAAAACAAAACAAAACAAAACAAAACAGGTACACAGAGAGTTGAGTTGAGTCTAAACAGCTGATGACTACGGAGTAGTGAGGCTTCATATATGAAGAAATGAGATGTCTGATGTAAGAGGTACAATATTAAAACAATTTAATACCTATCTGGAACCAATTTCAACAAAACCTGGGTTGGAAGTAGTTGATACGAAGGAAAACAGAAGTATGACTTTGCACTGCTTTGTGGTAGGAAAGCAGGGTAGATCCTGATTATTTTGGTAGAAAAATATCAGTTTACATGTTTGCTAAAAAAAAAAATTAAAGGCAATGAAAACACATGGAGAAACTTAATTGCATATGGGTAAGTGAAAGAGGCCAGTCTGAAAAAGCTATAAACTGCCTGATTCCTGTTACATGGCATGGGAAAGCCGAAGCTACAACGACAGTAAAAGATCGGTGTTTGCCAGGGACTTGGAGGGGGGCACAGGAGACTTTTATGAAACTATTCTGTATGAGATTGCCATGGTGGGTGCATGTCATTATACCTCTGTCAAAACCTATAGAATACACAGCAGTAAGAGGGAAGTCAAATGCAAACTATGGACTTTAGCTAATAATAATGTATCAATGTAGGTTTATCAACTCTAACAAATATACAACAAATGTTAATAACAGAAGGATTTGGGGATTGCGGAGAAGATATATGGGAACTCCGTAGTTTCTGATTAACTTTTCTGTAAACCTAAAACAGCTATAAAAAAATAAGCCTATTCATTTTTTTTTTTAATCAAGGACAAACAGTAGTGAAATAGAAGTAGGATATATTCAACTGCCATGCCACTAATGGAGGGGGAAAAACTAAAAATTTGAATCAAACCAATGAAAATAAGGGTCGGGGGAACAATTAAAGGAGCTAAACACCCAAATGGTGTTGGACAAGACTCTTGAGAGTCCCTTGGACTGCAAGGAGATCCAACCAGTCCATCCTAAAGGAGATCAGTCCTGGGTGTTCATTGGAAGGACTGATGCTGAAGCTGAAACTCCAATACTTTGGCCACTTCATGCAAAGAGTTGACTCACTGGAAAAGACCCTGATGCTGGGAGGGATTGGGGGCAGGAGGAGAAGGGGACGACAGGGGATGAGATGGCTGGATGGCATCACCAACTTGAAGGACATGGGTTTGAGTAAACTCCGGGAGGTGGTGATGGACAGGGAGGCCTGGCGTGCTGTGATTCACGAGGTCGCAAAGAGTCGGACATGACGACTGAGCGACTGAACTGACTGAAACACCCAATGCTAGAATTCTGAAATGGGAAAACTGAGGCTCTGATTGGCTCTGTCTATAGAACCCAATCTGACTCTTCTAGGACCCTATGGGCAGAGAATTCCTGAAATTGTCTTGAAAAGACAGCCAACATGCTTTGGAATTAACATGGTTAATTCCATTTATCTGGAATGTCAGAGGCACAGAGTGGCCTGGTTAATTTCATATTCTGTTTAAGTGAAGGTTGCCATGGATACCATACATAGCCATCCAATTTTCCTGGAATTAGAATTCGAGCAATAAAACTGGTTTAAGGAGAAAACTAGGCCAAAGAGAATTTAAATGTATT
The DNA here is from genome assembly GCF_910594005.1 of Cervus elaphus. NCBI lineage: Eukaryota > Metazoa > Chordata > Mammalia > Artiodactyla > Cervidae > Cervus > Cervus elaphus. The sequence continues at coordinate 45,809,736 of NC_057831.1, forward strand.
CAATGACGAGTCCTTATCAATGAGGAAGGCACGCCAGAATCCAACAGGGCCTCAATGCATCATTCCAAATGTAACTTCTTTTTTTAAAACCGCAGATACACAGGGGCTGGGAGAAAATGGAGGACCCCTCACTGGCCGTAAGGAAGGGATCTGGAAGTGGTTCTTGTGCATAGCTCCATGTCTTTGTCTCAGAAAAAGCAGAGTAAAGAATGTTTATGTATCAATGTTAGAAGAATAAAAAAATCTGTGCCATCTGAGGGTTGGACGGTGCATGAGTGGCAGCCATGTAATTTAGATTCGAATCCTTCCTGTAACCTTTACCATTGTAAAGACCTGGGTAATTTCTTAACTGAGTTCAGGACCTCAGCCCTTCAGGCAGGGCCTTTAGCTGCCTCTGGAGTGAGCAGGACCTGCTGTTTAAACCTCAGCCCTGCCTCGTCCTGGCAACAGTGACTTGCCTAGTTACCCAACAACTATGTAAAATGGAGATGGATGTTAATAATGGCTACCTCTTTGGGTAGCTGTGAGAAGTAAATAAGAAAATCCAAATAATGAGCTTGGCATGGTAAGCAATATTAAGTAATTACAATGTTCGTTATTAATATTCATCTAGTTCATGGAAAGAGCCCAAGATGAGACTCTATATTGGGATCTAAGTGAATGAATACCATCCCTCCCACCAGCCAAGTGGAGTGGAGTTTTGCACCGGCTTGGATTCATTTATTCTTTTTCATTCGGAGTTGCTGCCGTTTCAGAACATCTGAGGCAGCAGGCCCAGGGTGCGCAACCATATGTCCACCTCATTCCAAGAACACTCTCCCAGAATCTGCTGCTTGTGATGTGGAAATCCAGAAATGCACAGCAGCCTCACTTTAGTCACGGAGCGTCTGGGTGCTGCTGAGAGATGTCAGATGTCAGCACATGTGCTCCGCGTCTCCAGGCCAGCCTACCCCTTCTCCAGCTGCTTTTCCATTCTCATTCCCAGTGCTCCTCAGCGTCTCCGTTGTCTGCATTTCCTGAGCAGCTACTTGTCTCTAGGCCTTCTGGGCAGGTCTCACCCCTGCGTCTGTCCCACCGTGACGAGCAGGCCACTGGGACCCCTTGGGGCTTCCCCGATCCTGCAGCCAGCATCACCCCTCCTTCCTCCTCTGACCACCGGCATCTCGTCTGGAAGGAGGGATCTGGACACTGTCTCACAGGTCCCCTTGTGAAAGCGAATCTGCCACAAGGGTTTAGCCACAGGGGTTTATTTGTTTGAGCTTATTTGTTTTTTGCTTTTCGGAGGCAATCTGGTTGTAATTTCAGCAGCAGGCTCTCAGTTTGGCTACTTTATCCATCCCTCCTCATTTTGCCATTTTCCCCAGTTGCTGCTTTGCAGGCTGTCTCTGTTTGGGTTATTCCACCTAAAACATACACCCAAACACACATACGCACACTTGAGCTCACACCCACACGTAGGCGTACTGACCAGGGGAAGAATTCCAGTGAGGTGTCCATCTGAATTTCATGGCTGCAAGATTTGTCATCAATAGTGATGCTTTGTTCTGACAGCCATGATTTATGTCACTTTCAGTTTTCCTTCCAACTCCTATTTTGTTCCACATTTCGCATTTCGCAAGGTTCTTTCATTCAAGTCTATGTTTTCTGATTTGTATCTGCAAGTCTCTGCAATCCCCCTCTTTTGAAAAGCCAGGGGAAGAAAAACAATACCCAAGAGCAGAACATGTGATTAATCAACCAGATTCTAGGTAAAAACTCAAATTTTTCAGTGAAATCGGATAAAATGCAAGGAACTCTCCCCTTGGGAAGACTCTCAAGCTGGCCAGGGGTGGAGGCGAGAGGTCTTTTCCCTCTCGCTGGGTCTCTGTGAATAGTTTGACTGGGTGGATGTCGAACCACCTCTCCCCTTTCATTCATATAGAACTTGGCCCTGTGGGGCTGGGTACAGAAACTCTCTGTTACCTTGATATTTTCAATACTGCATCTGAATGGTGCCTTGTTTGGGCTCTGACTTTTTTCCCCACCTCCATTAACTCAGCTCCACAGGCGGAATCAGCACTTAATAAAACAACTATTGGCTGATGGTGCGAGTCGTGGGAGGCTTCAGAGCTCTTCTTGGCTTTGTTTTTCTAAAAAGTACCCGTGACTGCAGCCAAGCAAACCAGCACATACTCATGGGCTTCCTTGGGAGAAACTGAAACAAGTGAGGCCGCCGGGCGGAGAGTCAGGCAGGGGGCCTAAAAGAAATTTAATAAACTCCTTGCTTTTCTTCTCTCTTTTTTGTGGGGGTATGTTTTCTTGAATAGGGCAGGAAGTTCTGTGGGTATATGTGGTAGGCCAAACCTCTCTTCAGTTGAGTTGGGATGTAGTTTAAAAAAAACAAAGGTTGGGACTTCCATGGCGATCCAGCAGTTAAGACTCTGCACTTCCAGCGCAGGGGGTTCAGGTTCAATTCCTGGTCAAGGAACTAAGATCCTGCATGCTGTGCGGTGTGGTCAACAAAATTTTTTTTTTTTTAAAGGTAGCTGAGGGAAATGTGAGGAATCCCTCTAGAGTGGGTCATCTGTGCTTCCACCTCTAGGGCTGGCACAATTAAGAAATGGGTGATCCAGAGCTGGCCTCCATTTCTCTGTCTTCTTCCTTCTAGATTCAAATCCCACCTCTGCCACTTACTAGCTGTGTGTCCTTGTTCAGAGGGACCTTACCCCTCTCATCCACTCCTCTAAAATGTGGATCAGTAATACTGCCAATACGGTACAGTCATTGTTATAAAATAATAAGAGTAGGATAAGAACAATAGGATAATGGTAGGAAAAGAACAATAGGATAACATGAGATAACAAATGTAAATGACTGAGCCAGGATTAGAACTAGGGTAGTATGGGTGAAGAGACAACATGCCTGATGACTGGGCTACACCACTGCCTGTAAAATGGGTTTTAAAAAATCAGTGTGGTGCATGCTCCTTGCAGCACTATTCATAGTGGCCAAAAAGTGGATTTAAAGCCAGGTTGACTGGCTTTTTGCCTCATTCTTACATTACTAGGTACCATAATTTAGGCAACTTTAGATTTTTATTGTAACTCATACAAATGTACCAATAATAAGACAACAATAACAACATTTAACACGTATGTGGTATACAGCAAGTAAGTGGCAGTCAGTGTTTAAATCTGAAAGATTCACTCAGATAAATTCTTCTAACCACTAGACCTACTGCTCACATATAATTGGTCTGTTGTAAAGATTCTTTTGTTTCTCTTGATGATTTTTATTTCTGATACAACCAATGTTTTATTTTTACCTCCTTGCAAATAAGTTCATTACTATTCTATTGTTTTCTTCAAATAGTCATTAGCTTCCCACTTTTGTCCTAATATCAAAATGGGCCACAAAATACATTCATAATAAAATAAAAATGACGAGCATAGCTTTTGCATTCTGCCACCTTGTAATGAAGTCTCATCAAATATCTTCACTGATATATTTTGACACTTGAGGAAAGCGCTCCACTTAACTGTTATTTTTATCACCTCACCACTGAGATCATGGCAAGATATATTCCTCCCCTGGGCTTGCTGACAATGTCCACAAGGAAATGTGTAAGTGGACTTTATAAATATCAGCACAAGTGATAGATTCTGAACATAAGAATTGGTCATTTCAGTGATGTGATCTGTTTACAAATTTATTGATTGAAGGAACAAGATCAATATTTAACTCCATTTCATACCTCCAAAAAATCACAAAACCATAGGAAGAAAGCTGGAGCCTCACTGAACTGACAGGTTGATGATTTTAAAATAAAACAATTGATTTAGTCAAGCAATTAGCTTGAACTGCTATTTTCATTTAAAGGAGCCCCTTTTTTTGACTGAGATCACCAGTCAGTTCAGCCCACTTATAAATCTAAGACATGTGGTCCAAAAGGAAATGTATCTGAATCCCATTTTTTAAAAATAATTTTATTTATTTATTCTGGCTGTGCTGGGTCTTCATTGCTGAGTGGACTTCTCTCTAGTTGCCGTGAGCGGGGACTACTCTCTAGTTGAGGTGCACAGGCTTCTCATTGGAGTGGCTTCTCTTGTTGCGGAGCCTGGGCTCTTGGGTATGTGGACTTCTGGAGTTGTGGCACATGGGTTCAGTAGCTGCAGCTCCTGGGCTCTAGAACACAGGGCCAGGAGTTATGGAATCTTCCTGGACCAGGGATTGAATCTGTGTCCCCTGCACTGGCAGGCAAATTCTTTGCCACTGAGCCACCATGGAAGCCTAATCCCATTATTTTTAGAGTGTCTGTTTTTATCTGTTCTGATTTTCTTCTCACCTGAATATGTCTGGGAGTCTAAGGGAAGCAATCACTTTGTAATTGAATCTGCTTAAGTGAGAAATATTGTATCTTCTCCCTATAACAAAAATAATATTTTGTTTGACTGTGTGCTTTACATCCATCATTAGAGAAATATTTCAGAGTGGCAGTTGAGTACATGGTTGAATCTGAAACGGCCTGGATCTCTCTGGGCTTGGTTCCCTCCTCTGTAAATCATGATACTTACATTATAGATTGTTATTAGGATTAAATACATTCATACATAAAGGGTTTAAAGATGTGCTGGAACTTGGTATAAGTTGGCTATTGTTTTCATGTTTCTAAGCACCATCCATCTAAGTTTTGTATTCTTATCCCTGTCTTATAGTTAAAGGAAGTGAAGTCAAGAATGGTAAATAATTTGCCCAAGGTTTCACATACAGAGTGAGCAGCTGTCTTTCCCTCTCCAGATGTGCAAGTGGTATCATATGCACTGTAGAAAGAATTAAGAACAGTCCTTTTTTTCTATATCTAACATCCTGAAATGATTAAGATTCGGGATAGTTGTGCTTGATTGGATGTTTATTTCCCCAGATGGTGAGTAAAGCATTACTGAATACATTTGCGGGCTGACTGGGAGAGAATATGTGGTGCTAGAAATTGATATTCTGGGGAAAAAAACCCTGAGTGATTACATCCCTGTTATCCTAATAGTCTTCCTTAGAGGCGTGTACATGACCACAGGTGTCAAAGCAGCAAGCTCTTCTTGACACATTTGACTTATTACCTACTATTTGATGTGTCTCTCACAGTGAGTTTGTCTTCTGGGTTTTTATCAGTTATACTTTAGAGAATGATCCCCCTTGACTCCCCAACCCCTTCAGCTTCATTAAGACGTCACCTTGTCTCCATCTCCTATGTGCAATGTTAGCTCGCTCCTCAGCTGCTGACTCTGTCTTCTGACTTTGATCTGTTAAATTTTCCCCAACACAATTATTGTTGGCATCATTAGGATCTTCAACATTGTTATAATTCCTTTGCATTTTCAATTTGTCTTTTCAAAACAAAATCAAGCACAGGTTATGTACTTCTGTGGAAAGCACTGACTTAAACAAAGTTAGTGTCGCACCGACATGAAAACTGAGAATCTTGTTCAAAAAGAAATTGGAAAGTGTTTCTGTGAAGTGTCTCTTTTTGCAAAAATCAAAGAGAAACACATGAGTTACCAGCTATGTATGGTTCTGTCCTTATGAATTCAAGGTACATTAATATTTAGATGGCATAGAATATTATTAAGAATAACAGGATGTCTCTAGCTTAAGCAGGAAATCATTTTTTTTAAATGTCAGAGCTCATTTTACAAAGAGATTGTAATTACAAAATAGTAATGGTTGATTCCAGTTTGGGGTTTGGAGGTGAATAAAGACAGCTTAGAGATTATAGGGGCTTCCTGTTTTGAATTTAGGAGAAGCCAAGACTTTTGCAAATCTTTTTAGATGTAATGTTTATGGAAGGCAAAGGATACCAACCCAGAATGTTGGATAGAGCAGTTAAATGTTGGTTTGGACATTCTAAGTAATTTAGACTATTGGACAGAGTACTAAACTACTGTAGTTTCCCCTTCATTTCTTGCCTAAAAAGGGCAATAGTGAGAAAATGACTCTAAACAAAATATTCAACAAGCATTTATTAAAAGCCTGTGGTACAAAAAAAAGCCTGTGGTACAAATAACATTCTGTAGAAGGCACTTATATCAGACCGAAGGAAGCAGAAGATGAAATACATGCTCCTTAAGATGATGAATCAAATGAAAAAAAAAAAAAAGAAAAAGAAATACACGCTCCTGAGAATTTACTAGGGGAAAAAAGAAAAAAGAAAATTACAAACATGAAGGAACCCAACAGCAAATCCCAAGTGATAGATATATGAGTGGTAAGCTCTTCCCCTGATAGACACATGGCTCACTTCCTCACCTCCTTCGAGTCTTACCCAAATGTCACCTTTTCAGTAAGAACTTTCCTAACCAATCTCTATATAAATTGTACTATCCACTCCACAAACCCTGTTTCTGTTTCTTTCCCCTGTTTTACTTTTCTCTATCACCTTTTAGCTGATTACATAATTTATCATCTACCCTACTATGCCACCCACCTCTAAGTGTAACCTTCATGAAAGCATGAGGGGCTACGTTTTGTTCATTGCCAAATCCCTAGCAGGCAATAGAGTGCCTGGCAAAAATAGGCGTTCAAAAGACGTGTCTTAACAAGTGTTTATTGACAGAGTATGCCAGACTACATATTATTGCTAAAATTTCTCAAAATAAGTAAACTTTAGCAGCATTATGGAGGAGAGGCTTCTTAGAAGAAGCAATGTGTGCCTTTCAACCCAAAGTGAATTGATTAAACATAGTGATTACAACATGGGTTTTGGGGGGGTTCTAGACCAAACTCTGTGACCTAAACCAAGGTACTTAATTTTGGTTTTTGTGCATCTCTGAATATATTTATACCTGGGGCCAAGGACTTAAAAAAAAAACCCAAAGAACATGAAAGACTAACTTTGAAGACGGAATCACTACGTTCTTTTCCTAGTCTCTCCTGGCTGAAACTGAAGCAGCAGATATTCCAGGTGACACTTGCACAACAACTGTCTTTGTTAACGTGACTTGTGTGGGGCAGGCCTTAAATCAGTTTGTGATAAAAAGCTCCCTCCTACTTAGTGGCTTCTCTGGGTTCTTCTGATGCCCTCTAGCTATTCCAAAAGCCTCCTGGGGCACCCATCCAAACCTGCCTGCTCCCAAAGTAAACCATACTCAAAAATTATGTCTTCCTGTCCTTTGCTCTCCAAGCAAAAAGGCTGCCTCCTCAGTCTCCTGCCAGCTAGGACTGCATCTGGATGAGCTAATTCCCTGTAGGGTGGGAATGACAGATTGTTGGCTGGGCTAACCTTCTTTTTTCCTCACCACCGAAGTGAAGCCTAATGCTAAAGGAGGAATTGGAAGGAAAGGAAACTTAAAATATCCAGTGCCTAGATTCTGCTTGAACATTTAATATAGTAAATTATTTCATCCACAACCGGGTAAATAGTATTATTCTCTAAGGACCTTAAAGTTCATGACAGGTATAAATGGACTGAGTCCAAAATGTTCTGTGTTATCACATCACTGCACTGAATAAATGAGCCTAGAACTAGAAATCTGGATTCTGTAGCAGACTTCCAGGGCAGTATTTTGTATTCTGGGGTGTGAGGGAAAGGGTCCTTTGCTGCATCCTGCTCAGCGACCTTAACTCTGGCTGTGACCTTGAACAAGTCCTGTGAGTAAGTTACCTAAGTAAGTCCCTTCAGTAAGTTACTTAATGTCTCATACTTTCCATTCCCACAATTGAAAAATGGGGGATAGTACTAGTACCTGTTATTAGTTATTTCTTGCTTGTGGAAAATCACCCTGAAACTTAGTTGCCTCAAACAACAATAGCCTTCCCCATGGGTCAGAAATTTGGGAGTAGCTCAGGGGTCTCTCATGAGGTTACAGTCAGATGTCAACCAGATTCTGTAGTCATCTAAAAGTCTGACTGGGGATGGAGAATACATTTCCAAAAAGGCTCACTCATGTAGCTGGCAAGTTGGTTCCTCTCCATATTGGTCTCTCCACAATGTTGCTTGAATGTCTTCACAAAATAGCAGCTGGCTTCATCCACAGCAAGCAATCCAAGAGACTGAGATGGAAGTTGCAGTGATATTATGCCTTGATGACTTAGAAGTCACATCCCACCACCTGTGACATATTCTATTGGTCATCTAAGGCATCTCTAATTCATTGTGGGAGAGGACCACGGAGGACCATCTTGGAGGCTTCTACAATAGTACCTACTTCATAGGATATGAGAAAGATTAAATGAAACAACCCATGTAAAACCTGGTACATAATAAAACACTGAATAAATCGTAGCTATTATCACAAAATGCCTTAAGTGCTAAATGCCAACTCACATTAAGACTGGTGCTGACTCTAAACTCTGCCCTGAGTTTAATTTTATTGGATTTTAACAAGAGGCTACCTTGCGAAATGCTTAATCCCAAATTAGAACCCAGTGGGAAGAATCCAATGGGAAAAACCCAGAAAGCCACATAGCTCAGGTGAAACAGCAGCAACAACAAACAACAGGTCAACAAAATATTAAAAATGAAACAAAACCAAAAAACATATACCAGTTAAATGAATGAATAAAGCAAACGACATCTGGGGGTCAGGCTCTTGAGACCCAAGCGCCCCTGGCCCGCCCTGGCAGGCTCAATAGCTCACTCATGCTGGAAGCACCGGGAGTGGTTTGTTACTACCTTCTGAATAGCAACAACCAATGTGTCTCTAGCGACTTCCTTATCTTGCAGGTGTTATCACTTAAATAGTGTAGTGTCTTCCTAACTTGTATTCAGGGAAGCATTACCAAACACACAGAAAAAAACTTTAATAGGTGCATCTCAAAAAAAGCTTCGTGGTTCAATACATTTGAAAAGGCTGCCTATGAAATCGTATTTTGGAGACTTATGGTGCACATTTTGTGTACTGTTCAAGACTCTAGGAAGCCCCATGGTTAAATAATTTAAAACTTAGAAGGCAAAAAAAAAAAAAAAAACCACTGTTTAGTTAGATTTGACCCTGCATTTTGCAAATTCATTAGTGCACACGTTTTCTCCCCCCATTGCAGGTATAAGCTTCCTACTTGGAAGCGTTGCCTGCTTCCTAGAGGCCTGATCATGGATGGGTCATTGAAACCTTTTGGCCCTTAGTAGCCCCATCTCTGGGTTTCCCCTGATAGCTCAGCTGGTAAGAATCTGCCTGCAATGCAGGAGACCCTAGTTCAATTCCTGGGTTGGGAAATTCCCCCTGGAGAAGGGATAGGCTACCCACTCCAGTAATCTTGGGTTTCCCTGGTGGCTCAAATGATAAAGAATCTGCCTGCAATGTGGAAGACCTGGGTTCCATCCCTGGGTTGGGAAGATCCCCTGGAGGAGGGCATGGCAGCCCACTCCAGTATTCTTGCTGGGAAATCCCATGGACAGAGAAGCCTGGTGGGCTACAGTCCATGGGGTCGCAAAGAGTTGGACACAACTGAGTAACTAAGAAGCCCATCACTATAATGTGGATAATACAAACTTCATAGGGCTGTTGAGAAGATGAAATAACAAAGGTATCTCTCCTGATATCTGAGTCCCCCAGTAAGAGCTTGACCCTTTGAATTCCAAACCCAGCTCCACCATGAGGGATTTATTTGACCTTGATCAAGTTCCTTTTACTTCTCAGTCAGCTTTCTGGTCTATAAAACAAGGAGAATGAATGCATGCTAAGTCTCTTCAGTCAAGTCTGACTTTGCAACCCTACGGACGGTAGCCCACCAGGCTCCTCTGTCCATGAGATTCTCCAGGCAAGAATTTTGGAGTGGATTGCCATGCTCTCCTCCAGGGGATCTTCCCAACCCAGGGATCGAACCTGCGTTTCTTACATCTTCTGCATTGGCAGGCGGCTTCCTTATCCCTAGTGCCACTCGTAACTTTCACATGGCGAGAAAATAAAAGGGAGCACGTGACATGCTGAGCACTTGCTTGGCACACAGCTCACTAGCTGTCTAGGTATCATCATGACTGTTGTCGCTGGAGGTCTCAGAGCCGGCGAGAGACAAAATCAGTTAATGAACCGTAGCCTGCCTGCCTCCTAGTACATGTGCTTCAGCCTCATGCACACAACAGACGTGAGACACAATCGTTTTCAGAATGGCTCGGAGAGGATTCTGTCGGCGGTTAAAGACAAGTGGGTGGCAACGATTCCAGAGAGCTTCCAGAAGCCATGGGGTTGCAGGAAGATATTTAAAGGAGGCAGGTGGCTGGGCAGATGGGGGTGGCAGGGTCTACACACTCAGGACAGCCGGGACAACGGCTCAGAGGAGTGAGTGGCAGCGGCTGCAAGACGCTGGCTTTGTTGGAACAAAGCAGCAGGTGAGGGCCACAGAGAGTCCACACTCCAGGCACCCAGGGAGGGCTGAGGCAGAATAAAACCCTTGGCAGGGAGACGGCAGCCCCATTTGCCTTTTTCAATCAATCAACCAACAATTGAGGGACCAGCCCTGAAACAAAGCCCGGTCTCCCTCCCTCCCTCCCTCCCATGCAGCCTCCTTTCAAACATCAGCTCATAGTTGAACTTCTGAGAACTCCTCCTCCCTCCTGAAGCCACGAGCAGTTGTACAGAAATTTATTTTTATTATTGAGCTCCTATTTCTGCTTTTGCCATCACTGCAGATCAGTTTGGGTTTTGTCTCCCAGCCAAGGGCTTTTCATATTTTCCAGATCACTCAAAAGTCTGTATGTGCTGCCTGGCGCAGGTTTAAGGAACAATCTGAGATTTCTTTCTGAATAAGCAGTTATTTGTACTTTGTTTTGCTTTTCTTAGTTACTGAAGAGAAACAGTGACATAAAGAAAGTACTGGTAACACAGCGCTGAGCAGCACAAATGTCAGTGGTAGTGACTTTCAAACAAATAGTCACATTGTCAGGCGCACAAGGGTCTCATTGAGGAAATCTGCCCAGTGACTGCTAACAGGGTTTAACACTTTGGGCACAATGTCATCAAGGAAAGAACTGCAAACTTTGCACAGAGTGACCTCGGAAGGGACCAAAAGGAAATGCCAACTCAAGATCCCAGCGTACATTTTCAGACCAGTCACAGTATGCTGGGGTGGGGGGCACAGGGGGAGAAGAGCCTGATAGAGTAAAACGTTGTTTATGGGGAAATGGGGGACCTTCTCTAGTTATTGCAACGATTATGGTAAATCAGTTACATTCTGTTTCATTCTCTATTTTAATAATTTTAATTATGATTCTACACAAAGCCAAAGGTTTTTTTTTTTAAATGAGATGTACAATGCATTTTACCACTTTGCAATATTTTTCTTTTAAAGGTTATTATTGTAAAGAAAATAGAATTCCTTTAGCAGAAATTTAAGTAAATACCTAGAACTCCCACCAGCCCCTTCCCAGAGCCTTTGGCATACAACAATGTGGGCAAAATTTGTCTGTCCTGCCTCCCTATTCAGGGTTGCCAAATTTAGCAAATAAAAACACAGGATGTCTAGTTAAATTTGAATTTCAGATAAACTATGAACAATTTTTTTAGTATAAGTATGTTCCAAACATTGTTCAGGACCTACTAAAAAATTATTTGTTGTTTAAATTTAACTGAGGATCCTGTATTTAATTTGACCACATCATTCCAATTGACTATAAATGTCTAGGTTTATTTCTGGACTTTGTTCTCTATCTGATCTCTGTATCTATCTTCACATATCTACTACATAGTCCTGGGATTACTGCAGCTTTGTAATGAGTTTTGAAATGGGTCTGAGTCTTCCAAATTTGTTGTTGTTTTGAAAGATTATTTTGGCTATTCTGGGCCCTTTGTATTTCAACATGAATTTTAGGGCCAGACGGACAATTCCTGCAGAAAAATCAGTTGTCATTTTCACAGAGATTGCATTGAAATCTGCAGATTAGCTTGAGGAGTACTGCCATATATGTATATACTATATATATGTATATAGTAAACATGTTTATTTATTTGGCTGCGCTGGATCTTTAGTTGTGGCATGTGGGATCTAGTTCCCTGACCAGGAACCAAACGCAGGGCCCTTGCATTGGCAGTGTGCAATCTGAGCCACTGGGCCAGCAGAGAAGTCCTTGCCATCTTAATCATCTTAAATTTTCCAACCCATGAAAATAAGCTGTTTTTCTATTAATTTGGTTTTTCATTTATTTATTTCATGCTCTGTAGTTTCCAGTGCACAAGTCTTAACTGCTTTTGTTAAACTTATTCCCAAGTATTTTTTTCTTTTCAATGGTGTTGTAAGTAGAATTTTCTTAATTTCATTTTCAGATTGTTGATTTCTAGCACATAAAAATAAAATTTATTTTGGTATACTATAATATTTAAGAGTGTAAGTTTGAAAACCTATTGTTCTAGGGAAATATAATTCACATTCTGATTGTCTGCTACCAGGACATTAACTTCTCTGTGACTTTCCCATCCAAGTACTAACCAGGCCTGACCCTGCTTAGCTTCCGAGATCAGACGAGATCGGGCGCGTTCAGGGTGGTATGGCCGTAGACTCTGTGACTTTCATTAGCTTGGCTCTTTGGGGAAATGCTGCTGGCACTGGCCAAGGGGCCATAAACATATAACCTGTTGGACTGTGGGCTCGGGTACACCCACAGAAGTGGAAGAGGCAAAGGCGGATGTACTGCAGTACTGTAACTGCCAGGCTCTCTCAGCGGACTTCAAACTCTCCGAGAGCTGTAACAAGATCTGTACAATTCTCTCTCAAAAGCAGGCAACGGTTTGGTGTTTGCTTTACGTATTTTGTCAGACTCATTGACTAAGTGGAGAGGGGAAAAATGGAACTGCTCAGGGGACAGAGCTCAGTGGGATCTTATCTTGCTGAGGGACCTCACAGATTTGACTCATCCATACTCACCCTGTTCATTAAAAGAAAGGTCTGTAAGGCTGTAAAGTACTATCTATTATCTATAGGACATACTGTAATATTTTTATTGCAGTCACTTCATAGTATCTTTTTAAAACATGTGGTACAGCAAAATGTCCCTTATTGTTCTTGTCTCTTGACAACTTTTGAATTTTTATGTTTTAGCATCCTTTTCATTACTGGGTCCTTAGTGGGATTTTGACTGGATTCAATAACATTTTTATATTAACTTGGGAAGGATTTGTATTTTGATAATTTTTTTCTAATCCCAGATTTTGGTATGTCTCTCCATTTATTCAAGACATGTTTTATTTCCTTCAATTAAATTTTGTAACTTTGTTCATATACATTCTAGACTTCCCTTGTTAAATTTATTCATGACACTATTTTTAAAGAATTTATTTTGCAATTTCTATGGATAACTCTATTTCTAATATGCAGAGAAGTTACTGTTTTTAAAAAATATTTATCTTAGCAGCCACTAAGGAAAACAGTATGGAGGTTCCTTAAAAAACTAAAACTATAACTACTATGTGATCGAGTAATTCCACTCCTCGGTATGTATCAGGAACAAGCAAAAACTCTAATTTGAAAAGACACATATACCCCAATGTTCATAGCAGCACTATTTATAATAGCCAAGACAGGGAAATAGCCCAAGTGCCCATCAACAGATGACTGGCTTAAGAAGATATTATATATTTATATATATATATATATATATATATATATATATATATATATCCAGTGGAATATTACTTGGTCTTAGAATAAAAAAAAAATACTGCCATTTGCAACAACATGGATGGACCTAGAGAATATTATGCTCAGTGAAGTAAGTCAGAGAAAGATAAATACTATATGATAGCACTTAAATGTGGAATAGAAAATATAAGTGAATCTATGTACAAAACAGAAACAGACCCACAGACAGAAAAGAGACATCCCAAAGAGGGATGGAGGGGACACATTTGGAATGAGATTAACAGATACAAACTATCATACATAAAATAGATAAGCAACAAGAATTTACTGTGTAACACAGTGAATTACACTCAATATCTTGTAATAACCTATAAAAGAATATAATCTGAAAAAAAAACAATGCAATCACTATGTGGCATACCTGAAACTAACACAATATTATAAGTCAACTATACTTAAATTTTTAAAATTTATCTTACATTCAGCGACTCTACCAGTTATCTTGGTGGTTTTAATATTTTGAGTCATTTGGGATTTTCAGGCATAGAAGTATACTATATGTAAACAAAAATATTAGTAAATTGGCCTTTTCTTTTTCATGATTTGAAATTCTCATTTGCTTTTCCCATCTTATTTCATAGGAGAACCTCCCAAGTAATGCTAAGTAACAGGGGTGACATTTATTTACCTATTACTGAAGTCAAGAGTATTTGCTTTTGAAAATTTTGTAGCCAAAACAAACTTTCATACCAAACAGGAAAGTAAACCATATCATTTTGGGAATATAGCAACAACTATATCTATATGTAGAATTAATATAATGCATTGATGCCTTCGAACTGTGGTGCTAGAGAAGACTCTCGAGAGTCCCTTGGACAGCAAGGAGATCAAACCAGTCAATCCTAAAGGAAATCAACTCTGAATATTCATTGGAAGGACTGATGCTGAAGCTGAACCCCAATATTTTGGCCACCTGATGCAAAGCACCGACTCATTGGAAAAGATCCTGATGCTGGGAAAGATTGAGGGCAGGAGGAGAAGGGGGGCGACAGAGGATAAGATGGTGGGATGGCATCACCGAATCAGTGGACATGAGTTTGAGCAAACTTCAGGAGATGGTGAAGGACAGGGAAGCATGGCATGCTGCAGCTCATGGAGTTGCAGAGAGTCAGACACAACTTAGTGACTGAGCAACAACAAAATTGATGAATATAGATAGATAGATAATACTGAATAACTCCTTGAATGTAGAGTAAACTTGAGTCTCCAATGGAGACTTGGAGGAATTTTTCATCCCTTAAATTCTTAAAAGAAGTGATGGGAGAGAGGAGCCAGAAAGAATCTGATATATCCAAGATGGCAGATTAAGAGTTCAAAGATTAGGAACAGCTGGGGAGAACAAGAGACCACAGAACAGAAAGCAGGATTTTCTTGGGCAAAAGCCAAAAACACCAACTGGGAGGTGACCACTAAGTCAAAACAGTTTAATACAGAAGCCAGAGAGGGAATATGAAGCTCTGATTGGAAAGAATCTTGAAGATTAATCGAAAGTCTTGACAAGCAGCTTCTACAACAGTTTTTCAAACTTTCAAAATACAACTTGTCATCTTCTATTGGTGTAGTAGAGTTCTTTGCCTAGTAGTGTTTTGTATATAGTTGGTCATTAAAAAATTTTTTGTTCTTGAATTAATAGACAAGGAGACCATATCTAAAATAGATGGCCAATGGGAATTTGCTGTCTGGCTCAGGAAACTCAAACAGGGGCTCTGTGTCAACCTAGAGGGTGGGATGGGGAGGGAGGCGGGGGCGGGGTTCAAAAGGGAGGGGATACATGTACACCTATGGCTGATTCATGTTGAGGTTTGACAGAAAACAACAAAAATCTGTAAAGCAATTATCCTTCAGTAAAAAAATTAATTAATTAAAAGAAATAGACAAGGAGAGAGAAAAACAATAGCACCTCAAAAGCCAAAGAAAAAGTGACAATATCTAAATGCCAAAAGACTTTGGAAAGGTCTTTTTTTTTTTAAGTTAAGCATTTTATAAAGAAAAGAGTACAAATTATCTAGCTCAACAAATTATTACATCCAATTAACCACCACTGAAAATAAGAAATTGAGTATCACCAGTTCCTCAGAAGTTCCCTTTAAGCCCCCTCCTAGCCATTATAGCCCCTCTAGGGGTACTCACAAAACAGCACAGATTTTCGCTATTTTTAGACTTTGTATAAATAAAATCACATACTATGTACTTGTGTGTGTGTGTATGTGAACATAAGAAGTATGTACTTTTTCGTATCTGGCTTCTTTTGTTCAACACTGTATTTCTGAGATTCCTCCATGTTATTGCAATATGTAGCAATAATTTCTTTATTCTCACTGCTATATAATAATTGATTGTATGAACATATCACAGTTTATTTATCCAACCTATTGTTGATGGGCATTAGGGATGTTTCCAGATTGGAAGTATTAATAGCAATGCTGTGAACATTTTACTACATGACTTTTGATGAACATATATAAGTTTCTATGGGGTGTTCATCAGGGAATGGAATTGCCTGGTCACAGACATTTGTATTTTCAGCTTTAATAGATATTTTTAGACAGTGTTCTAAGTAGTTATACCAATTTGTGTTCCTATAACACTATAAAGGAGGTCCAGTTACTCTATATCCTCACAATCCTGGTTTGTATCTTACATTTTAAACATTCTGGTGGATATCTAATAGTATTGCACTGTAGTTTTAATTTGCATTTTCCTGATAACTAATGAGATTAAGTGGTGACTTTTTGGCTGCAAAATTAAATCATGTCCATGGTAAAATATCCAACAATACAACAGTGTAAAAAATAAAGCCCGTGGTATTAGTTTCCCAGTCTCAGAAATTAAGGCTATAGAGTGTAGACACAAGTCTTCTCAAAGCAGAGTTCATGGAACTCTGTGTTTCCGCAGGCATACTCTTCAAGTCCACACATTTTCTTTACAAAATGAAATTTTGTGGTTACATTTTTGAGATAAACTAAAATACTGTTGTAAGTATTATTTCAATCATCTGACTGACCAGCTTGTAGCCAAGTATTGCCAACCAATGTAGGTACCTTTATTTACTATTATATTTGATCGCCATGATGTCAAGTCAAGGGCTAAGAGAAACAGAATACAGGCAAACCTAGCAGGCTGGCTCCAATTGCAGACTCAGTGACATCAGATGCACTGAAGGAATACAGGTTTTTATGTGGTTTGAATAGACAAGAATAGTGGAAAAACAACATTATCACAGTAGTGAGAAGCCAAATAAAAAGAATCTAATGAGGGAATTCCCTGATGGTCCAGTGGTTAGGACGCTGAGCTTTCAACGCTGGGCTGGGGTTCTGTCCTGGGCTGGGGATCTAAGATCCCTCTCACAATGAGGCCAGAAAGGCTGCAAGGATGTAGCCCGAGGAGTTTCTATAGGTTTAAATAGTTTTGTTTTAATATAATTTTTAAACTTGCCTCCAGTTCTATCACTGCATCTGTAAGAATTATAAGCATAAGGAGCTTATAACGGCTTTCTGGTTGTACATTAGTCACATTCTTTGAAACTGACTTAAATCAATAATAAATTTTTATTGCCTATTGGAGTTGCATATATTGCTCAAGTCTAAGAAACACTAACCTAATAGGTAACTTCATGTAGAATTTCTAGGCGAGGACCATCGTGATGGGAAAATAACAGGATAAACAATCAAACAGGACTTTGGCTGCAGAACTTTTGAACTTGAATGTGGATTTAAGAGTCATTGTTTCTCTAATCTGAAGGCAGACCGAATGATTCATAAAACTGAGCATATCAGAATGACTAGAGAATTTCCCTGGTAGTCCATTTGTTAAGACTCTGTGCTCCCAATGTAGGAAACACAAGTTCCATCCCTGATTGTGGAACTAAGATCCCACATACCACACAGTGCAGTACTTTACTTTCATTTAAAAACAAAAAAGTAAAAGTAAAACAAAATGTTATAGGTAAAGAGAAAGAAAAAGACTGGGCCTACCAACTAGGCTGGTTTTGCTTCCTCTACCACATTTGAACTGCGCCTGTCCCTTCTCTAAACTAGAGATTGATAATAATGTGAAACTTGCACGTTTGTTGTAAGGATTATATTTAACATATTTAAAGCATCTGGGGAATATTACTGGTGTTTAATGACAGCCACTGATATTATGGGACATTTGACCTGTAGGTTTTTGGGCAGGTTCCATGAGCTTTATATCATGCTTAAGTTCTTTCCACCCTTAGGAAAATATTCTAAACTGAGTGACTAAATATTATACATATAACCAAAGCAGTATCTGCCAGTGCCATTATAGCATACAAAATACAAACAAAACAAAGTGAAAACTATTAAGAGTCTAATTCACTGAATTTTTATCAACTTCTCCTGATCAGTTAAAATTTTTAAAGCAGTTATTTTAACTGTCAACATTGGAAGTATTTCTGAAGTCTGCCAATCCACTTTTTTTTTTTTTTTTACTGAAGTTTAGCTTATTTACAAGGTCGTGCCACTCTCTGCTCTTCAGCAGTGATTCAGTTATATGCATATATACATTTTTAATGTTCTTTTCTATTATGGTTTTTCACAGGATATTGAATATGGTTCCTTGTGCTAAACATTAGGACACTTTAGACAGTAAAATTTTGTGGATTTGCCTTAACATCACTGGTCAGACTAAAATCATTGACATGTGAATGCCTATGTGGGTATGGGGCTTCCGGATAGCTCAGTTGGTAAAGAATCCACCTGCAATGCAGGAGACCCCGGTTCGATTCTTGGGTCGGGAAGCTCCACTGGAGAAGGGATAGGCTACCCACTCCAGTATTCTTGGGCTCAACCTGGGTTCAAACCCTGGGTTAGGAAGACCCGTGGAGTAGGGAAAGGCTACCCACTCCAGTATTCTTGCCTAGAGAATTCCATGGACTGTATAGTCCATGGGGTCACAAACAGTCGGACACGACTGAGCAACTTTCACTTTCACGTGGGTATAAATGTATAAAACATACATGAAATTGAGCTAAATCTACACTGACTTCGACTCATAAACTGGAAGTTTATTTTTGTATTCATGAAAATCCTAACACCTGCTTGCTTTGCTGTGATGAATAATTTTTATTCTATGATTGGAATATAATGGGGGCATTCTTGTCCCTCTGAGTTTTAGATAAAGTAATCATATTTGAAATAGTTACATGGTCTAAAACAATATTAGTACAAAATGATGGTAATTATATGTAAAGATTTTGGAATTTTGCTTTACTTATAAAGCCCATCTTCCCCCTTATTAGTAAAAAGAACATTTAATAACAAGGTTGGGGGATATGCCTAATTGTGTCTTCTCCGAGCTTCAGAATCTGTCCAGGTCTCCCCCACTTCTACTGCAACCTTCTTGAGGCACATCACCCTGCTGCCCAGACAAGAGCAACAGTATCTCAGTTGGTTCATTTGTGTCCACTCCAGCCCCTTCTAATCCACTCTGCATACAATGTGTCAGCTTGCTGTTGTTCAGTTGCCAAGTCGTGTCCAACCCTTCAGGATCCTATGAACTGCAGCATGCCAGGCTTCCCTGTCCCTCACTATCTCCTGGAGTTTGCCCAAGTTCATGTCCATTGAATCGCCGATACCATCCAACCATCTCATCCTCTGTTGCCCCCTTCTCTTCTACCTTCAGTCTTTCCCAGCATCAGGGTCTTTTCCAATGAAAAGGGTCCGATTGGCCTTTCTTAACTACAAATCAAACCAAGTCACTGCCTGCTTAAGACTATTCCTGATCTGTCCCAGGCTTCTTTCTCCCACCTCTAATCACACCATTATTCTCCTGCTCACTGTGGGGGCTTCATTGGCTGTCTTTCTTCAAATCCTCCAAATGCATCCCCACTTTAGGGTCTTAGCACTTACTGCCCTTGGCACCACCTCATTTGAACCTCAGCCGTCCCTTCTCTAAACTAGAGACTGATAATAATCCAGAACTTCATGCTTGCTCTAAGGATAATATTTAACATATTTAAAGCACAGGGTGGGGTGGGGTGGGGAGGGAAAGAAGAAGGAGGAGGAGAAGGAAGAGGAAGGGGCAGGAAGGTGGGGGAAGTAGAAGAGAAGAAAGGGAAGTTCTCTGCCTAGTCCTCTGCCTAGAACGCTCTGTTCCACAATCTTTGTACAGTTCCTTCCTTCTCTAACTCTTCAGAGAAGTCTTCACTCCCCATACATGCCATCACCCTGTGTCCAATGCCCTGTTTTATTTTCTTTAAAGCACTCAACAGTCTGATTTCATCTTTACATTTATTGGGTAACTAGCTTATGCTAATAGCATCTCTCCCCACAGAATGTAAGCTTAAGGAGTCGCTTGTCACTCAATGCATAACATGATGCCTATACAAAGAAGTCTTTCAATAACATTGCTTGACTAAAAGAATGAAGGAGTGAATCAATACCCAGCTTCAGAAATCACTTAAGATCTGGCGTCTGAGTAACGGAGTGTGTGTGTTGTGTGTGCTCATTCAGTCATATCCGACTCTTTGCAACCCCATGGACTATAGCCAGTCAGGCTCCTCTGTCTATGGAATTTTCCAGACAAGATTACTGGAGCAGGTTGCCATTTCCTCCTCTAGGGGATCTTCCTGACTCAGGGATCAAACCCGTGTCTACTGGGTCTCCTGCATTTGCAGGTGGATTCTTTACCACCGTGCTACCTGGGAACCTCTAGCAAATACGGAACCTCTTGGCACTTCAGTTTCCCTTATGAATAATTAGTAAGCTGAATTGATCATTAATGGCACTTCTTGTTTTACAACGGCCAAAAAGTTAATTTGAGTTTTTCTGTAACATCAATATTTCCATGGTTCATATTCAAATATTATTTCCACCTTCCCTTCCTTTTCTTCTCTTTTCTC
Organism: Cervus elaphus; assembly: GCF_910594005.1. Lineage (NCBI taxonomy): Eukaryota > Metazoa > Chordata > Mammalia > Artiodactyla > Cervidae > Cervus > Cervus elaphus. The sequence goes on from NC_057831.1 coordinate 45,830,200, forward strand.
CTCCTTCTCCTTCACTTTTTTCTTGTCTCCCTCCCTCCATCCCTCCCTCCGTCAGCAGCAGCCCTCCCTGGATCCATGAATAATTCTAAACCACTTGGAGATATTTTATGCATAAACACAGACATCTCAAGGATGTATGGTCTCTAGACAGTGAATTGTCCTCACAATTGTTGGAGTGTTTCATTTTCCTTGCCTAGCTAACCCATCAAAACCACACCCTCTGCTGCCAAACCACAGCGCTACTCTGACTTTGGAAATAAAAATGGAATAGAAGGATCCCTGGCTTCTGAGGGGGAAAAATGCTACACAAATTTTAACTAGTATGGTGCTTCTGGAGAAATCAGGGTGCAACTGACAGGATTGATTACAACTTCATAAATTTCCTAATATAATAAATTCCATGAGACTGATACCAAATTTTAGATACTACCAGAGACAACCCCTAAATTACTTTTTCTAGGGCATATCTAACTACAGTGACTGTCCTTGTACATGCTTAACTTTTAACTACTTAGTTTACGATATGCTATTAATAGAAATATACACTAAAAACAATATAGTGATGATTAGAGAGTAATGTTATATATTAAAACTTATATCATTCCTTATTTAAAATCCTGGGGAAAATGGTCTCAGGAAATGAAACAGGGAATTTCTTCCATGTCTAGAACAACTGAAATCATTATCAACTGCAAAGACATTTTAATTTGCTTATAAACGTATGTCTACAAACCAAGTTTTTAAAGTTTAAAACCACATGATGGCTTGGGATCACAGCATTTATGAACTGGAAGAACACTGTGACCTTCATTTAACACATGAGGAAACTGAAACTCAGAGAGCTCAAACGACTAGGCCAAGGTCACAGACCCCATTAGTGCTGGAGCTGGAACAAAACCTCTGGTCTCCTGGTTTCAAGCTTTTCTCATCACCCCAAGCTGCAGTTTCTTGCATCTTTCAATCATATGTGCCAGCTCATCACAGAACACGGTGAGTTGGAATATAAATTATCAGTCCATTAACTGAGAAACCACTTGAGGAATTATAGTAGTCATGTCGCTGTTACAGTACTTCTTAATATTTGCTTGAATTTATGTGTCTGGTACTTTAAAAAGTGTTACTTGTATTAACCTCTTTAATCCCCAACTAGCCCTGTGGGTGTGTGGGTATGGAAGGATGGTCACTTTTCTAAGCCTTTTACATCTAATAAATCATATAATCCTCAAAACCACCCTACAAAGTAGTATTATTACTCCTATTTTACAGGTGAAGCAATTGAGTCTTAAAGTGATGGAGTCATGCTCAAGTTCAAACATGCCCTTAAACCAATACATAAGCTACCTCTCTCTGCTATTCCACCTACTCATTGGTTTCTACTCTCCCATCACCAAATATTAGAATAACAAGTAGTTTAACTTGAGTTTCTTCTCCCTGCATTCACCTAGCTTCTCTGTATTAGCTGGCACTAGAGATATGGAAATGGCAACCCACTCCAGTACTCTTGCCTGGAAAATCCCATGAACGAAGGAGCCTGGTAGGCTATAGCCCATGGGGTCACAAAGAGTCAGACACAACCGAGCGACTTCACACACACATACAGAGATATTTAAAGACAGAGGAACCAGAAAGGACAGAAGACCATCTACAACCTGAATAAATTAGAACAATGGATTTTATTATGTCATTAGCAACACTTCAACTTGAACAGGTATGGCCACAGCCCATGAAAGTTAAGTTTTCTGCATATGGTGACTTAGTATAAAAACATAATCTGTGAATTACTAAGTGAGCTAGATTTTTTCTGCAAGAAGGAGCAGAGACATGTTAGTGTTACATCAGCAAAATCTGTCCACCATTTTCATGACTTGGCTTCTCTGCTGGTCTCCCATCTCTCAACCTACTTAATATCAATTGACTTTTCTGTATTCACCTCTCCTATCTCTTTCTCCTGCCTCTTTGCTCTAGGTCTCTCTTATGTCTCCATTTACCGCCTTCTTTTCTTTTTTTCCCTGTAGGGCTCACAAACCCCATGACAAAGAGAGAATCTGAGCTGGGACATGAGCAGGTCTATTGGTACATCAAGTAGACGGTATTTCCATTAGAGTGCTCACATCAAGTCATCTCAAAGTCTATGGAGGGCTGCCTTCCCACTCGCCATACCCTCCCAGAGAAACATCTGTACGTCCATTGGCTGCTTCCAAGGTAACAGGATCATACAGAACAAAGCAAGCATGGACCTATATGTTTAGAAGGGAACGCTGAGCATGATGAGCAATTTGTGTGGCTTGTCTGGTACAAATACAAATCGTCTTCCATGTATTGATGGCACTAATCAGCACAAAAGCTCTTGCTGAAAAAAAAATTATTAAACTTTTAAGGGTAGAAACCAAAAAATAAAGGGTCATTGCTGAATATTCTCTCATTTTAGATTTCAGCTGCAGCTCTATTTTTAGCTATGGCATACTCAGAATTGGATACCATAAATTCTTTTAATGCTCTTGATCTTCAACTCTCTTACCTGTTAAATCTATAGTGAAACTTTTAGCTGACTCGGGATACAAACCCAGAGGCTCTGATAATTCTGACATTTTTAAATGGCCAAACAATGGAGGTTTCTGAAGTTGTTTCATTGATGGTGTTGACCTATAAGAGGATGAAAATAGCAGTACCTTGCAATTGCAGGCCATTTTGTATTTTTGAAGTGCTTCTCACTGAAATGCCACTCTTTACTTACTCCTTTGTACGTTCCTAGGGCGCTGACTTTGCCAAACCACAAAATGAAATCCCTCACATCACCATGCTCCCCTTTTCTTGGTTTCCTGAATCCACTTGATTGCTCTTTTCTCCAGTCTCACCAGGACTCCTTGCCTATGTTGCTCATGCATGACACATCTAGCATAATTAAAATTTTACTTGCTTATCATGCAAGTTTCTTGAGGGCAGAGAAAATGAGCCATCTAAAACAGTATCTTGCATATAAAAGGTGTGAAAAAAATAGAGGAGGGGGATGCATGGGAAAAGGCATGATTTTGCCCACTTATAGATGAGGGAAAAAAGCATACCATTTGGGAATTGAGGAAGATATTGCACTGCCTTGTGGTAGTCTTAAACCAAGGTGCAGAAGCAAAGAAAGAAACATTGTAACAGTATTAATAGAAGCATAAGAAAGTGGCAACAAGTAAAATGAGAAAGAAGAGGAAAGAATGAGAAGAGACAGAAAAGGAAGAGAAGAGGGCTGAGATGAACGGATAAGCAGCAAAGAGGAGTTTTTGTTTGTTTGTTTTTAAGAGAGTGAGGTGGGAGAGAAAGCCAGAAGAAAAAGGCAGAAAAGCATTTTTATAATCTCCTTAGGAAAATGCTTTATGTTGACTGGAAGAGCTAATTTGGACTTTGGGAAGTAGGAAAAAAATGAGGAAGGCACCATCCTTTAGTCAAAGGTAAGAGAACTGAGAAAAGTAAATAGAGGACAAAGGGGAAGAAGAGAGGGAAGTGGTTGGTCCTTTTTTTGGTTATTAAGATTATTCCACACAAAATCAGTTTTTGAGAATTTTGCAAAATCAAAGGGAAAAAAGAAAACCGCAATGAAAGGAACTTAAGTTCCTGTGATGCCTTGAGTCAGAAATCTGTACAGTTTGTATAACTGTAGGCAAAACTTCTAAAGCATATGTTTAAATTCTCTGTCAACAGATAAGGACTTTTCAGCCAGTTTAAACCAGAACTTTCAAATGACTGTCTAATCTAGCAAAGTCTTGTGACCATGCCAGGTTTGACACCAGAATCTTGCCCATTATGCAAAGTATCAGAGAAAAAGCAGTTCTAATTTGATTTAACTTAGAAACTAAATACAGATGTACAACATCTTCTGTTGGCTTTTAGGATACCTTTCTCACTCAGTTTTCCTCTTTCCACTCTGACTGCTGCTTCTGAGTTTCCATGCTGAGTCCTCCAATTTTACTCTTTCATTTTACTCTGTACCTCTCTTTTATATCTTGGTTTATGGTAGACAGAGCTGATAAAACAAATAGACCCAAATATGTCATTAGTCAGTCATCAGGAACTATTTCCTACTCATGTAACACATCCATTCATCCATCACCTGCTCAGCTGTGTCTGACAATGTGATCCTATGAACTGTAGCCTGCAAGGCTCCTCTGTCCATGGGATTTTCCAGGCAAGAATACTGAAATGGGTTGCCATTTCCTTCTCCAGGAGATCTTCCCAACACAGGGATTGAACCCACACTTCTAAGCTAGTGTACAGGTGGGTCAGGGCAACTTTCCTCCACACATTTAGGGGGACTGGCTCCTCTCCGTATACTGCTCTCCACAGACATCCCTTCTACTCAGACGCCCTTGGCCAGACTTCAGACACATGACCATACCCTACAGCAAATTCAGTTCAGGTGTCTACCTGGACAAAGCAGCAAGCAACAGGTTGGGGGGTGGGGGGAGGGGGAGAAGCAGTCTCTGTCACGGTACCACCTACCACAGTTGCCATTTAACATATACATGTACAATTATATCATTCATGTCTGTTTCCTCCATCAGATTTTTAAGCTCTGTTAGAGCAGATAAACATTTTTGTTCACAACTGGGTCTCAACAAACTACTAAATACATCTGTTGAATTGATCAGTAAATTCTTTTTAATCTAGATCTCTAGCATATTAGCCTGGAGCACTACAACAGCCTCTTAACTGACCTCTCTGTCTCCCCTCTTGGCCCCCTCCACAGCAGAGCCTTTTGTAGCGATCTTTCAAAACTATACACGTGTTCCTACCATTTCCTCCACTTTAAAACTTCAACAGTCTTCCATTGCCCCCATATCTCTTCATTTTGCCATATAATGCCCTTCCTTCCTTTTCTCTTTCCACATTCCTTCCCATCACAGATGCACACACCCTCACTCACTCTCTCACATATACTCACTGTCTGCCTTTCCAGTCCAGGCACAGACACTGACACTTCTCCCCAACGCACCGTGCCCTTCCCTGGCTAACTGCTCACTGCCCTCAAGTCTCAGCTTAGTTTATCATTTTACTGAGGATCTCCCTTAGCCCTCAAGATGGTGTTGGTGCCCTTACTCTGCGCTGCCATAGCCCTCTGCCTACTGTAGGGGGTATTTTATGGTTGGAAGTTATCAAGTGCTTCTCCCCCAGCTGACTGCCCTGCCACATTGTACTCCCTGGGTGCTCCCAGCACCTAACAGATTGCTGCACACGAAGTCTACGTCCTGGAAATAGAGGATGGATGGATGACTTTTCAGAGAAGAGTTGTGAGCCATCGCGTTCAACTTTAAAATCAGCTATCACTGCTGATCTCAGTTAAGAAAGCTTCAGTGGTAGAAACTCCACAATTCCCAGGGAAAATTGTGCTAAAGGCAGAAGTGTTAATGATCAAAAATGTTTTTCAAACTTCTTTCCATAATCTGAACTTCTTAATTACCGTCTCACTGCAGAAGTTCCAAAGAGTTGCTTTACTTCTCTTTCATAACATTAACTTTTAAAACCCAAATGGCTTTAAACTTGCACTTTCTGATGATGCAAATGGCTAGCAAGCTGACCTTTCTCTTGATTTCAAGATAGAGTAGGACATGGGGTTACACAGAAACCTAACATTTACTTTACCTGTTTTCCCTGGGGCTCATGGAGCTCAATGGATCTCTAAATCTGTACGATATAAGAGAACTTGATTTCCCCCAAGTCATGTTTGCTTGTGTGTGCTCAGTCTTGGAGCCTGGAGGGGTGGGGCTTGGAGATTTGACAAGGCTTGTCTTGGGTCCAGGCTCCCAGTGTAAACGAAACAGCCAAAATAACAAACTCCCCATTTAGGAATTTGCTATGGGCGCTACTCAAGGATCATTCTTGGGTTCCTTGGAGTGTACGGGACTAATGTTTTTTAAAAAAAAGGGAGCAACTCCTATTCGTATGTAAATATCAGTAGCCTAGCCTATCACCACCTAGGGCTTCCCTGGTGGCTCAGAGGAGTTCCCTTGTGGCAATGGAAGACTGTTGAAGTTTTAACGTGGAGGAAATGGTAGGATCACATGTATAGCTTCAGAAGATCACTACCAAAGGCTTTGCTAAGAGGGGGCAAAGAGGGTAGACAGAGAGGTCAGTAAAGAATCCGCTTGCAATACAGGAGACCTGGGTTTGATCACTGGGTCGGGAAGATCCCCTGGAAAAGGGAATGGCTACCCACTCCAGTATTCTTGTCTGGAGAATTCATGCATGGACAGGGGAGCCTGGTGGGCTACAGTCCATGGGGTCACAAAGAGTCAGACATGGCTGAGTGACTGAACAACATCATCACCTTAGCAAGAACATAGATTTCTAAGGACAGGTTACTGCTGGAGGCAAAGGAATGAAGTTAATGAAGCAGTCATGGGGCAGGAAATTTTATAATTTCAATATAAGAGCAACAACTACTTGCAGAATGTGAAAAAAAAAAGATCTTCCTATTTATCTGCCCAATTATATTTGACATTCCTGCAAAACAAAAAAAAAAAAAAAAGAGGGAAAAAAATAAGCGTAAACTTCTAAATTAATGCCTCTATTCCAAGAATTTTACTGATCTAAATTTCCTAAAACTTAGTTGAGTAAGTCTGTAAGCTGTTTTGATTTTTGTACAGAGGGAGAAGGAAAAGCACAGCACATGCTCTGACTTTGCATCAACTTCCCTCTGTTTTATTTTCAGCCCAGTCACAAAACCACGTTCTTTGCTTGCCTCACTCCTTTGTTTTTCCAAAAGAGTATTCTCTTCTATGTGAGGTTCTGATCCAAAATAATCACTATTGGAAGTTGGGCTGTTTTTGCTTCATTTCTGTGGCCTGAGTCATTCTCTCCAAAACCAGGATGCCCTTAGGGAAGATACATAGGAAATGATGTAATTCTCTCTGGTCTCTTTCACACTTTGGGCCGGAGCCTTAATGAATCTGTTTTCTAATTAGCCAGCAAGGAGCACAGTGGGGAAAAAAAAAAAAGTGCCTTTTCAGTGTCTCCGTTCTCACTAGAGGTGCACACACTATTTGCTCCTTCAGGGAACACAGGTAATCTTGCCAGAAATAGTGCATAAATCTTCTCGGCATCACTGTCAAGCAGCTGGAAGCAAAGGTATTTTGTTATGCCTACTTTACTTTTTTGAGTTGGGATCAAAAACAGAAAGTGTCACATCTAAGGTCAAGCACTGCCCCTAGGAGAGGGAACTGCAGTGAAGGGGGTTGGGGGAAGGGGAGGGGTAAATATCTCCCAATTCCTCCACTACATCCCCCAAGCAATCCCCGCCTATGCAAATGAAGGGAGCAAGAATCTATTAGAAAATCTGTTTAGAACAGACTTTCTATATTAACTTGATAACCGTTTGTTCAAGATGCTTTTGAACTGTGTGGTGTTGGAGAAGACTGTTGAGAGTTCCTTGGACTGCAAGGAGATTCAACCAGTCCATCCTAAAGGAAGTCAATCCTGACTACTCATTAGAAGGACTGATGCTGAAGCTCCAATACTTTGGCCATCTGATGCAAAGAGCTGACTCATTAGAAAAGACCACGATGCTGGAAAAGATTGAAGGCAGGAGGGGAAGGGGACGAGAGAGGATGAGATGGCTGGATGGCATCACCAACTCAATGGACTTGAGTTTGAGCAAGCTCCAGGAGGTGGTGAAGGACAGGGAAGCCTGGGGTGCTGCAGTCCACGGAGTCGCAAAGAGTTGGACACAACTGAGCGACTGAACAACAACAACAAACTGTGTGTTCAATTTCTGGGCCTTCTGGACACTGCACATGCGTGTTCGGTCTCGAAGCTGTGTGGGTGTATCAGTTGTTTTTGTTTGCTGTTTCAGTTGCTAAATCATGCCTGACTCTCTGTGATGCTATGAAGTGTAGCCCGCCAGGCCACAGGCTATATTTTCCAGGCAAGAATACTAGAGTGAATCTTAAGAATCCACCTGCAATGCAGGAGACCTGGGTTCGATCCCTGGGTTGGGAAGATCCCCTGGAGAAGGGCAGGGCAACCCACTCCAGTATCCTTGCCTGGAGAATCCCCACGGACGAAGGAGCCTGGCTCCTCTGAAGCCTAGTCCATGGGGCTGCAAAGAGTTGGACATGACTGATCAACTAGCACAGCACACAAGCTTCCTGACCCAGGGATTGAATCCGTGTCTTCAGAGTCCCCGACACTAGCAGGTGGACTCCTTACCACTGAGCCGCCTGGGAAACCCCTGGCCACCATATCATTTCCTAATTATAACCTTGAGTCAATTTTGCTTCTTTTCTCTGATATTTGACTTCTTGGGCTATTTGCCTGGTAAAAACTAGCAATTAGCAAATTCACGTGCTTTAATTTATTGCGGGGAGGAACTGGAAAGCTTGGACCTGTATCACCACTTCAGCTACTGGTAAACCATAGCACTGGGGGTCATTCAAAGTATTTGCTCCAATTCCCTCCTCTCTGAGCCCCAGGACTGGCGATCATTTTAACATGTGGCTCGCCCTATGGAAATGCTCTGTTCAATGCCTCTGTCTCCTCAACCAGACCTCAGCTTAATTCATTCTGATAACCCCAGCTTTAGAGGAAGCTCATGAATTGGCTGCTGGAACTAAACTAAGGAAAAGGAGAAGCAGGCGAGGGGTGAGGAGAATTTGAGGCTGGGGAGTGAAGTGGGGGGAAAATGCCTGAGGGAAAGAAGGGCAGAGAGTTCACACTGGCATCCCAGATGACCTTGAGACTGCGAATGTCTGTTTTTAAGAAGGATCCTAACTCTCAAAAGGAAGCAACACACTAAAGAGTTAACGGAAAGACTGTGAGGAAACTGAATCTGGCTCATAAAGTCAACGGGTGTTCCTCAACCAGTGAAATTGCTGGTCTGGTGCTTTAAAAGACCTATTCCTGGCTCCACCCTGGACTACGAACACAGAACTCTTGGGGGTGTGACCTTGGAGATTTTTTAACAAGCACCCAGGGTATTAGAGTTTGAAAAGCATTGATGTGGTCTTTTTTGAAAGCATTTCACCCCACTCCATCCCACCCAGGTCCAATTTGCATGGAGTCTTTTTGTTGAAGACCTAGCCTTCTATGGGAAAGCCAGGTTTGTCCAGGTAGAGACACCAGGAGACTTCAGCATGTAAACTATGATGTCCTTTCATTCACTCTGCCCAGTGTCATTCCCCCCCAGCACACACTCACAAAAACACAACAGACATGCAAGTGTGCCCTGTGCACACATCTCTGCAGGACCAGTGCCTGGGGTCACTTGCCTAGTCCCTTGAAAGGCCTCCTGTCTAGGACAGCCCTAATTGAGAGTCTGAAAATTAGGCAGGGAGCAAACAGAGCTATTTAGGGCAAAAACCCTTTGGACAAAAATTCCTTGTACTGCAGACCTTTGACTTCTGAGTCTAGATAAAACTAAGAGATATCTGCAAGAGAAAAATGAAAAAAAGGTTAATTCTCTTCTCTAAAACTCACTACAGATTTGGTAACAGATGAACTTGCATTTTGCCTTCATTTTTTCCGAAGTGATTCATTCATCTTGTTTCCTGAGCACCTGCTTAAAAACAGGGCTTTCTTCTTTCTGTCCTTAGGGCGTGCCAACCAGGTTTGAAACCATGAGGTAGGTCTAACACTAGGGGAGGGTTAGAGGAGGAGAGGAAAGTCTGATTTGATCTACATAATGTATTCATTGTTTAAAATCATACATCGCACCGAAAGCGGTGGTGAGTCTTGTGGTGTGAAACAGGGAACTTGGAGCAAGCTCTTGAAGCCAGAGTTTCCAGGCCCAAGGTGAATGTTGACATTACCGAGGCTGGAATCCCTGCTAATACCTAGGTTTTCCTTCCATGAAGACGGCATTAAGTTTGGGGTTTTCTTTCCCTCCAAGTTTTTCAGAGCAACGGCAATAAAAAGGAAGGTTCTCGCAGCAGAATTTACTTCCAATGACAACTGGCCCAGTGTGTCCCAAGTTTACTCACTGGTCCAACTGCCTATCACTGTCCCCACTTCCCTTCTTCTCAGTGGCTTCTGTCTCTTTTTCTCAGCTCCTTGTCAGTTAATTCACATTTCCTGATTTGGCAAACACCACCACCACCCCACCTCCTTTTTCTTGGGTAAAACTTCCTGAGTTGACATTAAAGAGAACTGTTACCTCACCCAAGAGCTTTAGCAGGAAAATGGCATTTAGGTTTAATTACCTAAAGCCTCACAGTAGTTACCACTTTATAAAATTCAAGTGACTTTTTTCCAAACTCCCTGCTTTCCAAAACTGGCTGGCTGGCGACCTCTGGGAAGGTGGGATGCTGCCTGGCCCCAGCCTAGAAAGGAAGTTGGCAAGGAGGCAAGGGTGAAGGCCCTTCCAGTGCTCACCCTGAAACCCTGGAAGCCGCAAGGATTGCTGACCTCCAAGGCCATTCTGGGATCCAAGAGAAGGAGGGCATACGTGGTAAGACCAGGGAAGAACCACTCCCTGGACTGTTTTTACTCAAAGATGGTGGCTCAGATGGTAAAGAATCTGCCTGCAATGCAGGAGACCCAGGTTCGATCCCTGAGTCAGGAAGATCCCCTGGAGAAGGGAATGGCAACCCACTCCAGTATTCTTTCCTGAAGAATCCCATGGACAGAGGAGCCTGGTAGGCTACAGTCCATGGGGTCGTAAAGTCAGACACAACTGAGCAAAGATGCACACCCAGGGGGAGGGAGGGGGGACATGTGTATATAGCTGATTCACACAATGGTACAGCAGAAACTAACACAAAGCAATTATCCTCCAATTTTTTAAAAAAGGTGCACACCCTCCTTTGGAAAAGCCTAGAAGACCTGGGCCAGGCAGCTAGTCACACTACTGTCTTGCTAGCTTTCAGTGAGCAGTGGGGAAATGGCTGTTGTAGTCATCTGAGGTGACCACAGCTTTCCCTAGGGCCCCTTGCAGCTACTCTCCCAGAGTTCAGGGCTCCAAATCTTCTTCCTTCTTTTTTTTTCTCTTATTTATTTATTATTTATTTTTGGCCACGAGGCATGTGGGATCTCAGTTCCCCAGCCAGGGATAGAATCCCCAACCCCTGCATCCGAGGGAAGATGGGGATTAATGACTGGACCACCAGGGAAGTCCTCTCTTCCCTCTTCCTGAAGGCTCTAGAACCATCAAGACACCTTTCTGGGAATCTGTTCAGGCCCATGTTTGTCTCTCCTGGTGGTGTCTGTGTCATATCTGGTTTGGGGCAAAAGAGTTTAATTCTGACCTACTCCCCTGGGGCTGGTTCAGCTGTGGCTTTTCCCAACTACAGATGTAGTCCCCACCCTGATGGGGACCATGCTACCCTTTTCTCTGCTTTATCCTCCTCAGTCGTGCTTGTCACCACCTAACATGCTTTGTCCAGGCATTCCACTTTGGTTTTCACCTATCTTCTGCCACCTGCTTCACTCTCCCCACACATTCCCCCCCTTAGCCTCTGGGACAGAAACCCCAGGGTGCACTCGTTTGGGCTACTTTGTTCACCACTCCACCCCTGGCACCTAGAACAGTGCCTGGTATATCATAGGAGGTGCTCAGTAAGTATTTACTGAAGAGTGAAAGCATTTGAGGAATTTCTGGAACCAGAAAGAAGATATGGGAAGGTATAATTTTGGACCAGGGAGAATCTAAAATACCCAGGCAAGAGGGCAAGGATGAGAAGGCATGGAGGAAGACAGTGTTTAAGTGATGGAGAGTTGCCTACTTTGTCCCCGGATGCTTATAGTAACTACTACTGATTAGATGTCACTGCTGATAAGACATAAATGATTAAGTAAGTGTAGGCACAGAAAGTTTCCATGCCGACTTTATAGGGTGCTCTTTCCCCTGCGCTGCTGTTCGTTCCCTGACACCTGTTCTAGACAAAGGCTGGTAATTAGACAAAGACTGGTAATCCTAAACAGATTCAGTTAAAGTGCACCATGACTGGATTCAAATCCCACCTCGGTAGCTTTAGGAAAGGCTCTGAATCTCAGTATGTACCTGTTTCCCAATAAAGAAAATGAAAAGGTGGGACCTGGCATTTTATAATTCTGCTTACACCTCCCAACAGCCCACTGGGGTAGGAAGAAGAAATTAAAAGCCAGAAAGACTTCATGACTCGCTGTGTGGTTAGGTAACATGTCAAATTGGTGGCCCAAAGAGAAACCACCGGGGCAGGAGGTGTCTTGACAAGTCACAATTGTCACCTCTTCCCCAAACCATATCATTTTCATGGCCCGAGAGAGAGATTGAAAGTGACATGCTAATTTTGAAGCTGCAGTGAATTTAAAGTGCCTTCTTTCCTTAAGTGACTAAAGCCAAGCTTTGGAAATTAGAGCATGCTAGATGAGCTCTGGGGCTTCCCAGGTGGCTCAGTGGTGTAAAAAATTTGTCTGCCAAGTGGGAGAAGTGGGTTCAATTCCTGGGTTGGAAGATCCCCTGGAGAAGAAAACGGCAACCCACTCCACTATTCTTGCCTGGGAAATCCCATGGACAGAGAAGCCTGGCAGGCTACAATCCATGGGGTCATTAAGAATCAAACTCGATTTAGCAACTAAAAAACCAGAGAGATGAGCTCTGGGGGCTGAGGGATATTGCATGGTTGAGGTACGCTGGATATGAGGGTGGCTACTGGTGAATCCACAGAAGTCTATTAACATGTAATCTCTGAAAAATCTAAAGTGACCTTGGGCTCTAGGCTTGTACTTGCTTTGCTGTTAACCCACTGGAATGCTGTCTCTGTCAATTACTTTTCCATTTTCCTGGGTTTGCTGGTTAAATGCTGTATATGAAACCCTTTGAATCATTTAAATGGGAGAGAAAAGTACAAACAAGTCCTTGCTTTACCAAGACATCATACCTACAATAATGGTTTTGATTGTGTGATGTTTAATCGAGCACACACTGTCTTAAGAAAAAGCTTTAAACAGGCAAACTTCAAGTGTTAGGTTTACTGTCCCTTTATCTTTGGAGAAGGCTGTTTAGCAAAGACATCTTTCTGTGTCCCTTGCAGCAAGGGCAGAGTCAAATATCTTCCTTCTTCAACCTGTAGAATCAGTTTTGAAATTATTCTGTTTCTTTTGGCTAAGTGGTATTCTGTATCTTGGCTGAAACAGAATCATTGGGCCACATGATTCTCTCTTAGTGAAAAAAGACAAACTTGTGAAAATTGGGCTCTGACCTCCGCCCCCCCCCCCCCCTCCCCGGAACATTAGCACTCATGAACAAATCCAACGTTGACGGAATTCCTTAGTTAATGATTTAGGAATCTCCACTCCACCCCCTGCACCTCCTAACAGGAGCCTCTCTCCTCTCTTGGGTTTGGAACTAGTCTGCAAACCTGAGGGCCTGAGTTCTCCAATGCGTGGTCCTTGTGGGTTACCCTTGAGGGCTGTGTGAGTGCCAGCCTGGCCAAGCTGTAGGTGCCCAAGAAAGCAGGGGCCGCGCTACAGAAAAGCTGATCTGTGAGGGACATGATGTGATGGGCACAACAGCCCTACAGAAGCAGACGGTGGCGGCTCATCTCCTGCAGGATTTAAAACTATCCAGAATGGCAGTGATAGAGGAAAACACGGCAAATGTCAGCTGAAGGGAGAGGCTTAGCTTGTATGTGTGGGCTCACATTTTTCCCTGAGAGAAATGTTCTCCTGACCCTCTCTAGTCCCAAAAGCCCAGAGGAAGGATTTTGCTGGCAGGATTAGGGTTTTTAAATGTATTACTTTTCCCCATAGGCTTCTGTCATGCTATTAAAAATTGGGCTCAGCATCCATGTCATCTTTACAAGTTACTTGTACGTGATATCTTTATGTTCTTTTTCCTACTTGCTGCTTATTTCCTATATATGTGCTTATTTCATATATATATACATATACATATATATATATATATCTTGTTTTCCAAGCTAGCTTCTTTGCTGAATGTTTCTTGAACACCTACTATGTTCTAAGCAGTGCATATAGCATTGTGATGGAGAATGCCAAGGTTTTGACATTCTAATTAGGACCTCTTCAATGATTTTTCCCCTTTATCCTCTCTTTGCTTCCCTTGGTTTTCTAGTTACTTTATTATGTGTGCTTCACATTCACCTTCAATTTTCATCTAAAAATAAGGTGCTAAAATATAATTTTCCAAATGATAAAACCCTGACAAATACAAAATGAGTAGGTGCTAAAGACTTTAACTTGTTAAATTATAAGGGAAAACCAGAAAATATGTTAAAACCAGTTCAAAGAAAATCTGCAGAACAAACATATATGTAGGCAATCTAGAATGCCGAGAGGAATTTACAAATAGATACAAAATTTGCTGGCACACAGTAGGTGCGCAATAAATATTAACCATTTGGGATGAACATCTGTCCTACCTGATAGTTCTTAATAAATATCACTAAATTAAACCTGACTGAACAGAAAGATGGGAGGGATGGGGGGATGGTGGTCTGAGCCTAGCAGTAAACAGAGGGACCACTTAGAGAAGACACGTCCTGCACAACAGGCTATTCTGCAAAAAATATTTGAAATGTTTATGTCAATTCCTGGAGTCGCTTAGACTTGCTTTTAATTCAGGATGATTCTAAGACCAGACTAGACAAGTGGTGATGAATTTCAGCAAAAACCTCCCAAGAAGATTGCAGGTGTTTGCATGCCACAGTTGAACTTCTCATTTTCGGGTAGAGAGAGGTGAAAAGGTTCTGGGGAGTGGAGCTGAGAGTGTCTTTTAAGGACTAGAATCATAAAGAGCTGTTTTGCTCCTAGGGATGGAAGGTAGAAGAGAAAAATCAGCACCATTGGGTGGCAGGGAGAGCGCCATTCCTGCCCTGGCTTAACCATCAACAGTGGCAACTGTCCAGACCAGCTCACCCTCTGTGTCTCAGAGAACTAGGTGGACCTTACTTTTTAAACTGTTCTGTGAAAGTGCTTTTGCAGTTTCAAACTGCAAACTGCAAAGACTGGATTCAAATTTCATTTTTCACCGTTTAAAAATTGATTATTAAAAGCAAATGGTCTGATTAATGCCAGACAAGGCGTTTTCCAGAGGCCCGGTTCACTGCTTCACCTTCACTCCAGTTAGGCGACTGTGGTCAGAGTGGCCCCAGCATTGGAGCAGTCTCCCTGCGGAGTCCTGCTCCGCACTAGCTGTCATACAAGGATGGGGTGGGGGGGGAGAGGGAATGTGAAATGCACATGAGGAGTTCCTGTTCTCAGTATTTTCAATGCTCTACCAAGAGCTCTTTCCCATTAATGATGTGAATTAAATGAACTGACGGGTGCATCTTTCTAATGTGAGTCTTCCTAAAGGAGGGCAGTGGAATAAATTAATTTAGAAAGTGAACTGGAAAATCTTAAAAAAAAAAAAAAAGCACATGGTTTTAAATAATGAAAAAGTTCTAGATAATGGTAATATTTGTACAACTTAAGCCCCTGAATTGTACACTTAAAAATTAAAATGGCAAACTTTATGTTATATATATTTCATTACAATTAAAGAAATTTTAAAGCAAATGCACACTCAGATTAAAGTTATATACTAAATTTTCATAAATTATAGACTTCCCATATGTTATCTGTTGAACAAAGTTTTTTCTCCTGTCCTTATTTGGAGAACATCCTGAGATCAAAAGGTAACTGTTTATAAAAACTGTTGCCATTTGCAACTACATTTATATCCAAATCAGAATTTTATTTTTAATATTTACTAACTAAACCTAAATGCAGAAACACATTGGGTGATGAGACTGTAACAGTTTTCCTTTAGGTCCTATTTCTGTGTTAAACAAAACCAGCTTCTTGGAAATGGTATTATAAGGAGGAGTTTTAATTTTAACATGTAAAAACAGTTTATGTTAAAAAGGTCATTTTAGTCTGTTATATTTTAGGATACTGTTGAGAGTCCCATTGCTTAAAAAAAGTTTTTTGGAGCCATTCTACTACATCATCTTTAAAATTCTGATTTATTGTTACAATTATAAAACATTTAGTGTTTGAAAAACATTTATATTCTGTGAGTTGCTTTTAGCAGCCAATGAAAAAATAATATAAGTAAGGTGTATATTTATCTTCGGAATAGACAAATACAAAAGATGGAAATATTCAGTAAGTCTATTCCCATCTTCAGCCAGCTATATGTAAATGTGTGTGCTCTTAGTCATATCCGACTCTTTTTGAACCCATGAAGCCCTCCAGGCCTCTGTCCATGGGATTCTCCATGGCAAGAACTCTGGAATGAGTAGCCATTCCCTTCTTCAGGGAATCTTCCCCACCGAGGCATTCAACCAGGTCTCCAGCATTGCCAGTGGATTCTTTACCAGCTGAGTCATCAGGGAAGCCCTAATTGTAAACAATAGACACTAGACTTCTGGCTCAGATGGTAAACAATCTACCTGCAGTGTGGGAGACCTGGGTTCGATCCCTGGGTTGGGAAGATCCCCTGGAGGAGGGCATGGCAACCCACTCCAGTATTCTTGCCTGGAGAATCCCCAGGAACAGAGGGGCCTGGCGGGCTACAGTCAGTGGGGTCACAAAGAGTCAGACACGACTAAGCAACTAGGCACAGCCCACAGACTTCTAATTTCTAAATGTCTGAACAAAAGAGTTGTGCTAATTTAACTTTTTTGGTCTTGGTCTTAGAAAGTTATCTCTTAAAATCCTTTTGTTCTAACTTAATCTTCCTTTCTGAGATACTGAGCTCTTTGAAAGAAAGTGCTTCATCCTTTCCAAATTATTTAGATCAGAGAGGACCATCCCCACCCCCAATTTTCATGCAAACGTGATGTGTATGTGTTTATCTAGGGAGAAGGTCATAGTTTTATCAAATTCTCAAGGGATTTATGAGAAGTAAATAATTCCCTTCATTCTTAATCCTCCTTTTCTTTTTGCTAATGTAAATCTTGCCTATGAATCATCTGAAGAGGAATTCTGCTATGGACAGCAGGATCAGGATGCCAAGAGAAAGAAATCCTTGAAAAAAAACATGTCCATGTCCCACGCGTTTCTTTCTTTTGGGATAAATTGCCAATATCATGCTAAAATCCCCACGGTACTATAAGATAGAACTTGAATTTTAATTTCTAGTTTTGAATTAAATATGAAAACATAAACCAAAATCATCTGAGAAAAATAAATAAATATATAAACTGGTGCAAGAGAGAGAGAGAAAGGGAGACTTGAATAATACAGTTCATATTCAAATAAGCATCTAAAATTTAAATGATAACACATCCAATTTGTTTGATCTATTTCTTAATAGTTTGGTATTATAATAGAAAGAAGTATTTAGCTGAGACCAGAAAATATTGCCCCTTTGTTTTTCAAGTGTAGACTCTGAGTTTTAAAATAAAGATATCTTATGGGATTTTCTAAAGCAAGAGGGGTCAGAGGCTATTGATTTCCTCTTCTTTCCTGCTGAATGCACATAAACAAACTTTTAAATACAGTGATTTTTTTGTGGTTTGCTAAGACTTCCAGAAGATTCTAGTTAGAAGTAAATGATATTGTGCAGGTCACCTAATCCCTAAGCCTTCATTGTCTCATAATACCCAGATTAATCAATATATCCAAATTACAAGATTAAATATGGTAATGATTATTACCATAGCATAGCAATGATTATTACTGTATGGTAATGATTATCACCAAAGCAACTCTCAAACTGGAAAGTTCTTTTTAATAATACTTACTTTACTGGGATATGTTATGCTACTTACAAAATCCCAAAATGAGAAACAAGTGTTGAAGAGAAAAAGGGTTACCACACACAGGATAACTGATTTCATACTTATTCATCAGGACAAACCATAATGGATTTCCTTAACAGTCATGTTGTCTGGTTTCTGAAGGCTGTCTTCTGCTTACTAACCCCTTACTGTAGTTAAGATTCTTCAGCCACCAACTTCATACTGAGTGGAAATAAATTTTGGTCTTGCAATTGAGTAACAACTATTTTGTTAGAGACTGGCATTACCAAGTTGAGAGTACCACAAAGCATTATATCTGGTTCATATCAACTCATTTTTTTATGTTTTATTGGGATGGGAAACCCAACAGAGTGTCCTTCATCCCTAGAACAAGTTAAGCTTAAATATTTCTTCAAATATGTATCTCAGTGACCAGACTCTAGCAAGGCATTTCTGCATAGTATCCCCACCCCCAGATAACTGCTGTTTTGTTTTGTTTTTTGGCCTTGCCACAAGACTCGCTGGATCTTAGTTCCCTGACCAGGGATAGAACCCATGCCCCCTGCAGTTGAAGCATGGAGTCCTGACTACTGGGCCGCCAGGGAATTTCCCCTAGACAACTGTTCTAAACCTGCACACCTCCACCACTACTATGGTGGTGCTTTATTTCCTGGTGAAGTGAAGAAGTGAAGTGAAGTCCCTCAGTGGTGTCTGACTCTCTGTGACCCCATGGACTGTAGCCCGCCAGGCTCCTCCATCCATGGGATTTTCCAGGCAGGAATACTGGAATGGGTTGCCATTTCCTTCTCCAAGAGATCTTCCCAACCCAGGGATTGAACCCATGTGACTCAAGGAAGCCCCATCTATATCAGTAGCTGTAGTAAAATCCCCAATGTCATTTCAGAGAGTCTGCTTCAAGATCTCTCTGCCTTGAAATTTTAGCAAATAAATATTACAGTCTTGTTCTTTCCACAGTCTGCAAGGAGAGAATGTGAGAGACAGGAGGCGAATATGATTTGGTGCCAAAGAAAAGCACTGTTACCTATAGTACATATATATTAAATACTATATGTAGTAGTGGCTCCAAGAGTCCTGATTGCCATCAACTCTGAATCCCTCACTAAACCCCATTGTAAAAATAGCATTTTACCTAATGCAAATCCCAGAAAAATCGCAAGCACCATCTTCCAACCAAATTTCTGCTTCCTTAATCCTCTCATACATAGAGATTCTAGAACCATCTCTGTCTGAATATAAAATACTATGTGTATACCCAGAGCCTAGCGTAGCCCCTGATGTTCGAGAGTAGTTTGTTGAATCCACGAATACAATTACCCACTGACAATTCATTTTAGAATTTATTATATGTAAGCTGGTATAGCCACTATGGAAAACAGTATGGAGGTTCCTCAAAAAACTAAAAATAGAGTTGCCATATGATCCAGCAATCCCATTCCTGGGCATATATCTGGACAAAACTACAATTCAAAAAGATACACACACTCTTATTTTCATAGTTGCACTATTCACAATAGCCAAAACATGGAAACCTCCAAAATGCCCACTGACAGATGAATGAAGATGTGGTACACATATACAACGGCATACTATTCAGTTATAAAAAAGAATGAAATAATGCCATTTGCAGCAATGTGGATGGACCTAGAGATTATTTTACTAAGCGAAATTAGTCAGAAAGAGAAAGATAAATACCATATGATATCACCTAAATGTGGAATTTAAAATAGTACCCAACTGGACCTATCTACAAAAGAGAAACAGACTCAGCAGAACAGACTTATGGTTGGCAAGGAGAATCACAGGAGGGTGGGGGAACGATAGATTAGGAGTCCAGCATTAGCAGAAGCAAACTATTATACATAGAATGGAAAAACAAGGTCCTACTGTATAGCACAGGAAACTACATTCAATATTCTGTGATAAACTATAATGAAAAATAATGTAAAATAGAATGTATACACATACATAACTGATTTACTTTGCTATAGAGCAGAAACTAACACAACATTATAAATCAACTATACTTAAATTTTTAAAAAAAAAGTTTATTCTAAAAAATGTTTTTAAATATGTTTTTTCATCTTAGCATTTTAATTTCACAGACTGACTTTAGACATCACTGTGGGAATGTGATTATAGAGCATATGTTGTGGGCTCTTGGCTAAACATTATTTTTCTGTCTCACATGTGATCTCTCTGTCCTCCAATATCCCATAATTCATTGTTCTGGCTGTGCTTAGAATGCACTGTTCCTACCAAATTGTGAGGACCATAAGTGCTGGAATTTGGACTTAGTTAATCTTCTTTGATTCTGTACAGTATCTTACAAACAGCAAGTGTTCACACTGACATTTATTCAGTTTGCAATTTCCTTCTCTAGGGAGCACTCTTTCTTTTGCAAAATGATGTGCACTAAAACTGCTAGTTGGCGTGTTTTTCACTTTTCTTTTTGGCTACACAGTGCGGCATGTGGAACTTCCCTGACTAGGGATGATGAACCTGCTCCCTCTGGAGTGGAACCACAGAGTCTTAACCACTATCCCATCAGAGAAGTCCTGGTTGGCATGTTTTCAGGTGGAAAAAGCAAAGGAAAGATGGCATGGTATAGTAGGGGGAAAATGAGTATCAATTTTGAACCATTCCATTCTTCTTAGATCTCTGCTCAAAAATAAAGACGCTTTTTAGATTATTAAGAAAAGAAAGGAAAAAAATGCTATAAAATGGAAGAAGACTAGAGAATGGTCTAGTCCTAATTTTGCCATTCATTTAAGTATCCTTGAATATCTCATTTTACCTCTCTGCTTCACAGTTTTCTCTCTGCAAAATGAAAAATCTGCACCACATGGCTCTGAGGTGATTTCCAATACAATGGTTCTAAAAACTGGGCCACTAGAATTTCCTTGAAGAACATCGGGGAAGAGCAAGGTCTGCTACTGGTCCTCAGCAGTGTTTTCCAAGAGGATGGATGGGTGACTGTGGACATTTTATTGGTTATCTATTGATATATAACAAATTACCCACAAACTTAGGAACTGGGGCTTCCCTGGTGGCTCAGCCGCTAAAGAATCTGCCTGCAATGCAGGAGACCTAGGTTCGACTCCTAGGTTGGGAAGACCCCTGGAGAAGGGAACAGCTACACTCCAGTATTCTGGCCTGGAGAATTCCATGGACTAGTCCATGGGGTCGCAAAGAGTCAGACAAAACTGAGTGACTTTCACTTTCACTTAGGGACTTGAAGCAAGAATACATATTTATTCTCTTACTGAGTTTCTGAGGGCCAGGGACCCAAGAGTAGCTTAGCTGTGTGGTCCTGAATTAGAATCTTTCAGGAATTTGTAGTTAAATTGTTTGAGGGTACAGTCTTCTGAAAGCTTAACTGGGGCCAAAGGCTCTGTTTCCAAGAGGGCACACTCATATGACTCTTGACAAGAGACTTAATTTGCTCATCACATGGACCTCTCTGACGGGGTGCCTGAGTGTCCTCGGGACTTGGCAGTTGGCTTCACTCATAAATGAGCAATCGCAATCTAAGCATGAGAGCAAGGAGAAAGCCACAATGCTTTTAAAGACTTGGTCTCGCAAATCATACTGTCATGTCTGCCACATTCTATCCGCTAGAAACAAGTTGCTAAATACAGCACATGATCTTAGGGGAGAGAAATGAGACTTGCCCTCTTAAAAGGAGGAGTATCAACAAATTTGTGAATTTATTTATGAATTTGTGAATTTATTTTAAAACTCCCACAGAGATCATGTGCTGGTTAAAGTAGAATGGGTCACAGAAGACACAGGAGGGAAGTTTCAACAATGAACATTTCTAGAGTGACTCACTGTTTAGAAAGCATCTCCCCCTGTTTTTTCATTTGGTCATCACAACAACCTAGTGGACTAACAATATAAATATCCCCATTTAGAAATGAGGAAATGAAGGCTAGGTGACTTTTATATGGTTATTTAGCAAGTGAGCTGTATAGCTGGGAATTAAAATCAAGTTTTGGACTTTTCTGGTGGGCCAGTGGTTATGATGCCACACTCCCAATGCAGGGGGCATGGGTTTGATTCCTGGTCAGAGAACTAAGATCCCACATGCTGCATGACCTGAAAAAAAAAAAAAACATAACAAAACAAGCAAACAACAAAAACCCACCAGGTTTTATGACACAAAATGCAACCATCTTTTCACTCCCCTTTCAAAGGGAAAATTGACAAAAAGCCTCTTGCAAAGACAAGTCACTGGCAAGTTTGACTGTTCCTTACTGCCTACTCATTTTTTTTACCCATTTTATTAATTTTGATATCTATTTTCAACTTAAATACTTTTAAAATTACTGGAGGCAGTTTATAAATATTTAGAAACAAAGCAGGAGAAGTAAATACCTGTAGGTACCAGAGTTGATCACATTACACTTGGCAATAAGTTTGGTTCACATTTTTCTGCCAGCAAAGGTGAAAAGAGAAACATAATAGGCGACAGGGGTTTCACTCTGATAGGAGCAAGGGATACAAGTTATCCCTGCCTGAAACTAAATTCAAGGAATTTATCACACGGATCTGCGCAGAGAAAAGGCCACTTGACACTGTGGTCAGTATCTCAGTATCTTCAACTGTGTTTGCACAGAAGATACTCATTTCAACCCGGTATATATATACACAGTGGACCTACCTCAGTTTTAATTTAGTGAATATATTTGAGCAAGAGGCTAAGGAAAATGTGGCCCAGGCACATTGCCCTCTAATTCCTTTATGAAATTAAGAACAGAATCTGGAGAATACATGTAAACAGATGGTTAATCTGTCTGCTCAACTGTGTAAAGTGTCAGGAATTATATGTGAGAGTGCTTGAATGACCTGTTAAATCTTACTTCTTGGCCTTGACATCCTCTGCCAGGCACCTATAATACAAATGTTCTATACTGTCAATTATACTAGGGGCTTTAGCTGTAAGAGAGTAAGGAACGCTAACATAAAGTTAAAGAAAAAGGTAAAATAAGGAAGCTGGACTACATGAACTCTTTGGGGGCCAAAATGCAAAATGGCAATAAATTTGGTTCACATTTTTCTGTGACTTTAACGGTGAGATACCAATATGCATTCCTGTCCCCACAGAGGAGCCAGCCTACTTTGGCCTGGGTGTGAGAAGCAATGCTGCCAAAAGCCTAGGCCAATTTTTTCCCGCAAAAGGAATTTCAAGTATATCCAAGCTCCTGTGTGAGTGACTGACTGAAACCAAAGCTTTATACTGCATGACACAGGATTCTGGAATAGATAACTTTAGCCTGAAAAAAAGTTCAGGCAGGTGCAAGCAGCTGTTCAGTCGTACCATAAAAGAACTTAAGTTTAGCTTCAGTAATAATGTGCTTTCTGCCAGGATTTCACCAATGAGCTGAAAACTACACCCTAATATTCACTCTAAAGTAAACAACTTAGTATAATTTTATTTAGATATTATAATACTTATAAATGTTTCTATTTACTAGCAGGAATCCTCCTTCCAGAATAGAATTGTGAATGAAATACATAAAAATTAATAGACTTTATCTAAACCAGTTAGTCTTCCTTCCAGGAAGTAGACAGATAAAAAAGTAAATAACCCTTCATTTCAAAATAAAAAGCATTCTCTCTGAACACTGTTTACTTGCCCTGAGCAAATCAATATTTACTTATAAGATTTTGCTGTCTTTTTATTACCTATATTTCCATAATATTTTGCTGAGAAGTGTTGCAAAGAGAAAAAATTAATGTACATGGAAGGAGTAGGGAGAAATGAGTGTTACTCTTTTTGTGATGATTCAGAGTCCAGAAAAGGAGGCAATCAGAACAGAGAAGCTACCTGTCAGAATGTCTAGCAAATTTAGATGCTTTTCTGGTCCACTGGTTAACATCTGTATTACCGTTAACAATGCAGATTGCATTGCTTTTCCAACTCAATTGGACATTGTTCAGCATAATCCCTTTTTTTACATCAAATAGAATTGTAAGTATTAATTTTCATGGCACATAGAAAACTTCAAAAGTTGGAAAACTACTGGAAGATACTATTACAAAGTTGTCATTTAGAGTCAAAGAATAGGCTTCACAATTGTACAAACTTCAGAGCAAGGGGGAAAATTAAGAAAGTCAGTTGGGGTGGAGGAAATCTGTTAGGGGATTGTATGAACTGAATTAATATTTACTAGGAAGAAAAGTTCGTGAAGTTCTTCTACAGAGAGAAAAGGGGTGGCAAAGCAGGGCTGTTTTCCTGCACTGGGGAAGAAAAGACATTTGAATAGGGCTGGGGCACAGGACTCAGGGAAGGGAGTGAGAGGGGGGTGGAAGGTTGGAGAGGCGGGTAGAAGCCACAGGCTCTAGAGCTTCACAGGCCAGTTAGAGGTCCTCCGCTGCTTAGCCCAGACTGCTCCTCAGGCTCAAGTCAGCTCTCAGCTCTCAGCTTCATCGCTTCTTCCTCGACCGCAGGCCCTCAGGTCTCTGCCAGCTTTCCTCGCTTTGACCACCCACCCTTTCTCTTGCCTCTAGAAGGTGGAGCCCTCAGCTCCCAGGTCTTTGTTCTCTGTAAGACAGTACACTGCTTTGTTGTTCAAGGATTTTCAGTGTGAATTGTGATGATAAAATGCTTGAGAATTAACAAAAATAACAGAATTGTATATAGAAAGTTTTTTTTTTTTTTTTTTTTTAATTTAAAAGTAAAAAACAAACAAACAAAAAAAAAGTAACAGGGACTATGCTTAACATTTTTGGGATTTTGGTTTTTGTTTTTTGGCTGCACCACAAGGCTTTGTGGGGATCTTAGTTCCCCAGCCAGGGATCAAACCCAGGCCCCCAGCAGTGGAAGTGCAGAATCCTAACCATTGGGACTTAGGCCTGGGAATCATGAGACTTAGGCCCCATGATTTACATTTTTAAGAGGTCACTCTGAATATTCAACAGAGAGGTAGAGTAGAAGAAGGGAGCAGGTGGGAAGGCAATGCAGGTACCCAGACAGAGGTGATGGTGCCCTGGACTGGGATGTAATGGAGAGGTAGTAAAAATTATTAGATTTGGGACGTGTTTGAGGACAGGACCAAAAGGACTTGCCAGTGGATTGGATCGGGTTGATGATGAAAACAGAAGACTCAAGGATGAAATAACTGAGTACCGAGTTGAGTGCTGCCCTGTTCACCAGGCTTTGCCCTTTCTAGCAGTGATCCTGGTGCAGGAAGGAAGCCAATTCTGACTCCATGTTGGAAACTTTCTTTGACTTGCTTTTCATTGCTTTTATTATTATAATTATACTCAATGGCTTGCTTGGAGGATCCTGCCCCTCTGCTTGACTGTAAACCAAAGTGCCTTTGTTCAGCTCAAGGAGAGGAGAGTTTGTCCCTGTCCACCTGTGAGTAGAAGAGATTAACACACCCCTTCCAAAGGCTGGTTATTCCTTTGGAGATGTTTTGCAAGACTGAAGACCCTTTCACTTTGTTTCGCCACTGTGTTTCCCTCTCTATTCTGCCTTTTGACTTTAGTTCCTCATTGCTTCTTTCTCTCTGGTCTATAAAAGAATCTGGCATCCAGACCCCGATAAGATGGTTATTTTGAGGTGCTAGCCTGCCATCTTCTCAGTCTGCCGGCTCCCTGATTAAGTCTCTTTCTTGCCTTAACACCTCATTTCTTGGATTCATTGGCCTGTCATGCAGCGAGCAGAGCAAGTTGGAACTCGGTAACAATCCCTTCTAGACATTTCCTTTGGGCTTGGGGATGAAGTGCTGTAAATAATTGAAAATATTTAAATAGAAAAATGACACAGTCATCTTTCTCCTTTTCCATTAGGCTTACATTTCCTCCAGCAGAATAACTTTGTTGGGTGAGATGACAAGTATGGCTGCTATCCAGGAAGAAAGGGTGTGAGTGTGTGTGCGTGTGTGCGCACTTGCATGCACGTGTGTGGGGAAGAGGAATGCTTCTTCTCTCCTGTTCATAGTACAAATCACTTTACTTGGCTAGTTGTCTTTTTAGAAAGCAGAGAGTTGGCTCTGATGTGCTGAAGTGCAGGACTGGAACACTGATGAGACGGGAGTGAGAGGAAAATGCTGATTGCAGTAGGAGAGGTAAAAGACATATAATGATTCCCACTTGACCCTACAATACCCTACTACATTTGATCCTCAGAATCAGTCCTGTGAAAAACACAAGTTTGTTGGAGGCCCCTTCCTTCTTTGCTGGCTTTGCTGCAGCAAAGAATCAATCAGAGGGCTGATTTGGGGCTCAAAGAAATGGCCATGGTTTTGATCTTCACCACTTTGGCCCATGCTTGTCCAAAAATTTATTAATTCACGGATCCTTGAAGGCAGAGAAGCCTCCTAAGGGATGCCTGCCTCCACAATCTGAACCCTTCTGCTGAGTTCACGTTCAGATGGTGAAGCTGTAGATTACCCCAGGGGTAAAATTAAAGAAATTGTATAATTGTATGTGCTGTGCCTACTCTCTCAGTCATGTCCGACTCACTGGGACCCCATGGACTGTGGTCCGCTAGGCTCCTCTGGCCATGGGGATTCTCCAGGCAAGAATACTGGAGTGGGTTGCCATGCCCTCCTCCAGGGGATCTTCCTGACCCAGGAATTGAACCCAGGTTTCCTGCACTGCAGGTGGATTCTTTACCATCTGAGCCACAGTAAACCACTTCACTGTTGTGATGCTTATTTGATATCAGGAATTGTGAAAACAGGTTCTTCACATTTACAACTGCTATGATAGCTCCTGAATTAACGAACCCATGAGTCCATCAGGGCAGGGGAGTGAAAGTGTTCTTTCTGCCTCCACTGAAGAGCCTTTTGTTGAATCTGTCTTAAGTGGAGCTTAGAGAAACTAATTTGACTCCTTGAAATGGCAGTTTTCTGTCATCACCAGTAGAAGCATCACTTCCTAATGTCATTGCTTCAGCAGAACAGAAAAGTTGCAAATGTTGCACAGTGATCTCCGCTATAATTACAGGAACACAAGACGATTAGTCACATTCCTACCTACCCCACTTCTAACAATGCTCTTTTTTTTAAAGCACTAGGTAGCTGGGAGTAGAACTGGATCTAAAATTTTGCTGTTGAATGCAGCTGCTAAGTATAAAGTTGTGGCTGCTGTCCCTGTGTTAGAGCAATATTCATTAGACTCAGTATCAGCCTGGTGGCTTAGGGGAAAAGGGCAATACTTAGGGCATTTACTTACTCATTTGTTCTTCACTCTATTTCATAAATATTTTAAGGAAGTTGTCAAATATGAACTATTAATATCTTATTCTTTACCTTGATGAATGACAAAAGCTTTTACTTTAGCCAGTGACATTAATGTTTATGTTCTATTTTCTCTTAAGTGGAACATTTTCCTTTGTACCTAATATAAGCTTTATACTTACAGTTGGCTACCCACCACACCCACACCCTTGTGGCTCAGTTGGTAAAGAATCCGCCTGCAATATGGGAGACCTGGGTTCAATCCCTGGGTTGGGAAGATCCCCTGGAGAAGGGAAAGGCTACCCACTCCAGTATTCTGGTCTGGAGAATTCCATGGACGAGTCCAGGGGGTCGCGAAGAGTCAGACGCGACTGAGCAGCTTTCACTTTCACTGTCACCCACCACACCTTCTCTGAAGTCAAGGTCAACAATTAAATAAATAGCTTAATACAGAGGCCATAATTCATTCTAGCATTCCGTTGACAAGCAACATCCATTTAAAATAGCAATAGAGTTTTCAAGATCCTGCTGTTATTCAGGCAGGGACTCAAAGCGATCACTTCATTGGATCACTTTCTTGGCATACATTGAAGCCTAAACGTAAGATGTGTTCTGTGGGCAACTGTCTGCTTATTTTCTTCCTAGACAAGTGGTTAACCCGTGTTGCATACCCTGTGTTTATAGAATTCCAGAAAGGTTATGTCATAGAAATCACTGGGGGGTGTGTGTGTGTGAGTGTGTGAGAGAGAGATTGATTTATAGAGAGAATGTAAACTGAAACATCTTGAGCAGAAATCCATCAGTGTATAGACACTGAGAAGATGGAAAGAGAATGCTGGCCTTAACTTACAGGTGTTGCCTATTATGGGCACTGGTTTTTTGTTTTATAAGGAGAGTAAAAGGATATATTCAATGGACCTAAAGACTGCCATACTGAGTGAACTAAGTTAGAGAAGGAGAAACATCATACGACATCCCCTATATGCAGAATCTAAAAAGAAATGATACAAATAAACTTACTTACAAACAGACTCACAGACTTAGAGAACAAACTATGGTTGCCAGGGAGAAGTATGGGGAGAAGAAACAGGTAAGGAGCTTGGGATCAACATGTACATGCTGCTATGTTTAAAACGGATGACAGCAAGATCCTCCTGTATAGAATAGGGAAGTCTGCTCAGTGTTACCTGGCAACCTGGATGGGAGGGGAGTTTGGTGGAGAATAGATACATGTATATGTGTATCTGTATGGCTGAGTTCCTTTGCTGTCCACCTGAAGCTATCACAACACTGTTAATACTCTAACACGAAATAAAAAGTTTAAAAATAGGTTAAAAAAAAAACCCTAAGGGGGGGTGGGGGGTGGGGAAGGAGCTATCCACGGGGGTAACAGGCAAAAGAACCAGAGCAAAGAACAGTCAGACACACCGGGTTATGAAGTCTACCCTTTGTAAAGTTATAGAAGTTGTAATCAGATACAAAAAAACTTAACTTACATTAAAAAAATCAATTCATTTGGTCAAAAAATCTGCATCAGCTTCTAAAAGAAGCAGAGTATGAGGGGGAAAAAATAGAATTTATTAGAAGGAAAAAGTCCCAGAGGAGCTTTCATATTTTTAACATTGCCTTAAATTGTAAAAAAAAAAGAAGAAGAAAAGAAAAAGTGCTATTATACTGTTTATCCTGAAAAATTTAACTACTTTTTTGGGGGAGGGGTGCTATTTTAACTGCACGGTTTTGTTTATGATTTTTAAATCACGATTAGCACAATCACTGAAGAAAACATTTCTTCTGATATCCATGAAACAGCTTAATGTTTTAATTTACCTAAACCACCAACTGAATGCTACAGGCCGCTTTGAAAACATTCTCTAATCCTTGGAAATACCGTGCTTTCTCTTATATTCTTTCAAACACTAATCCCTGGAAAAAACATACCTTCTCTCATTTTCTATTCAATGTTTGCTATTGTTGTAATCTAAGTAAGCCCTCTTTGAAAAAAAATGCAAAAATTAAGTTTAACCCACAACTGAGTCTTACATCCTGTGGACCTGTAATTTTTAAATTTCATTCAAAACACATATTATAAACAAAGTCTCCCAAATGACTCTCTAGAGAGGAATGTGGCAAAAATCCAGAAACTATTGTAATATTTGGAACTAACATAAGCACAAATAATCAGTGCATTTTTTTAAAGAAGGGATTATGGGTTGCAGTTTTACTAACCCTATAGGGGATTTATATGAGATGGACAAAGCTAAATTCCAGACTAGTTGTGTGCCTCCAAAAGAAACGAGGCCCTTTGCAGTGAATGAAGAATAAATAGAGGTATTAAAAAGGAACTTCTTAATCACAAATATTTGCTCGATATAACCATAATTTAAAAAAACCTTCTGGCTTAAAAATTCCTGTAAAACTCAAGTTCGAAGCAGTATGCCTGACAAGCCTGCTGTTTAACACATTAGTTAGGTGATTGTTAACAGTGGAGGCTGATTCTGGGTGGGAGGGCATTGTGGGGAGAACAACAAAGGTCAACACCAAAAAACTTGACCAAGTCAGGAAAATCAACATTTGAGAGACAGGAAGACCAGTGCAGTTATTGAAACACAAATTAAAAACATAAAAGAAGTTAATCTGTCAAATGTATTGAAGTAGAATTAAGACTAATCATTTTAGAGGTATTTAAAATCTTGACTCCTAGGGTAAAACATAAGGCACAGAAAGCTGTATCATCTCATGTGCAATCTGTCCTGAAGAAACATCACACTTCCCTCCAGCTCCAAAGAAATGAAAGAAAAGAACTCCAAAATAGGAATGAGACTGTGAAATAAATATTTTATACCTCGAAAAAATAAACTATTTAGGGACAGGGCAGGAAAGGGAAAGTCAACGAAGAAGCTGTAAGCCAGTCACATTTCACAATGCTTCCTATGTTCTTAGCAAAATTTAGTGTAACATCCTGAGCGTGTCTCATTTTACACCTTAGTCAACTGTAAGGGTATACATATTTATCACCTCTTCTAAGGAACTCTTCTGTTTAGAAGAACATCCTTATCAAGAGGAGTCACCCTAAATTTCAAGCTATTTTCACCATCATTATTAACACATAGTATAGATACTGCAGATACTGAAGGTATCTATATATATATTTTTTTGCCCATAGGTAATTGAATGTGAGTAGATTTTACCACCTCCATATCGTTTCAGTTTCAGTTTTAATAGATCATTCTGAGAAATCTTTGTGAACTAATATAGCATTTTAGGCTGTTTTGCTTTTAATCATCATGAAAAGGCATCATTTCATGGGGTGGAACAAAGGAAAAAGATTTTCTTCATATAAACTGTACTAATTTTATAATATACAAACAGGAATTGCATTATCCTGGCAAACAGCAAGCCACTTCTCAGAAAGGACAGTTAAGACGGCTTTTAAAATAGTGTAGTGATCACTCCTCTTACAAATAGATATTTCTGAATATTAGCTCTCATAATATGTGACCTAACAGGCAAAATGAAATGTGAAGTTACATATTGTGATTTTTTTTAAAATGAAGCTGAAACACTTACGCCAAACTTAAACATACGCCAACTCCCTTCACAGTATTTTTTTCTTTCTTTTTTTTCTTTTTTAACTGAAAACCTCTTAATGAAGAAGCAAGGTTTTTGGAGGAGTAGGAATGGCATGAAATTATAGGTTACCTGGTATAAGCAAAAAGGTTCTTGACTTGGAGGCAAAAAGATGGCATCGAAACTGGTTTGTCCACTTCTGACCTGGGTGTTCTTGGTCAAAACACACTTCCTTCACCTGTGAAATACAGATAAAAACATCTGACTCCCAGCACTGGGTGGGGGGGTTGGGTGGGGCTGTGGGGAGTTGGATTATAAACATGAATAGATGGTAAGAGGACTTGTCCATTTATAATAGGCATTCAGAATTTGAATGTTCATCACTTTCCTTTTCCTATGTAAACTTTACCAAAGAAAGGTAGAAATATCCAAGTCTATACTTTTGAAAGGCCTCAGTATCCACATCCTGCTAGAGTCTAAAGAGTGAACTTAAAATTGTAAAGGTTGTTGCTCTCTACTTGTATTGTTTGAAAACCTTTTAAAGAGAATTACACAATTAAAGTACTTCCGAGCAGTTTAAGTACAATGAAAGGAATTTACCACTAAGAGTGCAGTTGATCTAAATAAAATCAACTTCCCTTTCCTCTTAGCATTTTTCACTCCTATTTAATTTTTAGCCTAGCTTTCATCATTGTTTAAAATGGTCCTCCTTATTTGTTTGTTTTGTGGTCAGTTGCTCAGTCATGTCCTATTCTTTGTGACCCTGTGTACTATATCCCGCCAGGCTCCTCCGGGATTTTCCCAGCAAGAATACTGGAGTGGGTTGCCATTTCCTCCTCCCAGGGATCTTCCTGACCCAGGGATCGAACAAATGTCTCTTGCATTGAAGTCAGACTGCCACCTGGGAAGCCCCATTTGTTTGTTTATTCTTTTATTATCTAAATCTCCATCTTTGAACTCAAGTCCCCTGAGGGCAGTGATCTTGTCTTACTTGCTCAAACCAGACTTCACGGGAGCTTACAAGAGTGCTGGGTGTTCACAGTGGGTGTTCAGGAAATATTTCTTTTTGAATCAATGGATAACAGAGGAATAGATTCAATAAGATGAAAGTAGAAGGGGATAAATTGAGTCATCAGGGCCTTGAAGGGTATTTGATGGAGTAGAGGCTATAAGGAGGCAACTAAGGACTTCCCTGGTGGTTCAATAGTTAAGATTCTGTGCTCCCACTGCAGGGAGCTCTGGTTTGATCCCTGGTCGGGGAAGATTCACATGCCATGAGATAAGACCAAAAATAAACAAAAAAGCAAGGTCAGTTCACTTACGAAATGTTAAGAACTATCACTCTTGACAGAAATATAATCTCAAACCTACTATGAAGCTAGAGGGTAAATCAACTGACACAGTGATGACTATTCTCTCTATGGAAATTATTGGTTATTTGCCCACATAGCTCACTTGGTAAAGAATCTGCCTGCACCGTGGGAGAACCCCGGTTCAATTTCTGAGTCAGGAAGTTCCCCTGGAGAAGGGATAGGCTACTCACTCCAGTTTTCTTGGGTTTCCCTGGTGGCTCAGATGGTAAAGAATCGACCCGCAATGCGGGAGACCTGGGTTCGATCCCTGAGTCAGGAAGATCCCCTGGAGGAGGGCATGGCAACCCACTCCAGTATTCTTGCCTAGTGAATCCCCATGGACCGAGGAGCCTGGCAGGCTACAATCCATGGGGTCAT
The DNA here is from genome assembly GCF_910594005.1 of Cervus elaphus. NCBI lineage: Eukaryota > Metazoa > Chordata > Mammalia > Artiodactyla > Cervidae > Cervus > Cervus elaphus. The sequence continues at coordinate 45,862,360 of NC_057831.1, forward strand.
AAACAGTTGGACATGACTGACCGACTAAGCACACACGTGACTAAGGTAAAGGTTATGATCATATGGACTTTTAAAGTATCTGATTGAAAGTGAAAATAGCACAGTCCATACAATTCTCCAGGGAATTCCCACAAGGGAAGCCTGCTCTAATTGAATAAAGTTAAATTTTAGTTTTTTTCCTGCTTTTTTTGTTAACAGCTTTATTGGGATATAATTCATGCTTTAAAGTGCACATTCAATCAGTTTGGTTCAGTCGCTCAGTTGATAGTTTTTAGTCTGCTCACAAAACTGTGCAACAATCACCACAATCAAGTTTAGAACATTTTCATCATCCCAAAAGAAGTCCTATAACCTTTAGCAGTCACTCACAACACACCCCACCCTATACTCTCTAGACCTAGGCAACCATTAATTTACTTTCTTTGTAATTTTATCTATTCAAGGTATTTCACATACACAGAATCATATGATATGGGGCCTTTTGTGACTTGTTGCTTTCATATAGTGTGTTTTTAAGGTTTATTCACATTGCATCATGTATCAGTATTTCTTTTCTTTTTATGGCCTAATAATGTTCCATCTTATAAATACACGACATTTTATTTATCCATTCATCAGTTAATGGACATTTTTTTTCTACTTTTACCTGTTATAAATAATGCTGCCCTGATCATCCATGGACAAGTTTTTGTTTGGACATGTTTTTCAGTTCTCTTTGGTGTATACCTAGGAGAATTGCTGGTCATATGGTAACTCTATCTTTAACCTTTTGAGGAACTGTCAGACTGTTTTGCAAAATGACTTCTTTAGTTTACATTCCTACCACCAATGCCTAAGGGTTACAATTTTTCTATATCCTTGACAACACACCATTATCTGTCTTCTTGATTGTTGCCATCCTGACGGGTATGAAATCGTATTTCATTGTGGTTTTGATCTGCATTTTTCTGATACTTAATGATGTTGAATATTTTTCCATGTGCTTACTGGCCATTTGCATGTCTTATTTGCAGAAATATCTATTTAGCTCCTTTGCCCATTTTTAAATTGGGCTATTTCTGTTTTTATTATTCATTTTTTTTAAAGTATAGTTGATTTACAATGTTGTGCCAATCTCTGCTGTATAGCAAACTGACTCAGTTTTTGTACATATATGCATTCTTTTTTAATGTTCTTTTCTATTACAGGCTATCCTATTACTCAGTTTTAAGAATTCTTTATATATTTCAGATATTAGTCCTTATCAGATAAATGTTTTGCAACATTCTCTCCCATTCTATGGGGTGTTTTTTTCACCTTCTCGAGAGTGTGCTTTGAAGTACAAAAGTTTAATTTTAATGCAGAACAATTTATTTTTGTTGCTGTTCTTGTGCTTGTCGGTGTCATATCTAAGAAACCATTGCTAATCCAAGTTCATGAAGATATATCCTTTCCTTTAAGAGTTTTATGGTTTTAGTTTTTACATTTAAGTCTATGATCCATTTTAAGGTAATTGGAATATATGTTGTGAAGTTTAGAACCCAAGTTCATTATTTTGCCATGTGGATAGCCAGTTGTTCCAGCACCATTTGTTGAAGGCTATTTTTTCCCCATTGAACTGTTTTCGTACTCTTGATGGAAATCAACTGATCACACATGTGAGGGTTTATGTCTAGACTCTGAATTCTACTTCATTGAACTATATGTCTACCTTATACATGTACCACCCAGCCTTGATTACTGCAGTCTTGTAGTGAGTTTTGAAAAGGGGAAGCATAACTGCTCCACCTCTGTTTCTCTTTGCCAAGATTGGTTTGGCTATTCTGGGTTCCTTAAATCTTCATATGAATTTTAGGAACAACTTGTCCATTTCTGCAAACTGTACATTTGGGATTTTGATAGTGATTTTGTTGATTCTATAGATCAAATTCAATCCATGAACATGGATTTCCATTTACTTATTTAGATCTTTAAAATTATCTTTTAACAATATTTTATAGTTTTCAGAGTATAAGAACAGCTTTCCTTCTGTTAAATTTACTCCTAAGTATTTTACTCTTTTTAATGCTAATGGAATCTTTGTCTCAATTGATTTTTTTATATTCTTTACTGTCTGTCAATCATTTTTAAAATATTTTATTTTATTTATTTGGCTGTGCCAGGTCTTGGCATATGGTATCTAGTTCCCTGACCAGGGGCCTGACCCAGGCTCCCTGCATTGAGAGCACAGAGTCTTTGCTTCTGGACTACCAGAGAAGTCCCAAAAAGACAACTGATTTTTGAATACTGACTTTGTATCTAGCAAACTTGCTAAACTTACATAGCAAGTGCAAACGTATATAGCAAAAAGGATTAGTTCTAATGCATTTTTAGTGGGATCCTTAAAATTCTCTATATATACAATGCTATCATTTGCAAATAGAGACATTTTTCATCCTTCTTTTCAACCTGGATACCCTTTATTTAATTTTCTTGCCAAATTGCTTGGGTAGCATCTCCAGGACAAGGTTGAATACAAGTGATTCTAATGGAAATCTTTGTCTTCTTACTCATGTTAGTGGGAAAATATCAGTCTTTTCTGTTTAAAAATGACATTGATTCTGGATTTTTCATAGATGCCTTTAGCAGGTTGAGGAAGCTCCCTTCTATTCCTACTTTGTTCAGTGTTTGCTAGAATTCTGTTGAGCATTTCTGTGTTTATATTTAGGGGTCCATAGGCTTCTTTTCCTGTGATGTCCTTGGTGAATTATTTTTTAAAATAATATAGCAAAAAAATCCACAAGAGTATTAGGTCTTCTCTCTGCCTCAGCTACCTATCCTTAGCCACTCACTGTTACTAGTTTATATGACTGATTTACATATATATATATATATATATATATGTAACATTACTGGCTTTTAAAACATAAATCTTTCTGCATTCTTTAGAATTTATATTTTTATAAATAATTTTTAAAAGTTATAATCTGATACTCTGAGTATTCAGTTCAGTTCAGTCACTCAGTCGTGTCCGACTCTTTGTGACCCCATGAATCGCAGCACGCCAGGCCTCCTTGTCCATCACCAACTCCCGGAGTTTACCCAAACTCATGTCCATTGAGTCAGTGATGCCATCCAACCATCTCGTCCTCTGTCGTCCCCTTCTCCTCTGAGTATATGACACAATATATTCTCTACCAGGTTGTAATAATATAATGATTTAAATTTCTGTATCAAAAAAGCCCAAACAAACCTCTCAAGCTTAAATTCCACTTCTAGAAGTATAACTTGTACAAGTGATGCTCTCTGAGTCTCATCACTTGGAGAGCCTACCTGTGGCTTTGTCCTGAGGACTGACTGAGACAGTGTTTGTCAGAAGGCTTGGGATGGTGTAGACTTAATCATATTATTGACATTTCACAAACTGCATATCACAGTACCCCTTTAAACAGAAAGCGGCTCTGCTGCATGTTAGATTGGCATATGACTTTTAAAAAATCCTCTGTTTTATAAAACTGAGTACTTCTGTATGTAATCTGTTTTTCAGAAGTTTTCTTTCAGTTCTTAAGTCCTTTTCTTTGGCCTAGATTCTGTGATTTGTTTCCTATTTTGGAAACTTGGAAAGTACCATGCAAATAAAGATATAGCCTTGCTAGTTAAAAATAAAATACTTAGTGTTTGCTGGTGAAGGAAAATATGATGCTATGTAGGTAAAACTGCATGATGAAAATCAGATTCACTTTTCATAAGAACATTTCTGGAGAACTTTAGACTTGAAAAAGCAAGAGCCAAATGTTCCTCCCAAACGATAGTTTAAAACTCTCACTGAAGTCAGAAGTAATTCTGAGGGTAGAATTTAAGCCAAGGGTTTTGAAAGCTGGGAGAAAGGGGGGAAAAAAAAAAAAGCATGCATAAATTTCCAAATCTTCTCAAAGTACTTAGATGGGAGGCAATTTGCAGCTAAGATCTTGAGAAATGTTTTTTTCCACTAGTGGGATACAATATTAGTAACACCTTGCTACAATTTATTTTATCTTCCACAGAATGCTAATCACGGTAGAATTTTGTTAAATAACCATTTAAGGGGAAAAAAAGTACCCGTAGGACAATACCAGTTGGAATATGGGAATCCCCCAGGCTCCTCTTTCCATAGAATTTTCCAGGCATGAATACTGGAGTTCCATTCCCTTCTCCAGGGGATCTTCTCAACCCAGGGACAAACCTGGGTCTCCTGCATTGCGGGCAGATTCTTTACCGTCTGAGCCTCCAGGGAAGCCCCAATATGTAACAAGGAGTTGTTAAGGATTCCTTTACATAGAGTTTCTTTAATGCATTTTAGAAATTAAACACATCATTATGACACTGAGATGAAACCTTTCTATTTCTTCTATTGCACTGAATTACATTTGTACTCAATATTCACTGATAGCTTACTTAAAAATTATCTTTTTTTCCCCTGCAGTCATTTCACAAGGTTTCTCCTTTAATTCCCATTTGTTGACATAGTGACAATTAAATTTTTTTAATTAATTAAAATAAAAAATATCAACATACTGACATAATGACGATTTTTAAAGTGACAATGTACAACTCTCATTATGATGTTCACAGGGATTCTCCACTGTCTTTGATAGCTGTCTTTGACAGAGCTAGGTATTTCATGAGATGGTAATTGTCTGGTATCTTTCACTATTTGTCAGTGGTTGTTGAGTAGACTGTTTCCAAAGTTGATCTTCTTGGTCCTTAGTCTATTTTGGACAAGGGTGCTAGCCACAAAGGTCATATCTGCAAGCTGATACTTATCATTACACTATCTCTGACACAAAACAACACAGATACAAAGAATAAACCCTTTGAGTAGGCTTTCTTTGAAAAACTTATAAAGGTCATTTATGCCCCAGGTTAATAGTAACTCAGGCCAGGGGAGAAAATGTAGGGGTCTTTTTCTGCCCTATTGATTTGCTATAAAACCATACTCAAATTTTTACAAATAAATGTGCCAATCCAAATAAATACAATAAACTTATTTAAAGATAATGCTTGCCATTTAATTATCTATGTAATTACCTGATTTGATCTGTGTAAGAAATCTCTAAGGCAGAGAGTCTTAGTCCATCTGAGAGAAAAGAAAATTGAGCATTGTCATGGGTGGTAGAATTTCCTAAAGAAACAGCATTTACTGAGTACTTACTATGTCCCCAGTTATTTCATGTAATATCTCAAATAATTTTCAAAATAGTTGTAAGCCATAGGTTTTACATTCCTCATTTGCACATAAGGAAAGGTTAGCTTGCCCAAAGTTAGCTAGCTGGCTAGTGGTGGAGGTAGGACTCAATGACAGAGTTAGTCCAAAGCTTTTTTTCTTTCTAACCCAGCTGTTTTGCTAATTATGACTCTTCAACATTGATTCAACATGGAATAAAAAACCACAATATATGATATATAACAAAGCGGAACATTTAGAAAATCAAAACTCAAATACATTCTTTATACACAGGTAACTGTGGCTTAGCTGGCTAGGAATCCATCTGGAGTGCGGGAGACCTGGGTTTGATCCCTGGGTTGGGAAGATCCCCTGGAGAAGGGAAAGGCTACCCACTCCAGTATTCTGACCTGGAGAATTCCATGGACTGTATAGTCCACGGGATCGCAGAGATGGACATGACTGAGCAACTTTCACTTTCACTTTTCACAACTCAGTTCAGTTCAGTTCAGTCGCTCAGTTGTGTCTGACTCTTTGCGACCCCATGGACTGCAGCATGCCAGGCTTCCCTGTCCATCACCAACTCCCGGAGCTTACTCAAACTCATGTCCATTGAGTCGGTGATGCCATCCAACCATTTCATCCTCTGTCAGCCCCTTCTCCTCCCGCCTTCAATCTTTCCCAGCATCAGGGTCTTTTCCAGTGACTCAGTTCTTTGTTTGCATCAGGAGGCCAATGGAGTTGCAAAGAGTTGGACAGGACTGAGCAACTTTCACAACTAGAATTTTACAAATCATATAGTGTGTTACTTTTTTTTTTTTTTTTAGTGTGTTACTTTTTGTGTAGTTTTTTTTTTTTCTTCTTTTCTTTTTAAAGTATTTACTTACTTGATTGTGTGAGGTCTTAGTTGTGGCATGTAGGATCTTTAGTTGCAGCATGTGGCATCTAGTTTCCTGACCAGGGATCAAACCTGTATTGGAGCGTGGAGGCTTAGCCAGTGGACCACCAGGGAAGTCCCTGTATAGATAGTGTTTACTTGCTTTATCTTGTTTATATTATAAAAAGAAAATTATACGACTTGTACACATTCTTCTTACCAAAGGTATATTTGATTCTATTTGCATATCACATCATTAGGGTAAATGGTTTATAATTTTTCTTCTTTCACTTTCTTGAAGTGCTGCATATGTTAAGCTTTGTTTTGTGTGAAAGCATGCTAAGTCACTTTAGTCATGTCTGGGACTCTTTGTGACCCTTTGGACTGTAGCCTGCCAGGCTCCTTGTCCATGGGATTCTCCACCAGGCAAGAATACTGGAGTGGTTGCCATGCCCTCCTCAAGCTTTGCTTTCAGTTCAGTTCAGTTCAGTCACTCAGTCAGACCTAAAAAGAAAGAAAAGAGAAATCAAATTCTCAGGGCCAAAGAATCCTATTTAAAATCAAACACAATTGGAAAGCAAAGGGTAAATATTTATTTTTGTTTCTCAAGTTCACCTTCCTGAAGCCTGCTCTATGACTCACTTTCAGTGATCTCTTTATTTCTTTTAATTCTAGAATTAGAGTTTATTTTCCTTATAGACTTGCCTAGTGTTTAAGGAAAATAAACTTTTCCAATCTCATATACATTTTATTAACCTTAACTAGCACACAGTAGAAAATGAAAGGGGTACTTTCATTAAAAAGGGAGGCATCAGGATGAATGAAAACCACGAGTTAAGAGACTTTTGTGAAGTAAAAGGCTTTCAATTTCTAACAAGTTATCAGGAAGATTTTCTTAGGCTCACAGCCACTCCACAATCTGATCACATCAAGCCCTGCTTTACATCCTCAGAGGCTCTTGTTGGCCATCTACAGCAGGTTTCTTAACCTTTTTGGACATGTGAATCTTTTAGAAATTAAATAATAATAATGACATTGCCATATCTGAATGGGTGTGATAAAGAAATGAATTAACATCAATCTGGATAAAATCATCTCTATGTTTAGCTATTTTAACACTGATTATTGAAGCATTAAAGACATTTTGATATGCTTCACAAGAATTTTCATGAGATGAAGGCATTTTATACATTTATTAAATAAAAAATAACAGTGATAAAAATGAACACTACTATAGCAACTATGTTACAGGTATCTTTCTATGTGCTTTCAACAGAACTAACACTTTGAATTGTCATGACAACCCTATGAATTAGCTGCTATTCTCTATTTTACAGGCAAGGAAACTGAGGTATTGGTAGGTTAACTAGCTTGTTTCAGGTTCTACAGTTGGAACCTATGCAATGTGGCGCTAGAACCAGTATTCTCCATCATGGGGCTGCCTAGTAAAATTTTCAGTGTCCTGGTGTGTCTCATTAATATGAGTTGGTGTAACTTAACCTTAGAATGAAAGCAATGTTGAAACGTCTGTTATGTTTAAACCACCAGAGCAAAACAAGATCCCTTCACAAATGTGCTCATCTCGTTGCCACTATTTGCCTCACGTATCTACTGGATATATACTGGTGCTGTGCTGTGCAGTGGTTAGTATTTCAGTCGACCTCATGGACTGCAGCCTGCCAGGTTCCTCTGTACATGGGGATTCTCTAGGCAAGAATACTGGAGTGGGTTGCCATGCCCTCCTCCAGGGGGATATATACTGAAGCCCCCAAACTTATTCTTCTTAATATTTAAATATTTCACTTATTGTTTTTAACCAAGGAACTATATGTCATTGCTCCCTTTAATGTGAAACTCCTGAAGAAAGTTACATCTAACTCCCACAACAAAGATTCTCAAAGTTTGATTCGTGGACAATGTGCATCAGAATCCCTGACCAGTCTTCTTAGAAACGCCTGTTCCTGGGCTCCAGCACAGATTTACTCATTCAGCGTCTTAGGGAGTGGAACCCACCAACTTGTGAGGACCACCTTTTTACCAGCTTGTTCCAGTTACCGTGACTAGGTTGTCTACCCCCGCTTCTATATGCACCACCTGGAGTTCCCCTGAATACAAGATGCTCTTTCACACCTCAGAGCCTGAACATGCTGTTTCCTGTGCTTCTTATGCTTCCTCCTCTTACTGTCTTCTGAACTCCCACTCCACTAAGATTTAGTTCAAAAGTCATCTCTGCAAGGTTTCCCTGGGCCCATCAGGCAAGAGTTAGGTGCTTCTTCCTCTGTACCCCAATGCCATTAAACTCATGCCTCCACCCTAAAATTACCATGCAACTGGTCTGTGTACTCTGTTATCTGGGGTATCCCCTGAAGTCTCTGTACTACCCATCTTTGTAAACCACCAAAGATGATATCTGACATGGAGTGGTAGGGACTCTGAACTTGCTGCTTGAATGGACTCAATGTTACCAGATGATCGGGATTAAGTCCTGCAGTTCTTAATTCTACTGAGATGGTATTATCATATACATCACTTCTTTTAGAAAATAATTTTCTCTTGTTTTTTTTTAGAAAGTAATTTTCTAGCAGTTGGGAAAAAGAAAACACTTTGATCATTTTTTTCTTGTTGCACATTTATTCCCTTTCATCCTCCCCTTTTAAAATGTTTTATATTTTGAAAAAAAAAATGTGTGCTTCTACAAAATTCAAAGGTTCCAAGATAAGCCACCTCTTCACCTATATCCTCCAACAGTTGAGTTCCTTATAGCGAAGCAGTCATTATTAGTTTCTCGTGTATCCTTCCAGAGCCCTTTTAGATACATACAGGCAAATAAGTATTATTTACCTATCATTATTTTGCACCTTGTTTTTTTAAACTTTGTGATCCTTCCATATAATTACATAAAAAGCACCCTCTGCTTATTAATAAATGCATACTATTTGATTCTATGAATATATAAGACACCTCCTCTTGATTGACATTTAGATTGTTACAGTATTCTCTACCATCACTAATGCTACACTATGAAAGTGAAAGTGAAATTCACTCAGTTGTGTCCAACTGTTTGGGACCCCATGGACGAGTCCATGGAATTCTCCAGAATTCTCCTGGGATTCTCCAGGCCAGAATACTGGAGTAGGTAGCCTTTCCCTTCTCCAGGGGATCTTCCCAACCCAGGGATCGAACCCAGGTCTCCCACATTGCAGGCAGATTCTTTACCAGCTGAGCCACAAGGGAAGAGCAATGCTACACTATATGTACAGGTAATTTCACAAATGTGAGTATATTCATAGGACAGATTTCTAGAAACAGAGTTGTAGGATTAATAGGTAGAGATAAGTTTTATCAAAATGGTTTTCATAAAGATTATGATTCCCAGGTGGTGCTAGTGGTAAAGAACTCGCCTGCCAATGCAGGTTAGACATGACATGTCTGTTTGATTCCTGGGTTGGGAAGATCCTCTGGAGAAGGGAATGGCAATCCACTCTAGTATTCTTGCCTGGAGAATCCCACGGACAGAGGAACCTGGTGGGATATAGTTCATATGGTCGCAGAGAGTCAGATGTGACTGAAGTGACTAAGCACAGCATACCCATTTTCACTCCACTAGCAACAGATGAGAATGCCTGTTTCTTTACATCCTGCCAATAGCGTTTTCTTTCCTGGTGGTGGTGGTGGTGGTGGCTTAGTCGCTAAGCTGTGTCCGACTCTTGCAGCCCCACAGACTGTAGCCTGCCAGGCTCCTCTATCCATGGGATTCTCCAGGCAAGAATACTGAAGTGGGTTGCCAAGATCTCCAGGAGATCTTCCTGACCCAGGAATTAAACCTGGGTCTCCTGCATTGCAGGCAGACTCTTTACTGACTGAGCTATGAGGGAAGCTAAAATGGAGAGTAAAGGAAACACTTCAAGTAAGTGTAGGCGCACCTACTGGCCTAACTCAAGAGTAAGAATTGTTTTTTTGCAAAAAGTTAACAGAGGTGTTTGTTCTATAGGCCTTCCCCAGGCAAGATGGCAGTGGGGTATTCACTACTGACCTAGCCTCGATATTCTGTTGAAGTCTAGAAGGCTTAGTGAGTCTTCAGAATAATTTCTAATCTATTCTAGAAGTGGAAGACATCCTATTCACTCTACAAATACTTACTGAGCATCTATCCTGCAGCAGGCATTGTTCTGATGGCTGAGGTATGAACAATAAACAAAATAGACTAAAGTCCCTGCTCATATTAAGATTAGAATGGGGGGAGGTAGGCAGATAATAGACACAATACGCAGATCTGATGTATGGCATGTTAGTTTACAATAGGACCATGGGAAAAATAAAGAAGGAGGGAACAGGGAGTAAGAAGAGTTACTTTTGTGAAGGGGGGTCATGGAAGGGCTCGCTGAGAAGGTGACATTTAAGCAAAGACCTGAAAGCAGTAAAGGAAGTATCTATAAGGCATCTAGGGAAAAGAGCAAAGATAGGAGTTGAGGGTGCGCCTGGTGCATCCCAGGAACACAAGGAATGATGCTGGTTGGGGCTCAATGAGCAAGAGGAAGAGATGAGGTTGAGGTATGGGGTTTGGGTAGTAGGCCTCGTAGGAAAGCCATTGGAGAGTTCTAGAGAGTTACACTGAATTGTCTACTGAAAACAGACTGAGAAAAGGCAAAATGGATGAAGGCAGAACCAGTTATTAGACTTCCTGGACAACAGGTGAGAAATGAGATGGGTTAGACTGGGACGGTTGCCGTAGAGGTGTGGATGTGTTTGGACTGTGAGTCTATTCTGAAGGTGGAACCAGCAAGATTTTGTTAGGTTGAATGTTGGATGTGAGAAGGAAAGGAAATGAGAATGACTCCAGGGTTCTTGGCTTAAATGGAAGGATGGAATATCATTTACTAGGACGGGGAAGAACACAGGTAGTGCATGTATTAGGGTGAATGGGAGTGTAATTTGAGTTACCATGGTTACCGTAACTTTCTGTGGCTAGGGCTCTTAGATCGCAATGGTTCCAGATCAGATGAATAGCCTAGACCAGACTATGACTGTAATCCCTTCTTGGGATAAAGGCTTGATTCCTTTGAAGGAATGTGTGCTCATGGGTACTGTTCTCTTGAAGCAAGCCTAATCCAAATTAGCTTTGCATTGAGATACCGCATTAAAGATTCTTAAATTTTCTCCTTCCTTTTGTGAACTACTTAATCAAACGAATAGGCAAATGTGCATGCACACACACAACTAATAACCTTGAAAACAATTCAAAAACTTGGATTTCTCGTCCACGGTATAACTAGCAGAATATGAACTCTGTATTAGAGGAGTCGCTGTTTTCCCAAATTCAAAAACTCAATTTAATTTTTCATTTGCGGGTCTACGATGTCATCAAGACACCAGTTCTGAGAAAATGCCAGGCTAGACTGGTACAGAAACCACACGAAGACAATCTCAAAAGTGCCTGATTGAAGAATCTCAAAAGGAATTTCCTGGACAAACAATCCAAAAAGAAGGAACGCACTTAAAAGAGTTGTGACTAAAGCACCTGATAAAACGATATCCAAAATTCGAAATGAATATTTCAACAAACACATAAAAAGGTGAAGGAAAGCAAAACCAGTAAGTCATATAACTGGAGAAAAGGGAAAAAAAAAAAAAAGGAACAGAAACTAATACATAGGGATTACTTCAAAAGGCAAAAAGAGGTTAGACTCTGCGACCTCATGGACTGTAGCCCTCCAGGCTCCTCTGTCCAAGGGATTCACCAGGCAAGAACTCTGTAGTGGGTAGCTATTCTCTTCTCCGGGGGCATTTCCCGACCCAGGGATCCAACGGGGGTCTCCTGCATTGCAGGCTGATTCTTTACCGTCTGAGCTAGCAGGGAAGTCTAAAAAAGATTAGCGGGAAGAAAATTTTTAAATGCGTCCTTGAATGGGAGGCGAAATCTATACAAGTGTAAAACGTCAGAGCACAGAAAGCAGCACTTTTTCCCTAGCTAACAAGCAAGACCAGCGGGTACCTCAGACAGAAAACAACCAACTGCTATCAGAGAGTAGCTAAGGGAATCCAAACTTGTTTTAAAGTAAAGTGGTGGCCAGACTGGGTGACTCAGAGGCATGACTCAAACGCGACACTGGGGGCTGTCAGCTCCCGGAGGCCGGGGGCGCGGCGTCAAACACATTTTAGGAAAGTACCAGGCGCGTGGAGGGCGACAGGAAACCTCCCCGGGGAGCGGCCTAGGGCTCCTCCTGCCCTCGAGTCTGACCTCTTACCATCCGCACCAGGAGGAGTTTCTAATCTCCAGGTTTCCCCTTCTTTTAGAATCCGCCCCTCCACCACCCCCACTTTCCTTCCACAAAGCGTCACGCGGCCTGTGTGTGCGAGACGTCGGGCCCCTCCCAGCCGCCCTCCGCCCTGCGCTCCCCGCCACGCGCCCCCCAGCCCCGCCTCCTCAGCGAGCCGCTCCCTTCCCACCCCGCCCGCCGCCCGGGCACGCGCGGCACGAACGGCGCTGGGAGCTGCACTAGACAAACACCTGTCCCGCCTGGGCCCCGCGAGATTTGGGGCAAACGCATAGACAACAGTGGGCGCGTTCTCGCGAGGTTTAAGAAATTTCCCACGGCCCGTGTTGTGTCTGAATCGAGTAGTGGAAGGCGGTGGGAAGGAGATGTAGCGTGAGACGGGGCTGCCCGCATTGGGCACATGCGCAGTGCGGCTCGCGCGTGCCGCGCCAATCCTGCAGCGCCTTCAGCAGGTTTCGGGCTGTGGATTCCAGTACTCCGGGTTTTGGGGCTCCCTGCGGAGGCAGTGCTGGATCTGGGAATCTCTAGGAATTGAAAGGGCAAAGCGGGGAGGGGGGGGAGGAGAAAGGGGTGCTGCAGGTTGGGAGGGCGGGTAGAGTCCTGCACCTTTCTTGTATGCCCAGACGGGCCAATTTGCTCGGGGGCTTCCCGGTTTAGGTCGCCTGAGATACATTTAGGGGAGCGAGCTGTGTCTTCCACTCTGCCAGGCCCACGGGAGGACCTTGTCAGAGTCTGTCCCCATATACCACCCGGGTTCACACACGTCTTGGGTCTGCGATGAGGTCCTCGGGAGGTTTACGCGACAGGTAGCTCCCTGCCCAAGTAGAACCTCTGAGTTATGTGCTGGCTGGGGCAGTGGTGGCTTTCAATTACAGTACAGTTTTCACCGCTGGAGAAAGCTTCGCAGCGCCCCGGCGTCTGTATGCAAGGTGGACACAGTAGTGGTGACTTTGCTAGAGGCCTTGGCCTGACCTTATTTCACACCCAAGGAGAAGAAAGCTAAGGCAATAGAGTTCAACCTCAAAAAAGTTTTTCATATACAGAGATCTGGTGGCTCGGTCCACGTTGTAACCTTGTCGGTCTGCTACCCAGGGGGTCGAATGAACTAAGTTCCTGGTTTGTTACTCCTCCGAACTCCAGGCATCTTTGTAGTTCCAGTACCTAACGCTGACATTACCATAAAGAAGGCGTCCAATGAACGTGTGAATGAATGAAAAGGGCTGGGAACTAAAGTGAGCGGGAAGCCACTTGGAAAACACCCATTTGAGGAGGTGTTTCATCTAGGCCTGTGAAACGCGGCAGATTTTCCCAGGACCCCTCCTCTCTACCCTGGGCTCCGCCTCCTGACCCCTCCATTCCCCGTCCCCCAGTAATCCCCTCCGGTTTTCCTCAGTCTCCACGTACGTCCCTCAGGGCGCGTCCCAAAACCCGGATAACCGGAGCGATCCCTGTGGACCAGATGGAGGGTTCGCCTGCGGAGGAGCCGCCTGCGCATGCTCCATCGCTTGGGTAGGTTTCCAGGGAAGGCAGCGAGCTGGATCCCCTAAGCTGTTGGCGGCGCGAGGCGTCTGGCTCTTTGCGGCTGCTGCGAGGGGAAAAGGAGCGCGGGGGCTGGGTGGAATCGAGGAGTGAGGAAAAAGGGAAGGGGCGGGGGAGAGGGACCAGGGAAGGCGTCGGGGGAATCTCGCGAGGGTTGGAGTTTTGGCGAGAGTTTGTGGAAGATGGCGCCTGTTGTGACAGGGTAAGTCTTGGGGAATCCGAGCTCAGGGAACCGGGAAAGTTGCGGGCGTCCAGCACCCTGCGGCTGGCGGCGGGTTCGAGGGCCGCGGCACGCTTGGCGTCCGGGAGCCGCGGGGGCGGTGTCGCGTGCGCCGAGCGCGGCGGCGGCGGCGTGTGGCCGTGCGCTGCCCGCTCTGCGCCGCCGTGGCTCGGGCTCCGGCGCGTGAGGGCGGGCGACGGCGGCGGCGAGGCCGGCGGGTGCGGGCGTGAGTGCGGCCGGGAGCGCGGGGCGTGCGGCCGGGAGCGCGGGGCCCGCGGGCGCCGTGCCCGCCGCGCGCCTTCCGCGCCGCCGCGCGCCGGCCCTGCCTCCCAGCCCCGCGCAGCTTTGTTCCTCCGGGCCGTCGTCGCCGTCTCGCCGGGCTGGTGCCCCCGGTCCCGTGCGCTTTGTCTTTCTCCGTTGCCCCCCGCTACTCTTTACCCCCGGCCCTTTGTTTCGCCGCCCTGGGCGCTTTGTCCGACCCGTCGCGCCCCGCATCCTTTCTCCTTCCCTCAGCTGTCCTTGCTCCCGGACCCCTTTGTTGTCCCCCTCTCTATTAGGTAGCTTAGTGACCTGCCACAGCCCAGGCATCAGATTTCTATCTTTCAATTTTTATTGCTGTATTTCTTTGGAGCGTTTCCCTCTCACCTTTCTGGTTGGTCCGAGATTATCCCCGGAGGCTTTGTCTCCCCCATCCAGTGGCTTATTTGCTTGGCACCCCTTTCACCTCCCATCATCGGTTGATTTATCCACTACCTACGGTGTTTGTCGGCTGAACTGTCTCAGCCCCGGGGACTCCATCTGGTGTTTCTACGAGAACACAGACCCTACGGTTTGTTGTTGTTGTTTTTGTGGGTCTCAAAGATGCGTGCGGATACTTAAGTTTCCTCCTTGGCGCTCCTCCTCTCCGGCACCCTTTTCTCTCGGGATTGCGTGCACACCTCCCTACCACCCTTTTCTCTCGAGATTACAGTATCTGCAGTTTTCTTCGCGGTCTCTTTAGGCGCCTGGTTGTTTTGCTTGAAAACTTAATTGAAAACACTAGAAAAAGATCTTGGTCTCTTGATTATTGCCCCCGCCCGCCCCCCGCCCCAAGGTTTCTGACGACCTAGGCCAAGGGCGGCTGTCGTAGCTTTGCATCTGGATTAGCTGAGGGTGTTGTAGAGGCGCAAGGTGTATTTTTTTGTTGATGTGTGAGAATACTTTCAGTTTTCATGTTGGATATTCATTTGGTGTGTGCGTAGCAGTTGAGTGCATTTTGGTGTTGAAAAACTTGTGAATGCTGGGGTGGAGAATTTCAGCATTTTCAAGATTCTAGATTTAGAGTTCAGTTATTTTACCAGTAACTCCCACTTTGTAAGGAAAAAGGGAGGGAATTTTGCTGCTTTGGAATTTGATACAACTGTTTTACCTTTTCTTAATTTTTAGACAGTTTACAGTTATGTGCTTTTGCCTCTAGATTTATGACAGCCCTTCTGCCTCATCTTTGAAGTTGAAATGAGGAAAGCGTTTAAGAGTGCTGTTTGGGTTGATGAATACTGCTTCTAGAATCTTGTGGAATGCATTCATCAAATTCAGTTAAAAGACATTTAAGTGATAATCTTTAAGGTAAAAGGGCTTCTAGTGTTAAAAGAGCTTTAATTTGTTCAGAGTGCTTATTGTTATGGAAATATTAAAAGCTTGGAGTTTTGTGTGGGAGTTGGGGGAAGGTGGTCTGGTGTACTTAAATGTTGCCTAAATATTCTCGTGCCTGGAATAATAGGTATTAGATTTTGCGATGTTACTAGACTGAATATGTTGTTCAGGACAGTGTCCCCCCCACTAGTTGATCATTACTTTAGAAGATATGTTGTCTATAAAATCATTTGGAGTGTCTTTTCATTTGTAAACCATGAGAAGTGCTACTAGTAGAGGATGTACAAGTATGAGGAATATTGGTGCTGTGGAAAGCATTTTTTTTAAGGCCGTGATTAGAATTAGTTTGAATTAGTTTAATTTTAATTAATTGAAAATCACCTTTCATAATTGATACGTGAGGCTTGTGTGAAAATTTGCAGTCTGGGTTCCATGAGTGGATTCCACCAACAATCATTTTGTCTTCCTTATTTGTTCCTAGTGCAAACTCATTCTTTTGAAAGTAAATTCTTGAGCACGCACTGTTGTTTCTGACTGCAAGCAAAGTGTAAATGCCTTGTATTAATGGAAGGTATTTTGCTCTGACTTGTGCAGATAAGAATGAGAACACAAACAAAAGCAACTTTAAAAAATCAAGTTGTGTTTTTTGTTTCTAAATTGTGTAAGACCTTTATTGGTGACCAAATAAAACAGCACCTTTATTAAATTATATCAAACAGTATATTTGGAAACATACAGCATGAGTTGTGATTGGGAAACTTTCAGATTATTGACTATTAAAGCTTTAAATTTATTGTGCATGCAAATTGCAGATGGGTCTGTAGAGTATATTTTCAGGAAAAAGTATGAGAGACCCACTTAGACTATTTTCACAACTATTCTAACATACGGTTTTTAAATAAGTTTAAAACTTACCTGTGGTTCTATACCAGCAGATTTCTATAAGTATCTTAAGTGGCTAAGATAATAATTTGGGGAGAGGGGAAGCCACTCTTGCCGGCTGTAATTCATTAAATAATCTTTGCCATTCTTTTTTTTTTCTCTGCCACTCTTGATGGACAAAGTATTAGGGAGGAAATGGTATTTGAAAGTTTTTGCAAACTTTCAAATTAGTATTCAGTCATTTTAAAGATGTATCTTAAAAACCTAGGACTTTGCTTTAAAACATGACTTTATATTTTGCTTCCTCCTAATACGAAATCTCATGTTATTTCAACTAGGGGCAGTATTTTCTCATGGATTGACTAAAAGTTGTTATTTTTGGCATCTGGCTCTGTGATTATTTCCAAGTTACTCTGCTTCCCCTGGGCCAATTTCCTAACTATGTAGTAAAATGGGAATTGTAGTAACTTGCCACATCTGCATAGGACTGCTGTGCTTTAGGATTTGCAGAAAGCATCTTTGGATGAAAGTTGTGGCTAAAAATCTAGGAATTCTTACTGAAATAAGAATTGGACTTCCCTGGTGGCTCAGACGGTAAAGCGTCTGCCTACAATGCGGGAGACCCGGGTTCAGTCCCTGGGTTGGGAAGATCTCCTGGAGAAGGAAATGGCAACCCCCTCCAGTATTCTTGCCTGGAAAATCCCATGGATGGAGAAGCCTGGTAGGCTATAGTCCATGGGGTCACAAAGAGTTGGACATGGCTGAGCGACTTCACTTTCACACTGAAATAAGCTGATGTGAAGTATGTCATATTTTTATAGAAAATCATGTAGAAGGTTATGAACTAAGTTCTTGGGAAATCACAGTGGTGATAGTAGGATGAAAACCCCTTGAATATGTACTATAGTTTGGGTAGTAAAATCGATTCTTTCTTTTTTTTTTAAAGGGACATGGATAAGTAAAACAAATTACAAGGTGGTGTGTGTATGTGTGTGTTGTGTAAGAGACTGAAGATCTGTCAGACTCAAATGTAATAGCATTTAAAATTGTGGGATGCTTTTCCTCTGTTGATTTGTTTTCTGCATGTATTAATTTTTTAAAATGGTAGCACAAAATGTTTTCACTAGACTAGACCAGAATGTTAATAGTAACAACTAATTTTCAGTATACCTGATATATTTTTTAATGCTTTGTCATTTACTCTCAATATTGTCCAACAAGCAGGACCTTAATTTTGGACTTGACCTTTGGCCTAGGAAAGTCTTGCATTTGGGAGACACTGTAGATATTTATTGAACAAACAAAACCTGTTGCTTCTCTATTCCTGGTAGGTGATGTCATGTCCCATTAGTTCTGCAAACCAGGTGTTCTCTCTAAAACTAATCCTTTACATTTAATCACTAAGAACTGATCATTTTCTCTCCTGAAAAACTCTTGAATCTGTCTCTTTCATCCTCACTGCCACAGTTCATGCTGTCATCGTTCTCACCTGTCTTACTATAGACATTGCGGCTTTCTCTTTCTGCTTGTAGACGCACCCTCTGTGTCCAACTTCCACATAGTCTTTCTGAAGAGTGAATCTGATCACTTCACTCCTTAGTTTAAAAACCTTTCAATGGCTCCCCCTAGCAGCTTTCGTTAAGAGAGGCAGCTGAGTGCAGAGTTTATGAGCTCACTTTTATGATTTAATCTGAACTGGGTTCCTATTTTGTCTCTGCCACAACCTCAGTAAGATTGACAAGCGATTTCACCTCTCCTTGCCTCCTCCATGAGTTGCAGGGTAATTATTCTTAGTTCAGTGGGTTGCTGTGAAATGCAAATGCAAGAAAACATTTTAGGATGCTTGGTACAAAGCAGGTGCTCAAAAAAATGTTAGGATGGCATGTAGGTCCTCTATAATTATTTCATTTACCGTTTCTTCAGTGGGACTGTTTGCCTTTCTGTCCCTTCATATTCAATTCTCCAGCTATATTTAAGAATTTGGAGTTCCTTGCTTGGGCTCAGTTAGCAGTTTAATATATCCATGTGCTTGACAAGTGCTGGTGTTAGTAGATTTGGGTCTGAGGATATTCTAACTGGATTCACCAGGCTGGGTTCAGTGCCTCTGCATGTATTCTTAAAGAACCAGGTGTAATTCATTTGGAAGTGTCATACTGAATTGTAATTGTCTATCATACCTTAAGACTGTTGGTTACCTGATGGCAGATAACACAAGCCTTTTTCTTAATATATGCTTATATCCAAAAGAGTGTCTAGTACATGATGGGGCTCAGTAAAAAGTTTTTTGAACAAGAAACTTGGAGGACTTTGAAGCCTTGATACAACATAGTTCGTGTAAGCAGAATTTGATGTGTACAGGGAATATGTTGATTCTGTAAGGAACTTAGCTGCTGAAATACCCAAAGGAATTGATATTTTCAGCTGAAGGCAGCCCATAGCCCCTGAGAACACTGCAGTACAATTCTTAGGCAAAAACTCCTTTGGATTATTAGAAAATAGTGTATTGTTTGTACAAACTGACAGGCTTACATATCGTATTTTGTTTTTTTGTATAGTTGACTATTCAGTGTTTCTCACAAGGTTACATTATTTTTAAGTGTTTTAAATACTTCTTATATGCATAGGGACGTATATTAAACCTTAAGACTCTGTAGACTGCTTTTTTGGGGATCCATGTCTTTGAACCAAATAAGTTGATAATCTTCAGGAATACTCAGGCTTTGTAGACAAATTACTCACAGATAATTTCTCCAAGCTTCAGGTTCTACCTCTATAAAAGAACGAATGATATTTTTTGTTGTATTTATCTGCCAGGCACATTTTCTATCAAGTAAGGTAAAATATGCGTCAGATAAAACAGTGTATGTGTAAGTAATTTGTAAATCGTAAAGTTCTGTGTACGAATACTTTAATTGTAGTTATCAGTTTCTTTTGGTAACCTTTTGCAGTCAGGATTCAAGATGAACCTTTTTATCTTGCAACCTGTGGTTTGTGGGTCATGTTTTAGAAAGGAGCAGTGTATTTAGTGTTGAGGACCACAGTCCTTGGAATATATTCCTTGGTACTTTGAGCAGACATATTTGGTACATTATTGCTTGACCATGCATGTTATCACAGAGTCATCCCCAGTTTTTTTGGGTCTGCTTCTTGTTGCTCTCGTCTCTGCTTGGACAGCCATAATGATGAAGGAATGTTGAATGTCCGATTGCTACCATCTCTCACACCCTGCCGACAGTTCTGGATGCCCTGTAGGCCTGGCACAACATCATGATATCGTTTATGCCTCATTAGGCCTGCTTCTGCTTCAGGAAGTGAAATGATATCCTAATGGTGTGAAAAGGGTAATGCATTTCCTGAACACAGTTTACTACTGGGGAAAAAACAAGTATTGGGGGCACTCTGGCTTAGTTTGTATAATTGTTTGTAATTAGTTACCTGTATAAATGTTTGTGTAGGTTTGTTGAGTTTAGACAGTGCAGAGTAATAAGCATGACAACTGTTCAGTCGGGTTGTAAGTTCATGACAGTTTTGAGAATATTGAAATTATTTAAGTTTACAAAAGCAAAAAAAAATTACTGCTTCTTAGGTATCCTAAGTTGCAGAAGCCTTGCAGTGAAAATGCTGCACTAGTTGGATGTGAGATGGAATACACTTGACAATCAAGTTGACCCTTTTAAATTGACCCATGCTTTCTTTTCCATATTCAATATTTTTAACTTAGCTGTAGAACTAATGTTTTTTGTGTATGTGTTAGAGTTATAAATGAATAAGAATTTTTTTCTCAGTAAGTTTATATAACTAGGAAAAATGTTTATTGCTTTGAAGTGAAAGTTGCTCAGTAGTGTCTGACTCTTTGCGACCCCATGGACTATACAGTCCATGGAATTCTCCAGGCCAGAATACCGGAGTGGGTAGCCTTTCCCTTCTCCAGCGGATCTTCCCAACCCAGGAATCGAACCGGGGTCTCCTGTGTTGCAGGCGGATTCTTTGCCAACTGAGCTGTGAGGGAACCACAGCTTTATGAAACCCTATTTTTTTAAATTACATGATAAAGATCATATTATATAACTGCAATATTAGTTGCCTTATAAAATAGGGAATCAGTGTTACAGATTTTTTTATTATTATAAATAACTTCTTTTGTAACAGAGGTATATTCTCTTTTTAGAAAAGTGCTGATGCACTAAGATCTTGCTTTATTTTTCCAGCATACTTTTTTTTTTTTTGCTGTGCTGCATGGCTTGTGGGATCTTAGTTCCCTCATCAGGGATCAAACCTGTTTCTCAGCAGTGAAAGTGCTGAGTCCTCTAACAACTGGACCACCAGGGAATTGCTTTTTTTTCCCCCTTTTTTCTTTTTTAAATGGGACTTTTTTTTTTTTTTAGGATAGTTTTAGGTTCAGCAAAATTGAGGGGACTATTTCCCGTGTACTTCTTGCCCCCACACAAATCACTTCTATGATCAGTATCCCCCAATAAAGCAGTATATTTGTTATAATTGATGAATTTACATTGACACGTTATATCTCCCCAAATCCATAGTTTACAGTGCAGTTCACTGTACATTGGGGTACATTGTGTAGGTTTGGACAAGTGCGCGCGTGTGTGTGTGTGTGTGTGTGTGTGTGCATGCTCTGTCATGTCCAACTCTTTGCGACCCCATGGGTTGTAGCTTGCCAGGCTCCTCTGTCCGTGGGATTATCCCACAGGGATACTGGAGTGCATTGCTATTTCCTCCTCCAGGGGATCTTCCCAACCCAGGGATTGAACCTGTATCTCCTGTGGCTCCTGCATTGGCAGGCAGATGTTTTACCACCGAGCCACCTGGAAGCCCTTGGACAAATACACGTACAAATGTATCTCCCGTGTAGTAGCACACAGAGTAGTTTCACTGCCCTGTAAACCCTTTGTGCCCTGCCTGTCCAGTTTCCTCTCCTTCCCTTATCCCATCGTGGCAACCACTGAACTTTTTATTGTCTCCATAGTGTCCAGCATACTTTTTCAAGTCATTTAACTTTTGGTTTGAATATGAGGAAATTTTTCATGCAAAAAATTATATAGTTCTGTACCGAGCTCCTGATCTACCCACTAATTGGAGAAAGTGAAAGTCACTCAGTCATGTCTGACTGTTTGTGACCCCATGGAATATACGGTCCATGGAATTCTCCAGGCCAGGATACTGGAGTGGGTAGCCTTTTCCTTCTCCAGGGGATCTACTGAAACCTAGCTATCTGAGTATTTACAAATGGGAAAGTTTGAGTGAGGTGAACAGGTATAAGAGCACCTACAGAACTGAGAGCCTGGAAAAAAAAAAAAAAAAGAACTGAGAGTCTGTTTTCACCAGCTTTTAAGTAAATACTGAGTATTTTTGCATACTTTTGTAACATTTGTAACATTTGACATCTTTCTGCAAATATGTAAATATATCTGTATTATTTTTTTCTCTGTGTATATCCATTTATCTAATCTATCAGCAAGCTTCATAAGAACTGGATCAGTATTTTACTTATGTTGCATAATTGTGGAGCAGCAACTGCTATTGGTTCGATTGTACAGTACTTGCTGAATGAACAGGACTTGAGTGGATTTAGTAAAATATAATACTTGCCACTAGGTGGCACTTAGTTTAAGTGATAAATAAAGCTGACTTTCAGCTAGATTGGTTTTTCTATGTAGAGCCCACTGATAAGTTGACCCCCTGGATTCATTCACGTTCAGCTCTCTGCCAGTTTTGGACTGTACTTACTGAAGTGGGATATGAAACATATAGCAGATAGAAACCTAACTTAGAGTGTTGAAAAACAGAAAGTGTAATGGCATTAGAGTATGTCCTGTGAAATGAAGCTGAAGTGAAGCTTAGTGAAATTGACAGATGATCAAATTTCCCACTGCTGAGTGTTTTTAAAGTGAAGTCTTAGATTTTAGGCCTTGTTTTTTCTTAAGAATTTGTGGATCATTTTAAAGAAGATTGGGAATTAGTTTCTTCTTGGATTTAATGAAAGATGATGGCGAAGTGTGGTCTGTAGGCATACCGGACTACGATTCTATATCCTCTTATTTATATTCTGGTACGTTGTCCTCCTCTTGTTGTGGAATAACATATGATAGAAAGTAACTGCATCCTGTGTGACAAAAATTGTTAAATCCATTAGATTCAGGAAACTTCAGATCTGGAAAAGACTTCGTTAATCATATGTTCTAAAGTAGTTACTCACTGAAATGTAGGCACAGATTAAATAATTTACCCGTAGCTAATGGCTGAGACACACTGAGTACCTGAGCTGAGTCTAGTTTTTGGGTGCGGGGAGAGATTTATGCTGGTCTTTTATTCTTTTGTGTTTATGTCACTCTGCTGCCTTTTGAAGTTACATTCACTTTATTTTTTTAAAATAATTTTCTCCCCCTGTTTTTGTGGGCTTAGATGAAGAATACAAATCTCGCAGCCCCAGGCCTGGGAGTGCTGCTGCCAGTTTGCTTCACAGACAATCAGCTCTAAGCCTTTCCCCTTGGCTGTTTCTCTGTTCTTTATCTTGTACTGTATTTTGACTGACCAAGGTGGCCACATACTTGTTCTCACTGCACATCTCCTCAGCCACTCTGCTCCAGTTGCCCCTATGCAAGAACTGCCTGGATTCACTTAGCCCCTGATTCACTCCAGTCTCTGCTTCTTACCTCCTTAGCTTCTTAGTTCTGCCAGTTGGCACTAAATTGCAACTGGCTTTTTCCAAAACTTCTGGAAGAAAAAATGGCAAGAGAGGAGATAGAGAAAAAAGAAGACTGTCATAGGGAAAGAGGCCACAACTTGAAATTGCATACTGAAAGATGAGCTTGTTTATAAATTTGATGATTTTCATACAGTGAATTTTCTAGTGTGTTTATGTCAAGATAATATAACTTTCTTGACTGCTCAGATGGTAGGTCGTGTCCGACTCCTGCAACCCCATGGACTATAGCCTGCCAACCTCCTCTATTCATGGAATTTTCCAGGCAAGAATACTGGAGTGGATAGCCATTTGCTTCTCCAGGAGATCTTCTCTACCCAGGGATCAAACCTGGGTCTCCTGCATTACAGGCAGATTCTTTACTAACCAAGCCACCAGGGAGGCCCCTCTTGACTGTGGAATTCATTGAAAATCTGTTGTCTATCATCGCTTCTTATCCAAATGACAAGGAAGTGAATTAAATCCATTTCAGCATTCCAAAGATAGTAGTGATAGTTTTGGTTTGGTGGTTTACTTGTAGCTTATAGTAATGAGTGTCATTATTTGATTTAAATGGATAGTGCTGAATTAATGGGGGTTGTTGCTTCACTGTTATAATGTTGGAAAGAAAAAAGAAAAACCCTAGACAGTTACAGCTTTCAAAGATTATTTCATAATTATTGATAAACAAGTCACATTTCATTCTGGCTTTCCTCTATGCTACAGTGTGATGGGTACATTTTAATACAGAATTTAGTGGCATGTTATTCCTTTAAACTTGTTTCTTAGCTGTAAGTCCTTGACGTTGTCAGTTGGAAAATTAAATCTTTTAAATTACATTAGAATTTAAATTCATATAGTAGCTTAGGTGTGCTGTTGATTTATTTTTTCATTTCATTTTACCCTGTTTCTACAGTTATTTCAGAGAAGTGACTATCCTGATGTGGAAGTTTTTCTTAAGTGCTAGTTAATATCATCTGTAAACACCTTGATTATTTCTCTTGGAAAAATAATATGTTTGTTTTAAGAAATTCAAAAGTTACTTGAATATGTCATGTAAAGTAAGCCACTGTAGTCTTCCACTAGGAAATTAGCTACTGTTATCAACTGGGAGCATATTCTTAAACTTTGTTTTAAATGGAAATGCTAACATTCTGTACTTAAAATGTCATTAGTTTAGCAACCATAATTTTTTTTTTAAGCAAACAATATTTAAGGGGATTAGGGAACTGACATTCTGGTTGAATGTCTACTGAGAACTACACTATGAAGAGAGATGGTATCTCCATTTTATAGATAAGTCTGAGGGTCAGGGATTTAGTGATTTAACCCAAGCTCACTCAGCTTTCCTTCTTCCTCGCCACTGCCCTACCCTGTACTCAGAGAGCTTTTGTTTATCTCTCCACCTAAATGTTAATCATTTGAAAACTTCCAAGCTCTCTAATAGATGGCAAGACAGTCCCAGATATAAGTAAGGCTAATACAAGGCCTCGGAGATTATTATCTCCTTCTCTATTACAATACTTCAAAAATAGGTCTGTATTTTTGACTAGTGTTTGAACTCAAAAGGTTCTCTGAAGTCGCATCATGTGCCTATAAGTAAAATTTTGTATAATTTAAAACATAATCTTGTCAGATACTCCTGGGATGAAGTTAAATCAGTTAAATCCTCTTTCCCCAATTTGTGTTTTTAGTTTTTATCCATCATCTTACTCCTTTTCCGCCTAGAGACCAACTTTCAGGTCATTTAATTATTTTGTATACACATTGTATGGTTTTGGACAAGTTATATAATTGTGTTGTAATTTAAGTTTCCCCAGTTGTAAAATGGGGAGTATATCTCAGAATTCTTGTGAGGATCTCACGCATGTATGCAGACAGGCTCCCAGACTCGGCTGTTCTCTAAGAATTCCTTACTGCTGATTTCCTTTCGTACATTTCTTTCAAGCCACTGCTTTACCACTTATTTTTATATCCTTCTTTTTGTTACATGTTAAAATCTGATTTTTCATCCCAGGCCATCAATAAATAGCCCTTCAACTGGCTCCCAAAATCTGGTTTTATTTTTCTGCATCCTTTGTTTTTTGTTGGCCGTGGTGTCTTGGTTCTTGACTGTTAAGACCCTGTGTTAACTCTTGCACGTTCCGTCTCCACCTGCTCCATCTGAGTCTGAAATGTTGCGGCCTGCAGTCTTTTCTTTCCTTGCTTTATCTGTTCTCTGACTTTGTCTCATCGCCTCAGATGTTTAGATCTGTATTTCTAAAACTACTACTAGTTCTGTAGGCCGGCCAAATTTGTTTTTTCCAAAACAACATGTTTTTTCCTACCACCTAGACCTGTTATAGCATCCTGTAAAATGGGCTTGCTGTTATTTAGTCGCTAAATTGAGTCTGACTCTTTTGCAACCCTGTGGACTGTAGCCCTATGTCCATGGGATTTCTCAGGCAAGAATACTGGAGTGGATTGCTATTTCCCTCTCCAGGGAATCTTTCCGAACCCAGGGATCAAACCCAAGTCTCCTGTGTCTCCTGCATTGCAGGTGGCTTCTTTTACCGCCGAGCTGTTTTATGTCCTGGGCTCTCCTTTCCTTGCTCACTGCCATGGTTTTATTCTCCAGGCCAGTTACGTCTCCTGGTTGGACCGCTGTCACAGCCTTGTCAACTCCTTCCCCTGCACCCCCGAATTGCTTCCTTCTTTAATCTGTGGCTTTTGGTAGTTTGTTATTGTACACCTGTTAATATTGGGGGTTTGTGGGGTTACCTGGTAACCTAATTTTTT
Organism: Cervus elaphus; assembly: GCF_910594005.1. Classification (NCBI taxonomy): domain Eukaryota; kingdom Metazoa; phylum Chordata; class Mammalia; order Artiodactyla; family Cervidae; genus Cervus; species Cervus elaphus. Next base: position 45,888,424 of record NC_057831.1, read on the forward strand.
TCTAAATGTTGTCTGAGTGCTTTTTATGTGGAAAGGCTGAAAAACTAAGCTGATGACACCACCATCCTAAAATCCTGTCTTGAGTTTTTTAAAAAGATTCATTTAGACAAATACATATTACTTGTAAACAAAGATCAACATAGTACGGTGAATAAGATAGTTCCACTGCACACCTAAATCCCAACTCCCAGAGATATGCACTGCTTACAGTGGGGTGAGTATACTTTCAAACTTACGGGCCAACTCTCTACTTGTGCCTTAGATCCCTTGCTTTCTCAGCTACTCTGTGACATTGGCTAGCTCTCTGGCCTTGCTGCTGGTCTCAATTTTTACCATTCTAGTGAAGCTGCTTTTTCTCATCTGGACTCCCCACTAGTTCCTATTTCTCTCTTTCATACTTTGAAACAAACTTTGTATGAGGAATTCTTTCTATCTCCAGTTACTCCATTTCCCCTAAACATTTTTAAAGCCAGGCTTTTGTCTGGACCACATCAGCAAAATTGTTCTTGTCATGGTAGCCAGCTCCCTCCACACAGGTGAATGTGCAGTCCCCCGCCCCCAGTGTTATTTGACTTGACTTGATCAGTGGCATTTGACATCTTGTTCAAACTTTTTTTTTTCTTTGACTTCTAGGATACTTCTGGTTTCCCACCTCACTGGCACCTTTTTTTTTTTAATCTCCTTTATAGTGTTTTTTCATTTTACTGCATTTATCCTACTTTTTATTCCACATTTTATTCTCTTTCCCTGTTTTGTTTTACTCACTGGCATGTATCACCTTCTAACAATGTGTGTTATTTGCTTTTTACTTTATTTCTCTTCCCCACTGGAATATAGTGGGTACACAATATGTGTTTGTCGAATGACTGAATAAATGAAGTGTTCTAACAGCATCACTGTTTGAATGCGCTTTCGTTTTCTCATTAATTTTAAAGTCCTACTTTTACTTTTGTATGTTATACTTAAAAAAATTTTATAGGCCCCCTGGTATAAATACAGATCCATCTAATATGGAGCCTGGTAGGCTGCAGTCTATGGGGTTGCTAAGAGTTGTGCACGACTGAGCGACTTCACTTTCCCTTTTCACTTTCATGCATTGGAGAAGGAAATGGCAACCCACTCCAGTGTTCTTGCCTGGAGAAGCCCAGGGGCGGCAGAGCCTGGTGGGCTGCCGTCTGTGGGGTCTCGCAGAGTCGGACTTGCCTCCGCAGCAGCAGCTTTGAGCTCTGTTGTTGGATTTGTCCTGTGCTGTGCTTAGTCGCTCAGTCATGTCCGACCTCTCTGTGACCCCATGGACTGTAGCCCGCCAGGCTTCTCTGTCCATGGGGATTCTCCAGGTAACAATACTGGAGTGGGTTGCCGTGCCCTCCCCCAGGGAATCTTCCCAGCCCAGGGATGGAAGGCGTTGCCATTGTCTGGAGAGGAAGATAGTGTTCTTTTGTTTTACAGAAACTTAGCCAAGTCCACCTGCTGGTTGGTGGGGGGTTGAAATTCAAACTCATGTCTCTGGATCCCAGTCCCGTTGCCGCAAACATCATCTGTTGGTGATGCTCCTGGGCATCCTCCCTTCCCCATGCGTGGCTAGCTCTCAGTCATCCATCAGCACAGGACTGGCTGTGCTCACTAACCCGGGAGCCCCTTCCTCAGTCCAGGCAGGGACCAGATCTGATGCAGGAGGGTAAAGCTGAATAGGGAATTGGTTTATACAGGAGTTTTTTTTAATAGACATTTTAAAGAACAGTTTTATGTGGGATTTTTGCTTCTGAAGTTTAGTATATGATTTTGGAAGGAAGGTTTTTGAAAGAACACAGGCTGGTGGTCATGAGATAGACACGGTTCACCACTAATTAATTTGATAATATCCCTGCTTCACTTATTTTCTGTGTAAATGATATCTTGGATCTAGGGTTTAAGTTAGAAATGATACTGTATGTGCTAGAAGGCTTTAGAGAGTAATTCTCACACCATGTAAGTGAAAGGTATCACTATTAAAAATGTCTTGAGCCTCATGTTTTTTGTATTTGAGATATATTCATTCTTTTTATTATACTGGAGTACCTTTCATTTTGTTTTATGTAAAACTGTTCTGTAGATGTCATTTTTAAGTTTTTTTTGCTGTCAAATTTTGTTGTTTTTCTAACTTAAGACAGCAGCTGTGGATGTGGCTTAAAAACTGATGAACATCTACAATGATGAGCCTTTATGGAGCAATGAAAGGCCGCTCACAAATTGTATCCACAGTTGCAATGAATTCTGTGTTTGTTCCCTGAGGGTGAACGTGTTTTGAGAGGGATGAGTTAGAATAGTACAGAGAGAGTGTTTCTATTCTGGGACTCTCTGGAGCAGTCATTTCTTTACTGCTCTCCATTCCTTATGACTTTGAAGGAATTTGGGATATTTTGCTTGACTTTTTGATGATCTTTAATTGTATTACTTGGATATGTGTACAGTAAAAGTAAACTGTAATTTTACTTGGTTTATGAACATGGTTTCTGTCATCAAATATTTTTGCCTTGGGCAGTTACTCATAAGCAAGTACTTAGGAATGATGCTTTACCTATGTCTGCTGTTTAAAGCTATAAATGTTGGGTTGTTTGGAACTAACCCACTCCAGTTTTCTTGCTTGGAGAATCTCATGGACAGAGGAGCCTGGCCAGCTACAATCCGTGGGGTCACGAAGAGTCGGACTCAACTGAGCAAGTAACACAGTAACACACATAATTAACTCCTGCATAGTGTTTTAGACACAGTGTATATCCCTGTTTTCATATCAAAAGTATATGGTTTTAATATGTTATTGAGCAGATCCAAATAGTTAAGTATAAATTATTAAAAATAGTTTTCCTCTGAGATACTAAAGATCATGCCTAAAACTGAGCTACAAGAAATAAGGGAACCTTGGTTATTTTCTATTAAAATATCTAGACGATAAAACTTCTCCATTCTAGAAAATAATTTATTTCAAAAAGACAATAAAAAAGAGGGAATGGTTGAAGAACAGTAGTTAAAACAAATGAGACTCTGACCAAAAGTCAAACAAAGCAAAAGATCCCATAACTGTATGTGTGGGATTATAGGTCAGTATTTATGCAGTTATTAGAGTATGTATTTGCAAACCTGTAAACTATGTGTTTAAATCAACATAATAGATTCACTTTATTTGTAAAGGCAATGTTTAACATGCTTCCTAATCATAAATTGCTTATTATTGAAGATATTAAAAGAATACAGGTTGAATATGCTGTTGAAATTAACTTTGTTGTTGTTGTTAAACTGTCTCACTCTTTCTAGTGGTTAAGAGAGTTTAAGGGTTTTTTTTTTCCCCCCGAGAGTTTAAACTTTGACAGTAACGTCTGTTCTTTTATTGTGTAGGACAGGATTTTATGCACATTAAAAATGACAGTTTTTGTGAATTGCAGTTATTACCCACAATCACTTTTATATATAAAAGTGTTCCCAGTGAGTTACTTCTGATTCATAATCAGATTTTAGTAGGGCAGATGTAGACTACCAGTGGAATAATTAGCCAGAAATATTAGGGGATTAGAGAGTCTTTTGTGTAACATTTAGCGTTAGTTTCTTGGCTAGTTTATATGAATAATTAAAGTTTTGAGACAGTTAAATTTTCTTTTCTTCTCTTGGGATTTCACAGTGTCACTGGTAGCTGTAATCACTAGGGAAATAGAAATATTATTTCCATGAACAGATGGCTTTTCCAGCACTCATCTCTGGCAGTGCTCCTGAGGTTTCTGTTTATGTTGGACGATTTACTAATCACACCAACTTGGTATACTTTGGAAAGATGACACCTGGCAATAGAATGTGATGTAGATACTAGAATGACTTAGTGAACTTGAGAACTTCCAAAAGTTGGAAGTGTATGAAATTCCCGTGTTCCCTGGGGGAAGTTAGTCTGTTCCTATGAGAGGACTCACCTAGTAATGGATACTCCTTACTCATTAGCTCTGACATCAGTGTGCTATTTTCATTTCTGCTTGGTCAGATGACTAGCCCATCCAGTCCTTTGAGGCACTGGCAGGTTTTTGTTAGAATTAAGGATAGGTTTCTATTGTTAATGAGGAACATTTTCAGAGGATATAGTGATATAGTTATTGAAAATTACAAAATCATACCTTTTTTTCTGCTCTAATATGAACCTTTTTCTTGTTATTAATAAGATTGTCTCTCCCCCCACCCCCCACCAATGTGTCTGTTTTTCCTTTCCTTTAGTTTTTTTTGGTGGGGAGGGGCTCTGCTGCCTAGATTGTGGAATCTCAGTTCCCTGACCAGGGGTTGAATCCAGGCCTTTGGCAGTGAAAGCGTGGCGTCCTAACCACTGGACTGCCGGGGAAATCCCATTTTGGAAATTTTTAAGCACACATATTGGGGATCCACATGTATACTTATGCTCCTGAAATTTCAAAAGCACAAGTCTACTACTAGGATTCTAAAAGTTTTGCATTTGTAAGCTATGTTTACTCTGTAGCAAGAAATATCTGTACTTTGAAGTCATTTTTAAAAAATTAATTGAAGGATTATTGTTTTACAGACTTTTGTGGTTTTCTGTCATCCATCAACAAGAATCAGCCATAGGGACATCCATGTCCCCTTCCTCCTGAACCTGCCTCCCGTCTCTCTCCCCATCCCGCCCTTCAGCCTCTCACAGAGCCCCTGTTTGCTTCCCTGAGTCATGCCGCAGATTCTCACTGGCTCTCTGTTTCATATGTGGTGCTATTAAGTTTCCATGTTACATTCTCCATACATTTACCCTCTCCCTCCTCCCCTCCCCCTCTGTCCATAGGTCTGTTCTCTAGGTCTGTTTCTCCATTGCTTCCCTGAAAATAATTTCATCAGTGCCATCTCTTTAGTTTCCATATATATGTGTCATATATGATATTTATCTTTCTCTTTGTGACTTACTTCGCTCTGTATAATAGGCACTGGGTTCGTCCATCTCAGAACTGACTCAAATGCATTCCTTCTTATGGCTGAGTAGTATTACATTATATACGTGTACCACAGCTTCTTTATCCATTCATCTGTCTTCGGACATATAGGTTGATTCCATGTTCTAGCTATTGTAAATAGTGCTGTGATGAACATTGGGGTACATTCAGTTTTGGTTTCCTCAGGGTACATGCCTAGTAGTGGGATTGCTGGGTCATACAGTGGTTTTATTCCTACCTTTTTAAGGAATCGCCATACCTCCTTCCAGAGTGGCTGTATCAGTTTACATTCCCACCAGCAATACAAGAGCGTTGCCTTTCTCCACACCCTCTCCAGCTCTTCTTATTTGTAGACTTCTTGATGATGGCCGTTCTGACTGGTGTGAGGTGGTATATCATTGTAGTTTTGATTTGCATTTCTCTAATAATGAGTGATGTTGAGCATCTTTTCATGTGCTTGTTAGTTGAACTCAATTTTTAATGATCTCCAAAAGGAATCTAATGACAGAATTTGTGAAGACAAGTTATTTGAAAAAGACAGAATGGAGCTTTATTTCTTTAGTATAACTGTTTGGGGCAAGTTGTAAGAGTGAGTAGTCTTTTGGAGTTATTAGAAATTTGTCAAGAAGGAAAAAAGCTGGTGCTTTACGCATTCTGTTGGGGTGGCAGGTGGTGGTGCCATTTTTAGGATAAGATCGCACTGAGATAAACGACACGGAGATAAATGACACAGTAGGAGAGTAGAGTTAGTGTAGGTGCGGAGAACTTTTTGGTTTTGAACGTGTTGTGTTGAGGCCTGTGTGAGAGAGTTAGTTGAAGATTTCCAGTGGCCAGTTATGTGTATACATTTTTTTCCTGTGGTTTCCGGAGCTCAGGAGAGAGAGGTCCCTTGTGGAAATATATACTTGAAGACTGCTAGATAGTAATTAAAACCTTGAGTGTGGGCAAAATCTCCTCAGGAGTTAAGCAGAGACAAACCTTAAGGTAGAGGTGTAAAAACTAGTAAAGGAAAATTAACAATGCAGGTGAGACAAAACCTAGAGAGTGTAGTGTCGCCAAATGAAGAGAGTGCTTCTGGGAGGAGGGCGACGTGTCAGTTGCGTCACATGAGAGGGCACATGAAATAAATACAGATGCTCACCAGTTTAGGATTTAGGGTTTCAGATTGGTAAAAACAATTTTAGTGAACTGGTGGGAGCCAAAATGTGGCTTGACAGGGGTTGGGGAAGTGGAGACAACTCTTTCAAGAGTAGTGGTTCAGAATTTGGTGGGAATGGAGCCTCGGTGTTCTGATGGAGCTTTTTAAGGTGGAATTGCCTTGACTGGTTTATATGCTTATTGGAAGGAACACAATGAGAGAAGGGGATGAAACTTAATTGAAACTCCTTTTGATGCCTTTTCTATAACTTTGTACAGCTTCTTATGTGTTAATGGAAAGTCAGCGTTAAAAGCGGCTTTTGTTGGGGAGAGGGACACACATTTAATAATGCTGTGACAGTGAAGACATTCATGAACTTGACTGATTCTCTTTAACTTTTCAGAGTCTTTCCACGTTGACTATCTCATTTTGATGAGGAAAAATATTCTGTATTGTTTTTCTCCTCAAGGGATGATGTTTATTTGTTGATTCTTTCATATTATTATTATTATTTTTTTTTGGTTTGGTGTCCCTAGTGATTAACTGAGGTGTGGTGGATTTAATTAATTCATGTGAAACCAAAGAAGATTGCCTGCCTTTGGGGTCGTGATCAATATACTACGGGAGCAGTGTGCCTCCTGCTGCAGTTTGTTTTGTTTTGTACTATATTATAGTCTCTAGGCTTTTGGTTGTTTACCTGTATCAGTAAAAAGTTAACATATACCCCAGTATATGTGATTGTGTAGTAATAAATTATTTGAAATGTACTTTGCTAATATTCACATTAAAGTATGTACAGAAATCTCAAATGTTGTGATACAAATGAGGTGAACAAAATCTTAAAGATACTTTTAATAGAATGGTAGAACTCCTTTTTATCTTCACAAGTATCTTTTAGGGAGAGCAGTGTAGTTAGTTTTCTTCATTTTTCTAAATTGTATATATAATATGCTTATTTTTTTTTTTAAATCTTGGTTTATATTTTATGAGAGTCATTTAGAGAGCTAGTTGTAAGTTGTTTTGTTTCTGTACAAATCATGTAATTTTGTAGCTGAAATGCCATAGTTTAAATGCCATGCTTACCTTAAATGTTTTTAATTTTACAAAAATAACTGCTGGATCACATACTACAGGAAGCTCCATGCCTTCACAGGAAAAGTAATCGATTTGTGACTCTCTTTGTGTAAAGAAAAATGAGTAACTCGTCCAATTTCACAATCCTTTTAGGTGCTTTGCTCTTGAATGAAGAGCAGACCTCTGTGTCGAAGGAAAGATTTTCACGGTTACTCCTTATTTCATGAAGCTGCGGTGTTTTATATAACTAACCATAGCCATGACATCTGGTAGTACTTTGTGCCATTCGGTTGTCATTTTCTTTGCTTGCTAATTGAAAGGTGAAGTGAATGAGTTTCTTGTGTGATGGGATCTCAGTAAGCTTTTTATAGAAATTTTTATTTTGAGTAAAGTAGGTACTCTTGTAGCAGATGATATTCTAGATTTTCCATAAAAAGTTTTAATTAAAGAAGTAAAGAATCTCCCTCCTGAAGACATCTTGTCTTTTTGTTCAGTTTTCTATGCCTGTACCTAGAAGAATGTCTGTCATGTAAAAGGCAGTCGGTAAATATTTAACTATAGAATGAATTTGCAGCTGAGAACATATTGATATTTTCCTATATTTTCTTAGAAAACTTTGCATTTCATTAAGAAGCCAGCAAAGACTCTGTAAACTGAGGCACATTAGAAAAGCATGACTACTCACTTTATGACAAATATCCTATAGTACATAATGTTTTCTAATCCTAGTTTTTCTCCCCACCATAATCTTGAACAGTGTTTTCTGTGTATATTTATACAGTAACTTACTGACAGAAAAATACATTTTGGTTTATGTTCATGTTATTCCCCAAATCATATTTAAGCCTTGTCTACCATGACAGGAAAATAAGTTTTTCCCCGTGGTATGGGTTTCTTGTCTTATACTATTTTATAAGGAATCATAAAAGAGGCATCTAAACTTAGTGACAGTTTCCAAAGTTCTAAACTGAAAATTGTGATTTTAAGCCTTGCCAGAGGAAAAAACCTTACAACCTAGAGATCTGTTAATGTTTTAAATATTTAAAATTTTAAGTATTTTACTAACTGTGGTTGCTTTACACTGTCATTTGCTGATATATTGGGGCAAAATTTATACACAGGGAGAAGTTATTGTTGGTAATAGGTGTAAATCTGTATTTTAAATAGTTATCTTTATCTTCTTTTTGACTGTCTTATTGTATCTGGTTAATCATTTTTACTTGGTAAAGAGGGAGTACTAAGAAGAAAAGGTACTCTTCTGCCATTTATCTGTTTAGTGTGCTTAAATTATTAGTATTATCTCCAATGCTACTTTTGTTGCAGGAATTATCTTAAGTCCCTCACCTGTTTTCTGCAGCTCAGGTCATTAAACTAGGTAATTTGTGATATGTTGAAACAGATCAGTGAAGGTACCACTATCAACCCTTCACATTGTGAAACCCTCTTACTCCCTCAGGCTGGGACTATCTGACATAAACTGACTGAGCCCTAGTGATATATTCAACGTTTTTGAGTGCCAACTATATCCTAGGTATAATATTTATTGAGATAAGGACTTTAGAAGAGAAAGAGTGCTGGGAATAGGATAGGGAGTGTCCGGAAGAGGTTGCAACAAGATAAAGTGTTTTTGGAAGGTCTCTGAGATGGGGACACTTGTGCAAAGGACCTTAAGGATAAAGTGACAGTGTTGTCTGTGGCAGAGCGTTTGAGCAAGAAGGAACAGCAAATGTAAAGACCCTGAGGCAAAGTGTACCAAAATTAGATATGGTATATGAAATGAAGACAGGAGTCAAAACTAACCTCATGTTCTGGTTTGAGCAATGGTGTTAATTACAGGTTCCATCATTTGATACAGGAAACAGGTTTTAGGTGTGAAATTGGGAGATGATGATGTATGCACAGGAATAATTTGCCTTTGTGGTTTCTGAATTTTGCATGGTGACGGATTAAAAAATGTCGTGCAGGCAGAAAATGTTAGTTTGAATAACTTTCACTCTAGATTGGAGATACAGGTGGCACAGTGGTAAAGAACCTGCCTGCCAGTGCAGGCAATTGCAAGAGACGTGGGTTCAGTCCCTGTGTCCGGAAGATTCCCTGGAGAAGGGAATGGCTACTCATTCCATTATACTTGCCTGAAAACTCCATAGACAAAGGAGCCTGGAGGGCTACAGTCCACAGGGTTGCAAAGAGTCAGGCAGGCAGGACAGAGTGTGCATGCACACATGGAAGATGAACTAATTTATTATATTTGCTCAAGTCAAAAGTAATAAAGGAAGGAAACTTTCCTGGAGTAAATGAAAGTGTTTTACATATTAGTTTTTGATTACTTAAATGATTACTTGAAATTTTCTTGCTTTATTCTATTAAAATGCATAACTTCTTTTCCCAGCTCTGTTGATTTAAACAATAAATGTGGTAGTACTGTACAGATTACTATGTAATCTTTTACATGAGAAACATCATAATGAGACTATATAGATAGAAACAGGGAAATAGGAAGGCACAGCATTAAGACTAATAGGAAAAAGAAACACATTTTTGACCACTGTGATGTTGTGATCTATAAATCTGGTTGTCAGATGACCAGAATTTATTTCTCATAAATGTTTGGTCTTGTCCACAGTTCCTGACTCAGAGCTCATAAAACCTATTGAATTGCCTAAATAATGAGAGTAACAAAAAGTGTCTTTTGTTATGTCAGTGAAGTAACTTTCTGACCTTTGCCCATTCCTTGCCCTTTTCATCTCTTCCAATTTGAGTTATATCCTTTATTATAAATTGGTAATGTAGTAAGATTGTAGTAACTCTATACATGGATATCACCACATGGTCAATACCAAAATCAGATTGATTACATTCTTTGCAGCCAAAGATGGAGAAGCTCTATACAATCAGCAAAAACCAGACCGGGAGCTGACTGTGGTTCAGATCATGAACTCCTTACTGCCAAATTCAGACTTCAATTGAAGAAAGTAGGGAAAACCACTAAGTCAAATCCCTTACAATTATACAGTGAAAGTGAGAAATAGATTCAAGGGATTAGATCTGATAGAGTGCCTGAAGAACTATGGACAGAGGTTCGTGACATTGTACAGGAGGCAGGGATCAAGACCATCCCCAAGAAAAAAATGCAAAAAGGCAAAATGGTTGTCTGAGGAAGCCTTACAAATAGCTGTGAAAAGAAGAGAAGGGAAAGGCAAAGGAGATGAGGAAAGATATACCCATTTGAATGCAGAGTTCCAAAGAATAGCAAGGAGAGATAAGAAAGCTTTGCTCAGTGATCAATGCAAAGAAATAGAGGAAAACAACAGAATGGGAAAGACTTAGAGATCTCTTCAAGGAAACTAGAGATACTAAGGAAACATTTCATGCCAAGATGGGCACAGTAAAGGACAGAAATGGTTTGGACCTAACAGAAGCAGGAAATATTAAGAAGGGGTGGCAAGGATACACAGAAGAACTATACAACAAAGATCTTCATGACCCAGATAACCGCGATGGTGTGATCACTCACCTAGAGCCAGACATCCTGGAATGCAAAGTCAAGTGGGCCTTGGGAAGCATCACTATGAACAAAGCTAGTGGAGGTGATGGAATTCCATTTGAGCTATTTCAAATCCTAAAAGATGATGCTGTGAAAGTGCTGCACTCAGTATGTCAGCAAATTCGGAAAACTCAGGACTGGAAAAGGTCAGTTTTCATTCCAGTCCCAAAGAAAGGCAATGCCAAAGAATGCTCAAACTACCGCACAACTGCACTTATCTTACACGCTAGCAAAGTAGTGTTCAAAATTCTTCAACAGTACGTGAACTGGGAACTTCCAGATGTTCCAGCTGGATTTAGAAAAGGCAGAGGAACCAGAGATCAAATTGCCAACATCCGCTGGATCATCAAGAAAGCAAGAGAGTTCCAGAAAGACATCTACTTTTGCTTTATTGACTACACCAAAGCCTTCAACTGTGTGGATCGCAACAAACTGTGGGAAATTCTTAAAGAGATGGGAATACCAGACCATCTGACCTGCCTCTTGAGAAATCTCTGCAGGTCAAGAAGCAACAGTTAGAACTGGACATGGAACAACAGACTGGTTCCAAATCAGGAAAGGAGTACATCAAGGCTGTATATTGTCACCCTGCTTATTTAACTTATATGCAGAGTACATCATGAGAATGCTGGACTGGATGAAGCACAAGCTGGAATCAAGATTACTGGGAGAAATATCAATAACCTCAGATATGCAAATGACACCACACTTATGGCAGAAAGCAAAGAAGAACTAAAGAGTCTCTTGACAAAAGTGAAAGAGGAGAGTGAAAAAGTTGGCTTAAAACTCAAGATTGAGAAAACTAAGATCATGATGTCTGGTCCCATAACTTCATGGCCAATATATGGGGAAACAGTGGAAACAGTGACAGAATTATTTTGGGGGGCTCCAGAATTACTGCAGATGGTGATTGCAGCCATGAAATTAAAAGGCGCTTACTCCTTGGAAGAAAAAGTATGACCAACTTAAACAGCATATTAAAAAGCAGAGACATTACTTTGCCAACAAAGGTCCATCTAGGCAAAGCTATGGTTTTTCCAGTAGTCAAGTATGGATGTGAGAGTTGGACCTTAAAGCTGAGTGCTGAAGAATTAATGCTCTTGAACTGTGGTGTTGGAGAAGACTCTTTTGAGAGTCCCTTAGACTGCAAGGAGATCCAGCCAGTCCATCCTAAAGGAAATCAGTCCTGAATTTTCATTAGAAGGACTGATGCTGAAGCTGAAACTCCAATACTTTGGCCACCTAATGTGAAGAACTAATTCATTGGAAAAGACCCTGATGCTGGGAAAGATTGAAGGTGGGAGAAGAAGGGGATGACATAGGATGAAATGGTTGGATGGCATCACTGACTCAATGGATATGAGTTTGAGAAAGCTCTTGAGAAAGTTGGTGATGGACAGGGAGGCCTGGCATAGTGGAGTCCATGGGGTTGCAAAGAATTGGACACGACTGAGTGACTGAACTGAACTGAACTGAAGGAGGGGGGTCATGGGAACCTCTGATCTGTATAGCTGATTGGTCAGAAACACAGGTAATAACCTGGACTTGAAGCTGGCTTCTGAAACCCAAGGTGGAGGTCATTGGAACCTCTGAAACCAGAGTTCTATCCAGTATTCTTGTCTTTAAAATCCCATGCATGGAGGAGTCTGGTGGGCTACAGTGCATGGAGTTGCAAAGAGTCAGACATGACTGAGCAACTAACACTTTGACTTTCTTTTCACATTGTATTAGGTATTACAAGTAATCTAGAGATGAGGATATGCATAGGTTTTATGCAAATCTGGGTAGGTAGTGTCAGAATTGAGTTGAATTGTACGGTGCCTTTCTAGTGATCAGGGGATTGTTTGTTAGTGTGGGAATTAGTTAATCAGAACCTAAACCTAAACCTACATTTAGTCACTTAGGTCTCCAGGTATCACTTGAGTAATTTTTTCCGAGAATGCTTTGTTATAAACACTTAATTCTGGGCAACTGTGTATGAAAATATATGTTTTATACGGCCTGTTTTCTGTGCAAACTGTGTTTATCTATGTGAGCTTTCTGTTTTGATGCTGTGTATATAGCTTTGGATAACGTGTAAGCTGAATAGCCTTAGATTATTCAGTAGAATCGTTCTCCATAGGGTCATCTCTAGTTGTTAAGAAATGAAGTACATTAAGAGCTGTTTTGGGGTATGTGTGTTTCTCATGTCTACATTGATCTTTATTTAAAGATCAATAACAAATCATCAAAGTAGCATTAATCGCTCCTGCTGCATTTTACTCCTAATGGAGCAGTTTTAACACACATTATTTTCTCTGTAGCATTGGAGTTTACCTCACTAAAAACTATCCTTGGCATTTTAGTTAGTCCATGTACTAAAGGTTCATAAGGAATGTTTTGTCTAATGCACACTGGAGTTGCTGCCAAACTTTCCTGGTGGCTCAGACAGTAAAGAATCTGCCTGCATTGCAGGAGACCCAGGTTAAATCCCTGATCGGGAATGGAAAGGAGAGAGAAGGAAATGGCAACCCACTCCAGTATTCTTGCCTGGAGAATTCCATGTACAGAGGTGCCTGATGGGCTACAGCCCTTGGGGTTGTAAACAGTAGGACACGACTGAGTGACTAACACTTTCACTTTGTACTCGCAGATTCTACATCTGAGAGGTTAATCAAAATATTTTGTGGGAAAACATTCCAAAAGTTCCTAAAATGCAAAATTTGAATTTTCCACTTGCTGGCATAGCTATTTATATAGTATTTATGGACATTTGCATTGTATTTCATTGAAAAAAGGGGGCTTCCCTGGAAGCTGAGATGGTGAAGAGTCTGCCTGCAATGTAGGAGACCTGGGTTCGATCCCTGGGTTGGGAAGATCCCCTGGAGAAGGAAATGGCAACCCACTCCAGTATTCTTGTCTTTAAAATCCCATGCATGGAGGAGTCTGGTGGGCTACAGTGCGTGGAGTTGCAAAGAGTCAGACATGACTGAGCAACTAACACTTTCACTTTCTTTTCCCATTGTATTAGGTATTATAAGTAATCTAGAGATGAGGATATGCTTAGGCTTTATGCAAATACTATGTTATTTTATATATGGGACTTGGGCATCTGCAGATTTTGGTATCTGAGGGGGTCCTGGAACCAATCACCTGCAAATACTGAGGGATGATTATGTAGCTTGACAAAACTTGAGATTTGCAAATTTGTGTGGTGAAAGTAGTAAGCTCATGGGCAAAAAAAGAGTTGAGACAGACTAGTGAAATTCCCTGAAACTGATCTTGGATACTAACTAAAAACAATAGCAATCCTAATAATAAAAAGACTAGCATTTATACCTTTTTTTACTGTCAGTCTTTGGAATCTCAAACGTTAGGCTCAGCCTCTTCTAGTTGTAGGTCCTGGAAGGGCATTGCTTCTAAGAGGCTGTCTTCATTAAAATGAAAAATCTAATTTTATGTGTAGCATTCTTCATTAATCCATTGTCTTATTACAGGGAGGTGTTTTGTTTTGTTTTGCTTTGTTTTTTGCTTCATTTGCACAGGCAGCTTTGGCAGATTGGTTAACCCAAGCTGAAAGAAGAACAATTCCTGAAATCACTAAACCAACTACTTATAAGAAAGAAAAGTACTTTTGTAGATTTTCAGGGCCTTTTCCTTAAAATATTCATCTATCTGTTTCTAGGCTTTTATGTTTGTTTGTGAAAAAGCTTTCCTCAGTTTGCTTAAAACATTTAATATGCTAGGAAAAACAGCATATGAAGCATTATGACTTCCTTTTACACCAGCATCATTCCACACTGTTTGCTGTGAATTAGTTCTTAGGCAACTACAAATAAATACATTGTAGCAGATACATACATTGTAGTGATACATACATTGTAGCAGAACAGACTTATTTTGATATAATTTGTTAAATGTGTAGGATGAGTGGCAGGTGAATTCAGTTGATCCTTGAACAACTTGGGGGTTAGTGGCGCCAGACCCCTGTGCAGTGGAGAATCCCCATGAAACTTTGTGGTTTGGCTCTCTGTACCCATAGTTGCTCATCCTCAGATTCATCCAGCCATGGATCATGTGGTACTATAGTGCATGTTCATTGGGGGAGGGGGAGAAATACCTGTATAACTGGACCTGCACAGTTCAAACCGTGTTGTTCAAGGATCAACTGTATTAGTTTTGGAGTCAGGAAGATCTAGCTTTGAACTCTGGCTGTACCTCTTAACCATCATTTTCTTGCAAGTTACTTGACTTCTTTAAGCCTCAATTTCTGTTTCTGTAAAGTGGAACTAATTTATTATACCTTCTCATGGAAGTTTGGTTGTAAATAAAGGAGATAATACCTGACAATCTTTTTTATACTCCATATTTACTGATATAAATATAAGCTCTTATTGGAAGTTGTCGTTTATTATCCATAATACTATTTGGAGCAAAGCATAGCATATACCACTATCAAGTAATATTTTCACCAAGTTTAACATTTCTCAAATAATTTTTAGATCCTTATCAATTTTATTTAATATTAAATACTTACAAGAAGGCAAGATTTTGTTCTTACTGTCAAATGTGGGTCACGAGGAAAATAGACACAAAATATATGATAAATGAGATTTGTATTTTCACTTTTTTGACAAAGTTTTACATAGGAAACTGGTAAAATAATGAGAACATGCAGAAGCTGTAATTATATTTAGGCTTATGTGATGTAAAGGGGATACAAACAGATTTTTTTCCCTTTAGTTGCAAAGGTGATGAACTTCTTTTCTGTTTAAATGCCACTAAAAGTTCTGTACTACTTTTGCCGGTGACTTGGTAGTCATTTTTGAAATTATAATCTCTTTCAACTCAAAGCTTTCAGTTAACCAAATAAGTTGAAATGGAACTTTATAAGACTTCTTCTCATTGATCCTTGTTATTTGATTTGAAATTGCTTATTGACAATGTTATTCTGAAATTGAACATCATGCCTGTGAGCTAGTACCTAGTATCATGCACAGAACTATGTTCAACAAATTCTATTCAGGAGTCATTTCTTGAAAACCTGTTACAGGTAATATCTTTGAATAACTTAAGTTTATAAAAGATGGGTCAAGAGAATTTAGTCTTTTTGTGCCTTAGTGGGGAATCCAACTATGCTCATAACTCATATAAAGTAGAACACGGTGATTCCTGTAATAGAGACATTTTGCACGTACAGAAAAATAAGGAATGATTACTCAGGACTGAGGATTTCATCAACAGCTTTGTGAAGTATTTCTTACTCTTATTATTTTTAAAACTTTTTTTTTTTTCTTTCCCTCGCTATGCCATTTTGCTTGGGATCTTAGTTTGGGACCTTAGTTCCCTGACCAGAACTTGAACCTAAGCCCTCCAACAGTGAAAGCGCCAAGTCCTAAACACTGGACTGCCAGGGAAACTTTTAAATTATGCTAGAGAAAGATGAATCCTGGGAATCTGGAGGCAGGATGTTTTGTTCAGGAACACCTGGGATACTGTCTGTCCTCTGACCCGCCCTGTCAGGACACGTGGTTCTTGTAGGAGACAGATTAATTTAAAAACTGCAGGTGCCCAGTGTTTGTAAGGATTCCTTTAAATGGAAGGAAACAGAGTCAACAGAAGGATAAGACTGAGTAGTGGCCGAGTGAAAATGTGGCTGTCTAGTCAGCTCTGCTCCACGGCCTGAGAAGTGTGTCGTTGGCAGCTGTGAGTGTCGGCAGGGAGCCTGGGCCTCCAGGGGTCTGTGCCAAGCTGGCCTGCTTGTGCTTCTGTTCTGCCTAGCCACTGCCATTCAGTTACATTTTGTATCTTTGGGTAAATAGAGTAGGAACTAGATTAGGTCAGGTAGATCAGGAATGAGAGATGATCTGTGTATCTCTTCGTGCCTGTTTGTAACCCATTTGGAATGTTACACAATTAATATATTCTTTTTTTTTTTTTTTTAATTAATATATTCTTGTATCATTATTATGATAATTTAGAAGCTTCTAGTTCTACTTCCTTCCCCAGAGGTAACCAGTTTTAAAATTTTGAGAGATATTCTTCCAATTTTCCATGTATCTAAATGGACATAAAAGTATATGAATGTAGTTTGGGTTTTCTTCAGGGCATGTGGGCTCATATTACTGTATTTGTATAGTATAATGTTTACTTTAAAAAGTTAATGATTCTTGAGTTCGTAGCGTACATTTAGAATTACTTTTCTTGGGAATTCCCTGGTGGTCCAGTGGTTAGGATTTGGCAATTTCACTTTTGTAGGCCTGGGTTCCATCCCTGGTCGGGGAACTAAGATTCTGCAAGCCATGTGGTGTAGCAAAAAAAAAAAAAGGAATTTTCTTGGCACCATTTACAAAAATAGAATGAGAAATAGATTTGCAATAAAGGGAAACTTTATTAAAATATAAGGAAGATAATTTACTATCCACTGTTGATGTATTTCCACGAGGTGTCTTCAGTTTTTTTAAATGTAGCAAAATGTATGTAAAATAAGACATTTTTAAAACCATTTTTAGCTGTACAGTTCAGTGGTATTAGGTGCATTCATATCGTTATGCAACTGTCAGAACTTTTTCCATCTTCCTAAACTGAAACTCTGAACCCATTAATTAACTCTTGTTCCCCCTTACCCTGAGCCCTTGGTAACTACCATTCTGCTTTCTGTCTCTATGAAATTTGACTACTAGGTACCTCATGTGTGTGAAGTCATACAGTATTCTCCTTTTGTGACTGGCTTATTTCACTTAACATGAGGTCTTCAAGGTTCATCCGTGTTGTAGCATGTGTCAGAATTTCCTGCCTCTTTAAGGTAGAATAGTGTTTAATTGTATACAGTACTACCACATTTTAAAAAATCCATCCATCCCCTGGTAGATATTTGGGTTGCATTTGTTTGAGTTTTTTGTTTGTTGGTTTTTGGTGGGAGGACTCGGGTTTTTTGTTTGTTATTGAAAAGTGGATATGGTAAAATTGAATTTGATAAAGCTATGCAAAGCACTACACTCCTGTGGAGACGCATTGTTTGAAAATAGTGTTTGCTGCCACAGGGATGTTTGCAGATTTTACTTTGTACAACTCAAATATATTATGGCTGTTGGAAAAATGACCTAAAATGCTTGTCCTACTAGTGGTAGACACCACAGTGGTCAAAGATATAATATAATGTTAGACTGGACATAGATCACTTGAGGTTTTAAATATAATCATTGGATAATTGTGACAGTTAGTAAAATGTACAAAATTATGTGCACTCTGAAGTGCCCAAAACAGAGATGGTGTTGTAATATATGTTTTAGTATTACATGATTTGACTTAAGAACTGTTTGAAGAATTTAAACTATTAGATAGGTGAAATAAAACAGCCCCTGCATCTGATGAAATAACTTAGTTGATAAATGTAACCTAAAATAGGGAGGAGTTACAACCTGTTAATTGTGACAGTGTCTAAAATCTTGATACTTTGTGGCAGTAATTTTCTGACTGAAGTTAAAATGTGAGGAGAGAATATCACAGAACTATCAAGAGCATCAAGGATATCACAGAGGTTCCTTTCTCTTTTCATACATTTCTTCCTAGAAAGTGCATACTCACTTCCCAGATTCTCTGCAGTTCTTTTCTGTTTAGCAGAGTTGTAATTCTAGGCCTACAGCCTGAAAATGTGACTTCTATTAACACATTTCAACACAATTCCATCTCAGAAACATGTGTCACGATTTAGAACTCTTTAATACATGATTTTCTTTCATGTTCCTTTCCTATTAAAACATACCCAAACAGATTGCTGCACATCAAACTTTTATAACATTTGGCATTACAAAATGGAAAAACATGAAGAGAATACAAAATGTAGATGAAGCATGGTGATGGAAAATTAAAGCAATAGATGAAAAGAAGTCCTTACAGACTTTTAAACTAGTTCTTTCTAGGATGGCTAAAGTTATAGGACCATTCTTTAGCTTTAATAACTTCTTTCAGCCTCATGAGCTACTGGAAGGTAGTTGGTAATTTAAATGAGATGCTTAGTGTCAAGTGAAAAGCACTTCATGTATATTGTCTGTTAAATTTCCTTCTAGTCTATGGGATTGAGACTGAGAAGCATTTTGGTGACTGGTCAGCATCAGATAATAGGCTCCTGTTCTTAGCTGAGATTGCCTTTATTCTTTTAACCTCTGCAATGCTTGGACTGGCTCTCTTTAAGTTAGTCTCTGTAAGTAGAGATTTTCTTAAATATGTTTACCACATGATCATTTATTTAACATTGACAGATATAGATGGCAAGAAG
Source organism: Cervus elaphus (assembly GCF_910594005.1). Lineage (NCBI taxonomy): Eukaryota > Metazoa > Chordata > Mammalia > Artiodactyla > Cervidae > Cervus > Cervus elaphus. The sequence continues at coordinate 45,907,383 of NC_057831.1, forward strand.
ATGCATAATTAAAATACTGTTATTATTAGAACATTTGTTTAATAAATAATACATTTACCCCCCCCCCCCTTTTTTTTTTAAATATGGAGTGCTTCATGAATTTTCCTGTCATCCTTGTGCAGGGGCCATGCTAATCTTCTCTGTATCATTCCAGTTTTAGTATGTGTGCTGCCAATGTGAGCACCGTTTACCTCATTTTTAAAAAATTTGAACTGCAACCAAGAACTAAATAGACTAATCTGACTCATATCACCCTACTCTGCAGAAAGTTCTGATAAACTGTAGTAAACTCTTAGACTATCTGAGCATGTCCAATTTATTATATCTAAACCGAGCTACCAAACCCCCCTTCTTTTTTCCTAATGTATTTTGTCTCCCAGTTTTATTGAGATATAATTGACATATAGCTTATATAAATTTACTATATGCAGCATAATGATAACTTACATCACCAAAAGTTTGGTAAACAGCCACAGTCTCATACAGATAGAAAATTAAGAAATGAAACCCACCCCCCCCCCCCCCCCCCCCCCCCGATCTTCTCCTTAGGTTTTCCTCATTTCATGAAGTAGCTCCATCCTTTGGGTCACTTAGGCTAGAAACGTTGGAGTCACCATTGTCCAAGTCCTCTTTTTGCTTTGTCTCCATGATCCAGAGTTTCATCAGATGTGGTAGTTTTGTTTTTAAAATAGATCTGGAGGTCCTGATACTTCAGACAGCTTCTGTCCTGTGTGAGGCTCTGTCATCTTTAACCTACATAGTCACCATAACCTCTTAACTAGTTTCTTCTGCTTCTTCCCTTATGCCTTTTCTCTTCTCTGCTCTGCAGCCAAATTCATGCTGACCTTCCTCTCTTCAGATCTTGATCTTGTTTGACTCAAAATTTCGAGTAAAAAGCTCAAGACCTCCCTGATGTTCCCTACAACATGTACACCCCCACCTGTCACACAAACTCCCATAACCTCTTGTCTCCTAATAATCTTCTCTTGAAGTCTGTTCCTCACCGAAACACTCCTGCTTTGGGGCCCTTCCTTCACAGGAAATAATCTTTCATCACCTTCTTCAGATCTTTGCTCAAATATTACCTCATTGAGGGCTTATTTAAAATTGTACACCTCACCCCCTGTCCACGTTATCCTTTCCTTCTGTTTCTCTCCATAGTGTTTACCACTATCTAACGTTCTGATTGTCAGTACATTGTAAACTGCTGCCAAGGATTTTGGTCCTGATTTATACACAAAGATATTCTCAGTACTTTAAAAAAGGGGTGGCACATTATAGATGTTAAAATATTTGTTGAATTAATGAATTTATCAAGAGAAAGGAAAATGCTTGAAGGCATGATTTATAGCCACAGATTGGATCATCATTCACGTAATTGAAATAAACGTAAAAGTGTGAAAAAATTAAAACATAAGTATTTCTTGGACAGTAAATAAAAAATTTATAGGAAAATGTTTTGTTTTGACTTTAGAATTGTGACATTAGTGGTAACTGATCATCAGATTGTGCCTTCAAAGTCAGTAATGTTTATGCTTTACTCATGGGCAGTGATCTAGGTACTTTCAGATTCAAGCAGTATTTAAGCATTATTATTGCAGTTTTATTCAGTTTTTATCTACAGAGAAGTTGTGATTGGTCAGAAATTACCCTTCCAGTGAGTTTCTTACCTATGTCTCTTCACTCCCAAGTCCAGAACTTGATCAGCGTAATCTTTTATACTCATGACCCCACAGTTTTTCAAGCCACCAAAATTTACATTTTATTTTAAACAAAAAGAGACCTAAGCAAGTAAACTGAAGGAGAAACAAAATGATGTGGAGAAAGTAAATTCACTCATAACCATTTTTGTTAAGTATATACTTTAAAGAAAGTAGAGGTAAATTTGGTTCCGACTCTTTAGTGTTTCTTCCTTAGTTTCCTTTCATATCCTAGAAGGGAAAGAAGCTTCTGTTGGTGGCTGTATTTGCTTGTTTTGAGTAAATGCGTAGTGGTTTTATGAGCTGATTGACTGCATTACTACTTTTCCTTCCTAATGTCCTTTACTCAGCACTTGAACAATGGACTGTTCTTCCATCTCCCTGTTCACTTTCCCCACCCTCCTAGCTTAGACAGGTAACAACTTGCTAACACTGATCTATTTGAAAAAGGATAGTTGTGTGTGTGTATGTATGCATGTGTGTGTTTATATTTATATTATATTTGTCCATACTGTGCTATCTAGATTTCTAGCAAAAAATTCAACCATGTTCCAGTTGACCCCTGGGTGTTTGTCACTTTAAGAGCAGCAGCAGCAGCCACTTAATTTTTAATGATGTTGCTGAAAATTAGGATATACATTTTGAGAAGAGAGCTTCCTCATATGGGAACTCCTCAGAAGTAAAATTAGCTGAATATTGCATCTTCCAGAATTGCTAGATCTCAAATGTCTTTTAGTTAGTGGGTCTCATTGATCTTGAGTTTAACCTCTTAGCTATAGGTGCTTGAAGTCCCCTGGTCTCCAGTGTTTAACTGGAAAAGGAGTTACAGTTTTACTATCAAGATGGGAATTGGATAGTTTATCATTCTTGGAAAGATTCTTTGAAAGTTGCTCAAACCAGATTTAGCTTTAGAATTGAAACCTTTATTAGCACTGGCAAAAAGGAGCTTAGAACTTAAATACCTAGAATACATGATTTTCATACTTTAGATAATAGCAAAGATTACTTTGCTGTCATTATTTAACAGGACTGTTTCTAAGTACTTGGTTGACAACTCATTTAAAATTAAAGTTCTGTAGAACACATTCCCTAAATTATGGTATCTAATTAAAAACACATTGCATTATCAACTCAGAATTTAGAACTTCTCTTCTTAAAAATTTCTTATATATAATAGCCTGTGAGAATTTATGTAAAAACACTAACTTAGCTCAGCATGTAGTATGTCATCTATTGTAGGCACTGAAAACATTAAAAAATTTTTTAACTTGTCGTCTCACCTATCTCACCTCCCCTTTATTCTTTTCCTTTTAAATACCATGTGACGTTAAATTCTATTTTGCCCAGTACTACTGCAGTTTGTGGGTATGGAAAGGTGGGGCAAAGGTCCAGAGATCTGAAACACCATGGTGTGTTCTGAGAAGTGTGCAGATGTCCAGTGTGGCTAGAGCAGATGTTGTCTGGAGGAGACCAGAAACTGGATCAGAGAGGAGCTGTTGCATATGTCCAGTTAAACCAAACCCAGCACCTTTTTTCTTTAATACCTCTTAATAGTGTGTTCTTCCCTCAACAAAACTCGGTTTCTTTTTTTTTCTAATCTTCAAATTTTAATTCGATTTAGTTATTTGACTGTGTTGGCTCTCACTTGTGGCTCATGGGCTTAGTTGTTGCTCGGCATGTGAAATCTTAGTTCTCCGACCAGGGATTGAGCCCATGTCCCTGCATTGCAAGGTGGATTCTTAACCACGGGACCACCCAGGGAAGTCTCCAAACTCAGGTTTCTCCTAGAGTAAGTCTACATGGGTATATTTTAAAAGCTGACAAATTTCTGTAATACCGTTTGATGATCTTTTAAAAGTTTTCTGTTGAGATTTCTGGTGGTTTGAGAATAATAAAATTTGGGATGCTGTAAAACAGTATGTGACAGATAAAGTCTTTGTAGTATTTTTTTAGTTTCTATTTTATATTGGAGTACAGTTGATTTACGTTGTTGTGCTAGTTTCAGATGTACAGCAAAATGCTTTGATTATACATATACAGTGCACGTGTGCTCACTTGTGTTCGACTCTTTGGGACCCTATGGACCGTAACTTGCTGGGTTCCTCTGTTGATGGGATTTTCCAGGCAGGAATACTGGATGAGGTTGCCATTTCCTTCTCCAGGGGATCTTACCAGCCCAGGGGTGGAACCTGGGTCTCCTGCGTGGCCATCGGGGAAGCCCCATATACATATACATGTATCTGTATTTCAGATTCTTTTGCCATTTAGGTTATTGCAGAGTGTTGAATAGAGTTCCCTGTGCTGTAAGTAGGTCCTGTTTTCTGTATAGAGAAGTTAACTGATAATTGACCGACTATCTTCAGCTAGAACCTGATCTACTTTCCGTGAGGCTAAGACTGGTAGCAGTCCACGGGGAAACGTGGCCGCACAGCTTCATAAGGAAATAAGTTTCATGCTTATTTTTGTTTTGTCAACCAAAATTTATTTTGATAACTGCTACGATTTACAAGTCAGCTTTAAAAGATCTTTCGTGTGCGTAAGTTCATTAACAACCTGGATCTCATTTGTGGGAATCAAATGAACTTTCTGACTTGAGCAATTAAATATGATTCTAATCCTTCTTAGTGACCTTAGTGAATGTGCATAGTCTCTTGCTAAATTATAGATAAAAAATCTATTTATATATACTGCCTACATTTTGATTAAGGTAAATTTATAAAATTAGATTATTGTTATATTAGCCAGGTTGAAGAATACAGCTTCAGTGTTGGACTTGATTTCTTCTGATTGCTTCTGGGAGATAGATTAGTGTAGCAACATGAGTGTGGGTTTTAGAGTTGGGCACATGGGAGGGAATGTTAGACCAACCACTTTCAGTCTCTGATGCATTATGTTGAATAGATTAGTGCTCAAATCTCCAGGAGCCTCAGTCTTCTTTCTCACCTGTAAAAGAAGGTAACTAGTCAGTCTTAGATCAGGATGTAATAAAATATCGTTAGATTCCTAGCATGAGGCTTCTTAGGTGTTGATACAGGTAAAGAGCCTGCCGCACAATGCAGGAGATATAAGAGTTGTGGGTTCGATCCCTGGGTTGGGAAGATCCCCTGGAGGAGGGCGTGGCAAACCTACTCCAGTATTCTTATCTGGAGAATCCCAGGACAGAGAAGCCTGGCAGGTTACAGTACGTGGAGTGGCACATAGTGAGAGATAAATGCAGTGACTTAGCACATGCACACACACGTCCCTAGCTTAGTTCCTGGCATATTATCAACAGTGTTAGCCCCAGTACCTCGCCTTTTCTCCAATAATATTTACAACAGTATTGTGTAGAAAAAGTGTTGAAATTCCAGCTAGAGGATCTAGATTTAAGTCCTAGTTCTTTTCTCTTATTGTGTGTTTTCTTGGGTCAATCACTTGACCACAGAGTGTCAGTTTTCTCCCCTATAAAATGGGATTATGAAAAATGAGATAATGAGTAAACATTAGGCTTTTATTCTTTATTATCTAATGTATTTAAAGCCTGCCTTAGTTGTCAATGATTCACATTATTATTCCCGTGTAAGAGAGGAACCGTACTTCAGGAACATTAACCTGATAGTTACATATAGGATATGTTTATTTGGAGGGACAGAGTGTAGGAAACAATGTGGATTTCCTTCCAGGAGGTTGAAATATATATAGAGGCTTTGAAAGGTTTTAAGCTAGAGGAGGGAAGTGATCAGTTTAAAAGATGATTGTGGCTGCAGTGATTCAGTGGACCAGGCCCCTTGTTTCTGTTGTTCATTATTATTTTCCCACCTGCCCTGGTAGAATTCTTTTCTGTATTCAGTTATGCCACTATTACCAGCATTCCGAAGAGTTACCTGTATTTTGTAATCTGTATTCCCTACAACCTGCAGTAAATCTAAATCTCAGGAATATTTCTGATATTCATCTGTTGAATCTACCCTTGTAAGCAGGAAATAATTTCTGTTTTTCCTTAGCATGTGCTTTTTAGCTCTAGCTGGGAAACTTTTGTCATCTTCCATTCCTTATCTGTTAACCTGTACCCAAGCTGTTCCACAAACCCAGAGTAAAGCAAACCTCTCCCAGCTCCCTCCTTCCCTTGGAAGCTCTTTTTATGGCTTGCTTTTATTAAAAGTTTCCTGATCAGTCATCCTAAAGCAGTGTTAATTGCTTTATGACATAGATGTGTGTGTTGCTTCTTTTACTTGTTTTGTGTATTTTGAGTGTTCATTCTTCTTATAACTATAGAGTGCCAAGCTTGAAGCAAAAGTTGAGTGAATTTTTAGTTTTAAAATATGATACATAGACTTCTTACTGTATCATTTAAATAATGAAGTGTTTTTAATGTCTTCATGTGTAAAAAAGGTGGAGTGGGGTGAAGAGGAAGGAGGAATCAGGTAACCTGCCAAGGCAATCACAGAAGCACTAAAACCTGATAGTAGCCATTGATCTATTCATTTATCTGCATGCTCTTCATAGAAGTAAACTTTAGAAACAGAAACTTTTTACACTTTAATGACTTCCATGGAATTAAAATGATTCAGTAATATTAGCATCAGGAAGGAGTGTCATTTGAGGGCATTCCTGTTGTTTCTATTAACGAATTCCATTTTATGCAGGTGTGTGGTAATTTCCAGCTCTCCTTCTACACAGAATAGTTGGTCAGAGGAGAACCTGGCATCTACCAAGTGTTCCAGACTTGTCTTTTAGGTTATTTTAATTCTTTGAGAAGAAAACTGAAGAATCAGTTGGGGCAGAGAGATTTGTGGGCTTTGGATAGATCCCAGTAAAGCAAGCTAGTGGTAAAGAACCTACCTGCCAATGTAGGAGACATAAGAGACGTGGGTTCGATCCCAGAGTCAGGAAGATCCCCTGGAAAGGGCATGGCAACCCACTCCAGTATTCTTGCCTGGAGAGTCCCATGGACAGGAGCCTGGTGGGCTGCAGTCCACAGGGTCGCAGAAAGTCGAACACGACTGAAGCAAAAGTACTCACGCATGCAGAAAAGCAAGGGCTGTCACTGGCCGCTTAAGCAAGTGCTCTCCCTCCTTCACTTGAGGGTCATGTTAAAAAGGACAGTGTTACACGGCAGTAGCAGCCGCGGGCTTGCTTCTCTTAGTTGTGGCAGCAGTTAGCACAGTGCACTAGTGGCTTAACAGACCAACACTTAAGTCCTTTTTTTGTTTGTTTGTTTGTTTTTAAGTCATTGAAATTATGAAACTGTCATTCAAATGGAAGCATTATAGTTCTTCGGAAACATTTTGATCTCAAAAGGAAAGGAGAATGATACAGATATACTGGCTGAGGTGTTTTGAGGTGCATCGAAGTGTTCCAGCCTGTGGCTTACCTTAACATGTTCTTGAAGTACCATGGCGTGGATTAAAAGGTATGCTTTAGAAATCTTCCAGTGATCCCTCAAGGTCATGGGTAGAACAAACACTAATGATTCTATATTTAATTAACATGTATTTTAAAATATTTTAATACTTAGATTGCAGATGTGGTTATGGATTTATGACAAAAGTATTGTTTGTTTATAAAAATAACTGTATATCCCAAGCTTGTTGAATGAGTTCCCTCTCCCCCCTCTTTTGAGATACGGTTATAGGAGACACTGGAGTAGTAATTTTTTGCTAAATTTTAATAGTAATGGGCTATAATTTCTTTCTTGAAATAGTTTGGGGATTATTCACATGTTAGTCTCTAATTATCTTTATGATTTACATCATAGGCTAGTTCCTCTGCAGTGCTGTCCTTTCGTGGTAGCCTGAATAGGAAATAATTGGATGCAGTTCTTCAGTTAGGGTATTAATTTGACCAAACAAAATAATTTTTACGTGGACCATTTATAGTTTGTGCTGTTTTTGTCTTTTACAAAAAATTTTTACTGAGAGGAAAGTGAGTGATTCTTCATTAATAGTGTGATTGTTCTCTCTTCACCACCATAAGAATACAGTTAATCTTTCCTGTGCTTGAGGTATGTAGTCCCACTGTTACTTATGGTTGCTAATAGTGGTAATTCTAGGCTTCATATTTACCTTCTTAACCATCAAAAATCTTTAAGATTTTTATCTTCATAACATTTTATTTGAGTGATGTAGTCAAAACTATTTCTTAATTATTTGAAACCTTGGAAACCTTCTAATTGTGTACTATGTGCTTGTTAGTAAATGTTTTCTTAAAGTTGGTGGAAGTGAATCAACCCAGGGAGAATGCTGAATTCATTTATGTTACGTTGGGTTCAAAATTTTTTATCTTTTAGGTTATGAAGGAAAATATGTTGGGAAAATAGAGGTTTAAATCATGGATATATAAGTGTAATAGAAATACAGTGGTACAGCCTGTAATTTTTATCATTTAGGCTACCTTATATTGAGAACCTTTTGATGCATCAGCAGTTAAATTATCAGTGGAATTTAGTTGTTAAATCTAAGATAAAAGGACTTATTCTAGCCTATAATGACAGTGAATCAAATTTCACGGTGAAGCCAACTGTCGATTAATTCAACAGGTGTTTTATGTCCAATATGGCAATATCTACTCTCCGAAAAAGATTTTTTCTGACATAATGGGTTGGAGATGGTATTGATACATTGTCTACAAAATATATTTCTCTGTAATATTTGCCACTTCAGCTTAAAAAAGTCTCCTTTCATATCTCCTTTTAGATGCACTTGGGCATCCGTCTGTTTCTTTTTAACGCCACAGAGGATTCTTGATGCACAGCCAGAGCTGGGTACTCCTTTTCTTTTGGAAGAGCTTATACCTTAGTGGTTAAGAGCTTAGATTCTGCAGCCAGCCAACCTGGGTTTCAGCTCTGGCACTACTTTGTTGTTTTGACAGGTTGTAAGAATGACTTGGAAAAAAATATAAATTTATGTATTAAAAATACAATACCATAAGTATATACTTATATAATTTATATATTGCATTATGTGTATATACTTATGTGTATATGCACACATATACATTCCTTAACACACACCACTTACATAGATAAATTATATATGCATTTAGTGCAGGATTGAGCATGCGAGAAGCCAGTGTTAGAGTAACAGTGGTGATGATTATTAAATGCTGTATCAGGAACTCCTTTTTGTGGGGGTGTAATTCTGTCACATTTTTTATTTTCCTGAATCTTATACCTTCTTGTATGGTCTTCCTGGAGTTAAATAAACAATCACTCTTTGACTAATGTTTTCAGTTTTTTGAGCTTTTTCTCCTCAGGGAAAGAAGGTGGCCATTCAAGACTGGTAGTTTATCTGTGGTTCTCTTATCCTGCTAGGTTGATGTGTGTGTTCCTTGAAGCTGTGTTTTTCAAATTGCAGGTTTCTACCTATTCATTAGTGTGTCAAGAACTCAGTTTAGCGGGTTATGATCAGCATTAAGACATGTAATAGAAAAGAAAATCAGCACAGTGAATATAGAAAGGAGTATGTTGAAACAAACTTGTTTCACTTTTTTTTTTTTTTCATTTATTTTTATTAGTTGGAGGCTAATTACTTTACAGTATTGTAGTGGTTTTTGCCATACATTGACATGAATCAGCCATGGATTTACATGTGTTCCCCATCCCGATCCCCCCTCCCACCTCCCTCCCCATCCCATCCCTCTGGGTCTTCCCAGTGCACCAGCCCTGAGCACTTGTCTCATGCATCCAACCTGGGCTGGTGGTCTGTTTCACCCTTGATAGTATACTTGTTTCAATGCTGTTCTCTCAGAACATCCCACCCTCGCCTTCTCCCATGGAGTCCCAAAGTCTGTTCTGTACATCTGTGTCTCTTTTTCTGTTTTGCATATAGGGTTATTGTTACCATCTTTCTAAATTCCATATATATGCGTTAGTATACTGTATTGGTCTTTATCTTTCTGGCTTACTTCACTCTGTGTTTCACTTTTTTAAGCTGAAATAAACAAGATATGCGCATTTATGTGTATGTTGATTGGATCCTTTTAGTTCCACTAAGTGTATACTTCCCATAGTAATAGATGTCCCTCAGCAGTGGTATTAGTTTTATATTGTTTTGCCTTGCTGAGAAAAAGTGACCAGGATAGATTCCAGTCTGTGGCTCCTAGTGATATGCCAGTGAAGTTTAGTATAGGAGACTATCTGAGGAGTAGGAAGAAAAGGGAAAGATAGTGGCTACAGCTTTTGAGTGGCATTAACTAAGCCTGTTTTATCAAGTAATCTAGTATACTGTCCCTTGGCATCTATTCTGGTGTTAATCAACTCTTAGATCAGTAGTTTTCAAACTGCCAATGGCAGCCCATTTTGCAATCAATTTAATAAGTGGCTGTTCTTCTTGCCACCGCTCCCCCCCCCCCACGCCCCCGACAAATTAAATGAAGCAGAAAAGAACAGAAAAGGAAATGTCATGAATGTATCACATGATATAACTGTGTAAAACCTTGTTTCAAGGGTACGTATGTGTACTGTATTGCAGACCTAAGTTCTAGTAATGATCAACTGGAAAACAGTATGAAACTCCGTCTTATAAATCTGTATTGTCAAACTGATTTCAGCCGCAGAAGACCTCAGATATTTAAAACAGTATTATTAGCTCAGTAGTTTTATCTCTGCGACAGTAGGGAACAGGTATTTAACTATGAAACTTCATTTTTGTTTTTTATAGTATTATTTGTGTGTGTGTGTGCTTGCTTGCTTGCCCTGGTAAATATTTAAAGGCTCACGGTGTCAGTGATAGTGAAGTCTCTCAGTCGTGTCTGGCTCTGCGAGCCTGTGGACTGTAGACTGCCAGGCTTTTTCTGTCCATGGGATTTTTTCCAGGCAAGAATACTGGAGTGGGTTGCCATTTCCTTCTCGACAAGGCTCATAGATAAGAAATTTATAGTATTTCTTAGTTGTGGAGGAGTTTGCTCTTTCTTTGAATTGATGAAAATGACCCATGCAATTAAAAAAGTACAAAAAAAAAACTGATGATACATACTAAAATCTACCCCCTTCATTCTCCTATTCCTTAGATCTTAGAACCTTTTCATATGCCTTCTTTGCTTCAGAAGGTAAATATAAAAGTTTAACATTGAAAAATTTTTTACCATAAATTAGGTATATCACAGATATTTAAGGTAGTTAAATGTTAGAACTTCTGTTTTTGTGAGGGTTTGATAATTTTTGAATTTTTATTTTTCTTGGATTAGTGCCTCTGCTATTCCAGTATCCTCATAACAGCACATATTTGCTTTATAGACTTATTAAAGATGATCACAGAGTTCCTAGTGAGTATTTTTTAAAAAATAAAGCCTCAGAGTAGGATAGTGTCAGCATATGCATGTTTTAAGATTGTGTTTGAAATACAGTTTCCTCCTCCCTAGAAAACAGTAAGAGAATGAAGACTTCTGGTAAATTGTTTCGTAACAATGGAATTTGTACATTAGTTTTCTGCACTTGGGAGTTGAAAAACAGATAAAATCTTTGCCACAATAATAGGCCAAAAGATAATAAGCCCAACTCATTTTTCTCTGCAAGTTCTTAGAAATCGAGTCAAAACCATAATAGTGGCTGCTCTGAACTCGGTGAGATATTCTCCAGTCCAGTCGCCCAGTCGCGTCCGACTCTTTGTGACCCCAGGGACCGCAGCACGCCAGACTTCCCTGTCCATCACCAACTCCTGCAGCTTGCTCAGACTCATGTCCATCAAGTCGGCGATGCCATCCAACCATCTCATCTTCTCTTGTGCCCTTCTCCTCCTGCCTTCAGTCTTTTCAAGCATCAGGGTCGTTTCCAATGAGTCAGTTCTTTGCATTAGGTGGCCGAAGTATTGGAGCTTCAGCTTCAGTATCTAGTCCTTCCAATGAATAATCAGGACTGATCTCCTTTAGGATGGACTGGTTGGATCTCCTGGCTGTCCAATGGACTCTCAAGAGTATTCTCCAACACCACAGCTCAAAAGCATCAGTTCTTTGATGCTCAACTTTCTTTATGGTCCACCTCTCACATCCATACATGACTACTGGAAAAACCATAGCTTTGACTATACAGACCTTTGTTGGTAAAATAATGTCTCTGCTTTTTAATATGTTGTCTAGGTTGGTCAACTTAGAAATTACCTTTTGAAATTATAGAAAGTAGGTTAAGTATTTTCCCCCCTCTGCCCTCTGCACCCTCCCCGCAGTGGGTTAAGTGCCTTCAGAATGGTGGCTTGTCTTTGCATCAGTTTGTAGACCTGCTGTTGTTAGTAATACCAGCAGAGAACAAGAGCCTATGGATTTAGAGAAAGGGAGAGTTCAGTTCATTCGCTCAGTAGTTTCTGACTCTTTGCAACCCCATGGACTGCAGCACGCCAGGCTTCCCTGTCCATGACCAACTCCTGGAGTTTACTCAAATTCATGTTCATCGAGTCGGTGAAGCCATCCAACAATTTCATCCTCTGTCATCACCTTCTCCTCCCACCTTCAATCTTTCCCAGCATCAGGATCTTTTCAGATGAGTCAGTTCTTTGCATCAGGTGGCCAGAGTATTAGAGTTTCAGCTTCAACATCAGTCCTTCCAATGAATATTCAGGACTGATCTCCTTTAGGATGGATTGGCTGGATCTCCTTGCAGTCCAAAGGACTCTCAAGAGTCTTCTCCAACACCACAGTTCAAAAGCATCAATTCTTCAGCACTCAGCTTTCTTTAAGGTCCAACTCTCACATCCATACATGACTACTGGAAAAACCATAGCTTTGAATAGATGGACCTTTGTTGGCAAAGTAATGTTTCTGCTTTTTAACATGCTGTCTAGGTTGGTCATAGCTTTTCTAACAAGGAACAGGCGTCTTTTAATTTCAAGGCTGCAGTCACCATCTGCAGTGATTTTGGAGCCCAAGAAAAGTCTCTCACTGTTTCTGTTGTTTCCCCCATCTATTTGCCATGAAGTGATGGGACCGGATGCCATGATCTTAGTTTTCTGAATGTTGAGTTTTAAGCCAATTTCTTCACTCTCCTCTTTCACTTTGATTAAGAGGCTCTTTAGCTTCTTCTTACTTTCTGCCATAAGAATGGTGTCATCTGCATATCTGAGATTATTGATATTTCTCCCGGCAATCTTGATTCTGATTTGTGCTTCATCCAGCCTGGCATTTCATATGATGTACTCTGCATTTAAGTTAAATAAGCAGGGTGACAATATACTGCCTTGACGTACTCCTTCCCAATTTGGAACCTGTTGTTTCATGTACACTTCTGTCCTTTCTTTCCATGTACAGCTGAATCCTTTCTATTGTTGTTTCCCCAAGCACTCCACCGCACCCAGAGTCCCCCACCCAACCATATCTTTTCTCAGACTTCCTACTTTTATCAGTGGTGTTACTTGGCTTTTCATCATTATGTTAGTCATGTTTACTTCCATCATCATCACTTTTGGCCTCATGCTGCTTATCCTGTTGGGTGCAAGTTTTCATGCAAGGGTATACCCTTGTGTCATTTCTTTCTTTATAACTGTGTCCCTTTTACTTTGGTTATCATAACACATGTGAGCAACTTATCTTTTTCTTTCAAAGCTTTTCCTCCTAAACTGTAGTTTAGAAAGAAACTCAACTACCTTCTAGTTATAGTTGTCTTAGAACTGAGATCACTGACCAGAGGCAGCACCCCAACCACATATTTAGGATCAGAAGAAAACATACCATAAAATTACTATGTCAATTATTAGATATGGCTCCAATATACTTTTGGTTACTAAAAACAGATCAGTCAAAAATACCCCCTAAGAATGAAGATTAAGGTGCTTTGAAAGTATTTTAAAAGTTATTTTAGATTCTGAAGGTAACAAAGTTTAAAAAAAAATCTTTTAAGTAAATGATAGTATTTTTAGAATTAGGAACTTTCTGAAACTAATTTATAATTTATTACTTTAAAAATAATACTATTTTGCATTTCTGTGGGATCTGGGATATCTGTTAAGAGTATTAGAACCCATCTCGATTATGAACCTAATTGAAAATGGGTATATGCTTTGAAACTGTCATAAAAATCAGGGAATCTCTTTCTTTTGAAAAATACAATGGAATCAGTTGATGTTACACTATTCAACTGTTAGTGTATGTAGGTGAGTGATGAGCAGGAAAATGTGCGTGCATTTTCTTGGAAATGCCAGACTTGTTACTTCAATGAGGAGTATAGCTTTCATAATGGAGACCGTATCAACCATGTAACCAGTTTCCTACACCTGAGTGAATGAGCTCTGTGAGGCTCTGGTAGCTGATGAAGAGGAACTGCAAATAAAATCATGGCAGCCTTAGTTGACCTCCACACGTCTCCAGGTGTTGCTTTAACAGTTACTGAGTCAACATAAAATCTTGAAAGATCATAATTGAAAATGTGCTAGTGGTCAGGAAGGACGACTGCCCCTTTTCCCCCTCTGCCCCTTAGTTATTTGTTGTAAGGAATTCTGGGGATTCCTAGGGTGGGAGATAGAACAAAACATTTTCAAAGCATTTACTTTGATTGAGTGCTTTTGTGTTTTATCATAGCAATGAGTGAATGAAAGTGATCAAAACTGTATGTTGAAGTGCTGGTGATAGCAGCTAGATTAATTGTGCATGAAATCGAACTTATTAAAATTCCTTTATTGTTGAAATTCCTGTGGAAAAAAATACTCTGAGAAACTCTAGTCCCGGGGCAAGGATAGGGGAGAGGCAAGTAACAGAAATATATAAAACTTGGAACAGGCAGAATCCATTGAAAGCATTCACTTTTGAAATAAAAGCTCCTTCGTCCTCTGCCAGGAGCCAGTTTCTAATCCTACTCGTTCCCAATCCTCCACATTACACAAATTTTTATTTTATTGATTCCTATATCCTCAGCCCCAGGACAGTGACTAGTCAAGCAGGTACTCAGTAAATACTTGTTGAATGAACGAACTTTTTGAGAACACTAGGTTTTAAGATAACGTGTCTGTCCTGCAACAGCAGAATAGGCCATTCTCTTATTTACCAACCTCTTAATTTATAAATAGCATGAGTGGATATATACAGAAGTGCGTCTTGTTTTGAAATGATCTTAATTTGAACAGTTCTGTCATCAGTTACCTTTTGTGAATTGAGGTTTATAAGTCTAAATGCCGAGAAAAGCTGAGTGCATAATAGCTAACACTTAGCAGGTATTGAACTTACAAAATGCCCCCTTAAAGTGTTTTACAGGTATTAGCTCAGTCTTCACATGGCTTTCCAGGTTGTCATTTAACTTTCCTATTTTACAGATGTGGAGACTGAAGCTCCAGAATAACTGTGAAAGGATTGTGGTGTTTTTATTGTTATTAGAAAGTCCTGAACTTTTGAGGTAGAAAAACTTGAAAATCGTTTATACAACAATTCAACATATTTTTCTCACAATAGTAGATATCCAAGTGTGAGATTTTTTTTTTGGGGGGTAGGGAGAGAATGTGATCTATGTTCATATCCCACAGAAGAAAAGCTCTGTATTTGAATGAAAACATTTCCATATTTGGTGTTGACCGGATTTGGTTTGTTAGGAGGTGGACAATTGCCCTTTTATGGCCATCAGACACTTCATGGCTCTCTTTTATGTTTCTTCAACTTGGTGACTCTGTCACTTCCTCAAGCAATCTTTTTCTATCCTATCCTTTTTTTTTTTTTACTGCTCTTTTATATTGCAGTGTTCTCTCTTCTTTCTTTCTACCCCTGAGCCCCCCTCTCTCGTTTACATGCAGTCAGAACGAACAAGAATATCAGCTCTATATTCTTATTGTTTAGAATAATATGTGACTGTGTTTTGAGTCTGGGAATCTCGTAAACCAAGTGAGAAATAAGGATATTATGAAAATAGCATAAAATGTAGGTGCTAGTAAATTGTCCAAAAGTGAAGAAGGCTGACCCAAGGCAAAGTAGTACTCCTCTTTCAGAAGAAAGTTGTTGAGTATAATAGCCAGACGAGTAGGATTAATTTCTTTAGGAATACTGGAACCAAACCACGGCATTTTTGGATAATCAGGAAAAAAGTCAACAATTAGAATGATCCCCCTTTTGCTTTGATTTTTGTTCCAGAATTCAAACTTATACTTAGAATTAAGTACTTAACTTCAATCTTAAACTATCCTTCATACCCAAGAGGTATTAACATTTTAAAAGCCCAGGAAGTTAATTTGTTAACAGCATCATTATTACAGGCTTATACATAATGGATCTTATATTAGCACTTGATTATTGTTATTGTAGTAAAAAATTGCCTGGGTGAAATTGCTGAAAATTTACACCTGGTATATGAAGTTTTCCTAACAGTTAGTTTTAGATTCAACAAAACTACATGAAAGAACATAAACTTCTAAGGAGTTCTTTCCAGCTGTATTGTTGATAGCCCCATTTAGATCTTGATACCGGTTCTTAATAGAATCTGTCAACAATGTGGATTATCACTTTTTTTTTGAAGTGTCAGTATGCCTCATTAAACTACACTGCTATTGAAGAGCAAGAAACAGCAATTACCTATAGCACGGTATCTTAGCAGGGCATTCTTTATGGGAAAAGTAAACAGTTTCATTAGAGTGAGGAAATTAATCATCATTTTAGCTTTTTGGACTTGGTAAAATAGTTAATTCCTTTTTCTCCTCATTATAAAATTTGTGAAGTTAGTATCAGCTCACTTGGTAGACAATTTATAATTTTTTCCTCCACTGTAGAAAATGTTGGACATTTCAGATCATTTTGTTTATAATCACTGGTTAATTAAAAATAGTTGATCATCATCAAACATAGACATTTCTTCAAAGAAGACATACAGATGGCCAAGAGGCACATGGAAACGTACTTAATTATTAGATATCTAGTTATTAGGTATCACGTACTTCAACAGTACGTAAACCAAGAAATTCCAGATGTTCAAGCTGGATTTAGAAAAGGCAGAACCAGAGATCAAAACTATGACAAACCTGAACAGCATACTAAAAAGCAGAGACATTACTGACGAAGGTCCATCTATTCAAAGCTATGGTTTTTCCAGTAGTCATGTATGGATGTGAGAGTTGGACCTTAAAAGAAAGCTGAGCGCCGAAGAATTGATGCTTTTGAACTGTGGTGTTGGAGAAGACTCTTGAGCGTCCCTTGGACAGCAGGGAGGTCAAACCAGTCAATCCTAAAGGAAATCAATCCTGAATATTCGTTGGAGGGACTAATGGTGAAGCTGTAATACTTTGGCCACCTAATGCAAAGAATTGTCTTATTGGTAAAGACCCTGATGCTGGGAAAGATTGAAGGCAGGGAGAGAAGGGGATGACAGGGGATGAGTTGGTTGGATGGCATCACCGACTCAATGGACGTAAGTTTGAGCAAGCTCCAGGAGTTGGTGATGGACAGGAAAGTCTGATGTGCTGCAGTCCCTGGGGTTGCAAGGAATCGGACACGACTGAGCAACTGAACTGAACTGAATTACTAGAGAAATGCAAATCAAAACTACAGTTAGACATCAACTCACAACAATCAGAATGGAGATCATCAAAAAGTCTACAAACAGTAATTTTGGAGAAGGTTTGGAGAGAAGGGAACCGTCTCACACTGTAGGTGGGAATGTAAATTGGGATAGCCACTGTGGAGAACAGTATGGAGATTCCTTTAAAAACTAAAAATAGAGCTGCCATGTGATCCTGCAATGACTTCTCAGGTGCCACTGGTGGTAAAGTGCCAGTGCAGGAGACGAAGGAGACTCAGGTTTGATCCGCGGGTCAGGAACATCTCCTGGAGGAGGGCTTGGCAACTCACTCTAGTGTCTTGCCTGGAGAATCCCATGGACAGAGAAGCCTGGTGGTCTGTCGTCTGTAGAGTCACAAGGAGTTGGACACGACTGAAGCGACTTGGCACAGCAGGCACAGGATCCTGCCACCCCACCTCTGGGCATGTATCCGGAGAAGAACATGGTCTGCAAGGATGCATGCACCCCATGTTCATTATGACACTGTTTACAATGGCCAAGACATGAAGGCAGCCCGAGTGTCCATCAACAAGGCAATGGATGAAGATTTTGTACACATGTACCATGAAATGTTGGGCTTCCTTCGTGGCTCAGTTGGTAAAGAATCTGACTGCAATGCCAGAGACCTGGGTTTGATCCCGGGGTCGGAACATCCCCTGGAGGAGGGCATGGCAACACGTGAGAACACCCCAGTATTCCTGCCTGAAGAGACCCCGCGGCCAGAGGAGCTCGGCGGGCTGCACTCCACGGGGTTGCAGTCAGACAGGCTGAGCGACTGAGCGCACCGTGAAACACTGCTTAGCTACTGTAGAGGATGGAGTGATTCCATTTGCAGCCAGGGGGTTAACGTAGGGATTGTCGTACTGAGTGAAGTAAGTCAGAAATGATGTGTGGAATCTAAAAATAAGTGATACAAATGAAATGGACTTACTTACAGAACAAAAACAAGACTGTGAAAATGAACTTATGATTCCCAGGATAGAAGGGTTGGCGGGAGGGGTAATTAGGGAGTTTGGGATTGACATGTACACACTGCTGTATTTAAAAGGATAACCAATAAGGACCTACTGTATAGCACAGTGAACTCTGTTCATTATTGTGTAACAACCCAAATGGGGAAAGAATTTGAAAAAGAGTAGATGTATGTGTATGTGTAACTGAACCACTTTGCTGTCCACCTGAATCTAACACAACATTGTTAATCAGCTGTACTCCAATATAAAATAAAAAGTTAAAAAATATGTAGTGAATATAAAGACACTAGTTTTCCTTAACTATATATATATATATATATATATTTTAAAACAATAGTTGGTGTAATTACTGTTATAGTTTAAAAGCTACAGTTTCATGACAATTTTTTGTTAATCTTTTTTAACAGATGACTTACTGTTTAATATTATTCATTCATTTAGTGAGCATATGCTGTGTACATACAGACTTGCATTTGAAAACTTGATATTAATATTGTATGCAATTGAGTCAATTTTATATGAATAATACATGCATAGTGTTGTCCATATTTCTCTAATGTACACTTCTGCCATTAAAAAAATTGTCCAGCATAAAAGTTATGGCCTAAAAACTCCCTTGTGCATCTCTAGTTTATTATGGAAACAGGTTGACATTTTCTTCATTACTGGGATACTTAAAGTTCTTTAAAGACTGCAGATTTTACTAATCCCTAGGGCTGTTAACACAATCAGATTTTCATGGCTGATTTAACTGTGGCATTGTTCTCTAGTTGGATTACTACAGCATTTCATCCTTGAGAATCAACAGTTCTGGTTTGCTAAGAAATATTTTTACAGGTTAAGAAGTGATTTTTCTGGACCATTTAAATAAATTTGGTTTACTTAATGGAAAAGCAAATAGGAATTAATTTATCAGTGAATTGGGACAAACATAATTATTTGGGGAGTTTGAAGAAGATGAGTGGTTTAAAGACTGGAGTATGGCTTCCTTGTATATTTATATGTAATCCTCAACATTAGTATGATCAATGTGAAATCAGAAGCAGGGGGAATATCCTATCTTGTGACTTTTTGAGGTTTAATTTTCCCTTCTAAGTTTGAAGGCCTGTCAGGATTGTTGGTGATAGTTAAATGAGAGCACATATAAACAGATATATTCTGTTTGTTGGGTGCTTGTCTGTTTTACTGCATGGGACTAGTTTAGGGTGCTATAGATATAAAAGTTGTAATAAGAACTTCTTCTAACTTTATGGAATCAGGGAGTGGAAATACAGAAGGTAATTTGAGAAAGCAGTGGACAGCATTTGTCAATGAATTCCTTATGATGGAAGTCAAGAATGAGGGACGTAAAAAATCTTAATACTTAAAAGAATAGAGACCACATGTCTTTAGAAAACATGCCTGTATAGGTAGATGTTGATGAGAGAGGAAATGTTAAGAATTAAGTTGCTGCAGTGGAGCAGCTGATCTTTAAGAAGCTGTGCCCTTCTTCTTTCTAGCTAGACAAATCTATCCAGTTAAGTCGTAAATTTATAACAGAACAGCTTTGCAGTTTGCCTAATTTGAATTCATAGCAAGATATTAAGTAAATATATAACCCAAATGACCCAAACTGTGACAGTTAAATCTATACCTGTCAAGAGGTCTTAACCTTTGTTTTCCTCATTGCTACCATCAAACTCCCAAGGCTTTTGCCTCGTCTTACTAGTGCTTTACTACTTTAAGTTACTGATGTTCTATATTCTTCATGTTTTTTGTTTTTTTTAGTTGCTCAGTCATGTCCAACTCTTTGCGACCCCTCAGACTGTATGTAGTCTGCCAGACTCCTCTGTCCATGGGGATTCTTCAGGCAAGAGTACTGAAGTGGGTTGCGATGCCCTCCTCCAGGGGATCTTCCCAACCCAGGGATCAAACCAGGGTCTCCCGCATTGTATGTGGATTCTTTACCGATTCAGCCACCAGGGAAGCCCTAATCACTTCATAGTGATTCTCAATTCAGTCTTTTACCTGTGCCGAGCTGAGGCTCCTCAGATGGTTGATGTTTTATTAGGCTGCCTGTAGTACCACCCAAGACAAAGTAGTTTGCTGTTAGATTTTTGTACCACCAACTTCCATTCCCCTATATTGTGTATTTCCCTTGCAGAGCCTTGTGGCTTCCTTGTGAAGCTTGTGGGAGCAGCTACAACTAGCTGCTGGGCCTGCTTTTTTGGTCTAGCAGTGTATGAAAGCAGCTCGACAGGTTAATGGCTCAGATAATCTTTATAAACTTTGAATTGTGGTTAAGACCACTTCTTCAGAGTGGTTTTTGGCTTTACCACAAATGTAGGTTTGATTGTTATAACATGACATGTGAGAACAGAAAGTTAAGTTACAGTTCAAAAGAAATGTATTATTTTGGGTGTAAACACTCAAGCAGGAAGGCATTTCCTTATTTACGCATTGGTATATAAAAAATATTCTGGAAATCTTTTCTTCCCCATTCTGAATGTAACAGATTTTGATCATTTTATTTTTGCTTATTGATAGTCTCCCTTCACTGTCCTTTTTTACATGTTTTAAAATTACAGTTGCCATCTTTTTTTTTTTTTTTTCCTTAGGGTCAGGCTTCTTTGAAATAGTTTAATTCCTTGTAAACTTGAATTATAGCCTTTCCTATACTAATTAGACTTTTGGCTACACATCCATAAATGTTCTGGTCTGCTTTATTTAAAGGGAAAACAAAAGGCAGATACACTGCAGAATTCAAACACTTTAAAACCAAACCGTATGTTAGAGGTTTGACTGTTTAAGAAATTGGCCAATAATGGTTTAATAGAGGTTGGACTGGTACAGAGTCTTTGTGTTAATAATTTTGACTAACAGAAAACATTAGTGTAGACATAGTGTATATATATATATGTATATATACATAGACATAGAAGATGTTTATGTATTCTTGATCCTTTTCCACTCAGGAAAAAAATGTACTTTGCAAAATTATGATTGGTGATGTAGACAGTGGTCATGAGCAATGTAGCATATTTATTGTCTTTGTGCAAGAAATATGAAAGAGTAATTGTCAAGTATTTGATGTACCTATATGCACAAACATTCATGTCTGCTTATGTATATGTATGCAGTAGCTAAGGTATGGCTCCCAGAGCAGGTGTCTTTAGATTTCCTGAGTTTTGTGTATTGATAGCTTTAGAAGAGAATTTTTTTCACTTTCTAGTAGTCAAAGAAAAAAGAATCTTTTACCCTTATAATTTAGTCAGTAGTTGAAGTATTGGAAGGGTAATGAAAGGTTTCCTTTCAGGTTTCTTGTTGACCCCTCACTTTAAGCAAAACAAGTCTATACTATATCATAGAAATTTTTAGGATCAGTTAGTACACTTTACAGTCTTTTCATAAAAATTATACCTCTTCATATGTTAGTATCTAGAATTAAACTGTACTTGAATTCTACCTTATTGCAGAATATATGGAAAATCGTGGACATTATACTGTAGTTACATTTTAAACCAAATTTACCATTGTGTGAACAAGGCAAAGTGGTTTCTAAGCAGATTTTTCTCATCTGTGTAATGAGGATAATAGCACCTCCCTTAATAAGATTGACATGTGTATGAAGTGAGATATGCATGCATAGTGCATAGGTAGTCTGATGCTGCTCCTGTTGTGTATTCTATATGGATAGGGACCGTGTTTCATTTGCTGCTACACGTTCCAAATGTCTCCTGCAGTTCCCTTAAATGTGTGTTAAATGTTAAAGAAAGAACAAAGAAATGAGAATGTTCAAAACAATTATGCCACTCTTTGTCTCTCCTTCCTCTTCAACTTGGTTTTAGCTGAGAGAGGCAAAGGAAGCCATTTAAAAGTTAACAATAGGAAGATTCTGATCCTAGTGCACATTCAGCGTTTCTCTGTGACACTGTATAACTAGTGACTTTTAAAAAATGCATATACTCTGGGGTCGATTTTCCCAACGGATGACCGCAACTGACCCTGATTCTTTTGCCTACTAAAATTAGGGAAGAAGATTGTAAATTCTGATTTGCAGTTTGGATGGAGAGAAGACAGTTTTCAGAACTTAAATCCTTATACTAACTTTTGATATGAAATACATATATTCTGGAATGGTGTAGCTGAGGACTGGAAATGACTACCTTCTAAAATCGGATGTTAAAATAGAATTCAAAGACAATAGGAATAAAGTCTAGGAAAGAACTTTTTGCCCAAAACCATCCATTCATTTGAAAAACTTGAATATTAATAAATATGGTTATATATTTATAAATTAACATACCTACAGAAAAACAGCACACAAATCATAAATGTACAATAAAGTGAATTTTCACAAAGTGAATATACATATGTGACCGTCACACAGATGAAGTTACAGAATATTACTCATTCTTCAGGATCCTTTTGTATAGCTCCTAGTGTGTGTACCTCCCTCTCAAAGGTAACCTGTATCCTGGTGAACACTGTAGTTTAACTTTGCTTTTCTTTTTAAAATTTCATATAAAGTGGAATCATATAATTTTTGTACCTTTTTGAGTCTGGCTTCTTTTGCTGTTAGTGTTATTGCATATGTAGTGATAATTTGTTCACTCTCATTGCTGAATAACACTGTGTTGTATGATGATTCTATAATTTATATGATCTTTTGACAGTGGTCATTTGAGTTTCTGATTGGGATTATTATGTCTGATGATGCTGTGGACATTCTTGTGCATGTCTTTTGGTACTCATATATACACATTTGTGGGGTATAGCATTTTTATTACTTTTGAACATCAGCAGTAATAATCTCAAGTCAACAAGCATATGTTTTAAACTGTTGTCAGTGGCCTACAGTATTGCTACATTCTCAGGTGTACCTTTAGTAAGGAAAGATTATGGGGCTTCATGTACCGCCTAATTGCATGATAATGCTTCTGAGGCTGTTCCATTCAGTGGGCTGAATCAGAATTCTTTTAGGGAGAGACCTGTTGGACCTAACTTTTACAGGGAAATACTATTTTTTTCTACTTGTATTTTCTTCCTTGTGATGGGAGCTAAGTATAATGTCTGGCTTCTCTCTACCAAATTTAATCCTTTGATTCTTCATTGTTCAGTTGCTCAGTGGTGTCCCAACTCTTTGTGACCCTCTGGACTGCAGCACGCCAGGCTTCCGTCTCCTTCACCATCTCTTGGAGGTTGCTCAAACTCATGTCCATTGAGTCTGTGATGAGGTGATTCCTCACTAGGTACTTGGAAAACTTTGTAGGATATTAGGACTTCAACATGGGCACTAGTGGTTAAGAACTGGCCTGCCAATGCAGGAGACATAAGAGATAGGGGTTCAATTCCTGGGTCAGGAAGATCCCCCTCGAGGAGAGCATGGCAGCCCACTCCAGTGTTCTTGCCTGGAGAACCCCATGGACAGAGGAGCCTGGCGGCTGCAGTCCACGGGGCTGCACAGAGCTGGACACGACTGAAGCAGCTTAGCGCAGGACTCAATACAGAGCCCAGCTTTGCAAGTGCAAGGGCTTCTGGCTTGGTAGCTTTTTTAAAAAACTGAAAATTACCTATTTTTCCATAGTTTGTTAATTCTATGGAGGCAAAAACTTACTTTGAGAGGCCTCCTGAAATATAACTTATTTGTCTTCTTCATTCTTCCCCACTAAAATCTCTTTGGTCCTCTCTGCTATATTGAGGCTTCCCTACCAGAAATCATTGATGGTTACTTCTTGGGGATCTGATCTCTTGGTTCCAAATACCTGTACTGAACAGTGGTTAAAGGAAAGCTAGACCCCTTCTAAAATAAATGTATTGCACAGTAAATGTTATATATGTTTTCAAGAATAGAACCTAAGGAAACAGGCAAAGAAATCCTGTTATGGATAGTTGTAGTCTATGGCTTTCTAAAAAGAAAAAATCCCTTTTATTGGCATCCGTCTTTCTTTCCTTTTTAAGTCTCACTTGGATTGGAAAGGACATTTCAAAAGATGAGAAAAAAATAATAGCTTCTAATTAATATCAGATTTCTTTCTTCCTGTGAAGAATTTTCAAATGACTTCAGAGAACTGACAACCTTAACATCTTTGGCAGATGTTTTGTGGAGGAAAAGCATCTTTACTGTTTATAATTTGAGGTAGGGGTGAGAAGTAAGTGGGGAGGTGCGAAGGCAAAAACTATGTGACATCTCATGTATAAGCTGCTTTCCATGATCACTTGGGATTTTCCACAGGAGATGTTCAAACCAAGCAGTGTTTGATGGATTGTTTGCATGCTCTCTGCGCTGCCCTTCCTTAGGAGGTATAGATTCTAGGAAGAACTTCTCTTTTTCCTTTTGTATATTTGCCTTGATGGTAGTAGGAACCATTTATATATTATACATATACTCCTCATGTTCTTCTTTTCTATGTCTTGGCACCCACTTGTCTCTTTTTTCTAAGTTGTAGGGCAGCCACT
The DNA here is from genome assembly GCF_910594005.1 of Cervus elaphus. Taxonomy (NCBI): domain Eukaryota; kingdom Metazoa; phylum Chordata; class Mammalia; order Artiodactyla; family Cervidae; genus Cervus; species Cervus elaphus. Next base: position 45,931,925 of record NC_057831.1, read on the forward strand.
GTCACTTATCCCAGCAGTCACAGAGGGTACCCTTCAAAGCTGAGCCAATATTCCTCATTAAACCGTAGTTTAAGGCAAAACTAAAGGTACTATTCAGTTTAGTTCAGTCGCTCAGTCGTGTCCGACTCTTTGCGACCCCATGAATCGTAGCACGCCAGTCCTCCCTGTCCATCACCAACTCCTGGAGTCTACCCAAACCCATGTCCATCGAGTCGGTGATGCCATCCAGCCATCTCATCCTCTGTCGTCCCGTTCTCCTCCTGCCCCCATTCCCTCCCAGCATTAGGGTCTTTTCCAGTGAGCCAACTCTTTGCATGAGGTGGCCAAAGTATTGGGAGTTTCAGCTTCAACATCAGTCCTTCCAGGGCAAAATATATATAAAACATGAAGTTTACCATTTTAATCATTTTTTTGTGTACAGTTCAGTTTCATTAAGTACATTCACATCACTGCACAACCACCATCATCTTCTGTCTCCAAAATTTTTTCATCTTCCCAAAGTGTACCCATTAGACAGTATGGACCCCTTAGTAGCACTGTCTGTGCTTCCATACCCTCCACCACGGTGACAGTCACTGGAAACCACCGTTCTACTTTGCTGTCTTCTGAATTTGACTACTCTGGGTACCTCATATAAGTGGGATCATAGGATATTTGACCTTTTGTGTCTTATTTTAGCTTAGCATAATGTATTCAAGGTTCATCCATGTTGTATGTAGCATGTGTCAGAATTTTTTTTAAGGTGGAATATTTAATTGTATGTGTATGCCACATCTATTCATCCATCAGTGGGCATTTAGATTATTTCCGCCTTTTGGCTGGTGTGAATAATGCTGCTGTAAACATTGGTGTACAAGTATCTGATTGAGTTTCTGCTTTTATTTCTGTTGGGTATGTACCCAGAAGTGGAATTGGTAGATTATGTAATAATTGTACATTTAATTTTGTAGATACTGCCATACCATTTTATATTTCCACCATAATACCATACCATTTTATATGCCCATTAACAGTGTATCAGGGTTCAGATCTTGTTATTTTTTTGTCATTTTTGATAATAGGCATCCTGAAGGGTGTGAAGTGGTATCTTTATGTTTTTGATTTGTATTTACATAGTGATTAGTAATGTTGAGCTTTTATGTGCTTATTGGCCATTTGTATATCTTCTTGGAGATATATCTCTTCAAGTCCGTTGGTGGTTTAGTTATGGTGGTTTAGTTGCTAAGTCGCATCTGACTCTTGTGACCCCATGGACGGTAGCCTTCCAGGCTCTTTTGTCCATAGGATTCTTCAGGCAAGAATACTGGAGTCAGTTGCCATTTCCTTCTCGTGGGGATCTTCCCGACCCAGGGATCAAACCTGGGTCTCCTGCATTGCAGGCAGATTCTTTACCGACTGAGCTAAGAGGGTAGTCCTTTACTTATTTTTAAATCAGGTTTTTGTTTAGTTCTTTATGTATCCTCAATATTAATTTCTTTGTGAAATTATAATTATTTGTATTTTAAAGCTACATAAATGTGTATTTGATTTGAAGGCCTTATTTCAGTTTTACCATATTTCTTAGAGTAAATATTACTCTGTAATCCAGCCTTGAAACAGTAGTGGTATTTCATCGAGTGCTGACTTAGTACTTAGAACTCTTAGGTGCTGTACACTCTTGTTTTTGGTTGCGCTTCGTGGCACACAGAATCCTATTTCCCCAACCAGGGATTGAACATGCACCCCCTGCATTGGAAGTGTGGGCTCCCAATCATTGAACCTCCAGAAAATCCCTCAGTCTGTACACTGAGCCTTTTAAATTCTTGTAAGAATTCTGTACGTATCTACTTTTATCTGTGTTTTGAGTTGAGAAAACTGAAACAGAGAGCTGAAGTAGCTTCTGCTGCTTTGCTTTAAAGTTAGGGTGCGAATAGCCCAGCTCCCGAGTCCGTGCCCTCCTGTAACGCGTGGCTGCCTGTCCATGACCTGTATTTGTGACAGATTGTGTGTGCTCTTATCAGATGGCACTTCTCACCTCTTAAATACTGCCTTAAAAGGCAGTGCATAAGATCAAGGGAGGTGTCTGAAGGAGTGCTTAGCAAAAATTGAATTCTTAGCAGAAATTAATCAGATGGTTAAGGTTAGGACCTCTTTAAACTTCTTTAAGTTGCATTATATTTTCCTTTGTGGAAGTGTATGTTTTCCATAAGGGTGTGAATTTATTTGGATCTGGCATATTTTTTCCTGTATTATTTCCCCTAGTGAAATTTGTTTACTGAGAACATTTTGTGGGGTAAATTTTTAACTTACATGTTTTTCTCAGTTTTTATTTTAAGCCACCCTTCTTCTAGACTCAATATATGAGTGGCCTTAACTGATGTCTAGATACTGCAATTTTTTTTGGCTGTTTACCTAAGCCAAGCCTAGCTAGTAATGAATAAAACATCTGCCAGATTATATATAATACATTCTAGAGCAAAATGAAATTCTTGCTGCTCACCATTATCACTAATACTGATAATTAGTGGGGATGATGTATATATATGTGTATATATATGTGTGTGTGTTGTTTTATATGCACACTCGGGGAGGGGAATGAAAATATATATCTCATTTTTTTTCATTCAAAATTAATGCTTCTGGGAATTCCCTAGCAGTCCAGTGGTGGCAGCAGGGCTAAAAAAAGAAAAAAATTAATGCTACTAATTGGATAGCTCTTTTCTTTACTTTTCTCTTTTCTTTGTGTTTGTGTCTGTAGGCATGATTGGGAGGTGCTATGTATAACCAGCAATCCATTCCTAATTATCATGGATTAAAATTTTTTTTTATTAATACAAATGATGCTTTATTGAATATCTTTGTATACAAATTTCTGCATAGTCACATTTGTCTACCTATATAATAAATTTCCAGAATAGAGAGAATTTTGCACATTTTAAATTACAATAGATTTACACTGTACTTAATGTACAATTTTGCACATTATTGAATTACAATAGAATTACAAAGTTTAAACTCCCAGCAGTGCCTGAGAGTTCCTGTTTCTCCACCTGTACGTCAACACTGGGTATCATCAAACTTTAAATCTGTAGCAAGTTGTCATAAGAACATAAGAGCTGCGCCAGGAAGCTGGCCATAGTCTTACCACCTCCAGTGGATGTTTATGTTTGTCGCCACCACTTGATCAGATTGGTGCTTCTCTGATGGTGGCCTTTTTTGTTTTGATATAATTTCAGTTTACAGAAAAATTGCAAATATTACAAAATATTACAAAGAAGTTCAGCCAGATACTTCAGTTATTAACATTTTACCACATTTACATTATCCCTCTGTGTATCTACACACACACACACACACACACACACACACACAATCTTATTTTTCCTGAACCTTTTGAAGGTAAGTAGACATTCTGTTTTCTTCCTAAACACTACAGTGTTTCTACAATTAAAGACATTTTCTTATTTAATGCCTGTACAGCTATCAAAACTAGATATTAACATTTACATGATCCTATTTTCTAATCTACCATTTTATGCAGATTTGTCACTTGTCCAAATAATGTCCTTTTCTAGCAGAAGTAAATTCTGGATAGTCTGTTACATTCAATGATCATGTTTCTTCAGTCTCTTCTAATTGAGCAAGTTTCTCATTTTTTTGTCTTTTACAACCTTGATGCTTTTAAAAGTATAATCCACTTATCTTGTTGACTCTGCCACAATTTAGGTTTGTTATGTTTCTTCTTGTTTAGCTTCAAGTTGTATTTTTGTCGGTGAGATTACAGAAATGATACTGTGATCTTACCATGTTAGCAGGCATTTGATGTCAGTTTGTCCCTTTCAATCTTTTGGCATGAAATTGGAGTAGTTGTCCAGCATCTTCCTGCTCTCTCTTGGTGAGGCCATAGATTTTAAGACATACACTTTTCATATAAGGTCTTTATATGTTATGTTAATAGATGCCAGGGTTCTCAACTCGGTTGTGCTGTCTGGGTTGTGAGGCTTATGGCTATTGCAGATTTAACTGGAACAAATCCCTCTGCAGGTATGAATTTTAGGAAAAGCACCTTTTTCTTAACCTGATGCTAATTTTGGAGATACCTCAAAAGCCAGATGCAGACAATAGCTGGAAACGATGGTCTCGGTCATTCCTAGTTTGTATCTTCCCACTCTTGCTGCTTCTTTACACAGACCGATGACAGACTAGCAGAGTTTGTTGTTGTTTTAATTGAAAAAGAACAGATAGAATAAAGGGATTTTAAAATTAAGGAAGCAGTGCCTTTCAAATGTTCTGTGCAGTGTACTAGTAAGAAGGGGAGCATGTTTCTTCACCTGATGGGGCCAACTGCAAGTGTGGCATGTCTATGAAGTCTACTCCATAGGATATTTGTTCTAATAGAAAGATGTTTAGTAAATGTGATGGTTCAGGAGAATGCATCAGGCCTTGATTGTCTTTTTTGTTGTATCCAAAAGATTTTGAGCATTATTGCCATTAAGTACAGGTCTTAAGGTAAGAGTAGGTTAAAGCTGAAAATTGAATTGTGACAAGGTATGGCTTGTCTTGGTCAAAGTTATTTGACTTAATACGCAGACTGTTTTCTGTCACAGATATAGAACGAAGCTTTAGAAGCGAAGATGTTACATATTTACTTGAAATATATTTTTAGATTGTTCCAATATTAGTCTTTTCAATCATATTCAGTAAATATAGTGTTTATTTCTAGCTTTTTAAAAATAAATTACATTGATGAACATCTTTGAATATATACATACCATTGTCCATTTGTCTTAATTGCATGTAAGTGCCGTAAGGGAATGGATTTTGTGTCTCTCTTGTTCACTGATGTATACCAAGTACCTATACTGGGTACATACTAGGTGAATGAATAAATCTGAAGACAAAGATGGTATGTTACATATAGCCTTTTCTAATTAGCCTCTTCTGTTTTGGTGAGTAAATTGCTCAACAACTTTTTGGTACCTGTTGCTTTGTTTTTCGTATTTTATGTTAGCATAGGCTGTGGTGATCATGTATATCATCTATTTGTTAGTGGAGTGATCAGGTATGGATTCTTGAGGGTATCAATCAGGTTTCCGTATTTTTCCCTCGTTAAATGCTGTTTTGTTTCACTGTCTTGAACCATGATTCAAAAATTCTAGTACTTTTTTTGAACTTTTTTTATACTACTTAGAGAAGATTTGGTATGAAGTGAAGTGAAGTTGTTCAGTCGCGTCCAACTCTTTGCAACCCCGTGGATTGTAGCCTATCAGGCTCCTCTGTCCATGGAACTCTCCAGGCAAGAGTATTGGAGTGGGCTGCCATTTCCTTCTCCAGGGGATCCTCCTGGCCCAGGGATCGAACCCATGTCTCCCGCATTGCAGGCAGACGCTCCACTATCTGAGCCACCAGGGAAGCCCGACAAGTGTATAAGACAAGTGTGCTTTTCTCAGCTTGCTGTTCATTCAGTGTTGTATTTGCATGAAGTTTGACTTAATTAGGAGTTTGGATTGTTCATGCTCTCTTTGATGTTTCTTGAGTTAATTTATTTTAATCTCATTTCTGCATTAATCAGAAAACTTGTGAAATTCAAAATAATAGACGAAATTACTTCTAGTTCTACACCCAAGGGCAGAATAGTTTCCCACATGATTTGAGCTGGCTTTTGCATCTAGAAACTCAAAAGTTCTAATAGCGCTAGACAATATCCTAGCAGTGTAATTACTAAATTGTTCTATATTCAGAGTTTTTTCTTTTCTTTCCATACCTCACCTTTTGGTTTTTGACTTGATTTTTTTCATGTGAAGCATCTGTTAGCTAGAAAAGGTGTTAAGATGGTGAAGTTGTGATAACTTTATCATGTTTATCCTCAATATGTTTGTGGTCATATACTTCCGTAAAGATTGGTTAATATAGAAGAAATGTATCTGTTGTGGGGGAAACAAATATTACATGTCCGCCATGAGCAAAAAAGAAGTGAAAGAAATATGTAAAGTTCAAGTCATTTACTTACTTGAAAATTCTAATGGATTGGAGGATATGTGGGAATCTTGTATAGGTAGGAGGTATATTTAGTGATTGATGGAAACTTTTGAAAAATCTTCAACACTGCAAGGTGTATGAAAACAGATACAGTTATAATAATATTTTCCCTAACTCTATTTTGAGTAAAAGATCATTGTTATATTAGAAAGGGAAAGCTAGTGAAGTTAAAGTAAAATGAATTTGCTAGCCTAAAATTATACTTACAACATATATACTTTGGACAGTGTAAGCTTTCTTGAGCCATGTGTTATATGAGCATAACTAACTGATAATGGCACATAGGTTTGGTGTTTTATTCGTCAATCCCAATCTGAGGGAAAAGTATATAGATTGGAAGAGGAAAAGGATATAGGTGTAATCAACTTTACATAAGCTAACCTTTGCTTGTTACTTAAAAAAAACTCCAGAATTATAACTTTTTTTAAATACATAACAGGATTTATATTGTCATGATTAATCAAAATATGCTTTATATATTGTACATAAAATTTGAGAAACCTATTCATGCAAATGAGATATTGACAACCTATAGTATCAGAAAGATAAATTGGATAGCAGTGATTCTTTGTACAATGAGGAATTAACTCAGTGTTTGATAAAATCAAAGGTGTCCCTAGATAGTGAAGGATTTAGTGTTTGTTTTGCATTTTTACTTATATCATGCACATCTTAAGTGTCTTACAGAAGAGTGGTCTAAACTTGATTGATCCAATTTATTTCTGGTTTTCAGTTGTCAACACATGTCAATAGACATCTTGTTTTAAAAATAGATTAGAAGTAAAGATGAAAATTTTTAATTTAAAATTTAATTTAAAATTTAAAAAAGGGAAAATTCATCCCTGCAAAAGGGATGAATAGGACTTAGTCTTTTATACTACTTAGAGAAGATTTGGTATGAAGTGAAGTGAAGTTGTTCACTTTAATAAGTTAATTTAATAAGTTCAATTTAATAAGTTAAATTATTATCAGTCTCTGAGTAATTGTTATCTGACTTGTCATTTCTGCTGAAAACTGGTTATTTTGATTGTATAATATAAATACTACATCATGAATTTTCTTGACTCACTCATGTTTAAAGATGGGCCTTCTTTCTGCAGAAGATAATTCCTGAAGTGTTATTGTATAATAATTCCTGTATTGTACATCAGATCAGTAAAGGAAAGTGGCTTTTGATAAGTAAAGGGTGCATATAGTATCTTGGTATAAGTTGACAGTTTTAAATATGTAAATCTATGAATTTAACTGAATAATTAGAATCTAGTTCAGTTGTTAGCTTCAGAGTTATGCATTGTGAACCTACTAAACACTTTTATGAATTATCTCAGAAAACTCCTTTTATTTTTAATAATTAAATTTACTTATTTTTAGTTGAAAGATAATTGTTCTAAAATATATTGTATTGGTTTCTGCCATACATCAGCATAAATCAGCCATAGGTATACCTATATATGCCTTTCTCTCTCTCTTGAACCTTTCTGCCACCTCTCTCTGCATCCCACCCCTCTAGGTTTTTACAGAGCCCTAGTTGGAGTTCCCAGAGTCACACAGCAAATTCCAATTGGCTGTTTATTTTACATACGATAATATATGTTTCTGTGTTACTCTGTCCACACATCTCACCCTCTCCTTCCTGCCCCCACCGCCTGTGTCCACATAAGTCTGTTCTCTGTGTCTCCATTGCTGCCCTGCTAATAGTTTCATAAGTACCATCTTTCTGGATTCCATATTTATGTGTTGATACATGATGCTTATTTTTCTCTTTCTGACTTTCATTTTGTATAATAGGCTCTAGGTTCATCTACCTCATTAGAACTGACTCAAATGCATTCCTTTTTATGGCTGAGTATATTCCATTCTATGTGTGTACCACAGCTTCTTTCTCCATTCATCTGTCAACAGACATCTAGGTTGCTTCCATGTCCTAGCTATCGTAAATAGTGCTGCAGTGAACATCGGGGTACACGTGTCTTTTTCACTCAGGTTATATGCCTAGTTGTGGGATTACTGGGTCATATGGTGGTTTTATTCCTAGTTTTTAAAGGAATTTCCATAGTGACTGTATCAATTTACATTCCCACCAACAGTGCAAAAGAGTTCCCTTTTCCCCACACCCTCTCCAGCATTTATTGTATGTAGATTTTTTGATGATGGCCATTCTGACCCTTGTGAGGTGATATCTCACTGTAGTTTTGATTTATGTTTCTCTAATGAGCAATGCTGAGCATCTTTTCATGTATTTATTAGCCATCTGTATGTCTCCTTTGGAGAAATGTCTGTTTAGGTCTTTTGCCCACTTTTTGATTGGGTTGTTTTTCTGGTATTGAGTTGTATGAACTGCTTGTATATTTTTGGATATTAATTCTTTGTCAGTTGTTTCATTTGCTATTATTTTCTCCATTCTGAGGGTTGTCTTTTCACCTTGTTTATAGTTTGCTTTGCTGTGCAAAAGCTTTTAAGTTTAATTAGGTCTCACTTGTTTATTTATTTATATTTATTTCCATTATTCTAGGAGATGGGTCATAGAGGGTCTTGCTGTGATTTTATGCCATTGAGTGTTCTGCCTGTTTCCCTCTAAAGACTTTATAGTTTCTTGTCTTTCATGGACGTCTTTAATCCATTTGTGTTTGTCTTTGCATATGGTGTTAGGAAGTGTTCTAATTTCATTCTTTTACATGTAGCTGTCCAGTTTTCCCAGCATCACTTACTGAAGAGACTGTCGTTGTCACATTGTGTATTCTTGCCTCCTTTGTCAAAAGTAAGGTGCCCATAGGTGCGTGGGTTTATCTCTAGGCTTTCTATCTTCAGGAGACCCATTTTATTACCCTTCTCCCATTCTATTAGATGCAGTAACCATTAGCTTTAATGAGACCGGTAGAAGTGTGATGGCTTATGCATTAAAGAGAGGATTGAGTTTACAGACACTTACTGGAGATGCTTTATTATACACTGAAGAAGTGATTTAATCTTACTATCATTTATAAGATTTCTTACCTTCAGATAGCACCCAGATAGATAGAACAGTGCATCATTTTGAAATACTGTTCAAGCTCAACAGGCAAATCTCTCCTTCATGTTTTCTATGGGGGCAGGAGTGATGTTGCACAAGCATACCATATGATTGTTGACTTCATCTAATGGGAAGTTCCAAAAAAGAATGTAGACAGATATTTGAATCAACATTCAGTTGATTTAATCTGATTTTTAAAGCATTTCAGAGTACCAGAAAACAAAAATTTGTTTTTGAATTTTGAGAGCAGTGGATCTTACTGGTCATATAATAGACCTGTGTTAAATTATGTGTTAGATTCCAAAGGATGTGTGATGGTCAGAGTTATTAGCTAATATGGTTAGTAGTATCATGATTCTAACTGAAAAGTTTCATCTCATTTGTTAGCTGTGTCTCTCTAAAATTTTCACAATTTTAAGCTCTTAGATTCTCTCTACAGTCTTTGCTTCTCTTTATAAAGTGTGACTCTGTTCTTAAATATATATATGCAAAGAAGTAATTTAAAGATTGTCTTAAACTTTTTGGGCTTTGTAAAATATACTAAATCCCACCTAGTGAGGCACTTTTTAATTTTTAATCATATGCTGCAATGGTAAATTTAATCAGTCTCAAAAATGTAAAAAAAAATAAAAAATCTTCCCTGTGGAAAGTTTCAGGAATAGATTTTTGCCTTTAATTCCATAATTGGAATTCACATCATAGATTGATTAGCCAGTAGTTCAGTGTTTTAAAACCTGTGCCCTGCAGCAGCTTTGTTATATTACTACTAAATCATTGTGTTTAAAATGGGCTATCCTGTAGGATAAAAATCAAAGAGAATTACTTACTATTAATCCTTCTGACAAAAACTTGGGATTATTTACTCATTTTGGGGTGCTGTTTCAATTAAAGCCACTTTTCAGTATTTTAGGGTTAACTGAAATACCAAAATATTCAAAGTCACAGATGGTAATTTTTTATAAACCAAGTTCGTAAACAGTGTCATAGAACATTAAATTATTCAACAGAATGAACTACATGGGATTTTAAGACTTTTGTCATCAAGTTAATAATTGTGTGAAATACCACAAATACAGTAGAGAACTCTTAAGTCCAAATTAGGCTTCTCAAACCTATAACTGGTTATGAACAAGTCACTTAACCTATTTATAACTGCAGTGTGGCTTTAAAAAGAAAGAAAAATTCTGTTGATCTTTTTCTTCAAGTGCTGTGTACCTCTAACATGGCTTTCAGAAGACCTCATTTTTTATTTCAGAGGAGACAAGAGGTCATCACATAAGGATTAGTTTCTTCTTCCTCTTATACTTGTTTATTAATATCACACTTGATATCTTTAGTTATTTTGGCTTAACTTTAATAACTAGAAAACAGTAATAATTACTAACATTTACTAATAATTAATAACTCCAGGCGTTCCAGGTGTTCTGTGTCTTCTATGTATTAGTTAGCACTTTTAATCCTTCAGCAGCTCCTTGAGGTTAGTACAACCACTTTTGTCAGTTTTGCAGATGAGGGAGGAAACTGAACTAGAGTCAGAAAACTTCAGGGCTGCACGGGAAATAAACACTAAATCATAGATTTGAACTCAGCTAATCTTACTCTTGGAGCCTCTCTTACCACCCATGCTGTATTCTAATTCCAGCCTAAATTGTGCTAATCCTTGCCTGTGCGTTTCTCTTTGTCCTCTCACAAACAATGTTACTGTCTTTCAGTGGTTCTATGCTAGAATATTTAGCATATTTCTTTTTGAAGGGCCACATGTTATAAACTAATTAATGAGTCAACATCAGGGCTTAAATCTTAACTCTGCCTGCCACTTAGTTTACTTTGTGATATTGGGCAAGTTGCTTTCTGCATCTTTAAAATGGGTCGGTATGTGCCTTCCAGAATTATTTTATAATGGTTAAAAAGGGTTAACAAAAGCTATAACATAATGCTTGCCGCATGGTAAACATCTGAGATCCACACCCCCGTGGGCTGTGAGGGATTTTTTGAGTGCTACAGGTTATGTGAGACTAGAAGATCGTCTTTTGTTAGGTGTTTTAGCAGGGTGTCTCTGGGAAGTACCTGCTATGCTCATCTAGTCAGTGTAACACACACTCAGCATGTGGATGTGTCAGGCCTCCCTAGGGTCTGTTGTTTAGAAACAGTTTTAAAGTCTGTATTTTGTTACTACTGAGTGTTGGTGTTTACTGGAGGATTTCTTTTTACAGTGGTCTTTAGTAGGGTTGAAGTATAAGTCATAAAGGAGGTTTCATGGTACCTAAAATACTGTGGAGTGTGTCATATAGCCTATTTAATTTTTTTTTTCTTATTTCTTCTAGAAAATTTGGCGAGCGGCCTCCACCTAAACGACTCACTAGGTAAGCATTATATTAGTCTTTTACCCAAACATTTTATGAAAGTGTTAGATCCTGTCATTTTGGAAATTCTGTTAGGTTTTATTGAAAAGAAGTTATTCACATAATGGTATCTAGATCATAAGCCTATTTGCATCTTCCCTTGCTTGTATCACCCCCTTTTCTCTCCTACATAAAACAAGATAAGATGATACAGTTCAAAGGGAAAATGAAACCTTTCAAGAGTTAATATTGAGTATTATATAGTTAATGTAACAAGGACTACAGCATAAAGATGGTTTCCTTTATCTAGTTTCATTAGCCAGTCACAGTTTGTTGATTACAACTGGGAATTGAAAGATACTTAAATGCTTTTAGAAAGAATTTTAGAACAGATTTTATACATTTTAATGAGACTATAAATATTATACTGTTCTAATTATATAATTTTTACAGTGTGCATTTTAACTACACATTAAATTTAAAAGTGTTAGTCCTGAAAATACTTAAAAAAATTTCTGATAGCCAGTGATTAGAAAGTAAAAAGTAAGATGCTCAGTTCCACAGCTATAGTCCTGGAGATAATGCTACCCTGCCTTGTTAATATCTTTCAAGAAAATTGTATGCATGTGTAAACAGAGACTTGTCTTTTTTTTTCTTTTTAAAGTCTAGCATCATACTCTACCATTGTTCTGTTAACTGTAGATCTTCTACCTTGCTCTCTGTAGTGTCTTCATAATTTTTCATTGTCTTCCCACCAGTCTTTATTTAATTCACACAGATTGCCATTTGGGTCATTTCCACATTGTTGGCATTATTAAAAAAGCTGTTTCACTCAAAGAATGATGGGGACGTGCCAGAAGGACGCACAAAGGGAGCTAGTTTGAAGAGGCTTCTTTTAGCCAAATCATGGACACTTTGGTCATCAAAATAAATAATGACAATAGTAGATTAAAACCCATAAAATAAAATGACAGTTTAGAAGTCTACACTGAGTTAAATAATTAAATAAATAGAGGAAAGGAGGTAGCTTCCCTTTACAGAAGAATTCCATCTAATAAATGTAGAAGGAATGATGAAACTAGGAAACCACACGTTGGCAACCACTACAGTGATAATCATTTCATGCTAACGTCATCAGTGAATGTTTAAACTACTGGTTTAAAGTCTGATGAGAAACAGGCTTTTTTATAGTGTACAAGCGTATCTCACAAAATATGTGTTAACTATAAAGAGAACAATAGTAACATGACAGTGAGGAAATCTGACAGACACCACCTTAATTAAATGTTCAAAATTAACATCACCAATAATGGACAAATAAATTCCACATGCATCATGAAGAATCACAGTATAACTTTTGTGTGATTCTTCCCAAAAATGCATAAGCTTAAATCTAAGGTCAAGGAAACCGTCAGACAGACGTAGATGGAAGGACATCCTATAAAGTAAACAGCATTTACTCTTCACAATGTTTAAGATTATGAAAAATAAAGACTGCAGAGTACCAGAGTAAAGGAACCCCAAAGGTCACAACAGCTAGGTTACACGTGACAGATTTAACTAAACTGGACCAGGAACAAATTTTTCTTTTGCTCTAAGGATGGAGTTGCCAAACATTTTCTCTAATGGATCGGATAAAGTGTTAGGCTCTTTGGGTCACACTGAGTTTGTTGTGACTTTTCAGCTCTGTTCTTGTGTCCCCAAATCAGCCATAGACAATATGTAAATGAGTGGTGTGTCTATGTTCCAGCTCAGCTTAATTAAAATAACAGACAAAATGGAGACTATCCTGATTTGGCCTGAGTTCAGAGTTTCTCAACACTGCTTCACACTTCCGCCCCCCAGTAAAGAATATTAGAAGGACAGTTGGAAACATCTGAATAAAAATCTATTGTGGAAGTATTGTATTAGTCATAATTGCATTGTGATTGTATAAGACAATGTTTTTTGGCAGTAAACACAAGTATTTTGGGTAAAGTGGTTTTATGTCTATAACGTGCTCTTAAATGGTTTTAAGAGCATAATATACAAATATGGTAAAATGTTAACATTTGCTAGTCTGAGGGAAATGGAGACTAGGAATTGTTTGTACTACTTTTGTAACTTTATGTCTGAAATTCAAAATTTAAAAATATTTTTAAGGCATATTTCAGATCAAGTGGGTTGGGAAAATATAACTTACATCACAGGTCCATGTAAACATATTGTCAATTACTTATTTTTATATATCTTGAAGAAATTCTACTGGAATTTGTTTAATTCACATGATAGGCATTTTGAAATGTAAAGTTTATTAGGTAAATAATATTATTAGATAAATATTTTCATTTCATTACCAGCAGCAATAGTTTTGAGTGACTCCTAACAGTAAGATATATTTTGATGAATAAATTAGTTATCTCCATAAAAATAGCAATCCGCAAAATGTATAAATACTATAAATAAATATAAAAAATGGTAATAATATAATGAAAGGAGATTTTCCTTTCCTTAAGTGTATACAATGATATAATTAGGTCCCATCTGCTTTATCATGGCTTTCCATTTACACTTTAGCAGTTTTCCCTGGTTAGAAAATTTTAATAGCTTTTAGGACTTCTGCTTCTGGCCAAGATGGAGTAACAGGGACTGGAATTACTCTTCAGCTTGAAACAGCTAAAAACCTGGACAAAATATATGAAACAGCAGTTTTCAAGATATTGGACAGCAGGCAAGAAAGGACAGTGACCTTTGAGAGACAGGAGACAAATGAGGTGAGCCCCAGCTTAGTGCCTGGAGTAAGTTTCCAGTGTATGATGTATGAAGGGGAATCCAGCTGGAACTGGTAAGCATCTTGAGTTGTGGAGATGAACTGGGAATGTAAGGAGGCTAATTAAAGTGGTCAGAATTCTTTGGGCAGAGAACTGGAGAGGAAAGAGCTTTGCAGGGTTTCAGAGATCTTTAGAGGGTCCGCTCTAGTCTTGAGCTGAGTATTGAACAACACCTGTGTGAGTAAACTACCCCAGGCTGGGGGAAGATAAACCTAAAGAATTAGAGGAAAGAATTCCTAGAGCTCTCTCAGTTCTTTGAATTGTGCCTGTTGCCAGTAGTCAAAGTGGGAAAAAAATCTCATCATTCACAAGTGCATCAACTAGAGCATTCAGAAGAGTTGTTTCAGTGGTGCAAAATGAGGCCTAGACTAAACTAGGTGCTCTGGTTTCACCTAAAAACCTTAAGCAAGTTTGAAAGGATCAAACATTTTCTAAATAACTTAACTTAGAACTAGAACAAAGCTCAAGAATATTTAAAGAATGGAAAAATATCCAGCACTCAGAAAGGTGGTAAAATTCATTGTGTCTTAACAAATGATCGAAATAACCAGCCATTAAAAAATGTAGGAAAATGGTTCATAATGAGGAAAACCAGTCAATTAAAACTAACCCAGAAATGACACAGATAATAGAAAAAGGCATTAAGACGGTTAATTATATTTGTCTTCTTTATGTTTAAGAAGCTAAGATCAGGACTGTATAAAATTTTTGTCAAAGGATAAAATGGTAAATATTTTTGTTTTTGTGGCCTGAACAGCCTCTGTTGTAACTGCTCAACTTTGTTGTAGCACAAAAGTATCCAGAGACAATGTCTAAATGAATGGACATTACTGTATACTGGAGTATAACTTTATTTCTGCTATAGGTGGTAGGTTGCATTTGGCCTATAGGCTGTAATTGCAGATCCCTGAGCTGGAAGAGAGAGGGGAAGTTAAATAAAGGACATGGAAAATTAAAAAAAAAAAAGAGAAGATCCAATTCACATTTGTAGAGAAGAAAACTAAACTATTTAAATGAAAAAGTACACTTGTGGTATTAATCACAGATACATGCTATTGAAGAAGAGATTAGTAAACCTGAAGGCATACCAATAGAAGCTATCGAAAATGAAGCACACAGAGAAAATGTCTGAAAAAGATCATTAGTGAACTGTATTGTATTTTCAAATGGACCAATACACATGTCATTGAAGTCGTTGAAGGGGAAAGAAAGAAAAAGAAAGTGAAGTCGCTCAGTCGTATCCAGCTCTTTGCGACCCCATGGACTGTAGCCTGTCAAGCTCCTCCAACCATGGGATTTTCCAGGCAAGAGTACCGGAGTGGGTTGCAAGAGTTAATGAGTGAAAATTTTCTAAATTTGGTGAAAACTATAAAATAAAACAACAGTTCTAAAATCCAGTGAACCCCAAGTGCAAAAACTGTTACCTTTTTTTCCTGGAAACACATCATCATCAAACTGCTTAACCTCAGTGATAAAGAGAAAATACTAAATGCAACAGAGAAAAATGATACATCATATACAGAGGAACAAAGTTAGGTAGCATGACAGAAGTTTTTCATCTGAAACCTTGCTAGGAAGAAGAGGACAGTGGAACAAGAGTGTTAAAGTTCTCAAGGGAGAAAAATATGGCAACCTAGTATTCTAGACCCAGCAAAGGCAAAAACAAAGACAGTTTTCAACATAAGAAACTGAAAAGGAATCAATCATAAACAGGCCCGAGCTGTAAGAACTGCTAAAGAAATCCTTCATGCAGAATGATAAGGAATTTTGTATCTCTGGGCGTGTATGGAAGTTGGACAGTTTAATTCAGAGTTTCTTTCTTTAAAAAAATAACCTTAAAAAAAAAATAATCTTTTAAACCTACCCTATTCTAATCCCTGTCTTCCAAATTAAGCAGTAGTTAAAAAAAGTATGTTGTTATTTAGAGGATGATCTTTTAGATAGTGTTCTAAAAGTACTGTTTTACTGATACAGAGTCAATATTTTTTATTAAGTATAGTTAATACTATATACTGTTCAGCATTTCACTTTTTAAAAATACTACATTCTTCTGGATATATAGATGAATAGATATGGTAGGAACTGAATGCTAACTTTCAAGGGCATCCCAGTCTCTTGAAAATATCCCCTTAATGTGGATCACAGGTATAACTGACTTTACTTAACTGTGGATTAAAAACACAGAATAAAACAGGTTTTATACTGAGATACAGAAACAACTGGCGTGGTTTTCTGTGGCCTTTAGTCAGTTCAGTTCAGTTGCTCAGTCGTGTCCGACTCTTTGCGACCCCATGGACTGCAGCATGCCAGGCCTCCCAGTTTTTCTCAAACTATACTCTGCAGCTCTCTGAAATGTTTGCAGGTATTGGGCGTATGTGTGGAATTACTTAATGCAACAAAAATAAGTTTCTTTACCAGCAGACAGTTCATGTTGGAACCTTTATTATTTGGATTTGACAAGTGACAAAAATCCAATTTGCGGAGTGCAGAGACTGATCCCATTGGTAAGGGTGACAGTTTAGACCTTCCATCTTGGTGCGCCGCTTTTCTCCTTGAGTATTTAGGATTGGCTCTGGTTAGTTCCCAGCTCAAATGCCTTCCCCAGAGTCCCCAGCCCCCAACACACACACACACACACACGTCAAATGCCTTCCCCAGAGTCCCCAGCCCCCAACACACACACACACACACGTCAAATGCCTTCCCCAGAGTCCCCAGCCCCCAACACACACACACACACACGTCAAATGCCTTCCCCAGAGTCCCCAGCCCCCAACACACACACACACACGTCAAATGCCTTCCCCAGAGTCCCCAGCCCCCAACACACACACACACACACGTCAAATGCCTTCCCCAGAGTCCCCAGCCCCCAACACACACACACACACACACACGTCCCCAGCCCCCAACACACACACACACACACACACACACACACACACACACACACACACGTCCCCAGCCCCCCACACACACACACACACACACACACACACACACACACACATCCCCAGCCCCCACCACACACACACACACACACGTGTGGTTTAAATCACTTACACACCCTTTGGCGCAGTCATGGCGGCTTAACTGAATATGGTGAGGAAGTAAGGGTCCTATTTTCAGATGATTAGGAGTTAGCACCATTAAGGACATTCTTTTTCGGATTTTGCTTGCGCTATAAAAGAAGTACACATTTGTAAAGGAAAAAAGAGTTGGAAGGTTGACAAAATGATAGTTTAACCATGTCAAATTATAATGGCATTTGCCATGATTTCATTTTAGTAAAAATATTGATAAAAATTTCTGCTTTTCTAAATATTTAAGCTAAATGTGTTTTAAGTAAGTAAACTCAAAAATAGTTGCTCCATGCTCTTCTTCAAATAATTTTTAATTGGCTTCCATTCAGAATGAATATTTTGTAAGGAATTATGGAATGAAATAAAGAATACATAAACTTCAGAACTTGTTAAATAGTAACTGTTATAACAGATTATGAGTTTCAGCTTTATTGTTACTGTTTTGTTTTTTTTTTAATAATTCAGTAATACAAAGTAGTTATTCTACTGGTAACGTTCTTAGAGCACCTATATTGTTTTCAAATGATAAAATTTCCCTCATTCTTTCTTCAAAAGACATTGGATGATTTTCTCATCTTCCTGTTGGAAGGAACAATTTTGGTTTTCTTTAATCCACTTTTTTTCAGCCCAGGTGAATTGCCCCACCCCTCTGGTATTTGGCAATATCTGGAGACATTTTTGGTTGTCACAAATGGAGGAAAGGTGCTATTGGCTTCTAATTGGTAGAAGTTAGAGATAACTGCTAAACACCCTCCAATGTACTGCACAGCCCCCTCACAATAGAGAATTGTTTAGCCCAGGATGTCAACAGTGCCTAAATTGAAACCCTGTTCATTTGAAGAAACTCTACTCTGTTTGAGTGAAGAGCATATGGGCTGTCACTTCATGGGTTTACTTTTTAATTGTGTTTGAGTATATTGCCTTAATTTTTTATAATGGCTCTTTAAGATTTCAAAATAGAACCATCAACCTACAATTGCCAGAGAACATAATTTTAATGTTTGATATTCTATTAACAAACTGGTGTTTTTCTTGTTGAAGAAGCTATATGTTAAATTGTTGTTACAGAACAACTATTATTAAAGTTTTCAGGTGCTTTTTCAAGAATTTGTATTGTAAATATGAAGGGAAAAGACAAGGAAAACTGGTGCTATCTTGCATTCATCATAAATATGTTGAGATCTGTACTCTTGTCATGATGATATTGTGAACAGTTACTTCCAATACGAGCAGCTAGCATGATAACCTGCGCCTGGGAGGTAATGGGCTCTCAATAAATCTTTAATGGGAAGATGGATAAAAGTGTAGCTTACCTGTTATGCTTGCAAACACTCGTACCTTGCAAGTCGGGTGAAATACCTGATCCTTCACCTCCTGGTCCTTTTCAAGTTTTCCGTCAAACTTAAGTGGAAGTCTTCCAACCTCTACCTCCTGCCCCCTTCCTCCTGCTCTTCTAAGAAAATAATAATAATAGGTAGTGTTTCCTGACCCTTGATATTTGTCAGTTTGTGGGGATACTTAATTTAAAATATTTTTCACAATGTGAGCTGTTAATGTCATTTTTTTAAACAGGTGAGAAAACTCAGGCTTAGTAATTGATAAGAGTTAAGATTCAGACCCTGTTTCATACCAAAACTGGGCTCATAACCAGTGCAAAATATCTAATAATATTGATTTTGTCTTCAAGGGCCAGACTGCCTAAGTTTGAATCTGGAGACTTCAGTGTCATGTTGGAAAGTTACTTAACTGTTCCTCCATGTCTAAAATGTGCCTAATAGTGTGTCTTAGAGGCTTTGCATACTGTTTGGGATGACAAGGAGAAAGCCCTGACATCTGACACACTAAGTAATTACGAAATAATACAATAGAGACTATAATGCAAGTAGAATTCAGTGCGGGGAAATACGTTTGAAATTGTTTCTTAAAAAATTTTTTTTCAAGTATATTGCAACTATTCACATTTTATGCCAGTGACTGGACTTCTGTGTCAGTTTTGTCAACATATTGACCTTCTGGCTTGGCTTTTCTTCCCTTATCCCCCTTGCACACTGGTCAGTCACGTGACTTAGTAGCCCCTCAGATACTGCACTATCCTTATCCTCTCCACGCCACACCACTGTCCACTGCCCAGCATGTTTGAGAATGTGCTGTATTCCCTTGGAATGTTAGCGGGAATTGTCACTATCATTTATGAATTTCAACATCAGCCAATCCTTCAATACAGATTTTCAGTCATTTACATTGTCAGCTTCTTTCTCCATTCTCTAGAGAGTATTTTCAAGTATCAGTAGTACCTGTGGCCGCCTTCTTACCTGTTAGGCATCACAGCAGGCTCTCATTTTACAAAAATTGGTAAGGCTGTTGGTTAGCTGGTGGCTGACTTCTTGCTAAAATTAAAGAGACTTACACCTCTGCAGCATCTCACCCTCAATTGTTACCTTCTTTTGAGGTTGTCTCCGGCCTTAACATCTAATAGACAGTTTCAGTTCTACCCTTACTGGTTCTTCTTCATTTCCTTTTATACGTTTTCTTCTTGACATTCCTATCACTGTGTTTTCTTTCTGAGAGATTTCGTTCATTTCCATGTCTTTGGATGTGAGCTATATTCCAATGAACCCTACTTTTCCAGCCCAGATCCTTCTCTGGAACTACAGGTGGTTATTTCCAACAACATATTGAATACTTCCAGCTTGGAGTTCTGGGGCATTTCAGAGTTGACGTTTGTCAAATATAATGGAACTTATTATACACTTCCCTTTCCTGAAACAGAAGTCTTAAAAGTTGTCTTCTCCTTGTACTATCTTCTATTACCTCTTTCTTAGTGTGTCAGCCTTATTTCGAGTTTTCCTCTGTTCTTTCTTAAGTCCTTTCCCTATTTCACCACTAGAATTAACTAAAAAAGAAAACTGACTGTATGTCTTTAAAAAAAAAAAACTCAAGATCTCAGGTTGCCTTTTGTGTACATTGAAAATACAGATTCCACAGCGTGGCGCTTTTATTTTGATTGATTTTGTTTCTTTAGTTTTACCTTGTGAGATCTTCAATCTTCATTACTGCATGTGGGATCTTTTTTTAAGTTGCCCGCATGCAAAGTCTTGGTTGAAACGTGTTGGATCTAATTCTGTGACCAGAGATCAAACTCCGACCCCCTCCTTTGGGGTTGCAGAGTCTTAGCCACTGGACCACCGGGGAAATCACAGCATGGTGTTTTTTTGGTAATGGGGTTTGGTGGCTCAGATGGTAAAGAATCTGCCTGCAATGTGGGAGACCCAGGTTCTATCCCTGGGTTGGGAAGATCCCCTGGAGAAGGAAATGGCAACCCATTCCAGTATTCTTGCCTGGAAAATTCCATAGACAGTGTAGCCTGGAGGGCTGCAGTCTGTGGGGTTGCAAAGAGTTGGATAGGACTGAGCAACTAACACTTTCACTTTGGGATAAAATTAAATAATGATCTTTCCCCAGTTTCAAAGAGATGGATTTTTTTTTTTTTAAGATTTTAAGTTTTTTTCTAGGTATTTTAAGAATTTTATTACCTGCTATTGCTTTTATCATCATCTATCTTAGGGTGGTATTTGAATTAACTTTTATATTTAGTATTTAATTTTTTTTTAAGATTTATTTATTTTTGGCTGTGCTGGGTCTTTGTTGCGGCACATGCTTTTTTCTCTAGCCGCGGCAAGTGGGGACTCTTTATTGCAGTGCACAGGCTTCTCTTTACCGTGGCGTCTCTTGTTGGGGAGCACGGTCTCAGGGGCACGTAGGCTTCAGTACTTGCAGCACGACTCGGTGGTTGTGGCTCAGGGGCCCTAGAGCGAGGGCGCAGTAGTTGTGGCGCATGCGCTTGGTCACTCCGCAGCACCGGGATCTTCCGGACCAGGGATCGATTCAGGGTCCTTTATTACCTCTGCCCTCCTTTACATAGGTACTCCCTATTGGAACTTTTTGGTCATACCTCTATTTGACCTATGTATTTCATTACAATTTGTTTTCCAAATGTTTTACTGTCTTTACTGGACTTTGAGCTTTGTTCCTGTGGTAAGGATTAATTCTTAATTTATTAGATTCCAGCGTTACCTTTTCTGCCTAGAATTAGTAAATGTAAACACTGTCATCTAGATTATCTAGTTTACCCACAACCACTCTATTATTATGTCAGCATTATTCTTATTACCAGATACAGAAACCAAGCTAGATGAGGTTAAGAGATACGCCCCAGGCCACTTCTATTCTGAGTGCTACAAGTGTAAATTCCCCACGTTTGATAACTTACTACTATTCTACAGGCTTCCCTAGTGGCTCAGACCGTAAAGAGTCTGCCTGCAATGTGGGAGACCCACATTCAGTCCCTGGGTTGGGAAGATCCCCTGGAGAAGGAAATGGCTACCCACTCCAGTATTCTTGCCTTGGGAAATTCCGAGGACAGAGGAGCCTGGCGGTCCATGGGGTAGCACAGATTCAGACACAACTGAGCAACTAACTCTTTCACTTCACTTTTCATTAATCTATAGCCATCCTCTTGTACATTTGTCTTTTTACTTATAAATAAAATAGTATTCAATTTATTAAAAGTGCTTCTTGATGATTGTTTTTGAAGCCCTTTTGCTTTAATTTTGTAATGTGTTAAACGTCTTAAGAATTAGGATTCTACTGATTAAGATATGTGAAAGTTTGATCTGTGTAGACCTTGGGTTCTTTGTATTCTATTGTATTGCTCAGCAAAATAATTGATAAATATTTTTAAGACATTGAACTTTTTGTACAGCATTTGTGTAATAAATGGATAGTTGGGGTACTTTATACCTGAAACAATTAACATTGTATTTTTCCAAAATTTAATTGTTTTTCCCTAATTTGAATTACCCTTTATTAAACTTTGTGTTTAGTAACATCGTTGAGAGTAATTATGAGTTTGTGTATTAATGATAGCCCTTTCTTCCTCCTTTTGTAGGGCTGTTATTTTAAGAACATGTAGTAATAAATTTGGATGACCTGAGGATTTCTTACGGTTTTGTATTTGGTGAAAAACACTCATTCCAATAGCTGGAGGAGAGGGGCTAGTCTTAGTTGGTGAATTCAATTATTAAATACAACAGTATTGCACATGATTAATTTTGCAAAGGGTTTAAAGCCTAATAAGCAATGAACTTGGTGTTTCTACTTACTCTATAAATTGTAATTGTGGTTTAATTGAGTTATATCATAAATTCCTATAGTGAGGGACATTTCTTCTTTACAGAGAACAAAGTATACTGTTGAAGATGAGCAATATTTATTTCCTCATTGTATAATATTTTTAAAATTTAGTTATGGTTTGTTTTGCTTTATTTTCATTTTAGATTTACTTGTTTGAAATGCTCTTAAGCATTGTTTTTACAGAACATAGTAATATTCCAAATCTTACCCCTATAATAGTAAATATTTATATTTTATTTTAGGGAAGCTATGCGAAATTATTTAAAAGAGCGAGGGGATCAAACAGTGCTTATTCTTCATGCAAAAGTTGCACAGAAGTCATATGGAAATGAGAAAAGGTAAGATTATTTTTTCTGGTGGATAGTTAATAGTTACCACATGAATTTGCAAATGATGTATTGGTATGCAGGTAAGAGAATGGTTCTATTATTGGGTTATTTGCAAGTGCAAAGTGAAAAGTACAGGATTTGTCTCTATTGTCTCTATTTAGTACAGATCCTCTGGCTAAATCCCTGATTTCACAAAATGAAATAATCCCTAATTTTTATTCAGGACTGCGTGGTGTTCCCTAAGTACTTCTGTGGTACATTAGCTCATTCAAAAAGTAGTTTTCCTTTTGGTGCAAAATGTAGTTTTATAAAGAAATATGACCTCAGTATTATCATTTTTAAAAGAAAAAGGCTTAACCAAACCCCAGAATTGAATTATGGAGTGGTTGTAAAGAAGAGTACTCCCAGCGCTTTCCACCGAGGCTGTGTGCCTGTTCAGCTTAAGGGAGAGACAGCAGAGTGGATTGGTGCCCGTGCTCTGTGAGTGTGGCCTTACAGAGATGACCTGTGAGTCAGATTAGCCAGAATTAGAGTGTAACATTTTACTATTTAGTGTTTGCCTTAGTATCTTTTAAATTTCAACATTTTTGGTGTTACTTGTGGGTTTTTGTTACTTAGTTTCTAGAATTTTCCTGTTAATAGTTTCTCAAGTCTTTGTCTTTCAGCTAGCATTTTTATGTTAAACATAAAATAACATGCTTTGGTGGACAAGGCTGCTTGTGGAGGAACATGAAAGATTTTTTGGGTTGGCTCGAAAGGTAATAAAACTGAACTGGAAGAAGGAATGAAAACTCAGGTTTAAGTATTGGATTGAAAGGAATGAGTGGAGTCTTTGTGAGTCCACAAAATCTTTGTGAGTTTGTGAGATAAAGGAAATCTTAGCTTATGCATAAGAGAAAGGAAATGGAGTACATTGATTTAATGTGCTAAAAAAATTTTAAATAGTCTGTTTCTCAAAGTCCTCTAAATCTGAATTGAAACTGTTTAGTTGATAATGTTATCATCAAAGAGGATGAGAGCTGAAAACAGTATTTGGGACTCATATTGTCAAGTGTGCTTTTTTAGTTATTCAAGTTCTCTAAATTTCTGATTACTCATGAAACTTAATCATCTGATTCAAATATTAGAAGTAGTTGGTACCTATGGTTTGGGACATAGAAACCAAATCAAGATATTGGCCCTTTTTTGTATGAAGTTGATACTGGCTATGCAGGTCTCCCTGCCCTGTGACATCATGTAAATTATAGGAGACGGTCTTTTTTTTTTTTTTTTTTAACTCCTAAGCAAAACAAACCAAGTTAGTACCTTATTACTTGAGATGGATCTCAAGGCCAGTGTTGCACCTCATAGTGAGACTGAAGGAGGAACAGCTTCCCTTTTCCCAGTCATGATCTAGACATTGTTCAGGAAATGCCTTACATGTTTTAAAGTTTTAATCCTTAGAAGAATCTTGTAAATAGGAATGCATTAGTGAGGAAACAAAAGATCAGAGACTTTAGAAATGGGATCGTAGACAATAGAATAGAAAATACTAGAGATCTCTTCAAGAAAATTGGAGATATCAAGGGAGCATTTCATGCAAGGATGGGCATACTAAAGGACAGAAATAGTAAGGACCTATCAGAAGCAAAAGAGATTAAGAAGAGGTGGCAAGAATACACAGAAGAACCATACAAAAAAGGTCTTAATGACCTGGATAGCCACAATGATGTGGTCATTCACCTAGAATTGGACATCCTAGAGTATGAAGTTAGGTGGATCTTAGGAAGCATTGCTGTGAACAAAGCTAGAGGTGGAGTTGATGGAATTCTAGTTGAGCTGTTTAAAATCCAAAAAGAACATCTTTTTTTAAAGGGTTGTGCTCAGTATGTCAGCAAATTTGGAAAACTCAGCAGTGGCCACAGGACTGGAAAAGATGAGTTTTCATTCCAGTCTCAAAGAAGGGCAATGCCAAAGAACGCTCAAAACTATCATACAGTTGCTCTCATTGCACATGCTATATAGCAAGGTTATGCTCAAAATCCTTCAAGCTAGGCTTCAGCACTACGTGAACCGAGAACGTCTAGATGTACAAGCTGTGTTCCAAAAAGGCAAAGGAACCAGAGATAAATTGCCAATATTCGTTGGATTGTGGAGAAAGCAAGGAAGTTCCAGAAAAACATCTACTTCTTCTTCATTGACTACACTAAAACCTTTGACTATGTGGATCACAACAAACTGTGGAAAATTCTTAAGGAGATGGGATTACCAGACCACCTTACTTGTCTCTTGAGAAACCTGTGTGTGAGTCAAGAAGCAACAGTTAGAACTGGACATGGGATAACGGACTGGTTCAGAATTGGGAAAGGAGTATGGCAAAGCTGTATATTGTCATCCTGGTTATTTAACTTTTATGCAGAGTACATCATGCGAAATGCTGGGCTTGATGACTCACAAGCTGGAATCAAGGTTGTCAGGAGAAATATCAACAACTTCACATATGCAGATGATACCATGGTAATGGCAAAAAGTAAAGAGGAACTAAAGAGCCTCTTGATGAAGGTGAAAGAGGAGAGTGAAAAAACGGGCTTGAAACTTAGTATTAAAAAACTAAGATCATAGTATCTGGTCCCATCACTTGATGGGAAATAGAAGGGAGAAAAGTGGAAGTGGTGACAGATTTTATTTTCTTTGGCTCCAAAATCACTGCAGACTGACTGCAACCATGAAATTAAAAGATGCTTGTTCCTTGGAAGAAAAGCTATGACAAACCTAGACAACCAGCATATTCTGAGAGCTGGACCATAAAAAAGGCTGAGTGCCGAATTGATTCTTTTGTACTGTGATACTGGAGAAACCTCTTGAGAGTCCCTTGGGCTGCAAGGAGATCAAAACAGTCAGTCCTATAGGAAATCAGTCCTGAATGTTCATTGGAAGGGTTGATGCTAACGGTCAAGCTCCAGTACTCTGGCCATCTGACTCATTGGAAAAGACTGATGCTGGGAAAGATTGAGGGCAGGAGAAGAAGGGGTCGACATAGGATGAGGTGATTGGATGGCATCACTGACTCAATGGACATGAATTTGAGCAAATGCCAGGAAATAGTGAATTACAGAGGAGCCTGGTGTGCTGCAGTCCATGGGGTTGCAGAGAGTCGGACACGACTTAGTGACTGAACAACAGCAGTGAAAATAGAAATAATTTAACAAGCTCATCATATAGCTGCTCACCTGGGCAGTGTTGCTTTCCCTCTCCCCACCCATGGATTTTTGAAGATCCATTTTAGTACGTTTTCATTCATTTATTAACTCTTCTTTTCTTTATTTCTGACAACCTGTTAGATTCCAAGTACTATGCAAAAGGCTCTTTAAGCCAAGAGTTTTAAAAGTCGCTATGTCATTTAATACTGAAGTGGGTAACTGAGACCTGGTGGAGATACAAACAGGGAAGAGCTTCTCAAAGTCCCAAATAAGATTCCTGTTTGCTAGTCACTGTTAAAAATATAAAGCTATAGTGGCTTATCAAGTTAAAATAGGTGATTTAGTGATTATCTTTTATTATGGTTGCATTTATTTTCAATTTCTTTCTATTATTTGGGTATTGCTTAGTGAATCTAAAAACCTCAGTGAAAGGAAAGATCAAGGAATCTAAGCTTCTGACTCCAAAAAATGAAAAGATTAAAAAAAAAAAAAAGCCAGAGTAACTACTTTCTTAAATTTACTGGGTTATTAACATTTCCAGAAGAGACATGGCACTAGTTTTATAGTAAAGGCAAAAACTTCTAAAAATTACTGATTTTTAAAAAGTATTAGTAGTCAGGGGCTGCTAACAGAGGCCAGTCTCCTGGGTGATTGTCAGGGCTTCTTACTGGAAGAGGTCTTGTCCCTTACTGCTTGGTAGAGTATAGTAGAAAGAGGAAGATCTGCTTGCTTTCTTGTTGATCAGATTCAGGCCTTTCTGAAAAGCTGCTAAGTTTAGGCATGAGGTAACCTGGGGACATGACCACAGTCTTCTTGGCTTACAAAATAATTCCAGTGAATGATGCTAGAAATATTTGAGCAGGAAGTTTTATCCTAAAATTTAAATTGTTCTGAGAATTCACTTTTGTGCCTAATAAGGAATATTTCTTTGCTTAATACATTTGGTATCCCACTTATGTTAGTGGTTAGTTTTAACCTTTCATGAAGACGTTCTTTACAAGATTGAAAAATAAACTTTAAAAATTATTTCGTCTAGAGGAAAATTTCCATTAAAGATATGGAAATGCCATTTGATGTATTAGCATTTCTTCAACTTGGTGTTAAGGGAAGTATGAATAATAATCAAGGGGTAATGATTCTGCCAAAATAGTCAGATAATGTAAATGATGTGTTTAGATTTTGTCTAATATTATGTATTGGGCTGAATAAAAAGACTTCTTTGAATCTGTAAGGTATTTTCCAGACCTCATCTTATGATTTGAGGGAAAAGTTGTTGAATCATTCTCTGAAAATAAAGACTGATTGTTTGACTTACGAAATGAATAAAATCATAAATGTGTGCGTATCGCCACCAAGTGGTAGATAGAAGCATTGTGTGCCTAAGTTGCTTAGATGGAGCTCCTGGGAAAGATGAGAAAATAAAGGCACACTGTTTAATAAAATGTGCTTTCATAGCAGCTGTTAAACTCCGAAAGCTGACCACTTGATTTCAGACTTCTCACTAATTGTTTGGTACACATTAACCATCTGTCCAAGTTAAAAACATCGATTCACATACTACTATAAAGGTATATAGTTAATTTTTCTTCTGTTAATTAGGTGATATTCTTTCCTTCCCTTCCTTCCTTTAATTTCATTTGTCTGTAATTTTTTAATTGATGATTATCTTTTGTTTGATTATTATATTACTGCAGAAGTCTCTGGAAATGAAGATTTGATTCATTAGCTGATTTTTTTAGGGGGTGGCAATATTGGGATGTTTAAAATATGATTTCATCATCACATAGAAATGAGATATCTTAATGTTTATATTGGATTTGCTACTTTCTTGCATCACAGCTTTTTTTAAAGTAGTTGTAGAGTTGATGTAAAACTAACGCTAGTTTAGAGACGGTTGAAGACTCTTCGTTTTTCTTAGGTTTATTACATGACTGGAAAGCACTTTCAGTATAGAACCTTAGTCAGTGTTGTAAAGTGATAAAGAATTTCTTGACAATCTTTCTGATTTTATGCCCTGTTGATTTCATACCACTTCATCACAGTACTTTTGAGAAAACCGGCAGTGCTGAGTCATTTGGGCTTTCTTCATGGCTCAGCTGGTAAAGTGTGGGAGACCTGGGTTCTATCCCTGGGTTGGGAAGATCCCCCGGAGAAGGGAACAGCTACCCACTCCAGTATTCTGGCCTGGAGAATTCCGTGGACTGTATAGTCTATGGGGTCACACGAGTTGGACACGACTGAGCGACTTTCATTTTCTTTTTCACTTTCACTGAGTCTTTAACAGTTTTAGGTCTTTTTCCAGATGTGAAATAAAAGTATCTTCTGTGATAACTTGTTGGGATTTGATTACTATATTTGGTACACTATACTAAATGCAGCAAGTTTTATAGCTGGTATACCAGTTTACTAAGGAGACCTAGTATTTGTCAGTGCTCAATAAAATACTAATAGGAGATAAGTTTTCCAAAATTGATGGCTTCTCAGCTTCCTAATAGTGTGCCAGCTAGGAATTTGAGTCTGTGCCATGGTAAGTATTGGGTGGTTCCCAGCATTAGAGGCCAGAGAGATCCCTGGTATAGACTTGAATGAGCAAATTCCAGAACTTGCCCAGCTAATCTAGGCATCCCTCCAAATTTGGAGTGACCTGGAGCTGAGCCCAGTGCCTCCGCTGTGACCTCTGTGCTCATGGCAACAAGGAGAGTATCCAGGCAAAAAAGCCGCTCTGGTTCCCTTCTCTTCGCTCAGAAAAGTGTGAGAAGACCCTCAGAAGGTTTTCCTCCTCACTCAGCCTAACCCTTTCAGCCTGCTAGGTCTACTTCCCTAGCACCCCTGGCTTCGTACGTATCCTATGGTCCTCCTCCTCTGTACTCCAGCCACGCTGGCCTGTTGTTTCTCTGCTGTCTCTTTCAGTCCTCCCTGCTTCAGAGCTTTTGTGATTGCTGTTCCCTCTTCTGAAATGCTCTTCCCCAGATACCCATGGGTTTAGGTCCTGACTCAAGGTCACTTCCTTTAAAAAATTTTCCTTGGCCAGTCTAGTCTTTTACATTTTTAAGTACCCCTTCCTTGCTTTATTTTTTTCCCTAACCAGCTAAAGTATATATGTTGTTTTAGTCACCTACATTTTAAAAATTTTCTTTCTTATTAGAGTATGAGTTCCATTAGGACAAGGATTTTTCTTTAACTACTAATATTTTTCCAGTGCCTGGTACAGACTAGGAATGTAGTAAATTTTTGTGAATTAGTGAAAATTAAATAAACCCAGCTCACTTCTTATAAATTGTGTGTAGATTACCTCTTAAATACTAATTTGGTAGAGTTGAGCAAAATGTGGATGCCATTGTTTATTTTGATTCAATTCAGTTAATATTATAGTAGGTGCTGAGGGGGAAGCAAACAAGTAGATACTATGCTACCTTTAGGGGAGACTGAGAACTAAGTCCAGCATGATAGTATCTGTGTTTCTGTGCATTGTTGGCCTAAAAAGTGGTAAAAAAGCATAATAAATTAGCTGCTAAATTTTAGAATTAGAAATTTCATACAAAACTTGATTTTAGGTGACTATTGGAAAATTGGAGGATGTGACCAACACGCGACCTCCACACCCTTAGTTCAGCCGTATGGGAATGCTTGCAGTTCTCAGTTGCTTCCTTGTCATCAGAGCCACACACTAGTGGGTGATGATCTTTGCGGTTAAGCTTTTTTTTTTTCCTTACAGTGAACTTAAAAGAACTAAGATAGCAATTTCTATGCTTATAACTATATAAAAAGTGGGAATTGCCTTGAGGGTTTTCTGTTTCAATAAAGAAGGGAAGGAACATACGTCTTTAGGTAATTAAAGAATATTTCTACTTATTTATTGTACACCAGGTCCACTCATTTAGATTACTTACCTGGCCGGTATTTGAGTTTTCAGGCCCCTAGATGAGACATATTAATAAATGTTTTAAAGTGTGTATAAGTCAATGTGTGTAATCGAGCGAAGGAGTTACCCCCTGTATAAGAACTGGATTGATGGTCTTCTGAATTAGGTAAAATGTGGGGCTTGAGCTAGACTTCGAAGTAATCTAACTGCTACGAGAAAATTATAAGGAAGTAATTCTAGGTGGGAAGAATTTGTGAGGGCAGGTTATTGGCAACTAACAAAACAAATCTGTTGGCTGTCTTTGAGTTAAAAGAACAATAATATATTGTTCTTTGATCCACATGCAGCAGGTGTTTAGGTTGTAAGATACATGGTAAACCAATGATCCATTTTTGCTTTTAATTCTTTTACTTACTTGTATTAATATTTTGGAAGTGTCTACTTTGGACACTGCTCTGTTTTCCAGATTAGTTACCAAATGAAGTTAAGAGTGATATCCATACCAAAGATGTCATTAATTAACAGTACATCATTTTGAGTAGACTCTAAGCAGTAATTGCAGATTCTGTGGTGTTATACCCTATTTTTGTATATGTTGAAATACACTGGATTTTCTAAGTGCAGATGTTCAAAACTCTGAGCTGTGTGAAAATTTATGTTTCCTGATCTGAAAGTATCTAGGCTAAGTGAATGCGTAATGTCAATATAAATGAACCTTAACCGGAACAAATGGAAGTATTGATTTCTGCGCTCTGGGTACGGTTATTTGCATTACAAAAGACTTGACCAAAATGTTTCTTTATGAGCTAACTTGGTGTAGTTCAACATGATTTTGTATTCGTATGTTCAAGAAAAGGAAGTGCTTTCTTGAGTGTAATTGCATTGTGTTTCCTCCCCCCTCATTGTTTTAGGTTTTTTTGCCCTCCTCCTTGTGTGTATCTTATGGGCAGTGGATGGAAGAAAAAAAAAGAACAAATGGAACGCGATGGTTGTTCTGAACAAGAGTCTCAACCATGTGCATTTATTGGAATAGGAAATAGTGACCAAGAAATGCAGCAACTGAACTTGGAAGGAAAGGTAAGTTAAGACTGCTGGTTCCCTGTAAAGAGCATCATGATACCATAATGTAGTTTTCTTACTTGTTTGTGTAGTGGTGATTTTTTTTCCCCCCATTTTATGGTTACTGGTAGCACTTTCTTGAATATATAAATCAGAACTGGAATAATCTCAAATAGCTGAAATCTAGTCATGATTCATGAAGCTTGCGCTTTGACATCTAAAGGTGGCACACAGGAAGCTTCCTCAGCTTGCTAGCAGTTTTAGCAGGCTGTGAATCATATTTCTATTGGGGGCCAATAATAAATTTAGGAGGCTGATTGCCCATCCATCTTATAAGGGCATCATAGTCAAAGAACAATGATAATACATAGTTCACTAATGTTTTACTCTGCTCATTTAATCTTAGTCTTTTACTGGAAGCAAAGTATTAAATAAGTTGTAAAGATCATAAGTGTTTTATTTAGCTTCATTGTGGAAGAAGACTATCTTGTATAGTCAGGAACACTGTAAATAGCTTTCGTCAAACTTTTAGGGATTTTCTTTGATTACTTTGCTAAGAAATGCAGTTTATGAGTTAGTTTTACTAATTGTATTTTATGAATTTAAAAAGCAGTTAATCTCAGTCTGTACCTTTAGTACTCAAAAATAGTTCTTTATTGACTTAGCATCAACTTGTTTTCTCTTGCTGTTAAAATTGAAAAATGGTTATTATTTCTGATTTCAATGACCACATGAATGTCTTTTAAAATACTGCATAAATAGCTATTTTCTCACTCAATAACTATTTGTTGAATGTCGTAGTGTTTGCTATATTGTAGTTGACACTAGGGATGAGAATTGGAGGGCAAGGTTGAGGGTGGTGAACTAGGGGATTTGTACTCTGATTTAATTTTTTTAGTGATTTTTACAGATAATGAGTCATTTTACAGATCATGAGCACTGAGAATAAGGAGCTTTAATATCAGTCTCCTTCAAATTTGTGTTTCTGTCATTTATATTCTTATAATTGTTATCATTAAGGCTTGTCAACTATGTATTTTAAGGTAGGTTTGAGAGGAAATTTACTACTGTAAAGATTGTTTTCATTTTAAAATAGAGCAATATAAAATATATCTGAGTTATAACTCTTGAGCCAAAGTTAAAGACATATTTAAGTAGTTGGTTGAGTAAAGAGGCCTTGGTCACGTCTCATGCATTTTGGTTATGTATGTCTCCAAGCTGTACACCTAGACATTTGTAACTGTGATTGATAATTAGATAGGTGAGAAGCCCAGCCGTTTTGTAGGTGACACAGCGTGAAGAATCTGCCTGCCAGTGCAAGAGACATGAGAGATGTGGATTCAGCCCCTGGCTTTGGTAGATCCCCTGGAGAAGGAAATGGCAACCCACTCTAGTATTCTTGCTTGGGAAATCCCATGGACAGAGGGGCCTGGCACGCTACAGTCCATGGGGTTGCAAAAGAATTGGACACGACTTAGCAACTAAACAACAGCAATTGAACTTTATTGCGAGCTTTAACTGCTTCCAGCAGTTCTGAGGGCAGTAATACCAAACAGCATGCCCACTTGCTTTTCTCAGCATCATGGCTTTAGTACATCTTTCATCAACTTCTGCCATTATATCCTTTCCCCAAGCCCTAGAAATTTGCAGAAAATAATACCTGAGAGCTTGAGCATTAACTAGTACTTAAAACACTTAATTACAGGGAAGTACAGTGTCTCTAAGCCAAAATTATGTGTTAATATTTAGTTTTAATGAAAAATGCTATCAGAGGAGTCTATAGAGAATAAGACTGGTTTAGAGTCAGCAAAAGGCATTCCAGGCAGAAAGAACAATATAATCATATGCTTGGACCATCAAGATACAAGAACGAGGTCAGTTTGTTTCCAGGTAGGCACAGATGGACCAAGCAGTGGGATGGATGCTGAGCTTCAGAAAGTGCACTTTACTCCTGTCTCACTAAACAACCACTCGTTTAAAGTAATATTGTTTTCTTTCAATAGCGTGTTCATTGAATGGTGCGATTAGTCATTGGGAAAGGAGGGATTTTATTTTGCATGTTCCTTTCTTATTTTAATATTTATTACAACAAAGTTCTAGTATATATAGCCCTTATTTTTATTATGGTCATGGTATTTGACTATATAGTTATATTTTGGATCTGATGTTTTTAATTTGTTAAATATTTTCTCAGTTTTTGTCTTACATGGTTGAAGCTAGGTAAGCTATGCAACATGAATTTTTATCCTAATTAGCACTTGAATTTTTATTTTTAATAATTACATGCCCTATACCTCTGTTGCTAGTATTGTTTTGTTTATATAATTCGAATTCTACAATTCAGATATTTCTATAGACTTTTGTAGCATTATATTTTGTATTTCTTTTTCATTTCAAGGCAAATGTTTTTATTGCCTGAAGGTCTTGATAATTCTGTAAATAGATGTAGAGCTATATAAAACAATAAAAGATTATTTTTTTTAAAGTCTTTTTGAGAGGGGGAAACAACACAATGTTGGTATTTTGTAGACTCAATAAGGAAGATTTTGTACTTTGTTTTCAGAGATCAATTTTAGTACTTTTTACAGTTGGTTTTATCAGCTGTTCAGTGGAATTACTGCCTTAAGTCTGATCAAACTTAGCCATAGCCTTACTGAGTTATTTGTACATAGCTGACAGGGTTTTGATGCTATTAAGACTTATCCTTTTCTTTCACAGAACTATTGCACAGCCAAAACATTGTATATATCTGATTCAGACAAGAGAAAGCACTTCATGCTGTCTGTAAAGATGTTCTATGGCAACAGTGATGACATTGGTGTGTTCCTAAGCAAACGGATAAAAGTCATCTCCAAACCTTCCAAAAAAAAGCAGTCACTGAAAAATGCTGACCGTATGTATCCTTGTTTTCTTTTTTTCCCCTCAACTCCCAATGTGAATTAGTAAGACTGATTCAACTATTTTTTAAAATAAAATTTTCTTTCAGTAGCCAGTTCATTCTTTTAAAGTATTTTTTTTGGTCTTCACTTTATCTGAAAAAGTCATATTCAATTATTATTGCTGCTTTGTTGTCTTTTTTGTTTCTCTAATTAAAAATGGTCAATACCTGGTGTAGCGAAGTGGTTCTTAACCAGAATTGGTTCCTCACTGCTCCCCAGAGGCATTAGGAAAAATGGAAGTTTCCTTTTGCTGTCAGTGACTAGAGGGAGTAATGTTAGCATTGAGTGTCTAAATATCCTGCAGTGTGCAAGATGGTTCCTATTCCACAAGAATTGATTCACTCAGAATATCAGAACACCTCTTTGAGAAGCACTGTTACATCAAATGGACTTTGGAAGGCCATCATGAAAACCTAAAAAATTTTAACATGGTTGCTCTGGCAGACTGCTGTCTCTGCACATTTTTAGACTTTCACGGGTAAATGCTGTTTGAATTATACACTTCAACTTCTATACCCATTTTTCTTTTTTTATTTTGACTTTTTATTATGAAAACTTTCAAACTTAAACAAAAGGGGTAGTACTGATATAAGGTGACCAACCACCAGACCTCAACAGATTTTACCAATTCTATTTTATCATTTCTGTCACCACCAACTCCTCTTCCTCCTTCAGTTGCTAGAATTTTTTAATGTAACTCTCAGACATCCTGTCCTTTCAGTCATTTCTGTAGTAGTGACTCTTAACAGAAAATTTTCCTTTTAAACGTCATCACACCCAACAAAAGTTGATGATAGTTCATTAATGCCATCTACTGGCCAGTCCATGTGCAGACTGATCGTACTGTCTCAAAGCATCTTTTTACAGCTGTGTTTCTGTTGTTTTGTTGTCTTCAGTAGTTGGTTTGTTCAAACTTGGATCAAAATAGGGTTCGTATATTTTAACCTGAAATAGTTTCTGTTCTTTCTACTAGCCTTTTTTTTCTTTCTGTGTTATGTATTTGTTGAAATTGGGTCATTTTTCCTATCGAATTTCCATATTCTGAATCTGACTGATTATGTGTTTCCTCTGTCTCGCATATCTTCTATAAACTGTTGATTATACCTAAAGAGCTTCATTTTAGAATTAGCTTGTTCTACATATGTTCATTTCTCTCAGATCAGAAGTCTTATTGTCTGGTTATCCCACTTCTTGTCACACTAAGATTGGTTATAGTAAGTTGAGTTGTTAGTCTAATTCAACAGTTACAAAATTCCTCAGGAAACTTTAACCAAATGATTTTAGTAGTCCTTCATCATGGTTGCAAAATAGTGGCATTTCTAATTCTTTTATTCTTAACTTTTACATTTGTTTGCTGTTTGCTTTAAATGTAGTCTATGGAGAAAAGGCAGGGTAAGCGCTTGTGTACTAATTTGCAGAATAATAGTTTCATTCTTTGAAGGTGAGGTTTTAGGATTTTGGTTAATTTGCTTGGTTTTACTTTGTTTTCTCTTTTTTTAATGAACTTATGAGATGTTATATAGTGGGTTGTTTTTAGTCTGCTTTAGCCATTATCATCATCGTTACGGAAATCTCAAACATACTAAAGTAGAGTTGCATAATAACATGAAACCTCTTTTGTTTATTCTCTAACTCTTCTTTATTTTATTTTATTTTTTTTATTCTCGTAACTTTTCATCAGTGATCTTAACTTCAGGCCAGTCTTGATTCATCATTATCTGTAACCCTACTCCACCCACACTTTTCTCTGCCATCATTTTAGTTTGATGCAAATCCAAGACATTGCATCACCTGTAAATGTTTCTATGCATCTCTGAAAGATAGGGTCTCTTTGTTTAATATAATATAATTATAATAGATAATATTATATATAATATAATTATAATACCATGATCACACAAAAGCAAACATAAAACAACTATAAAAAGAAATAATGTCTTAGTATCATTAAATACCTATTCAGTGCTCAAATTGAAAATTGTCTAAAATGTGTGTGGGGGTTGGGGGGTGTTGGTGAGCCGTTGGTTTGAATCAAAATTCAAATATGATTCACCAGATATTATGTATTGTGTTGACATGTCATTGAATTTTCTTTTTAAAATTTGTGGATTTTTCTCTTCATCTTTCTCTCTCTCTTTATTTATTCAAGAGGCTAAGTCAGTTGACTATGAGAGATTTTCACATACTGGATTTCAGTAATTGTATTCCCTTGGTGTGGTTTAATGTATTTTCTGTAAATTGTTAGTGTCAAAGAGAAACAGAATTGGACATTAAAGGTGGTAAAAGCACATTTTATTCACTACATTTGCAGTAGGGAAAAGAGCTTTCAGTATAGAGCTGAGCTCAACTACAAATACAACAAGGACAAGTGGGATTTATAGTCAAGGAGCAGAGTTGAACATGTCAGTAGGGGGAAAGTTACTAAGAGGAGAAATCGAGGGTGTGGGTATTCTTGACTAGAATTTTTATAAAGATAGGCCAAGTTGATCAGATGGGCTTTCTGGCTGGCTCAGAGGATAAGAATCCATCTGCCAGTGCAGGAGACACAGGTTTGATCCCTGGGTCAGGAAGATCCCCTGGAGAGGAAACGGCAACCCACTCCAGTATTCTTGCCTGGGAAATCCCATGGACAGAAGAGCCTGGAGGGCTATATAATCCATGGGGCCACAAAAGAGTTGCACAGGACTTAGTGATTTAACAAGAACAAGATGATTAGATATAAAGGTGAAGGGAAAAAACTTGATCAGATATCAAGGATGGAAGGATGACCTAGCAGGATTCTTGGCAGTAACTGGGCTGGCTAGGCCGTTATCGGGACCCAAGAAAGAGTCTCCATGGATAAAGGGCTCAGAGGACCCTGTCTGAAGTTTGGTCAAGGAGAGAGTCTTTGTCAGTAGTTAATTTAGAAATTTGATCAGATTTCAGCTTGTTGTTCTTTTGTTCCTTTTTGTTGTTCTTTGTTGCTGGAGGGCAAGCCTGCTTCACAGTTGATATAGTGTTCTTGCATCAGTTCAGTTCAGTCACTTAGTCGTGTCCAACTCTTTGCGACCCCATGAACTGCAGCACGCCAGGCCTCCCTGTCCATCACCAACTCCCAAAGTTTACTCAAACTCATGTCCATTTAGTCAGTGATGCCATCCAACCACCTCATCCTCTGTCATTCCCTTCTCCTCCCGCCTTCAATCTTTCCCAGCATCGGGATCTTTTCCAATGAATCAGTTCTTCCCATCAGGTGGCCGGAGTATTGGAATTTCAACTTCAGCATCAGTCCTTCCAATGAATATTCAGAACTGATTTCCTTTAGGATTGACTGGTGGAATCTCCTTGTAGTCCAAGGGACTCTCAAGAGTCTTCTCCAACACCACAGTTCAAAAGCATCAATTCTTTGGTGCTCAGCTTTCTTTATAGTCCAACTCTCACATCCGTACATGACTATTGGAAAAACCATAGCTTTGACTAGACAGACCTTTGTTGGCAAAGTAATATCTCTGCTTTTTAATATGCTGTCTAGGTTGGTCATAACTTTCTTCCAAGGAGTAAGTGTCTTTTAATTTCATGGCTGCAGTCACCATCT
Source organism: Cervus elaphus (assembly GCF_910594005.1). Lineage (NCBI taxonomy): Eukaryota > Metazoa > Chordata > Mammalia > Artiodactyla > Cervidae > Cervus > Cervus elaphus. Next base: position 45,969,323 of record NC_057831.1, read on the forward strand.
GCAGTGATTTTGCAGCCCAGAAAAATAAAGTCAGCCGCTGTTTCCACTGTTTCTCCCTCTGTTTGCCATGAAGTGATGGGACCAGATGCCATGATCTTAGTTTTTCTACAGTTTGTTGTGATCCACATAGTCAAAGGCTTTGGCATAGTCAGTAAAACAGAAATAGATGTTTTTCTGGAACGCTCTTGCTTTTTCGATGATTCAGCGGATGTTGGCAATTTGATCTCTAGTTATTCTGCCTTTTCTAAAACCAGCTTGACCATCTGGAAGTTCATGGTTCACGTATTGTTGAAGCCTGACTTGGAGAATTTTCAGCGTTACTTTACTAGCGTGTGAGATGAGTGCAATTGTGCGGTAGTTTGAGCATTCTTTGGCATTGCCTATCTTTGGGATTGGAATGAAAACTGACCTTTTCCGGTCCTATGACCACTGCTGCGTTTTCCAAATTTGCTGGCATATTGAATGCAGCACTTTCACAGCATCATCCTCTAGGATTTGAAATAGCGCAACTGGAATTCTATCATCTCCACTAGTTTTGTTCATAGTGATGCTTCCTAAGGCCCACTTGACTTCACATTCCAGGATGTCTGGCTCTAGGTGAGTGGTTACACCATCATGATTATCTGGGTTGTGAAGATCTTTTTTGTGTAGTTACTCTGTGTATTCTTGCATCAGGAGGCATTTAATGCCATGCATTTAGATTGTTTCCAGTTCAATTGTGCAGCACAGTCAGGTAGCTAAAGAATCCACTTGCCAATGCAGGAGATGCAAGAGACTCGGGTTCGATTCCTGGATTAGGGAGCTTCCCCTGGAGAAGGAAACGGCAACCCCACTCCAGTATTTTTGCCTGGAGAATCCCTTGGACAGAGAAGCCTGGCAGGCTGTAGTCACGGGTCGCAAAGAGTCAGACACAATTGAGCATGCACAGATGTCTTAAGCCAATTCAAATTACAGGATTTTATTTAAAGTCTTTAATTTTGTATTTCTGTTGATTCTTGAGTTTTTTGATGGCAAAGAATGTATTTCATTTATAGAGTATTTTTCCTGTTTACATAGATGTGGTTGGTTTTTCAAGAAATTTCATGCAATGCTATACTTTAAGGTATTTAGAAGAAAGCAAAATCTCTAAAATCACAGTATCCAGAGGCAATTGCCATCATCTTTGGTAAACATCCTTCTAGATCCCTCTTTTTGAATATATTCCATGGGATTATATGTGAGCATGTGGAGACATATGTTATCACATAAAAATGTATATGTTTACCTAATGAAACCACAGTATAGTCTGCTTTGCATTCATTGATATATCAGGGAGATATTTTCTCTTCAGTGCATTTAAATACACATTATTCAATTAGGTCAATAATGTTATGTTTTATTTAATCAATTTCCTATTATTTGACACCTATTATTTTAAAAGCAACTTCCTTTTAAAAAACAGCACTGTGTTAAATATATTATACAGCACTAATTTGAAAATCATTTTTATGGGCATATTATATATCTGTAGCTTAACGTTATTAATAAAAGAGCTACCCTGACTTCTGGGGGAGTATTATCTGTATTTTCTTGGAGGGTTTAAAATAAGTGTTAGCAGAATCCATTAATTATTATAGTAAAGAATAGTCATAACTTACCAGGTACTGGCACCTTCTTGCCCTTTACTGTTACCCCCCCTACCCCCCCAATCACGTAAATAGCTGTTTTTTCTTTGCAGTCTGCATTGCCTCAGGAACAAAGGTGGCTCTGTTTAATAGACTCCGATCCCAGACAGTTAGCACCAGATACTTGCATGTAGAAGGAGGTAATTTCCATGCCAGTTCTCAGCAGTGGGGAGCATTTTACATTCATCTCTGTGAGTATAAAAATATGCATTTGGTTTTTTTGGTGTGAAATTAATTTTTTTTAATAAAAAGATTTACAGATATATTTAGTCTTGTTGTTTTTATAAGCAGATTAATAAATTTTAAAGATGATAATTTGATCTCTGTTTCCATCGTACTGCAGTGGATGATGATGAATCAGAAGGAGAAGAATTCACAGTCCGCGATGGATACATCCATTATGGACAAACAGTCAAACTTGTGTGTTCAGTTACTGGCATGGCACTCCCAAGATTGGTATGGCCTTAATGACCTCATGACTGTTTATAATAAATTTTGACAGCTTTCCCCCCTTTTTTGGTTGTTTATCTGGACATGTTCGATAGAGGGCACTCTAAAGTTACATTATGATTTATTTTCTTAACTAATGTAGGTTCATTATTCATTCTTTGTGGTGCTTGCTGCATCCTGACACAGGCCCAAGTTTTCAAAAGCATAGAAATTGTAAATTTCTTTAAAAATATAAGCATAGTTTTTGTTAGTTTACTCTCCTGCAAAAAGATAGAGACAGTGTTTGGGCTTTTTGAAATAGTAAAAAACTGCTTTTCTTAGCAAAGTGAAGCAAAAGCCTCTTATATATTCTGCATCATATTCCCCCTCGTTTTCTGAAACAGAACACAATTTAGTTGTATTGAAGATGGAAGGAGTTTGTGAGTAAGTTGGATTCAAGGTCAGCTTGGGGGAGGGGCTGAGTGAATGGACAAACTTTAGTATTACTTTCCTGAATATGCTTTGTATCTCTTTGATGAAATATTTCATTGGCGGATATTTTCTGGGACTATTTCAGCAGGGAGCTGGGTTGATCTATAATTATCTGAGTTAATGCATCATCTTGTGGTTTTTGTTATCTTTTTCTGTGTTGTGGTTGTACAAGGTGATTTTATTTCCCATTTCAACTTAAAGCCAAAATATGTGAAACTATTACTATTACTATAGTTTACTATATGTAAACTATAAGTTTACAAAACCTTGAACCTACGATAGATTATAAAAAGGAGAAAGGGAATGAAGGGTGCATAAATTAGGAAGACACAAACCAAAAAATGGACTGAATAAATTTTACTAAAGTTTTCTTCTTATTTATTCTGTGTCATTATATTCCAAGGATCGTGTTTATTTGCTTTGGCATTAAATGACTGTACTTTGGAGGCACAACTCAGAGGCTTATGTCTCTGACCAGCAACAACTTATATATAGGCCACTGAAAAGACTGACTCAAATCTAAAAATGGCCTTTTCCCTTAGTTCCATGTAAAGTACCAGTCTGCCTTGCTTGAAAGTCATCTTTAATTGAATATTTTTATATTCAAAACTGTGTGGCTCTAATTATAAAAATGAAATAAAAAAACCTGATCCAGAGAATGCCTTAGGAAAAGTTGCAGTACAATCGTTAACATTGCTAACAGTAAATACTTCTTTCTAGAGATCATGTGATTGAGGCATTAGTTTCCTCAGAATCATAGCTAGGCTTTATATGGTCTACACTACTTCCTGCCTGCCTGTCCGTCCACTTACATACAGTTTTCAATGAAAACATGTTTCTCAGAGGAAGCATTCTATAGTTTTCATATGCTTTTAAGAAGGATAACACTGCCTTAATATCTAAAGTTTGCATTTTATGTTTCCTAGAATATTAGCCTTGTTAGAGATCCTTGCTTGAAAACCACTGTCCCCCCAAGACCAATTTCAATGGGATGAAGGTCTTAGTGAGAAACCCTGGTTTGGGTACTTTGAAACCAGGCACAATCTATGTAGATCTAGCCAACTAATAAGAAACATCAGTTAGCATTTGTCTCATGTTCTCAAGTCTGTGAGATACCCCAGAAATTCGGGACAGCTGACATCTGTTAGATAAACTAATCAGCAGCATAAACTTAGCCTGTGCATTTACAAGGTATAGTGCTAAGAGTATGAATAAGGTATGTTTTCTGTCCTGAAGGGCTGCATCCCAGTTACCTAAGAAGTATAGTAAACACTGTACCAGTAACCTACAGAGCCAGCATAGAGGAGCAAGAGCTGGGTGCAGTAACTCCTGGTGTTAGAGTTCATCACTTTCTCATCACACATAGCTCATTATAACATTCACGCTACCTGGCTTCTCAGATTTCTTTCCTCTTCTTAATAATTAGATATTATCACAGCAAGTTTTTGATACCAAATAATAGGGGGCATCTTTGGTTTTCTTATTGGTGAGACCAGGTCACTCAGCAGTGTCTATGTCCAGAGAGCTATTGTGAGAAATAAAATTGAACCAAACATGACCCATGTTCTCAATATGCTCATTATTATTAAGTAGTGAAGAAACAGTAGGTTACAGGAATAAACTGTTATAGGCAGATCTTGAGTCTTATGTGGTGAAGTCATAGATGAGTGTGGTAGACCTACAGGAAGTTTTGGGCTTACATCTTTCAAAATTCACTATTTCTTTAAAATTCAAGCATTGTTATATACAGTTTTAAGGCTAGAGTTGAATGGAAACATTTTACTTGAGTTTATTAATTAGTCTCACAGAATATATTAGAAAATATAATTGCTAAAAGTGTACTGTCTCCCTTTAAACTTGAAAATTAGTGGTGATATCAGTAGATTGACAAATAATCAAATAAACTGCAGAGCTAAAAATATGTAAATATGAAGAATGTTGACCTAAAGATTAGGATTTTTAATAGTTGTGGCTTAAGGTGAAAAAAAATGATCATGGAATATAAGTTAGGTGTGTGAATCAAGTAATAAAAACCCAATAGTACTGCATAATATTTATAGCACTCTTCTGAGCACTTTTACAAATATCAATTCATTTAACCCTTCCAAAATTCTGTGAGTTATTAAGAATGTCCATTGTGGAGCAAAGTATTATAGTCCTACATGTATACGTGCATTCTACAAATAACCCTGAACCTTCCATGGGTCAGTCACTGTCTAGATGCTGGAGATACATTGGTGAACAAGTTAGACTTCCTTTCCTCTTGGAGCTTATGTTTTGGTAGGGTGACAGACAAAAAGCCAGCTAAAGAGATGTCTACATAATGTATTTAAAGGTTAGTATAAGTAGCAAGACAAATTAAAACAGGATAAATACATAGGGAAATGGGAGAGCTTACAGTGGTCAGAAACCTTTATGAAGTGGGGCTGTTTGAACAGAGACCATAATGAAGTTGGGAAACAGAAACTGGCTGTGGAATGTTTCGGGCTGACAGAATGCGAGCAAAAAGAAGACAGAAATGTACGAGGACTGGCAAGGAGGCCACTATAGCTAGACCTGAGGGAGGATGGAGAGGGCAAGTGCCAGGAAATGATGCTGCAGAGTAAGCCATGGGCAACATCTTGTCAAATCCCTCGATCTGTCCAGAGTAAAACTTTCTGTTACCTATGTACAATAGGAGGCCACTTGAGGCTCTCAAACAGAGGATGATGGCTGGTTTATGTTTGGAAGGATAATTCTGGCTGCTCTGTGAATAAGAGCACAGGGGGATATAGTGGTGGAAGCAAAGAGAAAGATGACTGGGCTTTTGTCATAATTCAGGCTAGAAGTTGATGACGATACCTTAGACCAAGATGGTACTGGTAAGGTGATGAAAAGTGACTGATTTACTTAAAAGTTGCTGCTGCTGCTGCTGCTGCTAAGTCACTTCAGTCGTGTCCGACTCTGTGCGACCCCATAGACGGCAGCCCACGAGGCTCACCCGTCCCTTGGATTCTCCAGGGAAGAACACTGGAGTGGGTTGCCATTTCTGTCTCCAATGCATGAAAGTGAAAGTGAAGTCGCTCAGTCGTGTCCGACTCCTAGTGACCCCGT